>NW_027072034.1:60735855-61335855 GCF_038088225.1 Cyrtonyx montezumae | reverse complement strand
ATGTAACCACCTTATCAAAAGCTTCAAAAACCCATGCAAGATGCAAGCACTGAGAAAGGATACTCTTTGCTTTTCATACAAATATTTTCAGAGGCTGTCCAGACAGCTAAGAAGGCAGCAAACTTTATTTTCACTGTCTCTCCTGACAATGTGGAAATGTTGTTAATAGCTGATATGCAAACTATTTTGAATATCCCCTTGGAACTTGCTTCCTGACATGAGTTAAGGCACAAAGCAGCAGAATAAAATCTGCTAACAGTTTTTTTCTGTTTTTGTATGCCTTGTTCATGTAACCCAACAAAAGGAATGACCTCGTCTTGGAAATGGAAGGTGCTGTTCTCTTAAAGATGCCTTATCACCTTCTCTGTCTTTCTTTTGTCAATACTGCATGTTCAGATTTGCAATCAAGTTAATTCTAGATGAAGTTGATGTCTATGCACACACCAATATATATGCTATGTAGATTGTATGTGATACACTGCTTATATTCTATGCCACAAATAACATATCAAATATACATTTTAAGTTTGCATATTTTTTTATCTTTTCCAATTTATACCTGGATGAAAAGATGTATTTTTTTATAATCAACGAAAATGTCCCAAAGGAGAACTTAGATACTTTAGACTTAGAGATTTTGAACACATACATTAATATTGATCTTTATGCACATTCAGTATACATTAAAATTACAACTTGAACTTTGCCTGCTGAACACTTACTGCTAACAAAATAAGTATATTCTGTTTCACTTTTTATTCAATGCACAATTTGAACAACCACAAGAAAGTAATACCAAGTAAGAAGACATTGTATATAGTTCTCAAATAAAACAAAGAATTTGGAATCAAGCCTGTAGATTGCTTACTGTTATTGATAGGGATATGGCTAATTTAAAATAATGTGCTCCAAAAAAAAATTCCATCACTGAAAATCTGCTGAGCTTTAGAAGCTTTGAATGACTCCCAGCAGTCTACAGAAATTGTCTTGGTCTACAGTAGTCTCCAAAAAAACCTAATTTATCTCTTGCTTAAAGAATTTTATCATATCCTTGTGCTTTATATCTATGCCTTGATTAATTAAGGTACTTCAGTACAGGAGCTACTTTCATTCTTAAACTGAGACACATATTGAAATACCTTGCTAAACTGCAGCCCTGGTTTACAAAATGGATGCTCATAAAATAATACTATATTAGTAGGAATTCTTAACAGAATAGGAAGCATTCATGTAATAATGTTCTATATGTAGAATAATAAACAGGAAACAGTAATAAAAGAACAGCTGTGGTAGCAGACAGGTTTCCGTGTATCATGACATCTCACAAGACATGGAAATATGGGATGGTTAAGCAGTTTGTGACACTTAAGCATACAGTTACAGCAGTCGTTCTGCAGGTACATTTGTCTTCTATTATTTTTCACAAATGTGTTTTACTCCTGAATTCTTATATACCAACTCATTAATAACTTATATGCAGAATAAAACATTTTCAAAAGTCATAGCAAGTAAAATCACTAAAATAACACAGGTAAAAATTGGCTCAAAGGCCAGCTCACACAAAAATAAGACAACAAAACATCTAATTTTGATGATAACCACACTGGAATGAAAGCTTATTTTGAAATTCTCATTATTTATATTTGAGCCATATTATGCTTTTGGATTTAAAACTACAAATGCTAACTAACCTGAACCCACTGAACTACATGTCATTGAGCCTCAACTTTGCACCTGGGAAGATCATGGAGTGGATCCTCCTTGAAGAAATGTTAAGGTACACGTGAGCTCTGGAGGTGATCTGAGACAGCCAGCATTGCTTCAACAAGGGCAAATCATGCCAGACCAATCTGGTGACCTTCTCTGTTGAAGTGGTGGCATCGATGGACAAAGGAAAGACAACATCATCTACCTGGACTTCTGCAAAGCATTTGACATGGTCCCAGACCGCATCTTTATCTCTAAATTAGAAATATGTGGACTTGAACGGTAGAATATTACATGGATAAAAAATCAGTTGGATGATCATAGCCAAAGGGTTGTTGACAATGGCTCTATGTCCAGGTGGAGGCTGGGTGACTAGTGTTCTTCAATATCTTTGTCAGTGACACAGATAGTGGGATTGAGTTTACCCTCAGCAAATTTGCTCATGACATGAAGCTGAGTGGGGCAATTGATATAATAGAAGAGGACACCATCCAGAGGGCTCTGGACATGCTTGTGAAGTGGGCACATGAGATTCTATGGGGTGTAGCAGGTCCAAGTGCAGGATGTTGCATTGAGGCAATTGCAGATGCAAGTAAAGACTGGGAGAAGAACTCATTGAGAGTAGCCCTGCAGAGAAGGACTTGGGGATCCTGATGGATGAAAACCTTGACACAAGCCAGAAGTGTGCTGTTGTAGACCAGAAGGCCAACTGTATCCTGGGCTGCACAAGAGGGATGGACAGCAGGACGCGAGAAGTGATTGTCACCCTCTGCTCTGCCCTTGTGAGGTCCCATCTGGAGTATTGTGTCCACTGGCACAAGAAGGGTGCAGAGTTGTTACAGTGGGTCTAGAGGAGAGCATAAAGATGATCAGAAGACTGGAGCACCTCTCATATGAAGAAAGGCTGAGCAAGTTGGGCTTCCCCAGCTTGAAGAAGATAATCCTCCATGGAGACCTCACTGCAGCCCCTCAGTATTGAAGGAACATTATAAGCAGGAAAGGGAATGACTTTTTACACAGTCTGATAGTGATAGGACAAGGGGGAATGGCTTTAAACTAAAAAAGAAAAAAACTAATCTCGATACTAGAAGGAAACTTTTCACTCAGAGGGTGGTGGGCACTGGTACAGGCTGCCCAGAGAAGCTGTGGTGCTCCATCCCTGAAGGTGCACAGCCTGAGCTGGTGAGGGGCAGCCCTGCCCATGGCAGGCAATTGGAATTAGATTACCTCTATGATCCCCTCCAACTAAACCATTATATGATTCTATGATTCTAAATCAGCTTCTTTGCCAAAGCCCTTCATGCTAAAATTAGATTCTTTATTCTATATTTTAGGATGGTATTAAGTGGGTTTATTTTCAAAGGTAATGAAAGATGGAAAGACCCAACAGTTTTTTTTCTCTTCCTGGAAGTGATTTATTCTCAACCATGAATAAATAAGTAATAGTAGTTTATCCTTTTTTTTTTTTTTTTTTTTTTTTCAGAAAGAGGAGCCAGTAAAACTGAGGGAATGTTTCATGATGGAAATACTGTATATGAGATACTGTTAATGACTCAAAAATTATCTTTTCTTTTTCTCTCACAATGTTTTTGGTAATGTCATGAAACAGTTTCAGAATTACACCGTGTTCACTGTGTTTACTAACCCAGTCAGTATTTGCTGTACAAAAATCAAATTCAAGGAACATGTTCCCCTTTTGAAGTGCAATTATCATTTCCCTTCCTTTTCATGTAGCTACAGAACACAAATCAGACCAACACTGTTGGGCAGAGAGATTCCTAAAGGTAGGACTGTCTGGGCTAGTCTTAGAAGAGAGTTTCTGCTGCAAAATGTCACAGCTGTCATCTCCACATCGTCCATCTTTTTAATATGTAATCAATACTTGTGATACTCTGTGAACAAGTCATTTAGGTTCTCCCTCTCCAACCAAAACAAAATCAGAGATAAGAAACCCCAAAATAAACCACAAAGATGTGGCAGTGTAAGTCTGAAATTCAACAAAATGCCTTCTCTTGTCTTAGAAACACAAACCAACTCATCTGTGTGATCTCTAAATGATCTTCTGTCAGGGCATACAAAAAGGAGAGCCACAAAGTATTTAGACAACAGAAGACCCTATCCTGTAGAGTCTATGATTAGGAAAGATCTGAAAGCACTTTAAAGAAACTCATTAACTTCCCTTTATCACATGGCCTCTTTCAACTAGGCATGTGCATATGTTTAAAGTTTTCCTGAGTAGTAATTTTAAAAGTTTTAGTGATGTTGGGCCGCTGTGAGTCAAATTCTCTTACTTCTCATCTGTTGCCAGATGGCCTCTCAAACTTTTAATGAGAGGGGGCTATAGCTCAAAACAGAGGTAAATATGACTTACAGAAGAGAAAGCAGATTATTTTCTAGCTCTTCTTTTGTATATCGTATTCTGTTTTTTAAATAGCAGTGCCTAAACATTCTGGATGTTCAGGATTACAAAAATCTGTCACGATGCACTTCTGCTGATACTTTGCTACCTTGCATTATTCATAAACATCACAAGGAGACAGTTTCTGCTGACAATGCACCTTCTTTCACAATGATTCACAGCAATTTCTACTGGATTCTTCTCAAAAAAAAAAAAAAACAAGGGTTGAACAAAAGTATCCAGATTTTTGTTCTGAGTTGTGTTATCTGATCTGAAGTCTTTAAGAATGAATTACTTTGTACCCAGATTTCCCTGTTCAACAAGAAGAAATGCATTTTGAATCAAATACTTGGTTTGCAAAACATAACTGGAAAGCCAGAAGAGTTTTATTTCCCACAAAACATTTTTAAAATGGTGATAATCAGAACTCTGTACCAAAGCACTTCTTCAGTCTAAACCTGAAAGCTAATCAGGTGGTATTGAGTACACTTGTGTTGGCTGAATTTGTTCTATACTGAGGAGGCACAAATGTGGATACAAAAGTAGGAAATACCAATGAGCACCAGTGCCTTTGTGGGAAAGCGAGAAGCTGTGAAGTGACATACAAGTTCAAAGATGAATTATGTCATTAGTAGTTGAAAGGTCAACGTTAGCCAAGCACAAAGATAAGCTGTAAAATACTTATTAATAAAAAGAGAGAACACAAATTTCAGGAACAAAAGCTGTTCAGATATTTTTTGCCCTTTAAAAATGAGAGTTTTCCGAGAATACATGTCTTGGTGACATTGGCCTGGATCCAAAGAGCTAAGTGGAGAGCTCTCCTCTAGCCAGCCTCCAGTGCTTGCTTCCCTGAATGAGCAGAATTTCGGGGCCGCTTTTAAAGCAGTTCACTTTTGCTTGGGTTTAAGTGTTTTGTTTTTTTTTCATTTGGGTAACATACCTGCTTCTTTACTTTGAAGCAGATGAGAGGCTTCTGGGACTCAGTCACAACCTCATTTCAGACAGTGCAAGACACCAGACTGCATATATTCCACTCCAAGTGTCTCCATAGCTTGAAAGGGAGTGAGTTTGTCATCTTTCATGTCATATGCATTGAGTTACATACAACTCTCAATAATGGTCACGTTGCTGCTGGGTCTGTCTTTGAAATACAAATTTCATTGTCAGCTTTAGCATTCTTGTGGTTTTGCTGAAACTGCCCATGCTTGATTTAGTACAATTGGGGTAAGTCTGAGCAGGAACAGTTATCCAAGCACAACATGATTTCCAGAAACAGTATCAAGACTTTAGGAGGGAAGAAAAATTCTCAGTCTATTTTTGCTAAATACAACTTAAGAAGTACACTGACATCACATTTTTTGAAATAGTAAGCAGCAGTGTTCAGTCTTTAAGAGGAATAGTAACTTCTTTTATGATATACAGAGAAGGCAAATATATTCTGTCTTTAACACTGGCCTGAACACAGTTATATGACATTGGTGGAAGTAACTGCTTGTACCTTAACTTCTTTCAGTGCAAAAATAATGAAGTTTAGACCCTGAATAATATGACACAGGGAGATGACTTGTGTAGACACAGACCAGCAAGCGCAGTTTGAGGGACTGCTGATAAACTTGTATCAGTAATAGCTAAATTTCCTCATCTAGTACCAGAGTTTCACCATTTACATTTTGCATTTTACTACTCACAGTTCTTCCAGACTACAGCACATGCTACCCAGCTTTAAAATGAAATACAACCCCTGTCCTGGCAAGGGAAGCATTATTTGTGAAAGTCACTGAGGTACTTACATCCCTGATGTGACTTCCTGGGCCTTGTGGGCGTTGGGGTTTGGGTTTCAGTTGTTTAATCCCTGTTGGGGCTGCAAGGCTAAATCTGCAGAAAAGGTTACAGTTTAGACAGTGCCCTAAGTATAATTTGCCAATCACACAAAGCAGAAGGTAACTTGTTTAATGCAGGCAGTTTTGACGCCCTGATGATTTTTCAGTCTGGCACACCAGAATTTTAATAAAATGAATTTACAAAAAGAGGAAATATGGGATTTTTCATCTGTTCTGTGCATCATTATGTTTAAATGGAAATACAAGTCAAAGTAAAACAAGAATATTTGCAAAACAACAAAACTGAGGGCTATGCTTTTATTTTCAAAAAGATTGCATCCTTTTAATATATTTTTGTGTTCTCCTAGGTGGAATCTTAAAACCAGTGTAGTTTTTAATAAAAGTCTATATATTTGGACTATCATGTAATCCACTTCTTACTGATTACTAGTTGCTCTGGTTTTATTTTAAAACACTTTTACTTCACAGAGCAGTGAGGTTACTTAAAAAAAAAATCTGAAGAAAAAGAATGTCCAAAAGCCTACTAATGTTAATTTGGTAGGCAAGTAGTGCCAGTTTAAAGCTCAATAATCAGCCTCTCACTTCATCAGAAATATTGCACTGGTCCTGAAGTGTATCTCTCAGACACCCCAGCTGCTACCAAACCACCGCCTTCTTTCCCCTTCCTCACAAGTCCAAACATATCTAAGTTGTCAGTGCAACTCAAAGCTTCCCACCAAATATATCTGGGCATGAACAGGCGGAAGAAGTATCACAAGACCTTGCCAGGGTTAGCTCCTTCTTTGCACTGAAACGACATTTTAAGGGCATTCCTTTTCTTCCTATAGCACAAAGGAAAATGGACAGAGCTGTAAGTAACTATAATGTGCTGCTGCTTAGCTCTGCATGCCTTTTCAGCTAGTGGAAGAAGGATACGCATACATTTGTTACCCATGGTTTCCTAATTCCTATCCATAATTATCACTCCCTTGCCACCTCTGCAAAGCACAGAGGTAGGGGAATACAGCAGTATCTCTCATCTTTACACACTAAATTCTGCCCACATAAGATTTCTGTAAGTTTCTGTACCTCCAGACATTTCAGAATTTTTATTGATTTCTGATGAATGTGCGTTTCACTTAAAAAGTGAGGCTAGAAGTTACCCAAGAAGAAAATCTAACTGTAAGTACTATATAGAACTTCCTCCTATCTAACTTATATGAGACAAATGCTTTCTGTAAAAGATATCACTTTAGCAGCAAAGCAGTTTATTTAATATAATTGTGCAATAACCTCACTAAATGTAATGCAAAAAGACTCATGCTCTCTTTGGGCAAGCCCAGGCTTGTTTTCAGGACTGGAGTCTGCATCCGAAATTCTGACTTTAAGTACTACTGGTTTACTGCTCATTCGTGTTCAGTTGTTATTCATTATACATCTGCTGAGCACAGAGCAAATTACTGAATGGGCTGAAGAAACACATTGTTTGAACAGTTTTAGTAGTAGTAAATTTACATCAAGCAAGGAATCCAAATGACCAAACTAGTGATCAAGTGTTTTGGACCTTCATTAACAACCAGAAAATTAACTGCTGAATACTTGATCCAAGGATTCTGTCATATGCAGTCAGTCAGCACAATCAGGGCCATATGTGGAAAAGGGAGTGTTAAACCAAACAGGGATAAACAGAACCACTATGATGATGCAGTGGATTTTCCTTCAGATCTCCAATAGCCCTTCCTGATACTAATTGCCATGTGTCCTACAATGCAGAAGGATGATCACAGCAGTTGCTTTCCAATGTATCTGGCACTCAGGTGACTGAGCCAGTTGCCTCGTTGCCTGTAGCAGCCAGATTTTTTGAGTCAATCACATGGCTCAGCCCCACTGTTCCACCAGCTTAGGCACTTAGCTTTGCACTGCTGTAAGCTCCTAGTATGTAGAACTATTTCTGTGAAAATCTTTCCACTGGATTAAGGATTTGTATGTAGTCTGCAACCCATAATTTCTCCTCTCATAACAGATTTCCCTTCTAGCTTTAGGTTTTCCAGCTTTAAAGGACTGGAAGAGCACTCTGTTGAAAAATAAACAAACATATACACAGAAATATTTGTTCTACTAAAAAAAAAATAGGATAAAAATATTCTTAAATGCCTGTGGCACATTATATGTGGAATTTTTAAGACCAGTAGGAAAGCAATTGTCTTGATAGCCAGAAAGAAGGTATATTCCATGCACATTCAGAGGAATTTTCCCCACAAAGGCTGATTACATCAGATAGTTTAGATTTAAGGGAGTTGAACAGCCTAAAGTTCTTTTTATTTAAGAATAGCAAGCCTAAAATGTTCTAATTCTACCTTGTTATTCCCTGTGATAACTTCATTTGAGTTCCTCAGGGAACCATTTTTGTGGTTGCTGTCAACATAAACATATATAGATTACTTTAACTTCCCCACATTCCTACAATTCTCTGCTTTTCCCATGACCCCATTTCCACTTGCACTTCCAAGATCATGACCCCCACTTTGGGAATAACATTTGCTCAAAGATATATTCTGCCAACCAAAGCATTGCCCAAACAAACGAGCTATGTGTTGAGTAAAACCACATGACCAGGAAGAAGGAAGGATCTGAAGAGGATCTGAAATAACATGCATAGCTCCAAAACCTTCTCCCTCTGAGGGTAAATGATCTATGAATGTTCCCAGCTCCATTCTGTCAGGTTTCTCAACAGTGTATACATTATGTCACAAAGCTATGGGTTGATATTCCTTATGTCATCTCCCCTAATCTGGTCTCCTACTTAATGATTAAGAAGTCCCAAACAGTAACCTTATTCAAAAGGTACATCAAACATTGGCTGTGAAAACTGGCCTGTGAGGTAAGGTTATATCCCTAATAAGTATATTATATCATGTCAGTCATTATTCTCTCTGAGCACCCTAAATGAAGTTGCTATAACTGCAGTTTTTCCGTGCAATATATTTTCCTTGTATTTACCAAGTCTAGAATTTTTAGTTCATGATTTCAAAACCACCCGTGAACATGTTTCAAAATTCCAATAGAGAATAAAATCCAAAAGAGAATACAGAGCATGGTAGCTGTCCTTTATTTGCTTTCCAGTGGAACTCTCAGAAATTTGTACTGAGAAGGCCCAAATGCTTCCCCTAGTTATACTGATTAAAACTGGAGTGACTGCTCATAGCAGCACAGCAGAAAACTAGACCTGGCTTGAAGCCTTGGATCTTCATATTTCAGCTACCCACAGGAGAAGAGGCCCTTGAAGTTAGTGCTCTCAGCATGGGGTCTGAGTTAAAGTAGTTCTAGAGTCAAAACAGTAAGGAGAACAACTAGAAAATGGCAACTTTTAGCTGAGTCAAATCTAAAAAATAATAGAATATTAAGTTGCTAGCATTATAACAGCAGCACAATGGGTACTGCAAGTGTGGTTGCTAAATTGGTTGTCTGCTTACATCTACTAGAATGGACCACTGATGTGTGACCTGGAAACTGTCTGGACAGTAGAGTCCATTAGTAAAACACTAAACCACTTCTATTTCGTTGCAGAAGGTTTGCATAATCCATTTGAGCAGAAGCTCAGGACAGGCACAGACAAATCATCTGGCAAGATATCCAACTTTACAAGCGATCTTGTAAACAATAGTTTTCAGCAATTATTTTATCCTGTGGGTAGCAGCAAAGGCTATTTTGCAATTAAAACCACTCAGTATTCCATTCTTTGAAGTAGGATTTGAGGGAAACTTTTGTTGAACTGGAAGAAAAATTTGAATGGAAATCATGAGTTAGTGGCTACCAGTGGCCACACATACACAAATGAACTGGTCAGTTTGCCAGGCATGGAGGCCTACGTCTTGAGACTGAGACTTCTTCCACAAATTGTTATCAGTGAAATCAGACAAAACCTTCTGAAAATGTTTCTAAAGCCAATTCAGTTAATCTTTCTCCAAAATTTTACCTTGGAAGTAACCCCATGAACATGAGATAAGAGTTTGCCCTTGGTGCTAGGAATGCCAACTATATTCTTATCTGCATTGGGCACAGTATTGACAGTGGGTCAAAGGAGGTGATCCTTCTCTGCTAAACACTGTTGAGACAACTTCTGGAGTGCTGTTTCCAGTCCTGGGCCCTCCAGTATAAAACAGGCATGGAGCTACTGGAAAGAGTCCAGGGAAGCGAAGGAAAAATTGTGAAGTAGCTGGAGCATCTCTTCTAATGAGGAAAGGTTGAGAGCTGATGCTGCTCAGTCTAGAGAAAAAAGACTTAGGGGGATCTCAAGGGGATCATATCAATGTATAATAAATACCTGGAGGGAGCGTGCAAAGAGAATGGAACTAGGCTACTTTCAGTGGTGTTGAGTGACAGGACAAGAGGCAATGGACACAAACTGGAACATGGGAGATTCCATCTGAATATCAGGGGACATTTCTGTGCTGTGCAGGTGACAGAACACTGACTCAGGTTTCCCAAAGAGGTTGTGGAATCTCCTCCTTGAGATCTTCAGAGCCATTTGGACATGGTTCTGGGCAACCTGTTCCTGGTAGTCCTGCTGAAGCAGGTGGGTTGAACATTGTGACTTCCAGAGGTCCCCTGATTCTGCGTCCCCATATTCTTGCTCGGCTTAACATGAGCCGGCAGTGTGCCCAGGTGGCCAAGGCCAACGGCATCCTGGCCTGTATTAGAAATAGTGTAGCCAGCAGGAGCAGGGAGGTGATCATCCCCCTGTACTCAGCTCTGGTGCGGCCGCACCTCGAGTACTGTGTTCAGTTTTGGGCCCCTCACTACAAGAAGGACATTGAGGCCCTGGAGCGTGTTCAGAGAAGGGCAACAAAACTGGTGAGGGGTCTGGAGCACAAGTCTTATGAGGAGCGGCTGAGGGAGCTGGGATTGTTTAGTCTGGAGAAGAGGAGGCTCAGAGGAGACCTTATTGCACTCTACCACTTCCTGAAGGGGGGTTGTGGTGAGGAGGGGGTGGGCCTCTTCTCCCTGATAAATAATGACAGGACGAGAGGGAATGGCCACAAATTGCGCCGGGGAAGATTTAGATTAGACCTGAGGAAGCATTTCTTTTCTGAAAGAGTGGTCAGGCACTGGAATGGCCTGCCTAGGGAGGTGGTTGAGGCACCATCCCTAGCGCTGTTCAAGAAGCGTTTAGATGAGGCGCTAAAGGATTTGATTTAGTAGTTCAGTGGGTAGGGACGGTGATAGGAGGATGGTTGGACTAGATGTTCTTGTAGGTCCTTTCCAACCTAGTGAATCTATGAATCTATGAATCTATGCATATTTCCAGGTCAGTAAAGTTTTCAAGTTTCTTGTCATTGGGCCTGGAGACCTCAGCACAGTTTGCTATTGATGCTGAATGACAAGATTTGCACTTGGTCAGCTGAGCTAAGAAAAATGCTCCTTGATATTAATGGGTGGCCATGGTTAAAATAGACATGATGTGGCAAGGATCAGTACCTCTTGCCTGGTCCAAAAAAGTGTTTTCTGCATCACACAGCAAAGATTACTTGGGAAACATTTCTAGCTATCCACTTGAATTCTTGGACTCCTAAATAGAAGCCACTGTTAGAGTCCAGGTTTCAAGGGTCACATGGTGGTAGACGAATGATGGGTAGACACTGGTGTGACTGGTTGAATAGGCAGAGTGCTAAAGTCACTCCCTAGAACATGGCTGTCAGCAGACCCTTGCTTTCATCTTGCCTGATCTTCTAGGGAACCCTGGATATTAGAAGTATCAAAAGGATCACACAGAGGAATAATCTGCTTTCCATTAGGAGAAAATGTGTGCCCTTGAAAGCCTGGAGCCACACCAAGACAGAGAAGGAACTGAGGACACTTAGTGTTGTGTCCCCTGTTCTGATCTACTCTGAAAAGCCTCACTCCAAGGAACAGAGGTCAGGGTTTTTGACACTGTTTTTTAAAAACAGAGGTCCCATTTTTCTTTTACACTACTAGTGTTATATCCTGATCATTTCCAGTAGAAGCTATAAAAATGAGAAGAGTCAGTCTCCTTTTAAACCTGAGTTTTAACCATATATATTTTAACAGGGATCTGAACATATATTAACTTTCTGATTGTTCATATTTTAGATTTAGACTTCAGATTTCCTGCCTTTCCTGTACCTGACACAATAGACAGAATTCTTTTTCTTTTTCACTCTACTTGCTGCTGCTTTTCTACTTCTGACACCATGTTACTTGCAGTGACCATGAGTGGAAATGAATCTTTCCTGGTGCACAGTGACATCTGACCAACAAATACCAATGTGAATTCAGTTATGTATGAAACATCAGCTAAAACACCTTGTTAGGTATTTCTTGTACACAATTTAAAATATAAAGGTTGCTACTAACTTAATTCAAGTAAAAAGAAAAAAAATCAAAAAAATCATCACAAACATTTAATTATCTACTGATGTATTCAGTATATAGCATATTTTAACAAGTGTATATTCATACAATTGAAAAAATGTATATGGAACACAATTATCAGATATTAGCATCTTTAGAATATATATTTAGCAATAAGTATGGTCTCAAAAAGAAATTTAAATAATGCACTGGAATACAGGGAACATCTTCATATGGTATAATTTTGCAGATATTTTTGTTTGACTATCACAGAGTCAAAGAATTGCAGAACTGTGGGGGTTGGAAGGGACCTCCAGAGATCATCTGGTCCAACCCCCTATTAAAGCAGTTCCCTACATGAGGTCACACAGGTAGGCACCCAGACTGGTTGTGAATATCTCCATAGTAGGAGACTCCACAGCCTCTCTGTACAGCCTGTTCCAGTGCTCTGTCACCCTCACAGTGAAGAAGCTCTTCCTTGTGCTAGTACAGAACATCCTGTGCTCCAGTTTTTGTACATTGTCCCTTTTTCAGATCACAGTTGAAAAGATTCCACCCCCACCGACTTTACTCCCACCCTTTAGATATTTATAAACAGTTATGTGGTCCCCCCTCAACCTTCTCCAAGGTGAAAAGACCCAGGTCTCTCAGCCTTTCCTCATACAGCAGATGCTCCAGGCCCCTTATCATCTTTGTGGCCCTCCAGTGGGCTCTTTCTAGGGAGATCCCTGTCTTTTTTGAACTGGGGAGCCCAGTGGTATCAGTGGCTTTCAACTGAAGTACTGATTTGAGTGCCCAGCTGGACGTGTTTCATCTTCAGAAGTTATATATGGATTTAGAATCTAATTGTCCTTAAGTTGCTGAAGCTGGGAAAACAAAAGTGGTGGCCTCTTCTCCAGATGCAATTACTTCTGAAGCCCTTAGCCAGAAACTTCTGCATGCATATTATGCCGTACAAACACACAGTCAGCAACTGTGACCTCTGCACATGGGCTTCAGCACCCATCAACATCACATAGGGATGTTGTGAAAAAGGAGAAAACTAAGGATGACATAAGTAAGAAATATAGCTTAACAAAGTAGTTCTGCAGGAGAGAAACTCAGGTTTTCCTATTTCCTTGGCAATAGCTGTAGGCTGTAATGTTAACTACTTGGACATCTGCATCCTTAGAACAATTTATTCCTTTAGTAACCAGAGTAAACAGTGGAGTGCTCCTAGGAACCAGAATATATTACTACTCAACAAAAGCAATTGAATGCAAGGAAAGAGCTCAACCTACTCTTAAATTTAATAGTCTTGATTTTAATGCCTGGGAGAGAATTAATTTTTTTCTTTACATGAAACTGAACAGGACATTTTTAAAGTCAGGAATTTCCTGAGCTTTGCCCACTGTGGGTGTTTTGTGGTCTATTACACGCATGCTTCCCCAGTGCTCCTGCTGGGACTATTTTTTATTGTTACTAACCTCTAATGGGGCACCTGATAAAGGTTAAATTTTGCTTGCAGGTTGGAGTGCACTGGCATCAGTGACACGGAACCCCCACCCCAGATGTTGTTTCACTCTCAGAGGATGTGGAGGCAGGAAGGGAGGGAAGGGTGCCAAATGACCAAAATGAATGTTTCAATTAGCAAGAGTCCTTGCCAGTCATGCATAACCGAAACAGGCAAAGCACAACGAGTAGCTTTCTTCTGCAACTCCAAGCAGCTTTCTGTGAATAAGTGTGAATTACCAACTGCCTTATTTATTTATTGCTAAAAGAGAGAGCAGTAAACAATTTAACGGTGCAGATATCTAGGGGTTCTTCTGTTCATCCTAAAAATGTAACTACATACATCTCAAGTGGATTTGTGTTGCACTGTGTAGGTGTGTGGGCTAATATCCTCCAGTCCTGAAGTAATATCCTTACAGGAATGTAGTAGTGGTACAGAGAAACTAATATATTAATTAACCTCACTTGCTTCCTGATCAGGCACAGACTCTGAAAGGCACCTCTGTTTCATAAAGGAAGTACTATGAACTGTTGAGATACATAAAAACAAACTACCAAACAAATCAGTCAGCGATGTTAAGATGATTTCTTACTTATGCCTGCTGCACAGAAATACTCCCCAGGTACCAAAGGAGTGATTCAAGGTTAGGAAGGTATAGGATAACATCCCTGTTTAGCCAGGGAAGACTGTGGCCGGTTTTTCAGATCCGAGTACTCTAAGGGGTCTTATAATCTTTTAATCATAAGAATATTCTTAGTGGTATAAAGCAGGCTGATTTCAACTGGGCAACTGTGTCTTGGTCTGAGAAGATGAAATGAGACAAGAATTCATTCAGATATTCCACAGCAATGAAAAATGTTGAAAATGTGTTAATAGTTTTTCTCATTTATTGTGTCCATATGTTTATTTCAATTTCATTCATCTGTAAGTCCTCTAAAGTACATTTTGCAATAGGACATACAGTAGAAAGGCTGCAGTGGCATCAGCTGCGGCATGTTGGAAGTGCATTGGTATTTTTATGACCTTCATGAGCACAATATTTGCAAATTGTCACTAAAAATACTCAGTGGTGAGATCTGAAGACATCCTGGAAGAGAGGCTTTCCATAACCTTGAGTACAAGGCTTTAGTTTGTTTTTCACCTTCTCCAGTCCAAATAAAAGCCATTGTTGATGGAGAAGAGGCTGAATAAAGCTCAGTAATCAGTCTATTACTGACTAAAAAAAGAAAAAAAAAGACAGGAAGAATATGCCCTGAGGAGATTTGTGATGTAAACCAACCAGTAAATCATTTGTCACAGGTACTGCATGACCACAGACCCCAGCCTGTCCTTGTTTCCTTCAAGCTGAAGCAAGAGGAACTCTGAGCAATCGCTTTGTGATTAATGGAGCAACAGCAATACAAAACTGTTCCCATTGCTGATTCAAGCACCTAAGATGGCACACACAGAGACTCTTAAATGGTTCAGATCTCACTTTCTAGGCTTTGATACATTGAACTATGGAATAAAAGAAAAAAACAAAACAAACAGTAACAGGGGAAAATCTGTAGGAATGAACTTCTCAAAGCAGCTTTAAGGAAAACACATTAAAAAATACCACTAGTTCACAAATCAGCTGTGCAAAGTTTCTTATTCCCAATCTGCAGAAGTGGATATTTTCCTTGTAAGCTGCAGGCATTTTCCATCGCCAATTTTTTTATAGTGCCACCTGTTCTGGAACAGCAACTGACATTTATAATTTAATTGACAACAAGCCTGCCAATACACATGTGAGCTTACTACAGATTTGTTCCTGACAGGCTTTTCAGATCCCTCAGGGCAAATCACAGTGAGTTCTCTGCAATGTTATTCAAAGCTGGCAAAGACTGCCTCAAAAATACAACCTTCATTTCTCAGTGTATAGGTCCTTTCTAGCAGTATAGGGTGGACATAATCATAAATCATTTCCAGTTTAAGAATCTTTTACCCCAGTAAAATGTCTCAATATGGTCTTATTTTGAAAAAAATCAGGCCCAACATTTTTTTACTCTGACTTTTATAGTATACTCAGGGTATATAATTGCAGAAAAATTCAAATGTCCTAAATTAATTTGATTTATATGCTGTCCTTGGAATTATTTGCAATTCCCTCCTCCTATTACTGTTTGGATTACCATTCTTTCCTCCATTTTTTGAGTCATTTCTATGAGCTAGGCATGAACACCAAATCTCACTTGTATCTCTAAGGCAAGAGAATATTTGTTTGGCCATAGTCATATCGATCAGAATGCCATCACTGACATTTACACTATGTGAGGGCAAATGACCTCACGCTACTTCAGATTTATTTTCTTTTTTGTTTTGTTTTTGTTTTGCTGCCCTGCTTTATCTGACAGCAAACCATGATGTCTTGGAAAATGTTCTTTCCATGTGAGCATGGAGTAATGTAAACACCTCAAAATCCACTGTGAGAGAGACCAGAAGGAGATGGGCAGCACTCCCTTTCTCTCTTCAAAGAGTTACCCATTAACACTGCAGATCCATAAAAGCAATTTGATTGGTATTCACATATTTTCAGGAAATTGTACACAGTGCTTGTGGATTGAATTTTTTAATTCTTCTCGGAATTATACACATGATCTTCATATTGTAATCCATCACAGTATAGTGATACTCTGATGAGAGTTATTAGAAGGACTTGCAAACCACAGAAAATTGAAACAGTAGTAGCACAAAATGTGAACTTCCTATGCAGGTTTCTGTGGGGTCCTTTGTTTTGCCAAAGAACTGCCCTCATTGCATCAGTCCTTGTTAACTCTGTGGTTCATGCAGCTGTGTGTGCTCCAAAATTATTTTTCCAGAACAGTTAGTTATCAATAAAAAATAAAGATGAGTTGAAGCTGGAAAAAAGTTTTTCCTGCCTGCTCCCACCTTCCTCCTCCACATTGTTCCTGTTTGCTTTGCTGTACAGTCATGTTGCTGGCAGAAAGGATGGGTGAGCGGGTGGTTACTACAGGAGATATCTCTCGGGACACCTCCTTTCTTAGTTCTGCCTTAGGTCTTCTGTGATTCTCAGGCAAATTCCTGAGACTGTGTCCATCTCATCCCTGTGAGCACCACACAGTTCTTCTTTCCACTCAGAAAGAGTAATCAATGAGTGCATGGAAAAGAGCCAAAGATATTCAGATCTATCACTATGATTTATCTCTGCCTTAAAATCTTTATTGTCACACCACCAATCTGTCTTTTCCATTGTCCAGTGGACAAAACTGAGAAAGCCACTTATATGCTAGCTTTTCTAGATGAAGGATAAGCTTCCTTCTCATGTAACTATTTTTCATAATGCCACTGAAATATATGCAAAGAGACTTAAAAAAGAGGAAAAATGGGGATCCTAGCATGTATAGCATCTTGTTAATGGAACTGATCAGAACAACATGTGGATCACCTATACAAGTTCTGGAATGAAACTGCATTCTAAGAAGGAATTTGAACTGACTATGGTCAAACGATAACGGGAGAAAGAAGAAAAAAACACTAACTGAATATTTTAAGATGAAAGACCTAAAGGATCACATACCCCTCCCACATACTTTTATTGTTTAGTATTTTCAACCAAGTGACTTGCAATGACATTACTTAAAAATCCTGTACGTTCATGCATGCAGCAGTGTCATTTGGGGAATAAACACTGCCATATGATTTACTTGATCAAGCAGTCACGATCTGGATCTCAGCCATGAAAATTAAGGAAAGCAGATTAGTGCTAACTCCCTTTTTCAATTTTGAATTATGTATAATAATGGAAATACTATAAACTTTCTTCCTTTTTCTAGTCCCAGAATGAGAACAAAAAGGGAACTTGGTGAATTCACCTTAGACTACACCCAAAATAAAGATTACTTTTTGCTCTGTATAACCTGGAAGCTACTGGAGGAGGGAGTCTAAGTAGGGTTTTGAAGAACTGGATTGAAATGCCTGGGAAGCAGTAGCACTAAACATAATGCAAGCTCTGGCAAGCTATGCAAACTACAGTACACTGTGAGACTAAAACCTCATGCTGCAGGGCTTAAATTTTACCTACTCAGGAGGCCAGGAAGAAATTTTTCTCTTAATAACACTGTATAATTGAGTACGTAGACAGTGGGTCTGATCCAAACACCACTGTTGCTAATGAAGCACTATGTATTTGTGCTTCTGAGCTTTGACTCAAGACTGTCATCATTAGAAAGCTGCTCATCTTCCTTTCAGATCTGTGTTAATGTGCCACTGCTGGAAGCAACAGCTCCAAGTAGGTGTTTGATCAGCTATCAGACTAAGAAAGAAAAATGTAAGCTATTCTTTCAAACTGAACCTATGTGAACTCCCCATTAACTGCAGATGTTCAAAGTATGAACATATGTCTGTGATCCCTGAGCTTCTTGGCTGCTGAATACAGGATTCTACTGGGTTACTTAGAGATGTTTTCCATCCCGTGAAGCTTGGCTTACTGTGCTTGGCTCCACCTGAAGAAGGGAGCTCAAACGTCCCTTAAGCCTTTTCTAAGCCCCTCTAATTGAGATGGTGGCTTGAGGGAAATGGTAAGCTCTCTCATTGGAGGTGCCAAAATTAGCTGTTGTTCATCATGCAGATTTTCTTAGGCCTCCTTTTCATCTGTAAAAAGAAACAGTGATTGTGAAAGAATATGTTGTCACCTGGTGAATGCAAACAAAATGACAGAAGAAATAAAAGCTTCAATATCAGCACTACCAGGTGTGACGTGGATGCACCGGCAACCTCTCCCACTGCAACATCTCCTTTCATTACCTTTAGCTGACAGAGGTCATAAATATGGAAATCAACCGGAGAGAATAAGACATTTCATCTGCTAATATACGAAGTCAGAGATTAGGGTTGTTTCCTTTGTCTTCACATAGAATACTCAATAACTAATATATATTTCTTATCATCTGGGAGCCTCTCAGAGTGAATAATTATCATAAGCTGCCATAAATTAAGTATTGGAAAATCCACCCTCAGTCTGGCATACAGTTCTCTACTCTAAAATTTATACATTAAGGTGTTGCTAGGCTCAGCACCATTGTGCCTAGCTACTCTGTTGGCTGACTTGGATCTAGGAAGATAAGATGACCTGTAGTCTTCCTGCATTCAATGGACAAGGTTTCCCTTCTGTTTGAGTGCAGGCCTTGGTGGCTGCCCCTGATGTGGCTGTAGAAGGCCAACAAGTGAGTAATCTCTGACAGTGCTGAGCTGCACTGCCACGTGCTCACATTTCATAAGGACTCTACTACATAAAACATTGCTTCTTGACATCAAAAGGAACTGAATGTACATAAACAATTTAGCCTTGAAATTCCTTTCAAATTACATGAGTAATAGGAGGGCACAATGGGACTTAGGTATGTTCTATGACAGTTTTTTTGGGTTTTGTTTGTTTTGGTTTTTTTTTTTTTTGAGAAGTATAGGTATAGGACTAAGTCCTTACTCTTTAGCCTCTCCTTTGAACACACTCCCTTCACACCATCTCTCCATGCAGTAATCTACTGATTTCGTCAGATCATGCATTCTTCTTGGCAGAAGGAACATCCCTCTGGAATCACAATCACTGGACAAAACATTAAAACAACCAGCCTTAATCTATATGAAGGTTACTTTTAAGAGGTCAGATTTCACAAAAGGAAGTGCAGAAAAGGAGTGAGCATCTGTTCCTTCCATTAGTGCAATCAAGCTGTTGAATGTCTTTCCCAGACAAATTAGTCTCATATTTTCAAATTGTCACAAATGAAATCTAGATGCTGAATTAACTATGCCTGTGATAGTGAGTTCTCCTTCAGCTTTTAATTACACTGCATCATGTGTCTTCACGAGTTCTTTCAAGGGAAGCCAATCAGTGAAGTCATGTTATTACTTTATACCTTGAAAATGCAGAATAAACAGGGACTGAAGGGCTCCCAAGCAGATCTGAAGGAAATGGTGCAGCAGCATGCTGGGGATCCACATTACTCACTGTTGCTCTTTCGGGCAAGAAAGTGGTTCTTTCTCACCAGCCCTTCATTATTTTGAGACATAAGTTAAGTGCAAAACCCTCCTTAATGTTTTGTGGTAATGCATGTCCTGCGTCACATACAACGTTTTTGCATGTCAAGTACACTTTATACTTGAGAATAATTTAAAAAGCTGTCTATTTCAGGGAGAACAGCAAGACAGATATCTGTGGGTAAAGAGGAATGTTAATAACGTTCATTTTTATTTATTTATTTATTTATTGCATCGGCATTTACTGTAATGTCTTACTAATGTTAAGAAAAAAATCAAGCTGACCATGAGTAAGCAGTTTATATCCATTAACATCTGTTAGTTTTTCCTTTCAGGTGCAGAGGAGACTGCAAAGCGTCTTGCGTGGTTTGCTTTGTTTTTACATGAATGCAATGATTTGGAGACAAGATGTCTTACACAGGCAATGAAGGGTCTTGCAGGGCTCTGATGTTTTTTCTCATCCCTTTGTTCCTGTCTCAGGAGATTAATAAAAGTACTGGTGTTTAAAAGTGGCAGATGACAGAGCTGCAACATGATTGGCCTCACCACTTGTGCAGACTGTGAGAGTATGACTCTGTTGTTGCTCATCTGCTTCATATGACATCTGCGGTCTCCAAAGAACAAACCAGTGCATACAAAGAAATATTCCTGTCTTCAACCACATAGCAAGTCAAAGCCTGAGAAGCAAACGGTCATGGGGTCTTCCCACTAGAGAGGAACAAACACACAGTCAAAGAATAACTGAGGTTGTTGCTCAGCCTCACTTGAATGGACAGATGCATTGCATCACAACTGATTTGGCTTCTGCCAAAGCAGCTGGCCACACTCTCCTCATTTCAGAGCAGTGCTGGGCAGCCTATGCACCTGATGAATCAGGGAGGAGTTACCTGCATTATTGTAGCACTTTTCCTTGTAGGCCACTATCGCAACACCCCGATTTATTTCTTGCGTTGCTTTTTCAGTCACTTTGTCAGCATAAGCAAGCACTGGATAGTCTTTTTTTCTTCTTCTTCTGAAGACAAAAATTTGACATGGTATCACCTTGTCAGGATAACAAAGCTAAGTTGCCAGCTAGTTGTACCTTTGGAGAAATATCTGTGTACTGCAGATATGGCACATTAACTGGAAGCTGAATCTGCAGCACACAGATGATTCTTCCATACATCCTTCAGAGTGACATCTTTCAACTTCATTTTCACAAACTAGGCACCTTTGTATTTTCAGCTCCACCAGCTGTCTACTTGAACCCAACTCAGCTGCTTGTATCGGAGTGGTCTTATATGCATCACTTCTCCCAGAGAGGTCTAAGGTATCTGGGAAACCCTGCAGCAAACTGGAATAAGGAGTCTTCTTCCACATCACTGTTTTCAAAGGCACACAACTTCTGACAATGTTACCTTGCATTATGTTAAACAAATACACTGCCATTCATACCTCAAAGTGGCTTATTCTGTTGGATCTTGTGAGTTATTTTAATTGCCATGAAGGAACTATCATGAAAATGCCTGGAAAAATACCACAGAAAAAGACTTTGTGTTTAATTTTGGGGTACAAGCCTTCTCAGAATACATCAGAACAAATCTACTTTAGTTGCGACATTGTAAGCACAAAGTGACTTCAGGGTGTCCTCATGCATATGTAGAGAATGTAAACAGGAAATGCCCGACTCTTTGGCAATCTGCAAAGATGACTGTCCAGGTTTTGACAGCACTAGGATGCCTTCAAAAGAAAGTTTCCCTGCTTGTCAGCAAGAGACATCACCCTGGGAAGGCCCTCACAGCCCATCAAGCCCAGGTAAAGGAGGGAAGAGTGGTGAGATCTCAGTGATGCAGGAGACCCAGTATTACCCACTCCTGACTCTGCCACATGTTTTCTTTCAGTCCTGGGGTAGGTGACAGATGCAAGGTCTCTGTTCAGTACTGATGAAGATATCTGAGTTCCTGAGAGTAGACTGTAAGAAGTGGGCAGAGGAAGGGGCTATGAATGTAACAGAGGTAATAAAAACTCTTCTATTTTCCATCCACATCACATTCCTTCCTCCACAGGATTTAAATAATCCAGCTTCTCACCCTGCTGCAGGTAATTGCTATAACTTGAGAAGCGTAAAAGACTAGAGACAAAATATCTCAGTTTAAACCAGTGCATTTTGCCAGTGTCCATTTTGTTTGCCTCAGCAAGGAGGTAGATCACTCCATGTAAGCTCTTCTTTACATGGGAAGGAACCTTTCAGTGTGAGCAATGCTGTGTAGCACTAAGCAAATGTCTGTACAATGACCTCCTCATCAATCTGAAGGTGCTTCTATTCAGAGAACAGCATGATAAAAGTTCACTGGGGTAAAGACAGGTCTTACTGCTTCATTTGAAGCACACTACTCACTGTCTAGTTTGATTTAGTTTAGTTTGCTTTGTTTTGATTCGTGTTTTTTTCTAGCATGTAGAGATTTCATTATTGTTTGGCTTTTTTCTTATGTACACAGTTCCATTAAATGAATGCATCAGCTCTAAGCATGAAGGAAAGAAAAACTGAAGAATGATCTCATTGGTAAACATAAGCTAACTGCAGTTTTCAGCTTAGCTCAACACAAACATGGGAGTTCAAATGGAAAGACCCTTGAAAAAATTAAGAAGAACGGAACGTGGAGGACTATACAGAAATATAATCCTGTTGAGAGAAATTACTCCAGAAACCTATACCACTTAACATAAAACATTTCCCTCAGGAAATTTTCCTGAAAAAATCTGCAGCATTTTCTGAATTGAATATAATTCATTCTCTTCTAATCACTATCAGATGAGCTGAAATTTGTTTGCTTTTTCTACTAAATTGTACGGTATTCTTCATAAAGGGAAGATTATTCCAAACTGTGTCTCTTTGTTCCAGTAGTGTTTTTGAACTGATTGTGGACATTCAAGAAGCACTACTCACCTCTTTCAGCTAGCTAAGATGCATGCATATTATATATTTGCCTTGAAAATTTGATCTTTTATTAGTCTTTATTATTATTTTATTAGTCTTTTATCTAATTGTATTGCATGGGTGGCTTAGGTTTGCCAGTTCATATCAATTTCCAGTGTTCTTCTTTATGATGAAGTGAAAAGTAAGACTCCCCTAAAACACAATTGAGAAACAATGTTCCTGTACTATTTTTATACCACAAACATTTGAAGCACGTTCATTCTAAAATATACTGGATAAAATAAGGAGGAAATGAGAGAACGGTACTGTCACTTAGATGGAAACATTGGGCAGCCAGGCAGGGTGGATCACAATGCCTACAAAATGTACTGCTTTCTTTCAGCTCCATCTCTTGTGAATTGATGGGGTCAATGGTAGACACTTTTAAAACTGTGCCTACCCAACAATCTTAATCACACTGCAAGTCTCTGTGGGTCTTCCACAAAACAGCCAGGCCGTGACTCAGTCAGCAACAACTGCTTCATAGCTCTCACAAGTTACTTAGTGTTTCATCTTCTGAAAAAGTTAAAAGATGAAGGAAGAGACCCTGTATGTAGACAGTCACTTGCACTGCATGTGTCTTCATTGTCTCATGAAGAGAGACTGAGTACACCTCGTTCCCAGCAGAAATACTGTCAGATTTCTTGCATCCATATGAAATTAAGAGCAATAGTGGATTCAGCAAATCATTTCCTTTTATGTTTATATCATTTTCTCTCTTCCCCAGAGAGTTGGGTACTGTACTACATTATCATTTTCAGATATGGAATCAGGTGTAAAGTTCTGCATATTAACTAATTATTATTAGTCGGTGTTTTGCTGTTTTTACTGTTGCTGTATTACCAAATCTGAGGAGATTTGTCAAAGAGAAATGTTGAAAACTGGAATCTTAATGAGATTAGTCATAAGTCCAGGCAATTCTGTGCTGAGATTTAGAGACAAATCTTCCTTACTCACTGGAAAATCATTAGGCATTACCTCCAGGATAATTTATCTGATTAACTGAATAAACATCTCAAGATTTCTTTATAAATAACAAGGACTTAATATACTCTACAGAGTGTATATTGTGGGTCATCTCACCCTGCAAGAAATGTCTGATAAATATCTAACTAACATAATCAAAGAAATCTAGAATTTTCCCTTTTTTCTCCTTGCTTATAAACACCCAAGGCCAAATAAGATGAGTCTTCCCTTCCCAGAATCAGGAAAACTCAGTCATTTCCATGAACTGATTTGAAGTTTTTCTCATTCAGTTTTGATGAAGGAGAAAAAAAAAAGAAAGAAAAAGTGACTCTGAGGTAGAAAGCCTAAAATTTAAAGACAGGCTCTAGTGTCAACTCAAATATTTAAGGGGACATACTAATGCATTCACTGTTCTATTCAGGATAGTTTGGGATCTTAAAACAATTAATTTGTATTTAAGAACTCAGCTGTGTGCTTGGAATGAAAGCCTCTTATGGAACTCATTCAGATCTCTATAGTGTGCCACCTAAGGACACACAGAATTGGGATTTTACTCTGAGGTGATGTATTCCTTCTCCAAGATGCCATGCCTTCAAATTTCTAATTTTTGTCTCAGCCTTGTGCTCAAGGTGCCCTGGAATGCTCCTCCAGCACTGGTGGGATGGCAGTACATGATGTGGCACTGCAGGACTCCTACTTAGCTCATTCACATTTGCTGAGACATTTGCAATAAATTGATGTTTCTTTAATAATGAGTGTTGAGGTACTCTTGCTTGTTACTTCTGACTTTTAATAAAATAGACTTCAGTATGTAGGGAAGAAGAGGAAGAAGAAATCAACCTGCAAACTTTAAAGCTCTTCTGTTTAGGCTTTGCTAATTCTACCACTTAAAATTTGTTTTAACAGTAAAATCTTCCTCTCTGTGCCTTATTCCTCTCTTGTAGTGTGCATTATCAGTGCTTAAATATACTTCATACTATTTCTAACAAAATTCTTTAATGAATAATATGCATTTGTGTATTACAAAATAATTATATGAATACAGAACTGTCATCACACTCCTTGCAGTCCCACTCATAATCATGCATGTGGCCCAATACCTGAAAAATTTTGGCAGTTTTAGACTCACTTGACAGAGTTCCCATAAAATCTAGCTTTGAAAAAAAAAGAAAAAACATGCCATCCCTCCCCTTTTCATAAAGTCACTATTTATAAATGAAATAGAAGGGAAAAAAAAAAAAAAACTCCTGGAAGAACAATCCAATGGGAAGGAAACAGAAGGGAGAAAATTTAACCAAGTTTTCCAGGAAGCCTACTGATTCAGGAAGAATACTGACCTGATGTTTTATATTATGATTGAGCACTGGATGGAAGAATAGTGACCCAGAGCCATTTGAACATGACTATAATCACTGCAGTTTTCCTATGAGAACAACCAAATTGGTTGCCTGATCTCAGCTCCTGAACAGGCCTTGGCAATCCAAGTTTCTTATCTTTCTTTTTATATCCCAGCCTATGAGACAGAGAATTATCAGTAAATTGTGGCTTAAAATCGTGATGTCTCAATTGTTTCTAGGCAGAACTTCACCGAGGGTTAAATGAGAGAGCTGTATTCAAAGTGGCCAAGGTGTCAAATATTCCCAAGACTTTTCATTTAAAATTGCTTGAAGATGATTCCTAATATATACTCTTTTTTTTACATTTTTGTTAGCTTTAGTGCAGTAATTCTTCATGTTAGGATTGATTAGATGGTTACATCACTTTTTAGTGTAAGTTATATACAGAAGTGCCAATAACACTTTAATCCCTGGCTATTACATCTTTCAAAGTCATCTACTTTTCATTGTTAATAATGAAAAATTTACACCATTATATTTCTGCATAAACAGAAAACTCTGGAAATAAGTGGGTTCATAAGTGGGTACCAGGCACTTGGCTACAAGTGACCACAAAAGCAGGTAGCACAATAACACGGATATATGTAGGGCAGGGCACAGCAATGCCATGTCACCCAGAGCGTGTTAGCAGTTAGACTGCTGCTTGCTTCTGAAGCTGAATGCTACTCCTATGGCAGCTTCTCTCCCAGCTGCCCGGGATGTAATTGTTAATGATTATACATAAATATGGCTGGTGGATGTGAATATACATACACTTACGTCCAGCATGTGAATACAGGTTCTTGGAACTGTATGACATCAGAGCTGGGCATTGCACATTTTCTCCATGTGCCCTGGGGTCCAATGTAATTTTAATTCACAGTCAAAAGAATGGGATTCCCTTTGCTGAGATCTCTAACTTGAAAATGATTACAGTTTTTTCAGTGTCAGAATTGGAGCTGAGTCAGAAGCACGTGGTTACACAATCTGAGCAATTTACTGTTAGCATTTTTATGATGTTGACTGTGCTTCTTCTAGAACATAACAACGCAAGTTTTTACCGTATGTAATAAAATGTCTATATACAGACCACACTGCAGAAAGGACAAAATGCTGGCATCATGCTAGCATGTAGTTAGTGAGTGCCAGTAAAGACAAATTTGGTTGAGACATGCCAAGAACCACCCCTAGTATGCTTGAAAGTCACAGAAATCTGGTGTAACTGTGTTTCTCTTACTCTAAACTAAGAGGAATTACAGTACAAGAAGGAAGCCATTAGAGATTTATTTCTCTTAAGTTGACATTAATCCTCCATTAACCATTAGAAAAAACTTTCTCTGAACCTGCTCCAGGATCTTGTTTTCCCTGCTATGTAGCTAATGTAGCTATGTTGGCAGTAGCAGTGTCCATGAATTGGCAAGTTTCCATTCTTGGGTGGATGAATGGAGGGACAATGGAGGGTCATCCAAACAGAAAAATTTTCTTAGTACCTAACTCAAAATGTGCTCATAGATCCATCTCTCAGCAGCAGACTGCTGGCGATTTGTATACTCCCTGATCCCTTGTGTTGTAACTCTGGCCATCTTCTCAATTCGTTTAGGCACTGTTTGAGCTAGTGTAAAGCAAAGCAGTAGTGAAGCAATCTCCCCATACTTACAGAGAATGTGCTTACATTGCAAAACGTAGTCCAGAATAGATATACTCAGAGGGATAATTTACTCAGCTGGAGATTCAGAGTAAGTAATTTATAATGCTTCTGGCATGTTATAGAGCGCTGATGAATTACACAGAAAATCATTTGGGCAAAATCATACCTGAAATATATGATGGACTGAGGAACTAAGGGCACATCTCTAGCACCCAAACTGCAAATCCATCCTCATGGCTGTCCTTAACTTCAAATTTATTGTTTCTCATACAGAAAAATAATGATTGTTGGTACCACTAGTAACCAGTGAAGCAATTAGGTGTTACTTACAAAAATTGTTAACTTTCCTCCCAGATGTCAGAAAGACATTTGCCATTTATTGCAAAATTTATTGCAAAAGGGGAAAAAAATTATGTCAGAAATATTTGATTCAGGCATACATAGCCAAAAATAGTCCTGTCGGGACCACCCAAGTACTTATCACATAAGGTGACTTCTTCAGAAAGTACTGGAGTTAGACAAAAGGGAGGTGGCTCTGCTGAATAAATGGGCAGCTCAGTTATCCACAGTAGTTGGATTGGATGTTGGTAAAAACAACACAACAGTTCTAGATCCTATAGGAAGTTTTGAAAATGGGGGATTTGATGAATAATTTCTTATAGTGGTGATTCCTTGCCTGTTACAGGTGGGATGATTTTAAAGGTTCATTCCAACCCAAACCCAGATGTTTTTCTGGCCACTAGAAAAAAAACATCAAATATTTAGCATAATTGTCTAAATTTTTTATTTTAAAAACTCTATTGATATTTAAAATGAGTTATATGCTTAAAATTCCTCTACAACCTGATTAAAAAAGGTATGTAGAGAATCTGCTGCTGTAGTAACAGAAATGATATCATGTCTGAGATGAATTTCAGATGCTAATCTGTTTCGACATTGCTCTGGGCAGAAATTGTGAAAGCCTAAGGCTACATTAAAAATGCAGCCTCTGACATACATATATTGATGTCTGAGAAATAAATGGCATGATCAGCTATTTTTGGGATTAGGTAAAACTGAAGTCCTGTGTGAGGATCCTCAGAATAATGGACAGAAGGTTTCAAATTAGAAGTTAGGTAAAGATTTTGGCAGAATAATGACAGAAAACTCCACTTGTCTGTACTTGTCTGTTGTAGTAATTGAGATGCCATCACATCTCACCTTAAGACTCAAAAAAGAAGGCATTCATAATATCTGTGGTGCATCCACAGTATAAAACTAGCTGACTGACATCACCTCTACTCATCTCTTTGAAGAAAACACCTCATCTCCTTAAAGAAAGTTACATGTAAGAAAAATAATAATCATCACAAAGAAAAATAAAAAAGAAAAATAAGAAAATAAGCATTGATGGCATAGGAAATAGTACAAGCAGTCTTTAATACTGACATCCAGAAGCAGCTGTGCAGATATATGTGCACAAAGTGTAACAAACTCCTACATTTATGCCACTTCTGAATATGACTCAACTTGAAAATGTGCTATCTAGTCTGCAAGTGGTTAGTGAGAACGATATTTTCTAATTGAGGGAACATTGTGTATCCATGCTCATCCTAGCTGTTTTGTTTTTTGTGGGTTTATTTATTGCTCATTTTCTGTAGACAGTGCAGTGGAAGAGTGGGATGCAAGGCACCATAAAGAATGTAAATGCCATTTTCCCTTTCCGCAGAAGTAACTGAAAGGATGCACAGTTCTGCTCTTTGTTCTTACATACATATGCACAATTATTTAAATGAATCTGTGAAGCATTCAGGAAGCTAAATTTTACAGTTTAGCTGTATTTATTTCCTCATAATCTTATTAGGTGACAATTTAGTTTCTCTTTCAGTTTTTTATCCTTTATTTTAATTCCAAAGATCTGGCATATCTGTGCATTTCTGATATGCTGGCAATTCTGAAAAAGTGAAAAAAAATTGCTTTCAGTTGGACCAGAAACAAAATTCAGCATTACTAAAGAAAAGACTTTCTAAATACATTTGGAATGAAAAAAATATTTCGTTTTTCTGTTAATAGTTTGGAGACAGACCTTCCCTTTAAATCAAATTAAAAGGCATTTTGAAATAAACAAGTATCACTCTCGATGCCTTAAATTCTTCATTGCCCCTGTTCATTATATTATTTTTTCTAGTATCCCTGCAATATTTGCTACATGAGATGAAACTAATTTTGCATTAGAGACTCACCTGCTTTGTGATCCTGGAAACACAGGGACTGGGTAAGGCGCTCTTTGAGGAAGAACTCTTCCCTTTTAGATGCTGGGAAGTGTTACATGCTCAAGAAGGCTTTTATCCGGCTTTGCATTACCACTACAGTTATTTATCCACAAACACACCATTCCATCTCCCTCCCCCCCAAAAAATATACACAGGAACACGTAGGAGCTCTGCTTCTGGGCCATGTTGAGGGTTTGTTGTGCCCCAAGGACTTAGAAAAATATGTGGGAAAATGGGCTTCAGACTTTTCCCAGCAGATACAGGCTCTAAAGAGGATGAGAACTATTCTGTTGTCAACCTGAAGCTGGAAACTGGACTAGATAGTGACACAGTCTCCACTCACATGCACAGGGGACTGAACTAGAAAGACCTTCACAGTAGCCTGCAATTAAATGAATCAGTAAAAATCCTAATGAAGAACAAAGATTTGCTTCACAAACATGCAAGCCAACTTAGAAGGCCTAATTCTAGAGTAGAAATCTGAATATCTTCATTTGGTACTCTCATTCAGCTGCTGACACTGACTTGTACTACATGCAGAAATCCAGCCAAATAAGCTGACCCTCAAATCATTATGTGCCCCTTCTAGAGCTTGGTCCATGTCCTTCTCTGCCAGCATGCAGGCCGTCCTTTCTGGTGTTCATCCACCATGAAGCTGAAGCAGCTGCCACAAGGATCAGAGGTGTTCTTTGCAGCCCAACATATACCTATGTGTATATACATACACACATCTAAAATATAGAGCTATCAGTGAATTTTGGGAGATACGTAAATTTAATAGGATGCTGGAAAATAAAATCCAGGACCAAGCAAGACATAGATGTACCTCTTTTTTTGTCTGTAAAGTAGTATTTTCAAGGACATCCAGAACCCAACACAATTTTGGCACTACTAAAGCCTAGTCCACAGATTGCCAACCCTTTAGCAATATGTCAAAGAAAAATCTATGTAATTCGTTTATCTTGCCTTCTCTATGGTTTCTGAGTGCCCTAAGTTTAACCTGCTCTGCTACTGATTGTCAGGGCCTCCTATATGCATCTTCATTGTGCCTATACTAGCTCTATCCAACCATTTTCCTCTCTCTGTTCTGTGCTTTCATTGCTCTTTGTTCTAAAACTTTTAGACTTCTGAGTCAACAGTTTTTAAGCAAGTGCTGAATTTGCTAATATCTCCTGTCTTTACACAGCAAAATAAGTGAGATTTTACATTCATAGTAAGCAAAACATTTAAGCTTTTCTGTAAAATTGCATTAGACCTCAGACTAATGACGAATTCCTTACTAGGTACCTCAGTTTCTGCACAGCGAAAGCCTACCTAGGACTCTGAAAATGAATTCTGTGAAATTCATTTTTCTCATTTGAATTGCAGTATTTCTACATCACAATACATTTGGATGTAACGTTGTAATTAATAAGATCAGAAACCATTGGCTTTTACTGTATGAAATTTTTCCACAGTGCAGTTTTTTCACTGTTTTATGGCACCACCTACTGAAAATTAAATTGATGTAAAAGAGTTTAACAAATAGTATGAAACTACCTTGCCACTTCCAGTATACAATTTGAAAGCATAGACCCCTAAAAAAATTATATTAAAAGTTAAAATGTTGTTTGGAACTGAAACAGTTTGTTCTGTCCAGTAGTTATAAAAACATTATTCAACTTAACGATTAACTATTCCAACTTCAAAACAAGAAAAGAAAATCATCCCAATTTGAATTTTTATATACTAGCTTTTGCAGGCAGTATTTTTTAGCCCAAAGTAGAGATTATAAATCACTCTAAAAATGTTGGCAAATGCATCCCTAGGTTACTACTTATTTAAAAAAAAAAAAAGGTTTTATTATCTTGACTGACCTGAAGTAACTTTTATTCACATTGTTTCCTAGTTAGCACTGAGCTTTTAAAATGAACTATGTTCAGAATATGTACTGGACTGCTTATGAACGTGTTCTTTTAGATTTCATGAAAATACATATCCAAACTTTGATGGCAATCAAAGCCTGTATACAAGTCTAAATAACTCTCCTAAAAAATACATTTTTGAAGGTGCTTTCTTTAAAGAACATTCTCCATTTTACTTATGAGCAACAATGCTATCATGAATTTTGAGATAATCCAACCATCAGTTATTTTAATCACATAATGGCATTGTGCATTCTGACACTGTTTCTTACCTCACTATGCTGTTAATAAGCCTTTAAATCAGGGTTATGTTGACTTTTTAGCTTAAAGGTCAACTCATTCACAAAACTCAGGGCTTTTTGAACAGTCATTCTCCTTCCTCTCTTTTGTATTACTCAGGCAGCATCACTTCCCTAACTGTGTCCCAGGGAACTGAAGGGCAGGTACAGTTACATCCTGCAACTTCTTTTCCTGTCTTTTGGCATCAAATGTTTGTCAATTGTGGGAAAATGGGTTTGCTGTGTGTTAATTGTGTATCCTTTACCTGAACATGTGTCTCGCTGCTGCTCACATCTGGTCCAGCAATGCAGTAAACGGGGATCAGCTTACTTCTCCCTGTCACCCTGGGCTGTTTCCTTGTGAAGGGAAAAGACTGAGTCACATGATGGTTGGAGCCCTCCTGAAGGCAAGGTCAGGCAGTCATAGAAGCACAGAATGGTTTGGGTTGGAGAGGACCTCAAAGTCACCCTGTCCCAACTCTGCCATGGGCAGGACTGCCCTCCACCAGCTCAGGCTGCCCAGGGCCCCATCTAACCTGGCCTTGAGCACCTTCAGGGATGGGGCACCACAGCTTATCCATGCCAGTGCCTCACCCTCCTCTCAGTGAAAAATTTCCTACTGTCATCTAAGCTAAATCTCTCTTATAGCTTAAATCCTATCCCCATTGTCCTGTCAGTATCTGACCATGTAAAATTTAGTCCTATTAATAAGAACCCTTCAAGTACGGGAAGGCCACAGTGAGGTCTCCCCAGATCCTTCTCCAGGCTGAGCAAACCCAGCTCCCTGAATCTTTCTGATCATCTTCATGCCACCCAATCCAACTGTTCCATGTGTTTCTTGTGCTGGGGACCCTAGGCCTGGACACAGTACTCCAGGTGGGGCCTCGTAAAGGAAGAGCAGAGGGGAAAATACTCATTTTTTCCCATTCTAGGTAACTTTGGATTTCTGATAATTATTATACTGGTAACAGTGTGGAAATACTTCTGTAGTGTGTTTCTTTTTTTCTGTAGTTTGTTTCTTTTGCAGCTACAGTTCAGGTGTTTAGAGAGAAGCGATGCTTAAATAAATTTTGACAATAAGTATGAGAGCAGATGCAAGGATGGAGCAGATGGAGGTCCCATCATCCTGAAAGTACTGTATTTGTTATTCTCATGTCCATATGAAGAGAGAATCTTCTGCATGCTAAAAGAACACCGATACAAAACATAGAATCATAGAATGGTTTGGGTTGGAGGGAACCAAAGTCATCTAGTTCCAACCACTCTGCTATAAGCAGGGACACCTCCTTCTAGATCAGGTTGCTCAAAGTCACATCCAGCCTGGCCTTGAATGTTTCCAGGGAGGGGACATTCACAACCTCACATGTCATATATCTTTTTTTTTTTTTACAATATTTTATTCCCAATATTTGTATAAAACAGTTAATAAAGATGATACTTTTTTTTTTTTTTGTGTGTGTGTGAATATACACAGGTGTGCATGCTGTATACAAATGTAATGGCCAAATGCTGCCTTCCAAAAAAACACATGTACCTCCAAGGGCAGCATTTAGCCATAATGTTTGTACACAACTGAGAGAAAATAATACTGTAATACAAACTAATGTAATGACACTTAAAGCAAAGCCTATGTATATAGCAGAGGGAAAAACTAATGAGAAGCAGATGTACCCAGGAGAGTATTTTGACTTAATGGTATGTGTGGTTTCTTTCGGACACGTGTTCCTTCAGCACGTGGAGAACGAGTGTATATATAGCTATGTAAAGGAAAATAGTAGTTGCTGAAAAATGTGTATGCTATCAGGAAAAGAGGTTTTAAAGGGGAAAGTATTCAGATGAAAAGGCACATTCTCTAAGTCTCGGGAGAGCTCAGCACTTTTAAACCACAATTAATTAATTCTTCTGCATTCCAGGATGCCAAAACAAATGAAACGATCAATTCCTTTCTCTACCCACAAGACAGCGTTAGCTGAAGCTGCAGCCATGCCAGCGGTGAGAGCCCTGCCTGCATACAGGGGCCAAAAAGTCAGTGGTGGCCTTGGCTCCTGCCTGGGCTGCAAACAGCACATCAGCCCAGCTGATGGCTGCCCGAATTAACCTCAGCACAGCCCCAGCCCCTCCTGGGCATACAGTCAGCACAGGCTTTGCAAAAGTGACCGCAGCAGTAGCATCTGCTGAGAGCTCTAGAATCTTGGCTGGAAAAACAGGTAGCATCTCCTCCACTTGGTCAGATGGAAAGGGGCTTGTTTTTACCAGCAAAACATAGTGTTGTGTTTTTAAATAGCGTGGTAAAGCAGAACTCTTTTTATGAGATGTCACTGGATTGGAGAAGTGAAAAGCCATTAACACGGCCATCTTGAGAGGAAATGCAGTTTTCAAGGAGAATTTAGGTTATAGATAAAGGTTTCACCCACTCTTCTACAAACACTCCAAACTGAAGAAAAGGCTGTTATGTACACATTAGAGGAAGCTTCTCTGTGTTTCACTGCTTCCACGAAATATATTGTTCTGTTTACACAACAGCAGCCAGATTTACCTGCTACTGTATACATTACGTAACTGTCACCGACTGTGAAAGGCCTACTGGAGGATGCAGTGACTTCATACCGAATTCATACCAAATAATGTAGCCAATAGGACCAGGGAGGTGACTCCCTGGGTACTCAGCACTGGTGAGGCCACACTTCAAGTGCTTTTTTCTGTTCTGGACCTCTACTAAAAGACATTGAAGCCCTAGAGCATGACCAGAAAAAGGCAACAAAGCTGTGAAGTGTCTGGAGCACAAATCTGACAGGGAGCAGCTGAGGGAACTGGTATTGTTCAGACTGGAGAAGAGGAGGCTCAGGGGACTCCTCATCACTCTCAACAATGACCAGAAAGAAGGCTGCGGTGAGGTGGATTTGGCCTCTTCTCACAAGTAACAGCAAAAGGATGAGAGGTAATGGCCCTAAGTTATGTCAGGGGAGATTCAGTGGGATATTAGGAAAAATTTCTTCGAAAGAGTGGTGATGCACTGGCACAGGATCCTCAAGGAGGTGGTGGAGTCACCGTCCCTGGATGAATCAAAAAACCTTGAGGGATGTGGTTTAGCAGAAAATGATGGAAAGTGGACAGTCGGACTAGGTGATCTTAGAGGTCTTTTCCAACCTTAATGATTTTATGATTCTATAAATTTTGTTAAGAAACCAATATTTATTTAGAAAACACAGTATCTTATTTGAAGACACTGCCTCTAGTTGTGCAGAGCAATCCCGTGTCACCAGGTATTTCAGGAGAACTACCAGTTATTGCTATTGCCATATACAGAGGAGTACAGCCTCTCTCCTCACACCATGCCTTTCATGAATTCTTTCTTGATTATCAGAATAACAGCTTATATAGCTGTGTAAGCCACTAAATGCCTCCTTATCTACTTTTCAAGTCCAGTACTCAAGACTAGAATTGACCTAATAAGGAAGTGATCTCATTTGCAACAGTGAGGATAAGGTGAAACTAAGGGAATAGCTTTTTCTAATTATATTCTTTGGAAAGAACTGATTTCAGTAGACTTTAGTTTCAGTAGACTTACGCACTCAGATTTTCAGTGCTTAATAGAGAGTCCAACTTTTCCTGAACTGTTGTGATTAAAGCCAACATCAGCCTGGACTGCTCTGAAAAAGTTCCTTCTGAGTATCTATGTCAGAGATCACTGTTTCAGCGTGATTTTAAAGCTGCAAATGTCAGTGGAACCACAGTTAAAAGTCTAGAAATCACTACTGTTTTAACATATGAGTATCAGCACCGCTGCTTGTGTTCCACAATTGCTTTAACTCTGCCCAGCTTTACCGCTTGCAAGAGGCCCTCCTTTTTCTCACACCTTGCTACACCAAACACAGAAATCTGGAGGGTAGCTCAGCCAACACTGCCAGAACTCCTCTTGGAGGCAAAGGACCAGGGTGATTCTTGTACAAGGAGAGATGTGACCTGGCACTGCCCTTCTGGCTGGCTTAAAGGGTGCAGCCTGTCTGAAAAGGATTTGAAACCCACATGAAACCTCCAACCCCATGAAGCCACAATCACAATCTCAGTTTTCCACTGGCCATGCACATACCACATCAAAGTACTCAAAGCAAACTGGGTCTATTTCCCTGCCCTCTTCACTTAGTGGCCAAATAATATTTTGGAGCAGTTAAAGTAGACTTTTTTTTCCTTCTGCACAAATATGGTCAAGAGCATCAGGAGTAAATAACTATATTCATGAGATTTAGTGCAAAATCATCAAAAATTTGATGTTGCACGCTGTAGGATAAGGCTGAGTGCATGAAAAAAAACCTCTTGAAATAGAAAAAGAGAAAAAATCCATTTTGTTTCATGAAATAAGGATTGCAAAGTACTGCAGTAAAAGATAATCTTTCTTCTGGAAAGTGTTTTCAGCTTTGTCTCACTCTATAGAACCACTGAGACTTTTTGGATCGTTTTCCCACCATTATATGAAAAATAAATAAAAAAATAAAAAACCTTGAATGTTCTTCAGTCTTTCTAAAAGCTTTAAAATGAAACCACTGGAAAATAAAAAGATTTATAGGATGTCCATTGCCTAAGGTCACTGAACAAAACAATCCAGGGTATTTGATTCCTCTTACTTTTTGCCTTTCTGTTCTTGTAAATCGTATTTTATCTTTACTTACATATTGATGGCAGGCTTTTGCCAGTCTAAACTTTTTCTTCTCTATCTTTCATCCAGTGGCGATTCAGCACATAAACACTTCTGCTGATGTAAGTGCTGGCACAAAATCCTCAGGCAGCATGTCCAGAAGAGAATAGAATAGCTGGGGAAGCTGAAAATTGTTGCAACATAGTCTGCAACTGAGAGAGTAGTCTTTTGGGAGGGACTGAAGTCCTCTAGAAGTGGGCAGGAGAATGCAATGTTTTCTAGTTGCCTCCTCCAAAAAAGTGGACTTCATGTATATATTTGAGTTCCCTGTTGATATGAGGCTAGAATTCAAAGCAGTTGTGTCTTTCCAGTGACCTTGTCAAGTGCCTTTTCCTATTTTGTTTCCTTTTCTTTTTTTTTTTTTCCAGAAAGGGGAATTTGTATTTGTAGTGACTTATATTCATATTTTAAGCTGATATTGGCTCCTCCATTCAGAAAATGATCCATTAACCATGCTGTGCGTACTACCATCTCCTCCCAGAAGAAGTCTGTTTATACCCTCAGTCTGCTGGCAAATGTGAAACCCTCAGCTGGTAGAAGTGCAGTCTCACAGAACACCGTGTTTCTCACAGGAAGACATATCATGAGCTATGGTTGTGGTCTTTGCTACCCAGTGACCTAATTTGCCTTGTTGAATAAGAGAGAAAGTGGGAGGGGTGCATCTCAGATACCATTTCTAATAGGTAACAGACTGGTCTGAATGGTGCGTTTAACTTATAATGAAAATAACTGATACGTGTTGAATTCCTGAAAAAGCCACGCCAAAAAATGAATGTGTTGTGTACTACTGATTGTGCTTGATTTCCTTCCAACTCCTTTCATTAAGATGTTCTATTCCCGTAAAACAAAAACATTTATATTCTCACATGTACGTCAATGGCAAGAGATCGCTTTTCAAAACCTGCTCCATTTCCTCATTAGCTTCTCAACGTTGCACTGTTTGAATAATAAGAGTAACTAATCCCTGGAGTAAATAGACCTACTACGTTTCCCCTACCAAACTAATGTCATTAAAGGTCATGTAAAGTGACTTGCTTCCTTATATACCTCTTTATAGTGTCCCCTGCGTGCTCTACATCTTTTTAAAAAGTATAGTTCATGACATATGACAGTGGGAACAAGAGAGCAGTAAAAAAAGACAAATTTGCCCTTTCAGAACAGAACACTGCTGATATTCAGACAGCAACAAATATGTACTTGCTAGTTGTTTACAGAGAAACAGAAAGGGAAATAGTGCATTTATATGATTTGATTTTGATGTACGCCTTTACTCTGTGATGAACAATGACACGATCTCTCTGCATTATCTATTCTTTTGATCTTTCTGTGTTTAACTTAATCTCTCCGTATGACAGTAATATAATTTCTTCAACACCAGCTACAAAATTTGACATCCCCTGATTTTCCTGATCAAGTAAGATGTATTAACCTCATTCAAACATTAGACCCATTTGGCTAAAATGAATCCCCTTTTCTACCCCAAAGTAAGAGCTTTCCCTGGATGTCTATTCTGAACTCCAGTTTCAGTCTCTGTTCCTCTTAGGTCACAGAGAGGCTGCACTGAAGCACTCGAGTTTACGACTTTGGTACTGTAACATAAATCTAAACTCTCTGTTGCTTTGTTGGTTTTTTTTTTCCCCTAGGGAACAAGTCCATACTCTATTCAGCAGTCACAGAGGACAGCAGGAGATCTAAAAGATACAACACCAGTGTGCAGGTGTAATGTGTCCACTGTTACAGAGCTCTTCAAATTTGTGTTTTTCATATCCTACAGTACAGGCAGAACATTCTTTATGGTTAAGTTTCCAGTGACCTCTTAGTATGAGTTTGTTTTACATTTTGAACACAAGGAGTTAGTGTAAAATCCAAGTTAGTTAGCCAAAATCCAGAACTGGTGGAGCACAAGGAATGGCAATCCTGAAACAACTGACTAAGTCATCAGCATCTCAGGTAGAATGATCTGCTAATTGTGAGATCAGGTCAAAGAGTAAGTGGCTGTTGGAAGGAAGTTTTCACCCACAGCCATATTTGATACATTGTCATCCTTTTACAGCTGAGACTAACTAGTGTTTTCATCTTTAAATATCAGTAGAAGAATTTTGGCAGTGAGGGAGCAGTGTCCTGAGTCAAGGGGCATGAAGTGGAGGAGGAAGAGAGAGCTGTATAACTCATCTCTTCAAATTGCACTGCCCTTTGTCTCTGAGCCAAAGCGATCTCAGCTATGCCAGCTACACATTAAATAGCAATAATTGAACGTTCAAATGCCATTGAAATACCCTGACACAGAATCTGCCTAGACAGCACAACAGGAAAAGGTCAGGAGATGCCCAGCACTGGAAAAGATACCAGATGCTGAGGTCATGACTGTGCCATATGGGATATTGCAGGTGACCCTGAAGAAGTTGGGTTTATTAAAGGAAGCTTCATATATCTGTTAGAAGAATGTTTCACTCAGAATAACTAGGCAGGCTGAGAGGGAAAAATCATGAGAGGAAAAATCACCATAATGTAATGATAACCATTACTGAGACATATATTAAAATAATTCCAAACTTCTTATTAAAATAAAATAATAATAATAATAATAATTAAATCAAGAGACAAGACTTCCTATTCATTTTTAGAAGGGGAAGAAGAGACATCTATTTTACATCATTCTGCTCACTAGCCTATTGAATATGCTATGATGACAGCTTGTGCCATCCTTCTACTCCACTTTTGATCTAGAAAGCCTGTCCACAAAAGTTGCATCTACAGGAATTATGCATCTCAATAAAGAACTTTGATGTTTTAACAAGAAATTTCCAAAAATTACATTTTCCACTGAAAAATATTTCACCATAACTTTCCAACCATTTCCAGCTTAAAGATGCTCATGCATTAATTTCAACCCTAGTAATTTTGGTATTGAATAACAACATAAAACCTAAACTTTACTCATTTTTTCTTCCTGAAATTGCAGGGAGTTTTAATGCTGATCACAGGAAAACAAGACAAATCATATACAAAGGTACAGCCATTTTTTCTTTCAAAAAAAAAAAAAAAGTTAAAAAAATAAAAATAAGAAAATAAAAAAAACACAATCCTGGCTCTTATATAACAGATACTTGAGTTTTGTTGTTGGCAATTGACAATTTAGTAAGAAGAACACTGAGAAAATAAAGAGCAAAGATATGTACTAAGCAAATCAAGAAAATGAGATCACGGAGCCCTAATAAATCTCAGCATTGCCCAAAGAAATTTCAGTCCAAAATATCTGCAAGAGTAACACAGGGAAGACATGTTTAATCTTCCTTCAGTCACATTGCTTGCATTTAAATGATAAACAAGAGTCCTGAGTTTACAAATGATGATTCCAAGGCATGCTGTCATTTCTGTGAGGTACAGTGTGTTTCAGAATTTACGTACACACAGTTTTTGGTGTCTGCTGTTCTATTTAAAGTTTTATTGTACGTTTTTCTATAGTCAGTCATTACGGTGTATCCCTCCCTTTAGAGGTTACCAGATATTATCAGGAGATTGTTAAGATGTTCTTATACTATATAAACTTTACTACACCACACAAAAGTAAGAGATAATAGTGTCTGAGGTCTGGTATAGTTCAAAGACTGCAAAGCTATGCAGCAGGTTTGGAAATAAATCAAAAATCCCAAAGGGATAAGGCCAGGCCACAAGTGATTAATTCCAAGAGTACTTTGCAGAAAACAAAAAATGTAACTCAAGATTTCTTATTACTAACCCTTGGGATTTTAATTTAAGTGTTTACCATCTAATTTTCATATCTATATATATTTATTATTTTTTTAAAGCTTCATAGCAACATGGCAATAAGTTGTTTGCCTCCTTCCTTTGTTTCAAAGAACATGTGCATATACAACAAAAAAGACTCATCAGCTGTTAGTCAGTTCAATTAGCCAATTCTGACTTCTTGAAATTGTGAATGATTTTTGACAGAATATTCAAGACAGGAAGAAAGCAAATCATTTAGTGTTTTAGTTTGAATGTTCTTCATATTCTGACTAATGATGTTCTCTTTGGGTTCTATTGATTAAAAACACCATATAGATTGTTATAGAAAGCATAGTTTTCATGGTAAAGATAGGAGGAATGACAGCTTTCACTTGTAAGAGCATAAGTAACATCTGTCATTTGTCATTATGGAATGAAATATTGTTTTCATAAATATAGTACTGTTTTGCACTTTTATTTATAATTTCAGTAGTTTAAAATCATTCTCAGCCATAAACAATAGTCAATAATGTCAGTGTTGTTAGGTGACATTGTGTACCCTAGAATGCTTTAAATAAAGCCTGGTTTCTACAAAGTGCAATTACTGAAAAACAAGAACCTCTAGTCTTTGTCAAACCAGGATTTAAAAATCAAAGTCATTCCAATCAGCCCATTTCAAAAATTTGCTTGTGGCTACATATTCCTATCATCTGTCATGTATTCTAGCCTGCATGTTCAACTACAGATGCTTAGCAATAACCAACCAGAAGGCTGAGCATCCAGTGCAACCTGATTAGTTCTTGTAAATCTTCCCTACATTTAGATGTGGGCATTTCACACTTTCCTTAAAAAATGCTAATCTTTAAGGCAGCATATAATCTATAGAAAGCTTGTGCCTTTACATGACATTCAGGTTGTAGAAAGACATAGGCATTGTATGTGTGGGAGGTAGTCCATAAAGCAGACAAGAAAAATAATGGATATATCCAAAGCTGGAGAGGACTGATGAGGGAGTGTTTCCCAGAAACAAGAAGTAAAGCACTTCCAGTACAAATAATCTGTTTTCATTCAATATTACTTTCTAAAAAGACTTCAAAATTTAATTTTACACATAGCATCTGAAGCCAAACTTTTAAAAAATTCTCTGGTATACCAGTAAATACAATCTCCACCTTTCAGCATTTATTTTCAAAGAAACTTATTTCAAAATGAGGAGGATATTTCATGTCCAGTTATAATATAATCCCTCACCTCTTGTTTGTAAAATAGAAATACCAAATGAAAATATTTTAAAATGTGATTTCACTTGTATTTAGAATGAAATATGCCATATTCTGCTGATGTGATTAGTTATGATGGCTCTGAATTTTAGCAACACTGAGGTCAGTAAATAGAATGGGATTATGGGAGCAACAAGCTGAGTCAGAAGGATTTTAATATATTACTCAAGGAACAGACTAGGTGTCCTGAGGGTATGAAACAAAACTAATCTGTTCCTTGTGCAGTTTATGCTCATACCATGCTCACGGGGCGATGAAGATTAAAGACAAGATATGTCAGTGTGTGAACAGACCGTCCTCAGAGCAGTACATGGTGCGGGTCAAGCAAGTGATCATATATGTAGATTTAAAGGACATTTTGAAGTAACCTACCAGGCACTTAAGGTGTTTATTAACCACCACCTGGTAAATTCAGTTGCCTAACACATGGTACCACTTTCTAGAAGATTCAGAAAAACAGCTCAAATAAATATATATATATTTTTTCCTTCTGAAGGTTAACAACAATGTATGTGACTTAAGTACTTACATTAGACAAAATTTAGTGCAACAAATCTATGCTGGAAAGCTGTATTTATTCTTACTCCAGAATAGGTCTTTTTGTTAGTTACACATGGTGAATATTTGATAGATGAAAAAAAAAAGAAAAAAAAATACTAATCTTCAAAATCTTCACAGAATGTAAAGAGTTTCCTTTTTAATAGGTAATGTTTATTTTTCCCTTCCTTGTGCATGTTTTCTCACTGACAACCATTTGAACATCAAGTATTATCTTACACCAGACTTGTGGAATGTCACTAATCCCAGGAAAAAAAAAAAAAAAAAAAAGGATAGAAACACATGAACTTTCTTGGTGTAAATTCCCTTTAAGTTTTTTTTTTTTTTTTTTACAGTATATTCATTTTCAAGATTTTATAATGTCTTCCTTTAAGGCCAATAGAGAAGACTTCAAAAGCTCTGCGCTGCTTATAGTAAATAAGGAAAATGAACCACGAGAAGAGGACTGGATTGTTACAAAGCAATACACTGTCAGAAATAGCAAGTATATAAGGAAAATCAAACAAAAAATATATGACTTGATATACTTTCTTTGAAAATTGCATCTAAAATTTGTTTCCTACACCCAATACATAAAATTAGAATAACCTTGGAAGTTTCTAAGCTCCCCATAGTACCACAGGCACCAACAGGAGCAGAATAGCTGAGTATTTCTAAAAAACATGACTAGAGTTAAAATATGGCAATAGGAACTTTCCAGAAGGAGCAGACAACTGAAAATGTTGACCTTTATCTTTACACTTTTCTACAAAAATAACTTCTGCCACAGGCTGTTCTTCTGACTTGATAAATGTTGTGTAGACTAACAGTGAATGCCTGCCTGCATCGAAGACATTAGGGTCTAACTATACTGAAGAAGATCCTCTTGTGGCCCCAGATTTACCCTTTACCGAGCAAACATTAGCTGTAACTACTCCGGAATAAGAATATTATGTCTATACAGAAGGGAGAACAAAGATTTAGGAAATACAAACATGGCAATCTTCAGCTTGCACTCAGTACTTTCATTAAACATAGCCATCATTTCTATCCTCAGTTCTGACTAAAGATTTGATAGAACTCCTTCAGTTACTTGAGTAGCTCCATAAGGTTCAATAGCAATACTGAAAGAAATAAGTAATCAGGTTTTCCTCTTAATAGAACAGATAAAGCCTACTGAATAAGCTTAGTTATTAGATTTATCCAACTTGAAATGTACTAATAGCAAACACTGTCAATTAATCTTACCTTTCAAAGAAGTTTAAAGGATAGAATGAACATTTTGTTCAAATATATTTCTGTTCTATGGCACTACAAAAAGGGGAAAAAATGAAAAAGTCCATGGTTTGTTCAAATCCCCCTAGTATGACAGTTGCAATAGATGTGATTAATCAGCAGCAACCAGCAAACAATATGTGAAGGATACAGACAGGCTGCATTTAAATCTAAAATTCCTTAAAACACCACAGTCTGCAGCATATCTACATCCAAAACCACTCCAAAACTAACACATGACATTAATCATTCCTGGCCATCCATTACAACCTGATGAATTTGCAGAGTTTGTATTCCAGTCCACTGGAGACTTAAAAATAATAAAAATAAAAAATAAGCTGGAACAGCAAAAATACCAAAGGCCAAAAAAATAAATAAAGCAAAGTGACTCCACAGTCTAGAATAAAAATGAATGACCACTAGAGGTAGATGGTCCAAGTAGTGGCCTCTACTTCTCATTGCAAGCACAAGACTGTGGCTAAAATTTCATTGCATTTTCCATTCAAGGGGATGCAACAGCAAAATAGACAATAATGTCCCATAACATTAAGACATTTCTGGAACACGACCTGCTTTTTTGCAAGAAATACACTTGTTAGTTCACATTTCCATCCCATAGATGCAGAAACCTATTTAAGCATTAAACATGAAAACATTGTACAATTGCTTACATCTGAGATGAGCGATCTCGTTAGTGTATTGCTTATCTACAGTTGGACTTGTGGCTACTGAAAAATATGATTGTAGCAATGGACTATGAGCAATCATTCCCAAATTTCTCACAAGAGAATTTAGGTCTTTTTCCCCCATTTTCACTCCTACTGAAACACAGTTTATTTAAGTCCCACTGACAATGCAGCGCTAATATCATTACAGCAAACTAATAATTGATTTTAGTAGAGAGGTATGCACAAAGTCAGAGCAGAAATACATCCTTTGGGTAAGTTTCCCAATCTTTTCCTTAGTTTAAAGCCCCAGGACCAAAATCAATACATGATAATCTTTTTGTTCATATACCTCAAAATCAAGTTATATCAAAAGAGAACATCAGTAGAAGAGTTACAGCTGCCCCAATTTGTTCCAGAGAATACTTTTCTGTCAGAAAATGAGAATTCACCAGAAAGAGAACATTCCTTAGATTCTAATCGTTCCTTCTCAGGCTGCTTTCTAATGCCCATTTCTTTCTCTGTCTGCTGTCTGCTTCAGGATCTGGAAGTCTGGACATGGTGTCATTTGACTTTTCAAGTAGCATGGGCTCTCCTGGCTCATTTCTTTCCAGCACCCCATAGGTGCTTGCAGGTACATGAGGAAGCCTAGTTTGGACTTTCAACATGCCTCTTCCTAGGAGGCCTAGATATTCTAGGCTCCAGGCATTTAAAAGTTTGGGATCTCAGGCTCGTCAGGCATCCAGATGTGAAGACTGCCAGAGGTCTGCCAGGCATGCAGCTTGAAACCCATATTCCCAGCACTCTTGGGAGATCACATTCTTCTTACTGTCCAGCTCTTTACTTGGTCAACCTTGGAAATGTTTTACTCAATGAAACAAAAGGTCATGTTGACTTTTCCAAATTTCTTTAAAATGTTGGAAACATGTTTTTCGTACTTTGTTTTTAAATAAGTGTAATTACTGCTGCTTCTGTTAACAAGTCCTTCCTGTGGAATGTGAATCCAGGTCTATTTCCAGTAGCCAAGAAAACAATAAAAATTGTTTGGAAATTGTCCTTTTACTGCGACCCTGTTACTGTTTGATTTTAAAATCTATACAAAAGTTCTCAGTACTTTAACAAGAGAAGCATAAGACTTGGGATGGCAGACATACACTTCCATAGCACAGTATACAAGATTTGATTTTTGTCTGCAACCTTGCTGTTTGTAAGATTTAAGAACTTTTTTACTAATATCAATAAACCAATAGCATAAACCAAGTAACCTACTAAGTTTAACAGTTTTTTCAATCAAACTAACATGATGTAGTCATCCTCTACTGCGTTCACACAGACTCTGTACTGAATCACATGTTCATTACCACTTTTAATTAGAAAAAAAAAAAATCTATTGGCTTTACAAATACTCGTTGCTATTTCAATCACAAGAAACTCTATTGAAACAATACACTATGGAAAAATTGTATGCTTATTCAGAATAGCAAAACAAACCCGCTTCACATATTTCAATATTAAATAGTTTTTATGGTTAAAGATTTGCAGGAATTCAGCTAAGATTTGAAATACAAGCATTACTGGGAAAAAATTCTATTTGAAACATAGAAATCATAAGCTACTAATTTTTCTACCAAGTGGCTCAAAAACAGAGAAGAAAGAGAATAGCAAAGATGGACAAACTATATTCTATTGAGAAAAAAGCAAATATAAGTAACATTACTTCAGGAATATGGAAGCACATGTATTTAATGTACAGGTATAAAAATGTATTTAATGTACAGGTATAAAAATGTATTGTGTGAGTCCTCAGAGAAAGTAGTATCAACAAAGGAGAGTATTAAAACTTTCACCAATTCAGAATTGATAAAATATTCAAACAGGTATCTGCATATATCAGTATAAATCTTAATACATACATTTTTTCCTATACAGTTACTTTATGACAATAATGCCTTCTTAAATTATAAGGAAAACCGAATTCTGTTCCTGTCAAGAATGAACCCTTTATTAAAAAAATTTATATTGTATGTATTGTTGTGCCAATGGGACAGCACACACAGCAGGATGACAACGTGGAGAGAACTGAGCATAAAGGCAGACCACAAGCAGCTCAGCCCTGGCTTCATCTATATTCAGGACTTCTGGGCTTGGGTTCATAACTATCAGCATAATTGCATGTGCTACACTTTGCAGTATTTTGTATGATTGGTGCACTTGTATTATCAGTACCTGTCAGATAAGGGAGAGTGTTGTCCAAGGCCTCATTAAGAAAAAACAATGAAATGTCTATGCATGATCTACATGCTACGTTAAACCTTTCTGTTCTATGCTATACTCAACATGCTTTCAGCTATGGTCTACACACAGGTAATTCCACTTTTCCAGCATCACAATCTACATATGAGTGCCACTTCTCAGGAAGAGCTGTACTCACTACCAGGAAGAGCTGTACCATGGTTTTGCCCCTCTCCTAGTCCTTATGATTGTTTATTCCATCTGAAACTTTTTATTTTTTTCCTAATTTTGAATAGAGAATCCTCTCACTGGGCAGGGAATGGATCCCCACACTTCTCAGACATTATATCCTATCCCTCTGCAAAAGATACACATGGAGTTGGCTTTCTTTAAACTCTGTTTGGGTAACCTTTAAAATTAACCCATGTGACCTTTTTAAAAGAAACTAACTGGAAACAAAACAGCGATATAGCAACATTTTCTGTACGCAGTACATCTATTTTGATATTATTTGTGATGGTATAATAGCACACTACTTCCTGGAATATAAACAGGTTATTTGTTCTATTTTTTGAAATTCACATATGAGTTTCATTCATGAATGTAGAGTATAAACTTGGCCTGAATCAAATGCTGATAAAATCAGTGAAAAGATTAATATTACATCACATGAACTTTGAATCCCAAAGCAAAGGGTTGAAGATTCCCTTTGCCTAGAACAAGTCCATCATACGAAACTGTAGTATGTGTTATCATGGTAACATCTGCTATACACAAACCATTTCATCACACCAAATCAAGCACATTTTAGCATATGAAGGAGCCACTCTTGGCTCCCTGATACTTTCGGGTATCTCTTATTCTGGAAATATATTCTGGAAATTAAGGCAACTATATTTTACAAGCTTTTCTATCACTGTTATAATAAGAAGTAGTTGTGGGAGAAGCGAATGTTATCTTGTGCAGATTCCTGGAGGGTGTTATGCAAGCTACATGTATTAGCTTTCTGTTCCTGTGGGTTGCAATTGCAAGTCCTTTCAATATTTTAACAATCTATTTTTTCCTGGAAGCTGCTAGCATTTTTGAAACATCTCTCTCTATCAAATCCAGTAGAATGTGGAGATGTTCAAGACCAGCCTGGATGCCTACCTGTGCAACCTGGTCTAGGGAGCTACTTTGGAAGGGGTGCTGGACTTGATAATCTCTAGATGTGTCTTCTAGCCTCTACAGTTCTGTGTTTTTGTGATTCTCCAACAGAATCTGGAGTCAGAAGGGAAGGAATCACACACTGGTTCTACATACACAAATACACAATATAATCACAAAACCCTTAATTTTCTCAGGAATCTGGGCTAAAAAAAATATTACTTGAGGGAATTCCTAAGATGAGGAAAAAAATAACAGTATAATGTGATTTAAAATCAAAGCATTAAAAATAACATTATGAAGGTCACAAAGAGTATGCCCCAGTGTTTCAGTTTAGTTCTTAGAGAATTTGACATACTAATTTATTTCAGCATTTTGGTACTCATATAAATTATATTAACCATTTGATAAGCTTGTAAAGTTACTACAATTTTAATTTTCTAAAATATGAGGGAGAATGTACATCCACTAAACTTCTTATGCTGTATAATTGTTCATTTTCTTGTGAAGTCAATGTTTGCTAAACAGATTGCAAATTTCAAACAATGGTATTACACAGTGCAAACTGCATAAAATCTTGCAACAGTGAATTTCCGCCCAGAATTTTCTATCCAATCAATGAATGCACTGTGTCACAATGAGCATAATCAAGCATAAAGCAGTCCTCAAATTGCAAGATATCATTCGGATTTAAAAAATCAATTTATAACAGTACTTCTGGCATAGATTTGCTCATAATTTAATATCCATCCACTGCAGTTTTGTTGTTATTTGAAGCACCCAGAAATTTATGTGCAACTTCCTATCAACTTCATCTGTATTTGCAGCGTGGCATTTAGGATTTTGTATTTGTCAGGTTTTCTTCAACTATGGGTTTGTCAATGTATGCTGTGATAGTAGTATTCTGAAGCGCCTGATCAAACAATTGACCGTGTAACAGAGCATCTGATTGGCAAGTAAATTTGAGATACAAGAGAAAGGTGTTATTCCTGTCTCTAGAGAATGACTAACTATGCTGAAGCCAGCATTAAAATCAGAATGATACCATCCAATGCATAGCATTGAGCCTAAATTACACAACAAATAAATAAGGTGGGCAGTGAAAACAAGCTACTTTATACATGATACACCTATCTCCCAAATATTTAAAAAATTCACCATAAGAGTACCTGCACAGAATTACTTCCTAGAATTACTTCTCATGCATCTTTACGTGAACTGGGATTAGCAGCTGAAAAGTATTTACAGTATTTTTGCTTTTTCTCGATTCATCATTTTTCAAGAAGAAGAATCATAAAAGCTGTAAGTAGTGCATAGAGTATCTTATTCACATTGATTTTAGACTACCATACACTTTAGCAAACCACAGGCATGGGAATACATTATCAATTCAAAGTAAAATTCAGTGGGCAGATGAAAGGTCTATTGAGAGAAGGCCTTTTGCACAGTGTGGATTTAGACGGTGTGGCAGCCCTCCAGCTGCCCTCCTGCACAGAGCTGGAAGCTGTATACTATATGAACAAGAATTTGCCTATAAGACAGTTCAAATATGATATAAGGAAAGAAATGGACACCTGAACCTACAATTGAAAATAGACTTCTGTTATTTAATTTTTGTACTTCTAGTCAGAGATTAAACATATCTTAAGATACACAGAAATTTGACTTTGTGTAAACAAAATTCCCACCTCTCTTTTTATGCTCCATTTTTTCTGTTTCAAAGTGAAAAGGGAAACTTCCGTTGTATAAAAATGTCACAAGGAATCTGTTTTATAGATTAGAAAGGAGAATGGGATTTCTTAAAACAGTAGCTTTAAATATTACACACTGGGCTTTGCTTGGGATCCTTCTTTCTGGGAACTGTAGTTGCTGCTGCCAAAATAAAATCTGGTTAACTGTTTAAGCGAGAGTTTCAAGAGAACCTAATTCAGTACAATGAGATCAGCTTATTAGAGTTTAATAACTATAACACAGGCATGGAAGGAACAAACAAACAAAACAAAACAAAACAAAACAAAAAAAAGAAAAACCCACTCTTGAAACCCTATATTCCTCCCACTTTCATTTAGATACATAGACACTTTTCATGTTTTTAACTCAGGGAACACTGTGGAATTAATGTAAAGTGGACAGTGTTTCTTTGCAGATCCCTAATGAACTCCATGATAAGTTAACCTCACTGGTTCAAACTGGGTAACTTCCCTGGATTATCACGAACTGGCATTCAGCCTGGAGAAGACAAGACTGAAAGGAGAACTCATTAATACTTGTAAATATCTAATTAGTAGGAGTCAAGTGGTTGGAGCCTGGCTCTTTTTGGTGTTGACCAGCAACGAGACAAGGGGCAGTGAGCACAAACTGGAACACAGGAAGATTCACTTGAACATGAGGAAAAACTTTACTGTGAGGGTGACAGAGCACTGGAACAGGCTGCCCAGGGAGGCAGTGGAGTCTCTTTCTCTGGAGGTACTCAAAACCCACCTGGACACTTTCCTTTGCAACCTGCTCTATAGAACTGCTTTAGCAGGGAGCTGGATTGAATGATCTCCAGAGGTCCCATCCAATCCCTTTGATTCTTTGACTTTTTGGACTGTTACTTAGAGTACTGAGAAAACACTTGATGCCAGATCATGAAATACCTGCATTATGTTCAATTCCCATTTGCTTGGAAGCAAGAAACAGAATTTGTAAGCAATGATGAAAAAAAAAAGTTAATTTCTGAAATACTTCCCATGTATTTCTTGGGAGTGCTTTCATCACAACTAAGCCTACCAGAGCTGGCACAGCTCAGTTTTTACCCCAACAGCTGCTTCTACAAGAATGTGGCCTGGATGCAGGGTGTTGGACTGCTATCTTCAAAGAAACTAGGTAAAAGCAAAAAACATGGGGAACTTAAAACCATCATCTGAAATGGATATAGAGTAAGGGATATGCTACAAACCACCCCGATTGCACGGAAAGGTTTGGGGACAGCTAGGACATGGATATTATCTGCAGGAGTTGGGAACATTCAAATCTATTTCTAGGAATCTTCTATGCCTTCAGCAGAAGGAAAAAGTACATTTGGAGTCAGGTCTGCCTGACTTCATGAACAAAATGTGAGTGTAAGATGCACTGCATGAATGAGGAAAAATGGCAAGGAGACTGAGACCACAGAACAGATTCAGAGTACCAGTGAAGGAATAAAAAGTGAGTCAAGATACATTGGAAACAAAGAACATATCTGTACCATAGAGTGGCAGAAACTGGAGAAGAAAATCTGAAGGACAAGGAGAACATAAAGAAGAAAATACATTTACTTTAAAACTGTTGGTGGTGAGAGATTATGCCTTGATATTGTTTTTCTTAATCAAAAAGCTTTTGGTTGATGCATGTGTTTATCTGAAGTACAGTGTGGCTTTTACCACTCTGCCTCATTTTCTCCTGTTCCACCCAGACACATAAAAAAAGGGGAGTTATTTACTTTCAGAGTGCTAAAGCATATAAAGTCAGTTTTGCCAACATCACGTCTCACATTGTCAGTATAGCCTACTGAGTGAACAGCTACTGGCTGAGTCCTTTTCGTGAGTTGTTTCCTTGTGATTAACTTTTCCAAGTCAGGATGGCTGGACGGGAAAATGTTTGGATTAGGTTTAGGATCACATTCCAATGCCTCATAATTCAAAGTACATGGTATTTCAATTCTAATGTTATACACAAAGAAGTAGTTTTGAACATACTGGCTCCAGTTTAGATACCAATGGTCTCCAGCAGGTTTGAACACCTCCAAACTGAATAATAATATATGTTTCCAGTTTATGACCAAGCTGTCAATGCTATTTTGTTTTTCTAATGTTTAGTGGAGTTGATGATAATTCATAAGGCCACACTTGAAGTATAGGTAAAAATCCATGGAACGGTGTAGCTTCATATTGGCAATGGATGTGGCCTTCATGCTCCTGATTTTAGAGATTATATTTCACAAAGACAGTCCTCTGGTAGTATACAGGCTTGGTAACGAATATGTATTCAGACAAAGTATAATATTGCCAACACCATCTGGAGAACATGAGAATAGAAGATGATGGAGAGCTCAGTTCCCTGTACCAGGTAGAACATGACAGTAGAAAAGGCATCACTTTCCTGCCATCCTTGACAGATACACATCAGGTATTCTCATATATTGCAATCTCTAAATTCTATCAACCAAAGTAACTCACTTAACCAAAGTGCCTCCACAGCAATGAAGAACCACATTTCTCACAGACATATAAAACGTAACAGAAGTGTTTTTCTTGGTTAAAACATGTCTGCATTTATTTTTATTAAGCATTCTATGTAATGTCGGAAATACACATTCCTTTCTCTCACCCAAGCCTTAGTGCTCTGCACTCAACAGCAAACTCACAGCTCAGCAATGAGAAGATGGGTTTCTCCCCTTCCATGCACTCAAAGGAGTGCACAACTTTGATTCCTGATACTTATATCTCTATGAAGAAAGTATAATGCACCTAAGATATTTGTTTCTCCCCAAAAACAGGTCAAGATAAAGACATAGTGTATGCTCACTTTGCCTGATTTCTAATTAAAGAGCAGCAAAAGTATTTAAATATGAAATTCAATCCAAAAGACTTAGCTAAGCAAAGATACAAGTAATGAACAAAAAGCTTACTAGTTTAAGATAATTGACTGCTAAGAAATCTCTAATTTCCAAGAAACCTACCAGGTAAGATTTCTGAATCACATTTTATTTTCCCACCAAAATTAACATAGTATGTACTTCTTAGAATGAGGTAAGCTGCTAAACTTGCTAATTGAGTTTTAACTTAAGTTAGTGTTGTTATTGTTAAACTCTGTATTACACAAAACATATTTCAAGGAGGAAGAAGGTATCCTTAGTCTAGAAATAAGGGGGAAATGTTTTCAGGTCAAGTATTTTATTTCACAGGAATTATATCACTTATGTTTTTGTATAAAATGTAAGTAAATAAAAATTCAAACATTCTCACTTCATCAAAAAATCTTTCAGGATTTATTCCCCAAAACAAAGGAATTCACAGTCTGAGGCCTATAATTTCGAGCTTCATTTTTGATCCAAATAAGATTTGTTTTGCTGAAGCAGGAAAAAGGAATTCTTATAAAGATCTAAGTCTCCTAGCTTTAAAAACAGGAATTTGGAGTTAAGTGAAAGTATGAGCTGGTTTTAGTGGTACTGATCCTCAATATTAATGCTTCAATACATTCATGATTTTAAACTCACAGATCATCTACTCTGTTTTTAAACTGTAAAATATTTTATGATGTTATTTTTATTAATGTTTCAATATTAAGAATCTAAGCACAAACACCCATCCAAATTCTTGGTTCACTTACACACTCAACGAATATTTGGCCATACAATCCATCAAATAATTCTCAAGACCAATTTTCATCCTCATATAAGCTGTTTAACACTTCTTAATAGTAACTCATTTTGTTGTTGCTTTAAGGAAGAAAGTTAAAACTTTCCTCCCCACAGTAGAAAATTTAACATGGTTAAAGATACAAATGGATCTACCTTCCTTCCTGGACTGAAACTAATTTGCTTGGAGTATAATTTCATGTATTCTGTTTTTCGATACCTAAGATAAGCAAATAAATGTTCCTGTGTGCTTTCAAAGGTTTTCTCTCAGCTTGACAGGATTCTATTTGATCCTTTGTTATTAACATAACAGTATCTCAACATTATCAGTATTTCACTCATCTTCTGTAGGCAACTATTGTCCAAAAAAGGGATGCTTTTTGTCAGGGAATGGCTTTAGCAATTATTGCTGATTTGTTGATAGTAGATGCATCTTAAAAGCAGACTTCAAAGAGACAGTGGTGCTGCAGATTCCCCTTACATTTCTTCAGCCTTGCTTGATGAACACAGAAGCAGGTGTTCAACCTGTATTCATGAATAGAAATTAGTTTAAATAGATTGATATATCAAATATTTCACAGAAATCTTCTATTATATATGGTCATATTAATGGAACTCATCCATGTCTTTTCTGGGGAATAAACTGTAAAAGACAATCAACTGCCTAGTCCTTTTTTAAAAAGAAAGAAACAAGAACTGTAAGGCCAAGATTAGCATCACTAGGAAGTGCCCCATCTCATAAAAATATGATATATAACATGATAAAGGTATATTGAGTTGAATGACAGCAATTAATCATTATTTCAAAATGTTTGTTTTCTTCCCCTTTTCTTCTAAAGTGAAATGAGGACTATAATAACTAAACAAAAACCTTCTATTTACAGTCATTAATTCAGCATAGGTAGTATATTCGTGCCTCTATTGACTATATTTTTTCAGTCAGTATTTGAACTGGATGAATCTGTAAATACAAGCCTTTTTGTGTAATTATTTTAGCCCATTTCACAGTAAATCCTCTCTGTAAACTTTAAGAACAACTCCCTTATAACTCTTAAATTTCTTTTCATTAATCAAAATTACTTCCAGTTATTAAGCTCTGCACTGTATTTAGGCTAAAGATGTACATATTATCTTAAAATACTCCACCCACATCAACATAATTTCTGGCCTAAGAAGTGCCACCCTTTTCTTTGTCAGCAGGGTTTTCATGTATCCGGGCTAAAGTTAAGGGCCAGGTCCACCACAGAGCCCAGTTTTCACAAAATTTAGAGCAGTGATCTGAAGAGAAATAGAGCCAGAAGCAACACTGATACAGATAGTAGGTCAAGTTTATTGGCTGTCATGCTGAAATGAACAGTCCCAATAAGTGTCATATGGCATTTTCATTGGGTAGCAAGTGTACGATAAAACAGTTTTGTAGAAGGCAGAAATCTCACAGTTTTGTGTTAAATTAAGGGAATCATTGAGGGGAATAGGTTGGGCTTTTGTTTCAACAGGAGAAGATTTTAATGGCGGAATTTATACTTCAAGTGTTGGATCCTAGATAACATCTTCAGAGATGAGAGAGATAAAGCAGTAAAAGATTTCCTACCTTTACCTTTCTCCTGCTGCAGTTCATTCAATGAGCAATGGGAACTATATTAGGAGTACCAGAAACAACTGTTTTGTACAGTTAAAAAAAAAAAAAAACAGTGCTATTTTTACTTTCAGAAGATTAGCTGCCTCATTAGCTTATGACAGAAAAGAACACTTGATGGCTGGATATAGAATTTTTAGAAAGTAAGTCTTTTGGAGAATTATTATTCAAAGTGTGTGAAATATAATGATAATGGCATGGTGATTTATATGTACAGGACAATATATCAATCAATGTCAGAAGATTCTTTAAAACAAAACTGTTGCTTCAATTAAGCTTCCCATTAGGACAAGGCTGCAACAGCAGTCCCTCATACCTGTGGAGGTACGTTATCATCTCATTTATCACTATGAGTATAAGCTCAGGCAGAACTGGTTTGATTTGTACAAAGCAGCTTTCTTCCTTTCCCTACACAAGCTGCTTCCCAGATAGAAGAGGCTCTAGCCCTCAGAGTCATCTATCACATGCTCCAAATAATGTATGGTTTTCTTCAGCTGTGGTCAACTAAATTGTACTAAAACGGTGTTCTCATTCCCTGAGCAGCTTTCCTAGCCATAAAGGCATTTGACCCTGTCAGACAAGAGACAAGCCGTCTGTGGAAAAAGACTGAACCAAGTTGATAAGCACTTCAGGAAAAATAGTGAACATACTGTCCTTTCAGGGTACAACCCCTCCATATATACAAGTATTAAGTATGGCAGTTGTTTAACATTATTGTGACAGAGGAATACGCAGTACAGTTTTAATTTAAACTAAGTAATTTATGATGTGGAGACCAATAATTTTAACCATAAGATTATCTTCTGCTCAGTCCTCAGTAGCAAGTTATAAACATCTTTCTTTACAGTTTATTATGCTTAATTAAACAGAAGATTATTACTGTATGACTCTTGTCTTCCATCCCATTTTTTTCCAGAAATTAAAGTTTAGTTTCCAGATACTTTTCAACTTAACTATATTAATCACGTATCACAAACCTTCAGCTTAAGTTCATGTAGCACCACTGCACGTTAAAGCTATTGGCAGTGTCTCAGTGAAGATACTTCAGGTTAACATTTGACAAGGACTTTAATAAATGTACTAGAGCTAGCCAAACCAAACTTTGGCTGTTTTTACGCTTTCATGTATTTCAAAACTGAAAATAGATCATATAAACAATACATAATTTGAGGCAAATCATAAAAAAAAAAAGGTACCGATTAAGAGATTTAAATTTAGAATGCATACACATTCAGTTACTGAAAGCGTTATGGAGAAAAAGAATATATAATGCTGAAGCTAGCTTTATTGTGACAGCTCAGATTCAATCTTAAATCATTCCATGTGGAATTATGGAAGATGTTAATTGAGATTTGTATTTATGAATGCACAGTGCATTGATTCAACTGCCTAAATATACGCATCAGGTGTCATCTGAGATGTCAAAAAGATTTGAGATGCTAGCAAAATGGTGGCAGGTATGTGACAAGACCTCCAGCAGACGTGTGCACTTTTGAACTGGTAGCCGTAACCAGGTGGGTCTCTAGAGCATCTCAAATGGCATCAGACATTTTTGAACTGAATCGTGCCCAAGAACTCTAAAATTTCACTTAGATAAAGATTATAGGAAAGATAATGTTCCCTCATTGGGTTCTGTTAGAATAGGGAAAAAACTTCATGTCTGTCAATTGAAGTACAGTTCAAATTCTGTTTGAAGTCTACTCCTTAGAGATCGCTAATGTGGTATAGCTACAGATCCATTTCTAACTCTGGAGGCTCTCACTTAAGTCAATGGTAAATCAACCCTTAGCTTCTTCAAGAGCTCTTTTGAGATATATCAACATTTGCTGTGGAACATACAGTAGCTTCGCTGGATTGGCAGAGGACGTGAAAGCACTCGGTTTGATGGGAAAGGAGGACTCCCAGCTGGAGAACTGAAAGATGAACCTCATGAAAAGAAAGGAAAAGAATGAACCAGGCTTTTCCATTGAGTATGAATGCAGAGGGTTCCAAAGGACAGGGAACCTGCCATTCATTTTTGACCCTGATAAAGGCTGCTTTATGTTTCCATTACTGTTTTTGCTTTCTTTTCCTCTCCTTTCCTCGAAATAGTCTTCTGCTGGACAAAGTTAATTTCAAGGGACACATATTTCTCTATATGAAAGAGGAGAGAAGCCAGCATGGATAGAATCTTGTAAAGAGCTTGAGATGTCCAAAGACCAAAAGCTCTCCTGAGGCTCAGTTTGTAATTCAGTAGGACAATTCAAGCAATGTAGTTAGGCTGCTCTTCTGAGTTCTTTCTGGTCTAGCAGAGATCTTCTCTTACTACTTATTATAAAAGAAAACCAGCTACGTGACTTAGCCAGAGTGAGCTGCCACTAACACTCCTCCAACAGTCCTATATCCTAGACATATCCCATATCATTGGCATGAGCAAATAGAACTGACATGTAAAAACAAAGACTTCACATGCAGACAGATTGTCATTTTTAAAAGGCATCAGTACTGTCACTTCATTCTTTGTAACACTGGCTATGCATCAAAAGTCCCAAAAGTGAAACATCTCTCTAAAATAAAATACTACTGAAATGGTCTCTTTTGTTCTGTATGTTAATGGCTTAAGAAATAACAGCGTATGTAAATGTGCAATGAATAGGACATTCTTTTTTTTTTTTTCCAATGGAAGATTTCCTTTATTCACCAAGTCTATTGAAGAGTCTGTCTCTATTCTGTGTGTTTCATGAATGCTGAAATCTGGATCAGTAAGATCAGAATTTACTTTGTATTAAAATCAATAAGTACTGGTATGTCATCTGGAACTCTTTGTCAGCTACAAATGAAATATTAATAAGGTACTTTCATGGTTACTTGTAATCAATTATTACAATGTATTAATTATTAAAATGCAATAATTAATTCATTACATTTGTAGGTAAATGAGTTAAAAATTTTACCACAAGGTAAGTGCAATCCTAACATGAAAGAAAAGTATACCCATTTATGAATTTCAACAAATTCTGCTGCACTAATGATTCAAAAACTCTAATATTAGCACAAATGATGTAGTGCTGAGTCTCCGCTAGGAAAAATGTGATGGAATGGACAAAACCTCACCTAATGCCATATAGCACATTATTCAAATTGTACTTCTAATCTGTAACTACATTACATCATGAGTCATTCAAAGGAAAGGGTAGAGTTTCCTGCCCAATTCATTACAAAAAGAAAGTGACATTTAGAACGTAAAAAATGGGACATGGGAATTGTAGCACACAGATCGAGCTATTTTTTTCTCATGAGAATTCCTTTATTTAAATTTAAACAAAAAAGTACAAACAAACAAACCAAACAAACAAACAAAATAAAAAAAAAATCTGTCACACTAGATGTAAACTATTAGGACATCCAAATTTGGCACCACTTTTCCCACATTATTTGGGAACCTAGATAAGGGTGCAGAAGAATTTCACATAGAAAGGAGTTTATTTTCTGGGTTTATTTTCATGGTTCTTAAGTACTACCCTGTACCCTTCAATGCCCCTGAGCAGAAAACCTTATTACAGTGTTAACCCTGTTATAGTGTTAAAATGCTGTAGAAAATTTATCAAACCAGCCAGACAGGACAGATGTACCACGAATCACCTTTTATCTGCAATGATAAAACATTTCTGATGTTACTGAAAAGCAAAATAAATGAAATTTTAACCATGAGAAGATAATATGAAATATCCAGTTATATGAAAGGTAATTGGGCTTTTAAAGGCTAGTTTACATCAACATACTACTGACTTGCCTCCTCCTCATCAAATATGTGTCATTGTTCCACTTTCTACTGCCAGTGTAATGACTTGGAAACACCAAACTAGTCACAGAGATCAAGGAGAAAGATTTGAGCTTGTTAATTTTATCATGTCTTTCAATGTCAGAGCTGATCACTGTGGAGAAATCAACTGAAACGTGCAGAACCATAGTCACTATTTATTCCTTCCACCCTGTCTCTTTTAAAAATGGATTCCTATAAGCTGGATACGATTAAGGAAAGACCTTCCATGAACATTTCCTTTATATTTTCTAGGCTTCCCATTCAATAAGGCATTAAATTCTCTATGAAGGAGAATTATTCAAGAAAGACATGCTGCTTTAAAGCTTGCTGTTCATCCTACAGCTGAAAAAGCATCCATAGTCAGAAGAATATATCACAAGCTGGAGGCTTGAGGAGTCACAGAGCCTGACTGTGGGGTTATAAGTCAGTGTAATTGAAGCAGAAGCAGCAAAATCTGCCAAAAAAAAGAAAAAAAGAGGAGTAAAAGAAAAGCCAGAGCACCCCTTTCTGCAGTGTTTGCTCACATCCAGCTCCATGGTTTTCAGAGATGAGCAGAATGCCAAGAGCATGAAGAGAACTTCACTGCTGTGCATGGGAATGAGCAATTTGTCCAACTCCATTATGTTAAACAAGGACTTAAGAGATCAAGATGCAGATGTCTCATGCCTACCTACAAAGCACTAACATTCCCTTCTCTGGAGATTACATGCGTATCTGAACAGTAGCTCTACATAGCAAGCTGCAGACACTTAGGATGGAAGAGACAGCCAGATATCAATAGTTTTACTTTGGCTTTGATTCTGAGCAACAAGGAGATTTGTTTTAGATTTTACAGTCTGGTGCAACAGCTGCTTACCATAACAAGATTTCTACTACAAACTTCATTTAAAAATCTTGTAGCAATGAAAGATAATAGTCCATCCACTCCTAACTACCTGCACAGTGACTTTTTGTGTTCAAACTTAGTTTGTTTTTGCCTATGCACTGTGTTTCCTTGAGTCGTAAGGGATCATTGCCTTAGGTGTAAAACACCTAACAAACCAGGAAAACTGAACACTGCACACCAGTAGCATTATGGTGCTACACAGAGCTGTACAAGAAACAGGGATAGCACCGTAACTCTGCTCTCACATGAAATGTCATTATTTCTTTAAGATAAAGCCAAGCTTCTGACAGGGGAGGAGCTTTGATATTTATCACTTCTGCAGAGTTTTTCCAACCTGCATTTTTTGGCCAAGAATCATACTTTTTCTATGGCAGATGCTTACCACTGAGAAAAGTTCCTATTACAAACACTCTAAAAGAACATTAAAACACAATCCTAATATTTCCCCTGAATCTGCACTGTAAGGTCCTATTGCACAGCTTATCCCTACAGAATACCTGCAGAGGAGTGAGAGGTTTGTTTCCTTAGTCCATATGCATCAGATATAAATTTTATACTATCGTGTGTAAGGCGAAGGTGCTTGCAAAAGTGGAAGAACACGTACACAGACATAAAATAGATGCTATTCAAAATTATTCATCTGCAGCTATGAGAGCTGTACTAAAAGAGCTACTGACAAATGATGGATCTCTGTGAAAGCTCTGTGCTTCCAGAAACCTTTCAATCATCCTAGACCACATTTCCTCTTTCATGAAGGCAAGGTCCACCACCACCTCCAAGGAGCACAGCAAAGCCAGGCAGGCTGAGGAGTCAAAACACATCAAGGTTCTGGACTTTATAGCCAGCTGTTCTCCTTGAGCACCCTTTACTCAGTTTATCAGCTCAGGAACAACTGAAGATTACGATCCCAGTGTTTTAAGCTTTGCTGCATTTGTTTAAACTAAATTTTAAAAATGGTAACCATAGCTATTATATACAAAAACTATTATAAAAAAAAAATTTAGAATCAGCATGGCTTGAAACTACATATTTATTACAAAATACTTGCTGGAAACCAAAAGAAGACTCTGGTCTTGAGATTCTAATCTAAATATCATTTTCCTGTATAGCACTTTTCTAAAAAGTAAAACACGATGAACCAAATTGCATGATTTTCTCCTCATGTTCATTTATTTTGGGAACTTTCACTCATCAGCTAAAATTGCTGCCTTTTATGCATCACTGCTTATAGAAAGGAAATTGCTAGTTTTAAATAAAAGATGATTTTTCAGTTTTCCTTTTTTTTCCCACCAGTGAAAGAAGGGAAAATACTACCTATTAAATCATATGCATTGTCCCCAGAAGTGAGTTGCAGCTTTCAAATATGATTCAAAAGGGTATGTGTTCACTCTGATCAGTCTCCTAAGACCAGGGGAAAAAAAGTAGTCTGTGCTTGCTTTGAAGATACTGCCCTCCAATGCTGGTAAAAGGAACTTTAATTTTTTAGTCAGGTAGTCCAATACCCAGGATTTATGATATAAAGAGTAAAAAAAAAAGACTTTGTGTTGAACAGAGAATTCTTTTGGACTATAGTCAGCAGAACTACTTGTTGACAGAAAGGGAGCACAGGGACTCACACATTCTGCAGAAAACTAGTTCAGAGGGAGAACTACGACACTACTGCTTATGCATATGTATGTCTTCTTTCAATCATTTATTTTTATGTCCTTTTGAAGTTCTGCTGTTCAAAATGTATACCATGATCACAGGACGATTTCCTAGCTCTCACAAACTTGACTTAAACAACGAATGAAATTATCTTTCAGCATACAAATGCTTTGCAAATTTAAAATCCTAGAAAGCAGTTAACTAGGTTGAATTCCTGAACAAAACTGCCTTCATTTTTAGTCCCATACATGTCTGCACATGGTTAGAAATGGGATTAGAGGTTACCCAATGACTCATTTTAACAACTTCCAGGACAAAAGCAAAGCGCCATCAGATTATAATTCTGATTTTCCGAAACTAATCATGAAAAGGAACTGGTTCATGCAAATCATCTTCTACTGGAAATGACAGAGTAACTCTCCTGAGGGGCTAGGAAGATAAATGCAGGGAGGAACAATGAAATTGTACAGTTTGTATGATGCTGAAAGGAAGGAAATGCAGCAGATCTGGTTTTTTGTTTTGGACTGGGAGGGATTAATCCTTCCTGTCAACTCCCTCTCTTTTCAAAGTTCATTAATACCTTTGCCAGTAAAACAGAAGTTTTAAGGACTTTCAGAGCTGACCTTTACAAGGCAGAATCTGCAGATTCTGAGCATACCTCTGAGCAGTCATGCACCTTCCGTCTACTCCCACAAAGATAAGGACATATTTTAAAAAGGAGAGGAAAGAACAAAGGCAGAAGTCCAAAAGAATTACGTGACTTCTTTTTAAAGAATCAAAAATTAGAATATCCAGGGAGACGACTGTCTGAAAACATAGAGAGAAATCAGTAATAGCTCACCAACCAAATGAAACTACAAACTAGTCAAGAGAAAAAGATTTTTGGAATTTAACTTAAGCCATATGAAAACTGGAATTAACTTCATAAACCACTCTAGATTCCATAGCACACATTTTTACACAGATGAATTAAAAGAAACACAATAGCATGACACACTAAATTAAAAAGAGCACGTTTAAGTCAGCATAATTGTCCTTCCCTGGCCTTGTATCCCTCCCAAATTCTGAATGAGCACTGAAGAGCTACAACCACACAAATATATACTTGCTGTGCCAGCAGGAAGCACTGTAATGGCATCCACATTCCCATCAGTGAAATTGTAGAGCTGTTTAATCTGCACTCTCCATAGTTATTTTTTATTATTATTATTTTGGGATGAGTTCAAGGAGAAAGTAGGTCAAAACATTTGAAGAGTGATTGGTCTGCATTTTGTACATTTAGCAAATTTGGTTGCCTGAAAAATCACCATCAGCAAAACGTTCTGATTGCATGGTCATCTTTACAAAGTTGCAGTAATTCAGTTATAATGCAGCTGTAGTGGATTGCTGCTCTTTTACCATATGAAAAATGGTTCTGATTCATAGAAACGCTTTTGGTATCACTTTTAGTGGTATTATTTAGCAAGTAAAGGAAAGAATGTGAAGGAAAGTGTGAGCTTCATCAGTCCCTGGAATTTCTAGCACAACTGATGTAAGAACTGCTTTGCACAACCATGCAGTATACATTACCACATCTTAGAGTCTAAGCTTACTGTCCAAGAGCTTACACAGTGAATTTGTGACTTTAGGACAACCTCAGGATCCTAAGAATTAGTAAATGACTTGAACCTTCAGCTCATGTGTTTTATCATAAAAAAGTCAACAATAAAATATAATGTCAGAATTTAAATATCTTTAGTACTGTCAAGACTTAATAGCAAGTGCCACCAGCTTCCCAGACTGAACATTCTTCTGGCACTAATACTGTCTTTCACAAGGCCAGGTGACTGCAGTGATGGACTGGCTTAAGACTATGCAACAAAAAGAACCAGTAGGTACAGATCCATTTCCCAAAAGACATTTGCTGTGCACACAAAATGGATGAAGTAAATGGATTGTTGAGGACATGAAGTACACAGTAACATGGTTGGCTTAAAAGGATTGTATATCTATGCCACTCATAAACTTTTCTATAAAGCTAAGGATTTCATCCATCACCACCACCCTAGTGGTTCCTTCAGAAAACATCATCAGCTTGATCTTTCCTCCAACAGACTGTAAAGAAGCATGCTTTCAATGACAGAGAATATCACTGACATATTAGACCTATGCCAGCTTTCCAGGATAAAGCCCAGTTCACAGCATCAAGGAACAGGCCTAGGAAAGCTAAATACATCTTTGAAGCTCCAATATGTTGTACAAGGACACTGGCATGACAGTCAACCACTTCTCAGGTAGTAAGATTTTTTATTTTTTTTTTTGGAGAAAACTAAATTTTGATGGAACTGTTCAAGAACCCAAAACAAGGAGTAAACCTTCCTCACAAACCTTTCCCTTTTCCATTCAAAGTACAGGTACTAGCCTTCACTAACACGAACATAATAACACAGACAAGGAATCAGCTGGCAAGTCTCCTAAAAAGATAACGTTCCTTTCCATGTGTTTATTTTTATGTGGAAAAAGAAAAAAAAATGCATATGACACAGCTCATTATTTTATAAAATTTGCAAAGCAGATAACTAATGTAAAACAGTTAAAATACTGATGAAATAGACTGTAGTCTGTAATAATTCAGAATCATCAGACTCAGAGTTAATAAGCCTTTTCAAATCCGCATATCTTGCAAATACTATTACTGAAGTATGTGGATAAGAAGCAAAAGGGGAAGATTGTGTTTAAAAAACAATCTACTGTGTATATATTGATACTTACATTTAGAACATTTCTGGAAGACAGTTAGCTTCTTACAGTGAAAAAACACTTTGCATAAACCTATATTAAATATCCAATGAAGAGCGAAGTCTGCAGGTAAATTTATTTTCAGCTTTGCTGTAATTCATTGCCTTCATTTAAAGCACAGGAAGATTCTTTGACCTAGCAACTTTGATTCTTTACTCAGGTTATTTCCTTTTTCTTTGTTCTAGTTGTCACTTCTGGGGAAAATTGAAAAAAGACTACATAGACAGCTAATCTCTATTCCAAGAAACGTGCATTCAGCATGTGATGTGTTTTTTCTAATAAAATCAATGGAATGATTGTGTTCTATGCAAGAATCTAGGTGATATATTTTAAGATTTTGATCATCTAATGTTATATACTACAGACCAGAAGTCCTAGGATATTACCCAGCAATCTGAAAAGGAAGATCACGCATAGGCATTCGATTCCAGTAGTTCATTTGTCATTTAAGGGGAAAAAAAAAAAAGTGAAGATTAAGGGTGGGCGGAAATTATAAGACAAAATGCTTCTTTTTAGACCAGAAAATGTAAAGCACCTTCTTACAACACTGATAGTGGTTTGCTAAGAAAGTGTCTGAAAGGAAGAAAATGAAGACAGTGAGAAAGCTTGGAGGGTACTTAACATTGCAAATCAGAGGATAACAATACCATTATGAACAACAAAGTGATACGAGGAGCATTTAATGCATATATTTGTGGTCACCACTGTATCATGTAAAGACAATTCCATCAGACGGTCAAGCATTTCTAAGAGAAGCCCCAGAAGACCCAAACAAAGGCCCAGGATTCCTTGATAGCTTAGGCCCTCACCTCTTTCCACCAGCCCAGTGAAGGTGAATGTATACTGGAAATTCTTCAGGGAAAACAGAGACAGCTCAGTCCTTTACATTTCTGAGTAGTTAAGGAACCCTTACTTCTCTTTTCTTCTCTCTTCTATACCATGTACTGGCCACCTCTAATATGCTTCTGGAAAAAAAAAAGCCTCGAGAAGACTGAGATAATGCTTCTGTGCTTTCTGATGCCTTGTGACCTGTGTGTTGATATTTTAATGTCTCTAAGTCCACATTAGCAAACAGTTTTAACAGATATTTGTCACACTGTTCAAGCATTTCACACAAAGCAGCAACTGAATAGTTTCATTCAAATACACATGGACCCCATCTGTAAGGTTATGAGCATATCACCCAAAATGGGCATCGAAGGCTTTTATTATGATGAATTTGAGCTGCACTGCCCTGTTATGCTGTGTGAAATCTTGTCAAAACCTTGAATGATGTCTATTACGGTTTCCTGTAAAAGTATAGCTTTTGGCAAATACTGACATCACTACTGTCACATTTCCAGCTAGACCAAACAAAGTTGAACTGCAGAAAAAACAACAAATCATCACTAGCTCCAACCTTAGGTGAAAGTCTACAAACAAACTGATTCCATGGATTTGCTTTTCATGTCATTTCAGCAGTACAGCTGTCTGATGACAGGTTGTTTCATTAACTATTGATTAAAAAAGCTTTTAGAGAATGGATACAAAACTTGTGTTTAAATTTAGTTCTTGCTTTTACATGCAGGAAAAGTAATTACGTGCATCAGCTAAACATTGCCTGATACTGAAATGAAACACCCCTAGGACAATTGCAAAATACAAACTGTGTGCTATTAAGAGGAATGTGAGGGGTGATTTGTTAGTACTCAGAAAAACTGCTGTACCTTGGGGCTGGAACAAATATTCTCAAGAGTAGCCAGTCTGTGGAAGAGATGGAGAACAGAGAAACAAAGAGAAGTAGAAAACCATTTTTCAGAAAGTCATATTGCAGCTGGAGTAGTGGGAAGTAAGAAGACCTATTGGTTCTGTGCTGTACATGAGGACTTCCAGCCACTGATACACACTCACATGGGGTGGAACCAGAAGTAAAGATAATATCACCCAAAACAAAATTTCCATTATACCAATTTTCATTAGCAGTAACTTTTAAACAAGTTTGAACAGTGTACAGAATGGAGTAAGTGCAAAGTCAAGCAACCATACTCTATAGGAAGAACTGATGTTACAAAGGCATTGTAAATTAACACTGAAGTATGCTGCCATAGTACATTACAACACATATATATTTTTGAAACTGAGACCAAAAAGTGTACATTTATATCCTGCTTCTTTATTCAAAAGTAAATTCCTAAGAATATCTATAATCTGTCAATGAAGAAGACAGCCTTTAAGCCACACAGTGTAGCTTCTCATTACATAAAACAAAAAGCTTTGTGAATATAACAAGAACGGACAATAGAAAGACTAGTGACCTCGAGTGCTTTATTTCTGTAATTTCTTCAGAAACCCTAAATTCAGCATTCTCTAGAAAGCATGTAAAAGCAGAAAAATGTTGGATGAGTAATTTTTACTTACTATTCCCACTCTGTAACTCAAATTTTGAAGTTTTACCATGACAGACAAGTAGTTACCTCTCATGAAATAAGTGTAGATCATTTGACTGATCAACAATTTTTTGAGGAACAGAGGCCTCCTCTCCTTCTGAAATACCTGTAAGGTAATTTTCACATGATTTCTCAGTCCTCACTGTTACAAGTCTATGTTGTCATTGATGAAATACACAAAAGGAAGCTATTTACGTAGTAAATTATGACACTAGAGAGAGTGCTTCCTCCCATTGGCATTCTTTCTCTTCATCCTATGCTTAATTATATAGATAGGAGACAACTTTCATCACTGATCGAGGTTTAGCTACAATTTTCATTTCTATGAGTTTTGGCTGATAAATCACAGAAACTTTCTAAACATAAAAGTTGTCTAATATGAGCTCCTGCTGGTGTGTGCAGAAACAGCATTCTAGATAATACCACAATATCTGTATTTACTATGTTAGTAACATTCAAATGTATTGTCTGATTCTGTGACTACATGTCATGGTTTTATGATTTGTGATCAGTGTTCTCTGGTTACCAGATATCAAAGGAATGAACTACAGCTTCCAGAAGACTTCCTTATTCCTTTTCTGTTTTCCATTCAGAGGGAAGAATAAAACTGAATTGGAGTCACAAGATGATTTCTCTTTTTGCCCACTTTCCTCAGTGTGCTCCCTGGCCATCTCATCTATAGCATCAGAGTAATGCCTTTGGTTTCAGACACACTCACTTTCATTTTATTTATTAGCTTCAGTTCCAATTATATTGTAATATGTTGTATGATCTCTCATTCTGCCATCATATTTAGTAAATTTGGGTTGTGGTTTTTTTTTTTTTTTTTTTTTTTTTTGCTTAGCTCTTTTTTGCTGCTGTTTTTTTCTCACCTAGGCCCACCCCCCTACCTTTTTTCATCCCCCACTTCCCCTCTTCCTGGGCCATGGGACTGTGGGTCCCTTCCCATAACCCTCTTATGGAAGTAGGTTGTATCAGGCCATCTGGGATATGACAGAATCTGATTAACCCAGTATGGTTCCAGTATTGAAACAACAAATTCTGCCTGTCTCATGGTTGTTTGCAGTCAACTCAAGAAAGATGTGGAACTTTTGGAATGGGTCCAGAGAAGGGCCACAAGGGCACTCGAGGGCTGGAGCACCTCTCCTAAGAAGAGAGACTGAGGAATCTGTGCTTGCTCAATCTGGTAAAGAGAAGACTCTGTGTAGACATCACTGTGACCTTCCAATACTTATTGGGAGCTTATAAACAGGACAGAAATCAACTTTTCACACTGGTATATAGTGATAGGATGTGGATGAATGGTTTTAAACTAAAAGAGGGGAGATTTAGATTAACTGTTATGTGGAAATTTTTCACTGAAAAGATGGTGAGGCACTGGCACAGGCTGCCCAGAGAAGCCCCACCCCTGAAGGTGTTCAAGGCCAGGTTGGACAGGACCCTGGGCAGCCTGGGCTGGTACTTGATTTAGTGGCTAGCAATGCTGCCCGTATCAGAGAGGCTGGAACTTGATGATCTTTGAAGTCCCTTACAACCTCAGCCATTCTATGATTCTGTGATTCTATGATTCTGTGAACTTCTTGTTATTTGTCCACTGTTATTTGTCAGCAACAAAAGACCCTACAACAGCAAACCCCTTTCCTGAGAGTACAAAAATAAATAAATAAAAGCCATCTCCATAGTGGTCCAGCTTCTCGTAGCATTACCAACTTATTACTTCAGCGTTCATACTGACTGCATGCTGCTATTACACTCCAAATACTCTTCAACCAGAAGTGCAGAGGAAAAGTAGAATTCCTATAGCTGTATCTGTTTCACTGCTTTCCGGGATACATTTGTCAAATCTTTCCCCCTAATTACACAGCTTTCTAACCCTGTGGGAGCATTTTAATACCCAGCAGCACAGGGGGAGGCCACCCACAGACAGCATCTATGACTGTGCAAGGATATAGCTCACATTTCTAAAAGCATGGATCTACATCTGGTTTACATGCCAGCATAGTCACTATGCCAGCTAATACTCTTGATAACTTCACAAGCAATGCAAAACACAGATCCCATAGGCCAGTTTCTAATTTTTATTGGATACTGCTCTAGTAGTTTGACATGAGTATCAAACTGCAATAAGCTTATTTACTTTAATGAAAGATAAATAAAAAAGCAAAGTGTTTAGAGGACTTCATTTCTTTAGAAAATAAATGCCACTGATTTCATCCACAGAAAATGATCGTACATTCCTCCTTTCTTTAAATATGAAGTACACATGTTGCACATGATGTGTTGCTCCGTCTAGAAATCACAGCCTTTACAAATTACACTGACACTTACTGAGATCTTGGAGGGAGTCCAAAAAGAATATAATTCATCAGATTTCACCCACACTCAGACAGCCTGGCTGCTTGCTTCATTCTTGAGGCTATGTTGCTACAATTTCATTTGAACAGATCACCTCCAACTTCAATCCAAGAGCCACAGTGTTTAAACTTTGCATCAATTTGATTGACACTATATGGGCCATTCACTGTATGCAGTTTTCTTGCAAAAACAACGCAGCTGCTGGATTGCAGTTCTGAAGCTTTGAAAGACAAGAGCCCAAATTATTTTAAGAAGCAAGAGACTCAATGAAGAATGTAATTTGCACAGCTGAAAATGAAAGTCGTCAATTCTGAAATGTAACCAATGTAAATAAAAGATTTGTCTTTTTGGCTTCTTTATTTTCTTTTTAATTCCTACAACAGTTGTTGGATTCAAATGATTGCTGGTAGAACATTCAAATTGTTTTAATACTCCTTTAAAACTGAGCCTAAATACTGATAAATAAATAAATAAATAAATAAATAAATAAAGCAAATATATTCTTTTACAAAACGAGCTTGTTACCTGTTATTTATTGTAAATACTCTTTATTTCATAACTCAAAAACTGAGTGAAGCTTTAAATGCACTCTAGAAATCCTTGTTGTCTGAATGATAAGCTCACATAACAGTGAAAGTCAATTAAGTTTCATATTTACATAAATACTCTCACTGTGACTAAACATAGAATCATAGAACCACTAAGGTTGGAAGAGACCTCCAAGATCATCCAGTTCAGCTGTCCACCTGTCAACAATATTTCCCACTGAACCATGTCCCTCAGTACAACATCTAAATGTTTCTTGAATGCCTCCAGGGATGATAATTCCACCACGTCCCTGGGAAGCCCATTCCAGTGCCTGATCACTCTTTCAGAGAAGCTTTCCTAATGTCCAACCTGAATCTCTCCTGGCACAACTTGAGGCCATTCCCTCTTGTCTTATTACAAATAACATTGGAGAAGAGGCCAACTTCCAGTTGAAGAGAGCTGTAAGGCCACCCCTGAGCCTGCACTTCTCCAACCCCAGCTCCCTCAGCCCTTTCCCATCAGAGTTGTGCTCAGACCCCTCACAACTTCATTGCCCTTCACTGAACACACTCAAGGGACTCATTGTCTTTCTTGTAGTGAGCAACTATACAGTACTCAAGGAGTGTCCTCACCAGGGCTGAGTACAGATGGATGATCACTTCTTTGCTCCTCCTGGCAACACTATTTATGATATAGGCCAGAATGCCATTGACCTTCTCGGCCACCTGGGCACACTACAGCAGCAGAGGGACAGTCTGACAAAATGGCAGCTGACATGGATGTGCATATGAAGCAAAAATACGTCACTGAATACCTCCATGTAGAAAAAATGGCACCCACTGACATTCATCAACACTTACTGATCACTTAGTGTTATTGTGCTCTTTTTATCTATGGTAGTTTCCATGGAAATAAATAGGAGGCATTACTTCCAGAGTGACCTACGTATATTTGTATCTTAAAGAAATATAAAGTGGCTTTAAACAGCATACAAGAATGTTTCCAGAATTTTTGGCAGTATCTATATAGGTCATGGATGAATTATGACACCAGAAAAGAAAAACCATTAATAGTTCTGAGACACTTAAAATATGTAAGGCTATTTTTCTTTACAGTCTTTTTCTGGTATTATAAGTTTATGTTAAGTAACAGAGTTAAACTTCCATAAGAAACCAAAACCCAACAACACCTAAAATAATTCAACCACTTCTAATATTATTTTGCAGAGTTTACTATGAAGTTAACAAAAATCTGAAAAAGTGAAAGTTATTCTTATTTGAGACTACATTTTGTGTAAACCAGACTAAGATTAACATTTAAAACAATTTTCTTCAGTTATTTTTTGGTGAGAGGCAGAAATCCTATCACAGTAAACTGAAGCCAATATAAACAAGTTAAGGAACCAAGGGAAAAGCAATATCAAGAAATGATGTGTCTCCATTCCATTAACATAAAAATACATAGCTCACTCTAAAAGTAATGCTTCCTGTATATTTCCATGGAAACTGCAACAGGTAGAAAGAGTACAGTAGCACTACTTGGTAGAGCAAATTGTCAGCTACAAAGCACTAGTTTTCAAGACAGTCACCACTATCTACACATTTTTACTAGTGATGGACAAGATGTTGTATGCTGGGTTCATCAAAATCTGCATCAATGGAGGTGACCCACTGACACTGTCACCACTGCTGAAATGCACAACCCACCACCTCAGTGTGCTCACATCCAGTCTTTGGTCTCCATCAGTATTTAGGAAGTTGTGGAGAATATCAATGAGTGACTTATTTTTATTTCTATTTTTATTTCTACTTTTATTTCTATTTTTATTTTTTGCATGAAGGAATTATATGGCACACCTTTGCTTTGTATGCACTTCTATGTCAGATACAATTTTGTCAGACTGCCCCTCTGCTGCTGCTATCTGTCTCACAGCAGTAACATGTAATGTAATACTGTTGTGGAAAGTTCAACCTCTACTGCCACACCACTAGCATCTGCCTCTCACATTGTGGACCAACACAATAAAATAAGAGGCATTACTTTTGGAGCAGTCCTCATACATGAACTTTCAAGTCTTACTGAGCTGCAAACAGCTGGCCTGCTATGGAGCTCAGGCCACATAAATCTTTAAGCATAACATAGCTTTCTTTGGGCAAGCCTGCAGCACATTCTGTGTTTTCAGCTACAGCAACCATTTGTGTTCAAGATAACAATTCAGGTTGTCATTCAGATTAGCAATTTTTATGAACTTATTGGCCATATTAATCTCATATTAGATTAACTATTTTTAAATATGCATTCACTGTGTGAGTTACAATTAATGGAATTTCACAAGCTTTTACTGAGAACGTATTTTGTCAGTAGAATATTGCAGACTCGCAATAAAGACATGCAGGCAGCTGAAAACGCAAGTGCAGGAAAACAACTGCAGTAGTCAAATGCACTCACACACATACAGAGACACACACAAAAATAATAATAAAAAAAAATAGAAATAAAATATAGGAGAAACATGGTCCTAACATTTTTTGTCTTCCCAGAAAGGGTTATAAGTGCTGAAAGCAAGTAGGAGAGAGAAGAAAAGTTGGCAATATTTACTTCTCTTTTCTCAGTCTCTTACTTGCTTACATCATATTCTGTCTGGATGGTTCCCAGAGTAAAACTGTGTTTTCTCCTGTGATTTCAGACTATGGTATTTACCAAGCAAAAGAGTAACAGAGAGATCCGTCTTCTAAATGTGTTACTGTTTCTTTTCACTGTTTGTTATGCACTGCAATATACAGTGGTTATTTTGAGATCTAGCTCAGTAGGGAAGGAGGAAGAGTTATTGTCTGTTATATCCTTTCAAACATAAACAGTTATGTCATGTATTATTTTATCTGTATAACAGTTTACTTTGGATTATTTAAGACAAGAAAAGGTCCAGCACTAATTGAACTTGTAGACAAAATCCTGAAGAAAATATCAGAAATAACACTGAAAGGTGGTTAGGATGATGACTTACCTCATAAAGCTTGCCTTACTAAATGATGCTAGAAGAGTTAGGATTGTCCAGTGTACTAACATGACAGTTAAAGGGGCAGTTTTTATCTGACTTTTTATGGCATTTCTTATGATGTGCTCGATGTTGCTATTTTGTATCGTGAGGTCTGAAATCTATGCTTAAAATATTCAAATGATTTAGTCACTGCCTGCATTCCCAGCATCACAAATGCTGGACAGCCAACACTGTGCACAGAAATTGTAATAACGCCTACCTGAGACTATACACATGAGCAGGACAAACTCCTACACTACTCATTCCACTCCTAATCAGAGGCCTACACACCAGCCCTAGAAAGAACTTACACTTTCAAGAGGACTCCAGTTGAGTTTGTGCAAGTCTATTAACAGAGGAAATCTGAATCATTTAGACTCCAACTGAAAGCATGAGTACGTAGCCTTGACCAAAGTCAAATGTATAAATAAGCTAAGTGTTGCCAGCTTGACAATTTACCTGTCATTTAACTGAGTGCTAGACATTTCTCAAGCAGGCTGGAATGGGGCAACATGTACCCTTGAAAGCCTTCTAAGTTTTGGGTACAGGTCACCAAAACAAAAGTATGCTTTCCTATAACAACTATATCAGAAACTATAAAAGGATTCATCTAAAATGAGATGAACAGAACCAAGAGATGATCTGCCTCACCCCAGAATGCTTGTGAGTCAGCTATTCCCAGAAAGCCACCCTTTGGCCTAACTGTGCGGGTACCAAAGTGATATGAATGTTCAAGAACTTGCAAGTAGACAGCACAGACTCAGCTGCCAAAGGTTACAGCCAGGCTAGGGCCAAGAAAAGAAGTCATCATCACAGTTTATCCTGATTTCAAGATGAAACACAGAGAAATCCAACACCAGAGGGTGGGAGTTCACATTAGGAGTAAGTACAGCAAGACAAGACACACCTGTTTGTCCACTGCAGAAACTAGATCCAAGCAGCTAGGACTACCAACTAAAAGACAGTCTTGACAGGTTCTGAAAGATAAGGACATGTTCAGCAGCTCAATACATAATGAGAACACTGCCTCATATATCTAATAGATACATACAGACGGAGGTCCTAATTGCTAAGAAAGCTGGTGGCAGACAGCTGTATGCCTAAATAAAGCATAGAGAAAACTGTCAGGATCTGGAGTGCCACTGTTCATAGATTCATAGAATTATAAGGGTTGGAAGAGATCTCTGGAGATCACTGAGTCTAAATCCCCACTAAAGCAGGTTCCCTACAGCAAGTCACATAGGTAGGTGTGCAGATGAGCTTGAATATCTGAAGAGGGGACTCTGCAGAGACAATCTCTCTGGGCAACCTGTTCTAGTTCTCCATCAGTGTTCTTCCTTGGCTTATTATGGAACTTCCCATGTTCCAGTTTCTGCCTATTTTCCTTTGTTCTACAATTATCTGTCACCAAAATGAGTCTGCCTTTAACTACTTACCTCTCACACTGCAGATGTTTATAAACAGTTATGAGGTCCCCTCTCAGCCTTCTCTTTTTCAGATTGTACAGTCCCCAGTCTCTCAGTCTTTTCTTATAAGAGAGATCCTCCAAGCCATCATCTTTGTAGCCCTCTACTGGACAATCTGTAGGGGATCCCTGCCTTTTCTGAACTGGAGAGCCCAGAGCTAGACACAGTGCTCCAGATGTCACCTCATCAGGGTAGAGTAGAGAAGGTGTATCACCTCCCTTGACCTGCTGACTACATTCTTTTTAATGCACCTCAGGATACCATTGACTCTCTGGCATCCAAAGACGCATTGCTGAGTCATGGACAACCTGTTTTCCGCAAGGACACCTAGGGCCTTCCTGCAGAGCTCCTGTCCAGCAGATGAATACCTTAATCCACACAGCATATACTCAGTGAGGCAACTCTTCACCTCTTCCCTTTGTCTCCATGCCAGTTTTTCACCAAGCCTCCAATTGTCTCTTCTGTTCTTAAAATAATTCCTGCAATTCAACATTTCTTCAGTTGAAGTACACAATTTTCTTTTTTGCTCCTTCACCTAGCTAAAATAAATCTGGTCAAATGGACATGGCACTGGGATAATCTCATTCTGAGGGAGGATGTGAAGTTTGCTCTGTGTAGGTGCTACACATGAGCATGGCTGCTCATCTGATATTGTTCTTACTGGCTGTAACTGAAAACACATATTACAGTATTTATATTTACTTCCTACTATTCTCAAAGTATTTTACAGCAATCTAAGTCAGAACGACATGTGGTTTCTCAAACTATCTTAACTATCTTATTTTAAAATTCTGACAATAAGTGGGCCATGTTCTCTTGAAGCCCTACTTGGCAAAAGCATAAGTTCTACTTCCTGCTTGCTGTATTAGGAAAAGAAACTGAGATGTCTTGCTTTCTCTCTGCAAATTGCTAGGAAGTAACCTGTAAAGTAAACGAATATTGACAAATACTTCTGTGATTAACTAATAGCGATAGCTTTATTGGGTTCTTCACAAATATTCACTGTTGGCTTCGTTTATGACCTTCAAGTCAATTTTCCAGCCTGATTTTTTTGACAGATGTAGGCATACATCTCACAGTTTCTCCATTTGAAATGCAGATAGTTCCTTAAGGGTATGGAGACAGAATTCAGATATTAGAGCATGACTGGTATTGTGTGAACATGTAATATGCTAAGAACAGGAAAGGGTGGAGTACATCATAACTTGTCTCCCCCATATTTGTCTGCACCCATGTCTGCTGTATTTTGACACAACTGATGTCTATATTTATAAAGATATCAATTAATAGATAACATAAAGTGGCAAAATCATAAAAACATAACCTGTCAAGAACTGGAATAAATCTATTATCCTTCAGAACTCTTTTAGCAACAAATCCCACCTTTGTTAACCAAGCAGATAAATCTATAAAAGAGAAAATTGACTTAATTGAGGCATGAAACTGGGAAATCTAGATTTAATTGCAGTTTGGCAGTAGACTTAGTGGAGGTTTGAATAGGTCTTCTGGTGCCTCAGCTCCTCCCCTGTAAAATTAGACTATAATCTCTATCTCACAGCCATGTCAGAAATTTTGCTTAAATTGCTGCAGTACAACAGTACCTCAGTGTTGGGAAATAAATGCTGTAATAGTCAGACTGAATAAACATCATCTGTCAAAAGACTGTTACTGCATCCCACCTGTGTGTTATATGAATAGTTTATTTCCAAAGCCAGGAAACTCATTAGATTTTCAGCTACAGAGTTTCTAAAACCATTGTCATCAAAGTCAGAATTCTAAGTGGGCACTGCACAAAATGCCATTGAAGTGCCATTGGTTCAGCACAAACCAGTATGGCAGAAGCAGTCATTTAACATGTTATTCTTTTAGATGTGAGGCAGATTTTCAGTCCACTGCACATTGTTTAGAGCCAGAATCTTAAAAGAAGCCTGTACTTTCTAGGATCTCCCTTTGGATGACTCCTTTAGGGGAAGGAGAGTGTTGACCATGAGTTAACAGGACTTTGAGGTGCAGGTGCTTAGACCCTGTATTCATAAGAAGCTCCCCAAAGAAAACCCAACAACCTTGTAACTCAAAATAGTCTGGAAGACTGGAAAATTTAACTTTTTCGAATACGGGAAATTTGACATGTCTAGAAAAGATTAAATTAAAAGGATTTGTACATAGCCTTCCCTAAGCATGGTATCCTTGGAGAGGGAGAGGAGAGGAGAGGAGAGGAGAGGAGAGGAGAGGAGAGGAGAGGAGAGGAGAGGAGAGGAGAGGAGAGGAGAGGAGAGGAGAGGAGAGGAGAGGAGAGGAGAGGAGAGGAGAGGAGAGGAGAGGAGAGGAGAGGAGAGGAGAGGAGAGGAGAGGAGAGGAGAGGAGAGGAGAGGAGAGGAGAGGAGAGGAGAGGAGAGGAGAGGAGAGGAGAGGAGAGGAGAGGAGAGGAGAGGAGAGGAGAGGAGAGGAGAGGAGAGGAGAGGAGAGGAGAGGAGAGGAGAGGAGAGGAGAGGAGAGGAGAGGAGAGGAGAGGAGAGGAGAGGAGAGGAGAGGAGAGGAGAGGAGAGGAGAGGAGAGGAGAGGAGAGGAGAGGAGAGGAGAGGAGAGGAGAGGAGAGGAGAGGAGAGGAGAGGAGAGGAGAGGAGAGGAGAGGAGAGGAGAGGAGAGGAGAGGAGAGGAGAGGAGAGGAGAGGAGAGGAGAGGAGAGGAGAGGAGAGGAGAGGAGAGGAGAGGAGAGGAGAGGAGAGGAGAGGAGAGGAGAGGAGAGGAGAGGAGAGGAGAGGAGAGGAGAGGAGAGGAGAGGAGAGGAGAGGAGAGGAGAGGAGAGGAGAGGAGAGGAGAGGAGAGGAGAGGAGAGGAGAGGAGAGGAGAGGAGAGGAGAGGAGAGGAGAGGAGAGGAGAGGAGAGGAGAGGAGAGGAGAGGAGAGGAGAGGAGAGGAGAGGAGAGGAGAGGAGAGGAGAGGAGAGGAGAGGAGAGGAGAGGAGAGGAGAGGAGAGGAGAGGAGAGGAGAGGAGAGGAGAGGAGAGGAGAGGAGAGGAGAGGAGAGGAGAGGAGAGGAGAGGAGAGGAGAGGAGAGGAGAGGAGAGGAGAGGAGAGGAGAGGAGAGGAGAGGAGAGGAGAGGAGAGGAGAGGAGAGGAGAGGAGAGGAGAGGAGAGGAGAGGAGAGGAGAGGAGAGGAGAGGAGAGGAGAGGAGAGGAGAGGAGAGGAGAGGAGAGGAGAGGAGAGGAGAGGAGAGGAGAGGAGAGGAGAGGAGAGGAGAGGAGAGGAGAGGAGAGGAGAGGAGAGGAGAGGAGAGGAGAGGAGAGGAGAGGAGAGGAGAGGAGAGGAGAGGAGAGGAGAGGAGAGGAGAGGAGAGGAGAGGAGAGGAGAGGAGAGGAGAGGAGAGGAGAGGAGAGGAGAGGAGAGGAGAGGAGAGGAGAGAGGAGAGGAGAGGAGAGGAGAGGAGAGGAGGAGAGGAAATTAGGAGGAATTTCCCTGAATTGCTAGCAGAGATTTTCTTAAGGCAATTTTTTCTCCATTTGGCACTCCTCTCTCTGTCTCTATCTTACTGTTTCCATATAACCAGTCTTCTTTACCTCTGGAAATGGTCAACTTCACAGCTGATGTTAAAGATATGACTTACTTGGAAGAACTAATGAAACGTGCCTAACTTGCAATTTTTAAAGACTCGATACAACATTTGTCAAAGTTAGAGTCTAAATTATTTTAAGTACACGTTTTGAGGTTCATCATTTGAGTATATCTCCGGTGCAGAGTAAGCTTTGCTTTTGCATCTGATTTTTAGCAAGACCTTCCCACTTACAACAACACATACAAATGAAAAAATCTTGCTAGGCTGTCTGCAAACTAGGACTAAGTTCGTGGATAGAAGCAAGCACGGCTTACAGTTGACAAAGTGTCAAGCTCAGACTCTTGAGCTTAGGCTGAAGAAGGGCTGTTCCAAGATATCCTGAGGCTGAAGGCCAACCTGAAAACATGGGTGACCACTTATCTCATAGCTCAAAAGTACCATGTCTCACCCAATAAATCTTCTACTAAAACACAAACCAATCTCAAATTAATGCTACATTTCAGTTCTATTTAAAACCTGCTCTACTCTACTAAGTTTACTACTATATTAGCCTGTCAATGTTCTTCCAATTACACCTATAATGGATGTGATTTGTATACTTTATGTTTTCTACATGCTAAGTCACCTGCCCATTGAAATTCATCACCTGGCGTTTGGACAATATATCATGTATTGCCATATCGCATAGGAAATAATCCAGTGAAGCAGCCTCTAAGACAGTAGTCTGTAATGAAAGATATTAAATAGTACCACATCAACAGGTGAGCTAATGCCTCAGAAACTTCATAAGACAAACAAGACAACTAATTGTTTTAATGAACATTTTCTTCTTCATCTGGACTTAATTATTTTTGACACTGCTTAATGCTTTATTCCTTTTAACATGAAAAAATGTAAGTAAATCAACATATCAAAAACCATTTTATTAAAACTGTAATTATCTTAACAAACAGAAGATAGTGAATGATTTAACCAGCTATCAGAAACAACATATGTTGTTGCCATATTTCTTCTATGTTTCATATAAATGCTTATCCTTAGAGTTGTATTTTAGTAAAATGGATATATTGAATATTGCATGATTTTATACTTCTGGCAGAGTTTGTTTAAATATTGTCATCCTTTCTCTACAACTTCATCAAATTTATCATATTTATCACTTCATCAAATTTATTTTCAAATCACTTATCAAATTTATCACTTCATCATATTTCATTTATTGACATCAGTGAGATAGTACCTATATAAATACAGATTCATTGACAAGTTTTATATAATATGGTTTTCAGGTTTTTTATAAAAATATTGTTTTATCATAGTGATTAGCCTGAAATAATTTAGTTCTCATGCAGCTATAAATCAGACAGGAAGTGTCAGTTCCACAAAGTGTTGAGCACTTCACACCCACAAAAGAACAGCTAGACACTACGTACCTATTCATATGCCCAAAGGAGAGAATCCTAGGGGTTTGGAACACTTTGAATGAAACTAATTAGTGCAGGAAATCACAAACATCACAATTATGTTGTGACCATATAAATCAGTGAAACCATTATTCTCTATATTTTCTTTGCTTGAATTCCTGAGTCACTGCCATGCAGACCTGTGATTCTCTCACTGCAAAACTATTACTTTACATTCTGTTTTAACAGCTTGTGGTTAGGATATACATCACCTAGTCATTCCATTGACCTTTCTGGTACATCTCAGGAGGGGCCAGGTGAATAATTTCACTTTTTCTTCCTGCTTATGAGGTATAAATTTAGAGAAAAGTGACAGATTTTGTCAAGTGCAGCAGTGGCAGAAACCATGGAAAACTTTTTTCTCAGTCAGCAACTACGCTAATCACTCAGATGGAGGTGGTACAAAGTTACTGAGTTGACATAACCAGGTATAAATGACAGCTGTCCTCCCATAGGGTAGCCAGCATAGCTCTGTAATTTGGTTGGAAACACAATAATGTGAAATCAAATAATACTGAAATGGTGTCCTGCCTCTAAGGATACAGAACACTGTCAGAGATTTTGCAAGAGGAAAACTCTTCCTCAAATATATATGCCAGTCAATTAGAAGTAACTATTTGCCCATTTAAGCTCTTGCTGTGCTGTCTTTGAATTCTGGCCAAGAGTTTATGACCTATTCTGGATAAATATGGCATGCCAATAAGAGGAAGGTAAAGAAGGAGAAAGAGGTCTATTAGTACACAAATTTTAATAAGCAGATTCCTTAACTCAAATAAAAACTCCCATAAAAAGTTTGAGCTGCAAATATGTGAGGGCTGAATTTCTTCATCTAGGCAAACGCAATGTTAATGAGAACAGCAGGAAGCCAACACAGAGCTGATGACCTAAGGGAAAACTCAATTAAAATAAATTGAAAATGTGGGAAGCAAGAAATAATCTGAAAAAGATGAGCCAGATCCTTAAGTGAGGTGAATCATCACTGAAGTGTCTGACTGAGCTGATTTATGTATACTGAATATCAGGCTACTGGCAGGAAACCAGAGGACAGCCAGTGGTGATCACCACTGACTTAGGGGGTAAGTTGTATGTTGGCTACAGAAATCTGAGGAGAACCTGAGGCTATAAGCCGGTAACATGAGAACTCATCCACCTACATGTTCATCTAATACCTACAAAGTCACGTTTGTGGAAGTGAGTGGTATTTAGTCATTTATGAATGGACACAAATGCACAAAACATACTAAGGAGGTTGTTTTCTTTCACATATTCTCTACTAGTTCTCAGTAAGACACAGCTTTTCCCAAACAAATTGGATTAGTAACTAGCTGTATTGGAAAATTATAGTAAGCATGAGAATAGTGTTCTGCTCATAATTCTTCCAGAAGCTGTGTTCTCCTAATTTTGCTCAGAAAAGACTTGTGCTTGAGAGGAACAAAGGAACTCTTCAAGTCTGTAGCCCCTTCAGTGAATGATCTAATGATTCCCTCATTAATGGAGGTTTACTGGAAGAGTTCTGTGTCTTTTCTGAAATGCTGAGCAACTGCTGGCTTGCCGTACATGAAGAGCCCCTTTGCTGTGGGGACAGCAGTGAAGAGACCACCCTCTGAAGTGGTCTCCTCCACAGTGAACACTGTTACTGCCAGTAAAAGTTGCATCCACAAAGCTGGTAATTTTATATTAAGGAGTAAATCAATGAACAACAAAGCCCAATACCAGAAGATTCATGGATTAGAAGAAAATTCAGGTTTCCTCCAGATGCCACAGCCGCTCAGCCAAACCAGTGAACCCATCACACTCTGCCTGTAAATCACCCTCCTTGTCAACAGGACTGCAGTTAATATTAGTTATTGCAAGGATTAGAAATAGTCACTAATAATTAAATGCACATCACATTAATCAGCAGCCTGAAAACTTTTCACGAGCTAAGAAAAAAAAAAAAGTTAAAGTGACATTCATAGATACAGTTCCCAACTGCTAAGTACAACTACTCACTCCTATACTTATATAGAACCTGGCAAGCATTAATGCCCATAAGATGTTAGATCTACCCTCCTCCAAATTTCCAGCTGAATAGGGTAGTAAAGACCTTATTGAAAGAAATTCATCCTAATATCAAAGGTTTCAATGGCTGCATGGCTTCAATCTATGTAGCTTGTTTACAACTCATTTTTTGTTTTCTTTTACCATGCAAAAATCTTTGGATGACTACACATTATTGTAGAACTCAGTTCATATCCTCTAACTGCTATGCTGCCAAGTTAGAAGAGAAATATTCCTGTGTTAAGGGTTAATAGTTATTAGTCCACTCAATTACTGCCACATATGTTTAGAAATCAACCTGTGCCTTGTCCAGAATATGTCTGAACTTCCTCTGTACTTTTGTTAAATATCCTGAAATCCCAATCACAATTTTCTATGTGACAGTCCTAGAACTAGAGGTTTGTTCAATATTTTCATGTTTTTTTCTTAGGAAACACCTAATTAATAATTACCTGTGGCGTCTAGAAGCCCTGCCTTACTCAAATGAAAATGTCACATCCTCTGACTCAGTCTGTTGCTTTGTTTTGGAACATGCAGCAGAGCTTCTGAGGGATGGGCAGAGACTTGTCCTTTTTTCCTTTCATAATCAATTGAAAAAATCACTCAGAATTAAGATGCAAATCTGAAGGAATAAGCTGAAAGTACAGTAGGAAGCAAATATAGTGTAGTATGAAAAAAAAAAAAAGAATATTTCTGCACAGCCAGGTATATGAAATGTTTCTGTCTTGTAAATAGAACTAGTCATCTTTTTCCGTAACTTTCGCTCCACGCATCCTGTACTTTCATACAAGTCATCATTCATGTGGTCAGGGAAAAAAGACATGCAGAAATGTATTATTATGTGCAAATTGGAACTATTTCTTGCACTTAACCAAGTATAAATAAGTGTAAGTTCCTATAAGAGGATCAGCGTAAGAGAGTAACTGTTAATTTAGTCAACATAAGTGATTCATTGTTCTAGAAAGACATTGGAAACCAGTGTAATATTTCAGTGAAAGCTGTGAGGTTTTTTTTCCTGAAAGCCAGTTCTTCTCTGTCTGATAGGACTTACTCCCCAAGGTCAATGGAATTTTTTCCATTTCTGTGCTCAAGTATGGAAGCCAACAGGTCTCTCCTCCTCATTTCTCTGATGTGAGGTTTATCAATATCATGACATCTTCAGAACTTTTTTTTTCTGGCAAAACATTCAGTTGACTTCCAAAGAGAGTACTTCTATCCTGTAAAAAAAAAAAAAATCTTCATTCCCAACAACATATGTGCCAAGCAGGGAGGGGAAGAGCATTTTCTCCAGAAACATCTTGGTTTAAAACACAGCAGCATTGCTGTTATCATTCATTTCCCACCTACCAATTGGAGAAAAGCTTTCTTTCTGGGTTCGGTGACTTTTTTGCTTCCATCTGCACAGTGGCACGGTCTGGACAAATTCACTGGTGAATTGGGGACTAGGGTAGGGAAACTCCCAGGTCTCTCACAGACCAACATCCCAGTAAGGGTGTAACTTCATAAAGACCAGCAAGCTGCAAGCCTTGGTAATTCCACAACCACCTCCATAAAGAAAACTGAGATTTTTTCCAATAGCTGAAGCAGACTCCAGCCCAAAGGGATGGCTTTCAGCTTTAAATCCTAGCTGACCATGCTACCTGCTCATCTGTCTCCATGCATTACTTGCTGAAGCAAATGGGAAGGATTACACACACAACAGCTGAGTGTTTCCTATTGGCTTTCTAGGTGAATCTAAACATCAATCTGCTTTTCATCTGGAAACACCTATATTTCACTGAGGATAAGTCTAGGGCATGTGTACTTCTGACCATGCCTTGGAGTCCTCTCAGGAAGTTAAACATTCAGATGTTGACACTGCAAACCATGAGGCTTTTCCTGGCTTTTCTCTTTAAAACTTGACCAAAACAAGCCCAAGTTGTCTGAAAGCTACAGGTCACTCAGAAGCAATGCCACCAGCTGCCCATCAGCTAACTGTTTCTGAAGGAAACAGCCCTGTATACACACATATGTATGTGCATATAAATTTTATTATTATTAAGTACATTTTCAATGCTTTGAACTGTCTAATGGAAGGGAGAAAGCAGAGACATTATACTTAGATTTGAATTGTGTCAATAGTGCCATGAGCAATCTAACCTAACTTTTCATGTCTGGGAGATTGATGGATGCAGAGGAAAGTAAGGAGAGCACTCAACAAGATCAAATTGCTGTTCCTCCCTGAGCTTCTGCCCCAAGATGTCTAATAGATGATGCTGAACATTGTCCTCTGCCATCATCCCTTCTAAGGTAGCTCAATGGCAAACATGGAGATTTATCCTGGGTCAGAAAATGTGATAACATTTACATGGCCTCTGTTTCCTTCATTGTTACTTTCATGGACCTAGACCTTAAACTGTAGTCCTTCCCTGTGAGTTTCAGTTTGAGATAACATTGTTAAGGAGAGTCTCAGAATACTTTCACTTTTCCTCTTTCCTTTTCCATTAAATGGTCAGGATACTGTAACTCTTTTTCAAAACCTGCAGGAAAAAATGTCACACTTTATTCCCTACACTGGATTATATAAATCTGAATATGAAGGCAAACAACAGAATATTAATCAGAATATAACTTTTCATAATACTTCTATAGCTCTCAAGTAAAGATCTAAAGATATGTGAAACAATCACTAGAGTTAAAAAAAAAAAAAAGTATTAAATCTGGAAGTATGTCTGATGACTTCAGGTAGTTACGTCTGAAAATTAAGCCTCAGACTTCTCCAAGTCACATAACTAAAGCTGCTTTGTATTTCAGTCTTAACTAAATAATTCACTGGCTACTGTCCTGCAAAGTCATTTCCTCTCTTTGTTTTCCACACTCAAATTTTCATATCTTTTCCAATCTTCTGTGCATAGTCAAGTTTGGCAATTTTGCTCAGAATGGCCCTTTTTTTCCATAGATACAGTCCTTATTATCCTCCCCAACTCCATTTAACACAGATTCCTGTCAGTGCTCTCATAAATTATACTTTTATGCAATTTTAGAACTGGTGACTAAAATGGATTGAATGAGACTATTTGGGCTAAATTAACAGGTACTGCAGAAGAACAATAATATCTATTTCAAATTCTGTATGTAACCAACACATGCACACACACACAAAACACAGGAAAACACTTGCCAATCTGTTTTAGTTATTCTGCAGAGAAATGACATTCAGTACATTTCATATAAGTGGTCCTGACAATTATGTCTGCTCTTTTCTAAGGGTTCTTCTTTTTATTCAAACACCATGTGCCAGAGGAAGCTCCGCACATATGGCACAGCTCTGCACAGTCTGACAGCACATAGCACTAAGGCTAAATTTTTAGCTAAATTTGGTGTGGGAATCTTCTGTTCCTACCCTTATCATTTTTTTATCATGATAAAAGAAGAGGAAATAATCCAGTACCAGGTCCCAGACATTATGTTTGGAAAGAATTATTCTCAGATTAGTACAACAAGAAAAATGACTGGAAATATTGTTATTTGTTGATTGCATCTCCAGTAGTCCCAGTAAGGGAGAAGCTAAAGGATGAGCAAAAAAAAAAAGAAAAAGCATAATGAGCACGGCCAACACACAGTCAAAAACTTCTATTTTCAGGAGGACACATTTTTACAGCAGAACAAAAAAATCTGTTCATGTCAAAACAGAGGGACTTTGTGACTGCTCAAATAAAAAGTCAAGGCAAGCAGAGAAGGACCAGGAGTCAAACCATTATCTATCACTTCATTGTTTATATTGCTCAAACAGCGAAGAAAGCTGGTTTTGAATTTCTAGAGACATGAAAGAAGAAAGCAGTGCTTTTCCATTTTCCAGGGTAATTTAGTCAATTTACGAGCCAGCTGCCCTCTGCAGAAAAGGGAAAGACCCTATTTAACAGCGTTGCTATTTTTCCTATTGTGTTCCTCCCAGATCTCCTCCTGGCCCAATGTATTAGTGTTCCCCAGCTAGAAGACATTACAAACTCTTCTGTCCCATAGAGTGCCTCTGTTTGTAGCTTCCAGCTATGATTACATTACAAATGTGTTGATGACGGCTGAAGCGGAAATCCCAGATCCACTGAACCCCACAAGAATTTTGTCTCTCACTCCATCACTCCATCACTCTAGCAGAGCCTGGAATACACCCTGGAAGATTTTAATCCCAGTCAAATTTGTAATGGTCCAGTTGCAGTCTTTGACCCCTTTCTACAAAGCAGGATATATCATCTCCAACTACTGCCTGAGCTGCAGACTTAGCAGAAAGAGTGGCCACCCCACTTCTCCTGAGGGGTCTGCCTCCTCAGGAGAAAGCTGGCACATAGTGGATGAGCACTAGCACCACCTTCTCATGCTGTCAAATATATTCCCAGTGTAAGATTAGCTTATCTAGGTGCTATACTGACGTTTTTGCAGATCTTTTTTGAAATGTATGAAAAGTATTTCAAGAAATGATAAACACATCCTAAAGCTAAAGCTGTTCTCTCTTCATGATGAATTACACAGATAAACCTGACTCTGGGCTCAGGGCCTCTGAAAGATGCTGTTTCAGTTTTGGGAGCTCTGACATTCTGTTGCTGTAATTGAATTCCCAGAAGTGTCTCCTGTCAGTGACAAAAACATGGCTGGTGCCAGGTAGGTCAAATTCACGAGAAGTATAAGCGCATGTAATTCATCTGGAGAGGCACTTTATATGAATATGTCCCAGTTAACCTTAGGAAGGTAAAATGATCCCATTCCTAAATTGAGTGAAACGGTCTTCAGACCCTCCTTCATCTTTTTCTCTGATGGTAAATCTTACCCAAAATAGTTTTGTTTTGTTGTTTTTTTTATAATATTTGACAATAATGCTGATAATACTAGGAATGCTCTGTTCCACATTACTAGGTGCTGTATGGGCCATTGTGATACTGCGGCTTTGAGCATCAGAAATTGAAAACAAATCTTTGATATAATAGAGAACCACAGTATTACTGACACCAAATAACAGATAGTAACCAGGCTAATAATTCCCAGAGTTTTCCATTGACTAGAACTTCATAGCTAGCAATCACTCAATAGCAGCCTTTCAATATATAAAGGGGAGCTACAGGAATGGAGGAGACAGACTCTTTAGCAGGGTCTGTGGTGATAGAAGAAGGGGAAATGGCTTCAAGATTAAGAGGGTAGATTTAGGTTAGATATAAGGAAAAAAACTTTTACAGTGAGGGTGTTAAGACACCGGAAAAGATTGCCCAGAGATGTGGTTGATGCCCCATCACTGGAGTCTTTCAAAACTAGATGATCTCTAGAGGTCCCTTCCAACCCCTACAACTCTGTGGTTCTGTGAAGGCTGGATCAGGCCCTGGGCAGCCCAGTCTAGCTGTGGTGTCCCTGTTCATTGCAGGGTAGTTGGACTAGATGGCCCTTAAAGGTCCCTTCCAACTCTAAGGATTCTATGGTTCTATGTTAAAAAACTTTGTTTCCTAGTCAATTATGTGATCACACAAATCAGTTTTCAACATGCAGGTACAGTAACTTCATACATAAGACCATCCGTATTCTATACCTGGAGACATTCAAGGTCAGGCTGGATGGGGCTCTGAGCAACCTGATCTAGCTGCCTTGTCCAGTTTCTTGTATGATACTATGGATAGTACAGACGAGATTCTCAGCAGGAATTTCCACAATGCTCATAGTATAAATAATGGTTTCATGGGCTAGACCTGAAAAATGCGCAAAAGAGGACTGACCCTGTTGTGAAGAGACTTCTTTCTGGAAAACCAGAGGGGTTTATTTTTGTTTTGTTGTTATTGCTGCTTTTAATGTAACTTATAATTTGATTTTCTTAGATGTTACTGGCTAATAATTTAATTTGTTGTATTTTTTATTTTATTCTAGAATAAAATAAAAATATTCTCAGAAAACATGTCTAATGACATTATCATTTTAATGTGTGAAATAATCTCCTTCACTTCCATTTGCTTTTATATATATTTGTTGAGTTTTGGTTAAATTACATGTTCTGAAGATACCAAATTTTGCTGCCAAATTTTCAGCTACCAGAATATCATCATGTTGCCCAACAAGAAATAGTCACAATAGGCACAATAGTCACAATCCCAGTTGGCTGTTTGCTCATTGAGTCAAGAAAGGGAGATTTTATTTCACTTTTTCAGCCAGAATAACTAAAAATTAGGCATAATTAATGTCTAAATAGCCTGAACAAAAATGTTAACAGTAAATAGTCAAATTATGATATATTACAGAACTGCTGACAATTTTGAAAGTGGCTGTAATTGCTGAAAGATTTTTACTCAGATTTTATGGGGTGAAACTCAATCTGAAATCTGAATTAAAATGGTAAGGGCTCATCCGAATTTGTCAGATCTTATCAGATTTGCCTGCAGAATTACTAGTCTTCTGGGTTTAGAACATGCATTGTTGCAGCTTTATGTTGGAAATCATGTTTGATTTGAGTAGTGATTATTGACACTGGATATTTAATCTGACTTTCTAAGTATGGCATTTAGATATTCAGATCTTTTTATTTAGAAAATTTAAAAGTATTTGCTTTCAATATCTTGAATGTTCCAGTCAAATCATGTTTTAGTTTTAAAAATTTGTGTCACTAAAGATATAAGGCAATAGAAAAAAAAAAGGAAATTTTAACCTTTCCTTAAGAAACTCCATTTGGATAAATTTGTTCAAATTTGACGTACTTTTTAACTATATAAATTCATTAATTATCTTCTGTGACTTAAAAAAATACACTATCACAGATACGAAGAATCACAGAATTGTAGGGGTTGGAAAGGACCTCTAGAGATCACTGAGTACAACCCCCCTGCCAAAACAGTTCCATAGCTCATGTTGCACAGGTAGGCGTCCAGGTGGGTCTTGAACATCTCTAGAGAAGGAGACTCCACCACCTCTGTGCAGCTGTGCCAGTGCTCCGTCACTGCACTGTGAAGAAGTCCCCATGCACATTTGTGCAGAACTTTCTGTGCTTCAGTTTGTGTCCATTTGCCCCCATCCTATTGCCATGCACCACTGAGAAGTCTGGCCTAATGCCTTTACCTCCTGCTCCTTAGATATTTATAGATGTGGTTCAGATCCCCTTTGAGTTTTCTTTTCTCAAAGATGAACAGACCCAGGTCTCTCAGCCTTTCCTCATAAGAGAGGTGGTCCAGGCCCTTTATCATATTTGTGGACATCTATTGGAGTCTTTTGAGGATATCCCTGTCTCTTTTGTACCAGGGAGACCAGAACTGGACACAGTACTCCAGATGAGACCTCACCAGGTCAGAGTAGAGGGGAAGGATCACCTCCCTTGACCTGCCGGCCACCTTCTTTTTAACATACCTCATAATGCCATTGGCTACCTTGGCCACCAGGGCACATTGCTGGCTCATGGACAACCTGATGTCCACCAGGACACCCAGGTCCCTCTCCTCAGAGCTCTTCTCCAGCAGGTCATCCCCCAGCCTGTACTGGTGCATGTGATTATTCCTTCAAAGGTGCAAGACTCTACACTTATTCTTGTTAAACCTCACCCAGTTCCCTTCTGCCCAACTCTCCAGCCTGTCCAGGTTTTGCTGAATGGCAGCACAGCCTTCCAGCTTGTCAGCCATTCCTTCCAGCTTCATATCATCCACAAACATGCTGAGGGAGGACTCTATTCCATCATCAAGGTCACTGATGAACAGGACCAGACCCAGCTCTGATCCCTTTGGAACACTGTTAAGCACAGGCCTCTAACTCAACTCTGCACCACTGATCACAACCCTCTGAGCTCTCCATCAGTCAGTTCTCAACTAGTACTAGTTTACTTCATAATCAGCAGTTTTGCAAACCTTTTATGCCAGCTAAATTCTCCTTCAAATGTTCATAATTCTTTTAAGTAAAACATTTGTATAGGAATTGCTACTGCATAGCTGACCATCTGTAAAGCTTCAGCTGTCTCAAAGTTACTCTGGCAGTAGTTTAATTTATTATCTCTCTCAGCTCCCTAACTAACACTAGTATATCTTCATAGCACCGTCTATCAGCCAAAAAACTTTTCAGCCAAGCAGACATTCACTTGTTGTGACAGAGAATCCACTTTTGGGGAGACATTTGTATGGTCTGGCATCTAAACATAGCAACTACGGTGATCAGGGCTAAAGAGAAAGCTGGAGTGTATCATGATACCTTGACCTCATCTCTTCTAAGCAAAAGATTATTAAAGTTATTTCCAAGGCTTTTTGTATTTTTCAGGTGTGTTAAGAAATTTCCTTGTTTTTCCACATTTAACTTTATGAGTGTTTTTCTAGCTACACTATGTACTGTCTGGAATTCCTTTTCCTCTTTGATACATTTGTCTTATAGATTTGGAACTGAAAGTAGGTGATGCTTTATTTAGCCATAACTGAAATCATTGACGGTAATTGTGCAAAGGATTGGAAAAGCTCATGGAGCGCAGAACAAGGAAAAGCTTTCCACAGGAACCAGAAGGAACCAGACACCATGGGTCAAGTAATATTCAACAGAAGCAGGCATTTGTTTAAGTTTCTCATTACGAATCTCTACATATAACTCACTAGAACTACGTAAACTGCTCCATAAGTAATTTCTCCTATTTCTTTCCCTGGAAGTGACAACAGATACTAAGAGCACAATAACACTCTTTGACAGATTAAATTCTCAGCTACAAAACACTCCTTTTCAGCTTAGTCACGACCATGAGTTATGCATTTTTGCCAGAGATGAACAAGAGCCTAAATGCCATGCTCGTAACAATTTGCACCAGTGGAGGTGACTGTATGAGTCTTTCTCATTGATCCTTTTTTAGATACTGAAAGGTCACTATCAGGTCTCTCCAGAGCTTTCTCTTCTCCAGGCTGTACAGCCCCAGCTCTCTCAGCCTGTCCTCATAGGAGAGGGGTTACATCCCTTGGATCATTTTTGTTGCCCTCCTCTAGATGCAGGACCATGTCTCTTCTGCACTGAGGATACCATATCTGGACACAATACCACAGGCGAGGTCTCAGGATGGAGCAGAGGGGCAGGATCAGCTCCCTTAACCTGATGATCACACTTCTTTTGATGCAGCCCAGGATGCACTTGGTTTTCTGGGCTGTGAGAGCACCTTGCTGGCTCATGTCCAGCTTGACATTCACCAGTACCCCCATTTCTTTTTTGGCAGGGCTGTGCTCTGTCTTTACATCCTCCAGCCTGTTTTGTTAGTGGGGGTTGCTACAAACCAGGCACAAGACATTGTACTTGGTTTTGCTGAACCTCATGAGATTCTTCTGGGCCCACTGCTCAGTCTGTCTAGGTCCATATAGTTGGCATCCAATCCCTCAGGAATATCAACAGTACCACACAGCTTGGTGTCATCCACAAACTTGTTTAAGTCAATTCCACTGTTGACATCATTGATGAAGATGTTAAAGAATATTGGCCCCTGTACTGACCCCTGAGGGACACCACTCGTTACCGATCTCCATCTGGACATAGAGCCATTGTCTATGACTCTCTGAGAGCAATCTCACAACTAGATCCTAATTCATCAAACAGTCCATTAATCAAATCCATATCTTTTCAACTTGGAGAGAAAGATGTTATGGGGGACCATGTCAAAGGCCATACTGAAGTCCAGATAGATATCAGTGGCTCTTCCCTTGTCTATTCATGTAGTTATGCCATTGTAGGCCATTAGGCTTGTCAGGCAGAACCATAGAATCATAGAATGGCTTAGGTTGGAGGGAACCTTAAAGATCATCTAAGTTGTAACCCCTCTGCTATGAGAAGTGCTGCCCCCCACCAGCTCTGGCTGCCAAGGGCCATATCCAGCCTGGCCTTGAGCACCTTCAGGGATGGGGCACCACAGCTCCTCTGGGAAGCCTGTGCCAGCACCTCACTGCCTTCTGAGGAAAGAATTTCTTCATAACAATCCAAATCCTTTTTTTGTTTAAAGCCGTTTCCCCTAGATCTTTCACAATCAGACCATATGAGAAGTCACTATTTCTCCTGCTTATAAGCTCCCTTCAAGAACTGGAAGGCTGCAATAAGGTCTCCCTGAAGCCTTCTCCTCTCCAAGCTAAACAAGTCCAACTCCTTCAACTTTATAAGAGAGATGCTCTAGCCCAGTAATAATCCTTGTGCCTCCAGGTGAAGCCATGCTAGTTTTCCCATATCACCTCTCTCTCTTCCATATGCCTCAGCATAGTTTCCAGGACAATCTGTTCTGTGATCTGTGATCCTGACACAAAGGTGAACTTCCCTGCTACAAAGATGACAATCCATTTAAAGCCTTTAGAAGATCATCACCAGCAACACTGGTATGTAAACCTTAGCAAGGAGTTAAGATCTCCTGAAGGAAAGACTCAGAAAATGGGGGACTATGATTGACATCTGTAAGAAGAAAATATCAGAATAACATGGTAAAAGCAATGTTATTTCATCATCCAAGAAAGGAGTTTTCAATTATGGTTACTGGCACTTGTGCACCAGTATGCAATGTCAAAATGTGTCTTTGTTTTAAGTACACTAACCACTTGTCCTTACAACCTCAGAACACAAGTTCTTTCTGATGGGTCAGTGTTATGCTGTTATATGCTTCTATTCAAATAAAATATAAAAATGTGTTTAAATTATACACCACAAACTGCCTGCATATGTATAAAGAAGAACATGGCTCATAGCAGAGTCTTAGTAGCCTCCAGGCTTTCAGTATGTTTTTTTGTGAACAGCATAACAAAGAGGAATACAAAATAGAAGTAACAATGTCCAATATATAGGCAAGTCCTGTTTCTAATATGAGGCAGACAGAGCCTTTTTGTCTCCAAACTGTTCTAAAAATTGTATTGTTGTATCTTGCTCCACTCTTCAATTCCAAATTATAGTTTTTCTGCACACAATTGCTCTGAGAAGCATAAAATCCACGAAGAGAAAGAAATTGATAACTTACAAAAAGAAACACTTTTGAACAAGCTAAATGTATAGGCTTTGCTTTGCTTTTCTGTAAAGAGCAACAGGAAGATTTCAGCTGGGAAGGTGGGGAAGGATAGTGAAGGTATAAGGCCCCAGCAGGGCAGGGCCTACTGTGCCCCAATCTTGACTCCTCCTCACACTTCTCCATTTCCCTTCCACTGGCTTTGGCTTTCATCTGGCACTTGAGTAAGCAGAGTCGACTCATAGAACACTTCATCTTTCTGAAGGAAGAGTAGGTTTCTGTGCTTACTGATGCAAACAAGGCTGCTAGAACAGATCAGTTTTTGATAGAAAAAATACAGCAGATACAGTGCAATTTGCGTGGTTTATCTATGTATTTATGACATATACTGTATCACACACTTTTTCTTTACTTTTGGGAGTCAGTCTCAAAACGTCAATAATAAACAGATCCCTATGTGTATTCATGCCCTTTCGTGGAGTTGCAAACCTGATTCTAAAGGCATACCTTTAACAAAACCACTGCTCTATTGTTCCCTGAGTTTTTCCAACCTCCCTTCCAAAGGCTATATTATGTGTTTTGTTGAGCTTTATAAATAACATATGTAATAACAACACAAGAGACTTTGGAATTCATTTCTACTCAATAGGTGTCATTTTGGTCTCCCTCTAATTGCTTCTGCCAACATATTCAACTATAAAATCCATAGAAATTATATGGAATATGCTAACTTCTACATATATTTTTTTTTCCACAACCATTGGTTTCTGTGTGCTAAATTGTGTACTTTGGCAGAATCTTCAAGTGTGTACAATTTAGATATTGCAATATAATATGATGTGGCCACATGAAATGTCACTACTTGAAACAATGATCAGACAAATTTAGTAAATGGTTTAAAATAGGCAGTTCCATATTTAAATACAATACAAAATATCGTACATATAAAACTAGCATTAGTAAGCTAAGAAAAAAATTATTTATCTTCTTAGTGTGCACACAAACACAGGCAACCTTTTCACTTTCCATAAAGTGGTACTATACAAATGTCTCATTAAGTGGCAGTGGGATTTTAAAAAAGTCTTTGCTGAATCAGAAAATTTCCTCCTAAAGCAAAAACAATATGTAGACATAAATGTGTAAAACAAACAGAAAACTCAGTTTTTATTTTATTATCTAAATTAATTGCTTTGGAGGATAGAACATATTTTAATTGAAAATAATAGTTGAATAATAAACTGTAAATCATGTCTCATAAATGATCACATGAATATGCTGAAATACAGAGACAAGATTACGAAGTGAGCAGGAAATCTAAGCATAAAATTCATTCCTGCTTTTTTACAACCACTCCAGCCTTTCCATTTGAGAACTGCATGGTATTTTCAGATCATAGTGGATAATTTAGTTTCATTTTAGTTCCAAATTGTAGCTTAGATTCATTAGCAGTTTCTGTTCACACCAATTATTTTGGTGTGCTAATCTGATGTCTCTGCTACGTAACTCATTTAAGCTCACGTTACTGAGTGCTGATGTATTCTGAACCATTTCCAGTGTCACCAAGTTCTTATTACTGTCATGCTTTCTAAGGAAGTGTTACAGAGGGGAAGGGTCTTCTCTTTTTAGCTGCTGCCAGGTAATTGGGTGTATCTCAGGGCTGAGGTTTGTCCCTGGGATTTCACATGGAGAAGGCATGAGACCTCCTGGACTATACCCCTCCTTCCTTCAGCATGACAGCAGGGACCCAGCTCCCACGACAACTTTATTCTATGGGACTCCTTCATGGTACAACCAGCAATCCCAGAGCATGAAGATGACACTCGCTACCATTACAGACACTGCTGAAGATCCCCAGGGCTATTTTCTGCTTGTGGGATGTCTAACTACTCCAGTATTATGTCTTATTTGAGCCCATGATATTTGGGGCCACAATGTAGTGCTGGTGTATGGCCAATTAACGTGCACACACAGGTATTAGACTGGAACAGAGCCATGAGTTAGAACTGAAAGACTGATGGATATCAAACCTAAGAGGGTTGTAATTTATTATTTTTTTTAATAATACATGGAATTTCAGAAATGTCAAGAAATCATGATTCTGGAATAATGTATGGCATTGGAGCTTTAAAGATATTTAATATTATAGAAGAATAAGGTAGGTATGTTTGTATACAGTCTTTTGTGATGTAACAGAGATTATATATATTATAAACTGATGTAGATTAGATGTTTTGTAATGACATGGATATACTTGCTAGGTAAAGTGGGCATACAAAAGGAAAAGGAGCAAAATGCTGCAGCTCCACATGTTTTTCAGAATAGGAAAAGATTTTTGTTTAGACTCCAATATTTCTGGTGAAATTCTTCACAAGACAGGCATCTTTTCCATTAACCTAAATATTGTAAACCCCAACATAAATCACACTGTTAATATGACTTGATCACACATCACTCAAAAACACCCATCAACTCAGGGACATATATATATATACATATATATTGAAACCTGTTTATGTTAAAATATTAGCCTAATTCCTTTTTAAAGTTATGTGTTTGTTCTGGAAAGCTAATCCACAGACAGTAAGTCTGATATCTACATGACAGGCTTGATCCAGAGCACATTAAAGTCAATGGAAGTGAGCTGACGTCAAAGGATTTCAGATCAGAACCTAAAATAAGACATTACAGCACAGCACTGAAAAACGCTTTTGTGAGCCCTTCATTTATCTGTGAGGATGTGGGGAAGAATTGTCCTTTTACTTCTTACTGTCTTTCTTGCTTTCTTGCTTCTCCTTCCTTCCTGTTCTTCCCTTTTCTTTTTCTCTTTCATTCTTTTTCTCTTCTCAACTCAATTCTTTAAATAACTGTGAAAGACTCCAGGGGAAGGAGGTTGCTTATTAGCCTTGTTTTATTGTTGTCAAGGTGGTTTTGAATCTAAACTATGTAGGCTTTACTTAGAATTTGAGCACCCCTTCACAATACACAGAATTATTGGTGAATAACCAAGCAATATCATCCCTGTGAGGTGTCCAGAGTAGTTGTTTTTCCAGTGCACACAGACTAGCCCTGCAATAACAATATTTTTGAACCACACAAGATGAGTGGTGTCAGAGTCCATAAACAACCTTCCCAGAAAGCAGTGAAAGACAGTACATTTCATGAGCTGAGCCAGCTTCTCTCTCCTACCTGAGTTCTTCTTTTCTACCTATTTCTATTACAAAATTACAGTTTTAGAGAATATGTTATAGATACCTTTCCTCTTATACGCATATGCATGCGTAGTCACTGCATGAGAGGAGCATGAGTTTGGTCTACAGTGGATATTCATTGCTGCTTTCTTGGGTGACCATTCTGAGTCTGTATCTGATATTAGAAAAATTCTTTAGAAGGGCATCTGTCAGTCAGACAAAGAAAATCTAAAGAGTACAACCCCAAAGAATTTATGTTCTGAATCAAAGATACAGGAAAACTTAAATTGGTTGACAAATCTAACGGACAATTTTGACTAAATCATTCAAAATGCTTACAGTTAATATTACCCAAACATCATAAATAGTCTGAGAGCTCAGCAGAGCAACAAGAAATTGAGAGTCACAAAATCACAGAGTGATTGAGTTGGCAGGGCCCTTTGAGTACACATGGCCCAAGCCCTACTCCCTCAGGGGCACCCAAAGCAGTGTGCCCAGAGCCACGTCCAGGCAGCTTTTGAACATTTCCAAGGAGGAGACTCCACAGCCTATTTCCAGCCTGTGCCAGTGCTCTAGTGCCTCCAAAGTAGAAAAGTGCTTCCTGGTGTTTCTATGGAACCTCCTGTGTTCCAGTTCATGCCCATTGCCTCTTGCCTTGGCACAGGACACCACTGAAAAGAGAAATGAAAATATTTTCCTAAACAGAGCACATTAAGCAAAAGCTTAGCAAAATGATGTTTCTGATCAACTCCAGCTGAGACACATTTTGGTTAGTGCAAAACTCAGTACTCATCTATCTGCTCTACTGTAGCTTGAAAAGGACTAAATGCTCATTTATTTTCACATCTGAGAGCTTTCATTCCCTGATGGCATAGTATATCCTATTAAGCAACTCATTCTTAGCACCAAGAGTCAGCAACCTAGGATTTATTGCACCAGTGGCCTGATGACAGCTGGCAAATCTTACCTATTGGTCTAGTAACCCCTGTTCCACAGGACCTGCATGCAAAGGGCCTGGTAGAAATGCCATATACCTTTCCTGTGCACCTGCTGTCTTGCTTTACTTCCTTTCCATTTGGAGATATAATAAGAGTAATACTGTTAAAACCAAGAATCAGATCACTATTAAAGCTGTAAAAACATTTCCTAGAAGATCCAGGTATTTTATGACAACCACAGATGTCCTAGTATGTTACATCTGTCTTAACTGGGGATGCTGCCTTGTTTTCTTTCTGAAAATCCTTCACAGCCTTTCAATACCTGGTGGGTGTTTGTGTGCTTCTGAAAAGCAAATAAGTAAATGATCATAGAATCATAGAATCGTTTTGGTTTAAGATCATCTAGTTTCAATCTCCTGCTGTAGGCAGGAACACCTCCCACTAAGCCAAGTTGCTCAAAGCCCCATCCAGCCTGGCCTTTAATACCTCCAAGGTGAAAGCATCCACAGCCTCTCTTGGCAACCTGTTCCAGTGTCTCACTAGCCTCCTCTCACAGAAAGCAATTTCTTCCAAATATCGAGTCTCAATCTAAATATTAGCCTTGTGTTTTTCAAGCAATGCTAAATTTCTCAGTGGAGAACTATAGATTCAGGAAGTAATTTTGCACAATAATAATTCCTATAAGCTCTTACACCATGAAAAGCAACACTGAATCACAGTGTTATTTTTTAACATCAGAGAAGAAAGGACAGTGCTATCATTTTGGGGAGCATGTCCAGAGCTATAATTACAGTGGACTTCCTTCTCATCATATGTTGGAAATCAGACTTTCTTCAGTCTAAACATAAAGGTAAGAGCAGGCTTGCACAGGCACTCCTTTCCTTAACTGAAATTGACTGGATCTGTGTCATCAACATCAACAGAAGCGGAAAAAGCTCAAATGTGGTCAGCTAGTGAATGCCTCTGTGACATAATACAAATCCCAATTGACATCAAGTGTTGTGCTACATATAAAAAGAATCCCTCAGGTAGGTGAAACTGGAGAATTTTTCTTAGGCTGTGCTGCAGAGGAGCTCGCTTACAAAAGGTTGGACTTCTTCAAAGACACACAGCCCCAAGAGGTGTGTATATGAAAATCAAATGCATAGGCCACATGGAATTTCAGCAATTCCAAGGAAAATACTTGAGTTTATGCAGTTATGTCACTTACTCCATTTCACTGCAAACAGGGGCCAGAAACATCTCAAATAGTGAAAATACTAGCTTGCAGATCCAGAGTGGATCTTGCAGCCCTTGTTTAGATGTTTGTGTTGAACCTTATGTTTTTTCCAGGCCTAGAAAGGCTCCTCAGCACAGATGTGTCACAGCACTACCCCACACTGATACTTTCCTACAATATCATACCCAGCACTACAAGCTTTTCCACATCTCTGAGCACAGTACAGATGCATAATCAGGCACCACACTGACAGGCAGACCACAGAGGTACAGAAAAGTGCCCAGCTGAACGTGCTAGGGGGCTATTACCACCAAATGTTCCACCACTGCTCTTAGCAGTGCCTGTGTCTTGACCTCACATCAGCATGAATCTAAGTTGTATTCGTCCCAACAAATTACCAAATGTAGTCAAAAAAGAATACTTTTGTCCTTCTGTATTCAACTCATAGTTGTTCAAATTATTCTTCTTGACACTCAGAAGAGTCTCCTTGCTGTGTGTTTCTGAGCACAAATATACAGAGGACTGAAGAACATCACTGTTATAAATGTTACTTTTTCCAATAGGGCATGCAGTTACAAAAATACTATTTTAAACTGCCATGGAAGTATATACTTTTTAGCATGGGAACAGATACAGAGCATATTCTGTCCTCTTTCAGTGGCTCAACTGTCTAACAATCCTTTATGCTTAAATAGCGTTGAATATCTAAACTGCTCTGTTTCAAAACTCACTCATTTACTTTTTTCACTGTCTATATGAAGAAATGAACATTCTCTGAAACACCTCTCGTGATGCACTGAGATCCAGCTTGGATTCTTATCTTATCTTGCAGCTAGAGACTTCATACTTTTTGATGATGGGAAAGATGTTGCTATGGAAAAACAGTTATTTGTAGTACATTGGTACTCCAAGATCTCTAGAGGTGTTACTCTCCATAGAGCTGCTGGCATGTGCTTGTGAGACATCTTCTACCAAATACATTAAGCGCCTGGAAAGTAGGTATCCCTAATTCAAACCACATGTCTTAACTCCTAACTGCACTGATGATCTCATCTCTCAACAAATGCGTGCAGTTGTGCATTGTGCAATCCTCCCCTTCATTTTCAGTCCTGGCTTGTTTAATGAAAGAGCTCTTTTCAACTGTTTCTCCACAATGCATAGGAATATAAACATTAATTTATCAAACTCTCTACCTGTAATTGCATTTCACTTCAGAAATAATATTTCCAGAGATGCCTCCGGAACATGATTAAAATATACATACTCCATTAATTACAGTAAATTGAGCTCCCTGCATTTATTGAATACAGTGCTCTGTAATTTTTGTTCATTAATTCTCTATAATTGTGTCTAATTTCATCAATTACTTATGCAAACTTTCCAAGGCCTTGAGCATAAATAATGCATTTACTTCAAGAGAAATTACTGACATCCTTCAATACAGAAACGTTCCTTCTTATATTTCACTGCAGAACTTTTTTTCCAAAAATTCAGGAGTATTCAGCCTTCTGTAGTATAAAACCAAGAAACTCACCTATACATCCAAAGGGTGAACACAGACACAGTCACAAATGAAACAACCAGAAGACCTGAAACATAAGAATAAATTGTTTTGAGGTAGCACTTCATGCTTTCATGTCTACTTGGGAAAAGCATATAGATTTGAATCTGAAAATGTGTGAAAATACACGATGAACTGCCTCACTGTTATTCTTCAAATCTTTCCTAAAACTGATCATTGTCCTGCTTGTAAAATGTTAAATTAAACAAGCCAGACAAGATGCTGATTCTGCTGCCTATTATTTCACAAATTATGATCTCATTTTCTATTTGAGGCAAACTCCCTTGTCAACCAACGTCAGTGAGATTCTGGCCAGTGAGGCACCGCAGCAATGAAGAGGTGTATGCATTCATATACACAATAGAACACAAGCAAGTTAGAATTAATGTTTATGTGTTATCAACTTAAAGTCAGGTTCTTAGGCAATTTTTCTACTCATGTAGGTTTGCATCTCACTATACATGTCTGTTGATTGCAATAACCAGAGATTTTAAATCTACTCTAACAGAAAATAAAATTCAGCTGTAAAGGATAAAATGAGGATTATGTATCTGAATGCATTTATACAGAAAAAAAAACATACGTATTTTCTGCTTGACTCTTTTGTGAAGTCTGCCATTGCTTTGCTCCAACTTTTATTCTATCCTTTAATCAAGTAACTCCAGAGACAGAATCCATGCCAATGATAAAGAAGCACCGCATACATTTAAGGTATTTCTGAAATCTCAGAAAGGAATAAGCATGCTCTTAGAATTCTTACCATCAATAGGTATTCATTTAATTTTAAACAGGAATAGTTGAAAATTTCAATTTCTAGGTAGTAAGTGATTATGAATACAGAAGAAAAGTTAAAGAGAAAACCTGATTTCACCTTTCCTGAACAGGTTTTACATTTTATTGTTTGAGTGGGCACTTTCTTCTCAGTTTTAATTCTCTCTTGATTAAATCCTTTCTCTGGTGATTAGATTTTTGTGCACGAATCTGGAATCCAATTCCAGTGAGAGTTGTCCCTTTTCTTTCACCCACTTGAAACTTTTCCATATGGCAAGAGCCATTCTGAGGCCTATTCAACATTCAAATTCACTGGAATTTGCTAAGCAGAGGCAGAGCAAAATTTAACTAGCTCTGGCTTCTTGCAAGGGAGTGATTTCACCTGTAAATCTTTATGCATCTTGTTCCACTGATCAGTTAATTCTGACATTGAATTTTTTAATACAAGGAACTGGTAATTGCTGAGTGAGGTATTTTCTGAATCTTTGGACTGGAATTAAAATGTTCCCCAAATGGACATAAAATGTATAACAAGTTAAACAATCTTCTTACATTGTCTCTAAAATTCTCCATGACTTGATGTAAAAATCTATTTGAACTTCAGGTAAATTAAAAGAGAGCTTCAGCTTCCTACTTAATATCTGCATTACCATGATCATCTGCCAAGTTTACGAAATGAATATTTTGCACATTTTTTTCTACATATAATTAGGAGGAAGAAAATCAAACCATTTTTTATCAGTAGTTCTTCCATTTACCTTAATTCTGGGCAGTTTAAATTCAAAAAAAGCAAGATATCTCTGGATAATATCTGTGAAAATTCTGTGCAAAAACTGTGTTGGCTCCCTGGACAAAACACTAACAGCATCTGAACCAGTTACTAGCCAGTTGCATATCCAGAAAATCATTTATTTGGAAGAATTTTCTTGCACACTCTCAGAATTGTCTACTATTGAATTATGCAGCAACAGATAGTAGTGTGAAAGTAGTTGGAGGCCAAATGAAAGCTGCTTATACTGTACCACCTTGCATTAACTGTTTGCCGAGAGCCCGTTACTTACACATTTTGCTTCAAAGTTCCCAGCTGACATCAGAATATATCCAAAAGCTATATCGCTAAATGTGCAATGTTAGAGCTTGTCCTTGACAGAAATTTATACCTAATTTTGATATGGTTTGCATGTATGTTGCTCCATAAGTAATGTCTCCTATTTAATTCCATGGAAGCAGCAACAGATACATAGAGCACAATAACACTGTTTGTTTGACAGAACAAATTCTGAGCTACAAAACATTATTTTTTAACACAGACACCACCATTAACTGTGCATTTTCATCAAGTGATGAACAAGAGCCCGTATGCTGTGCTCATAGAAATCTGCACCAGTAGAAGTAACCCACAGTCACTGTCGCCACTGCTGAAACATACCACCCACTGCCTCACTGCTCTCATATCCACTGCTTGATCTCCATCAGCCTTCAGCAAGCATTGATGAATGGCAATGAGTGCCATTTTTTCTGCATGGAGGAATTTGGTGACACACGTTTTCTTCACACACACTTCTATGTCAGTTGTTAATTTTGTTATACTTCTCCTCTGCTGTCATCTATCGCAGGGCAACAAAATGTAATGGAGTATTGGTGGGAAGGCTCAGCCTCTACTTCCTTCCCACCACCATCTCCCTCTGATGTTGTGGGCCAACATAGTAAAATGGGAGACACTACTTTTGGAGCAGCCTTCATACATTGAGTTAAAAGATATTCTCACCAACATGAAAAATACGCCATTTCCTTTGCCTCCCTAGATCTCACGCCACAAATCACCACTGTATCCATGACGATATTACCATGTTCCAGAGGGTCCCCTTCCAACAGAGGAATGTAACTGAAACCCTATTCAAAAACATCCACAAACAGGCCATCTCTACTGCTTTCATATCTTGGGTGCACAGTCCTCTCAAATCTTCTTGAAGCACATAAGCACTTGACAATATCAATCCCCAGCTAAAATTGTTCAAATCAAGCAACATGCATTTTTGACCAAAATACATATATATAAAGTATAGGTAAATTATTATTATAAATCAGTAGCAAGAGGTGAGGACCTGAAAGCAAGGTTTCACCCTTGGAAGCTGTAAGCAACTAATAATTAGATTTCCAGGTCTTACTGAGTCTTTACGGGTTTCTCAATCTGAACAAGTGTAACTAACCAGTAAATGATCTGCTGCGGTCTCAGAAAGCAAACTGAATCAACATGTAGAGGATTTAGACCATTTCCATAAATACATTTAAAAACAAAATTGATGGGAGTTTTCAAACAGGTCTTGAGTGAAAAAAAATGAGAGCCTGTGCAACCTCTCCAGCTGATATCTTCTCCATATGTGTCTGGGCTGCCAACTGGCCAAGAAGCTCTCTGAAAACTGAAGCAGCTCTGACGGAATCTCACAATGTGCCGCTCAACTGGATGGAGAGCACAGCTAAAATTCCTGGCTAGGAAATACATCACTTAAGAACATATGAGATCCAGGAAAAAAGTCATGGAAAACATTGAAAATAGTCATATGGCAATGCTAGATGTCAGCATGTGTCAGTTTTTTTAACCAAAAAAGGCTGAAAGTCAGCATGATTTAGTGTATCATGATTCAAGTCTTATCAGAAGTATCTTTTTCTGACACTTATGTGAAAAATAACCGTATTAAACAACACAAACAAACAAAAAAAAAATCAATAACAACAACAAAAAACATAGACAAAAAAACCCCACCATTCTGGCTGGACTAAATCATTTTATCAACTGAAAAATAAACAGTGAATGCACACCCAAACCAGGACCTGAACAAATTTGCAGGTTCAGCTCTCAGAGAGTCATACTGAATTGGGAGTTTTATAATTGAGGGAACTTTCATTTAATTAAATGTCTTGTTAACAACCCCTTTGTCCCATGATAAGACTTTAAAATGAGCTACCTACAACTCATGCATTCAAAATAAAACTAGCTTCAGGAGGTTCATTATTGCATACAGCTTTACACACAGCAAATGCTACATTCCTATCCTTAGCAAGAACAGCCTCAGAAAAGGCCCACAGAAAGAACCCGAGGAGCACATATGTCACAAATAATACATTTTCTTCTCTGTGCCAAGCATTTTTCTCCATTCTTTAAAGCTGCTCTGTTGTCCATAGAGGACTGCTTTGGCAAACCAAAAGCCCCTCCACTAACTTCTGTGAACAGCTAGTCCAGTCATCCTGCTGAGAACTGGATCATGTGTTCATTGTGCGTCCATGAGTCCCCAAGGGAGAAACTGCCATCTCCTCCTGCACCAATTTGCCCTTTTATGCACCTCTGAGGCTGACTCTTCACTTGTGGGTGTAGACACAAAATTGAAAGCAAGGACAGTGTGAAGTAGATCCTCTTCGATAATTTCCCTAATCTTCAAGAGTGATGTGGTTTTTATAAGGGCTTATGTCCCCATGGGTTGTGCAGCCAGGATCTCACCATGTCCATCCGGTGATCAAAGCACATCGCCATCTGCAGCTACTTAGAGAGGGAAAAATAGCTGGGGACACCTCATGGGCTAGCCAAGGTGGCCTGGCATTATGTCAGCAGCCCTTAGTGGCTCCTGCTCTGTTTCTCAGCTCTGGAGAACGCCCATGCTGAAGCAGATGCTAAGAAGCACAGACTCATGTGTCCATACCACCCAGCAGGACATGACAGTGCAGAAATCCTGTGCTACTACTGATCAAAGCCAGGCAGCAAAGCTGAGTATTCCCACTGCAAGTCCTGCTAGACTGGGAGCACTTCCAGCTAAAAAAAAAACTGTGAAGTGCAGTTGCTCGCTCTCATACTTTATATCTCTGCTTTTACCTTAGATTTATTTACTTGAAGTTAACTTTAGAGAAGTTTGAGAGAGAACTTGAAAGAAACAGATGCAGGGCAATTCAATCAACCAACTTTCTGCTTATAAAATACAAGGAAGGCACAATGCATTAACATGCTGTGCATGCAGTTCTGAGAGCAAGTAATGAACACCACTAAATCTATTTTATCATCTTTCAGGCAAAATGAGATCTTACTTTTTACCTACTAATTCGTTCTGACCTTTACACTATTCAACTGTATTTAAACCAGATATAGATTCTTGGGGTTACTTTTTCTGTAGTTGTTTATCTGCTGTGCTCAGCCAACAAGAGCTGCTTTTGTTAAGATCTTTGCTGCAGTACATTTAATGATCAAATGTCATCTAATTTCTTAACCCAAAAATCTCTTTTTACCTTATCAGATTAAATCTTGAGCAATTTTTTCATGAAAACCACAGTTCTAAGTAACACTATGCTCTTGAAACAGATCTTTTACATCTTGTAACATTACTAAAGGCATAGCTTAAAGGCTACAGGATTTTGGGCCTTACTGCTTTCTTTGACAGTCAGTGCCTGCACCTGCAAGCAAAGAGAGTGACTTGAAATTAGATGATCCTGCAGGGTTCAGCCTGCAGCTGTGGCTGTTCTTTGTGATACAATTGAAAGGTTTAAGAAATCGGAGTGGTGATGCAGGCAGCCATAGATATGGGATAAATGGACAGAAGAAAATTGTCTTCTCCAGGGCCCATCAGGGTCAGCTCTATGGAGATGTGTTCTCCTAACAGAATGTGGACCAAACAGTTATGAATTTCTCTTTGCTATCCTCTGAGCCTGTTCCTAGCTAAAGTCCTTTCTTCCCTCAGCTGCCATGTGCCCCTTTCAAAAGGTGCAGCATGCAGCCTGGACACACACCCTGCCTCCAAAATCCTGCTGGCCCTTCCATAGCTGACACACAACCACACGGGACACGAGGCTGCTGAGAAGTCTGACTTCATGTACAATTCTTGGTCATGCGTCTTTTGCCCTTTCTTTTTGTCTTGCTAGGCAGCTACTGGCACAAGGACTTCATGATGACAAGTTCATAGGAAGTGTTACTTTGATTTAGATGTGGATAGTAAATGCACTGACTAGCCACAAAACTCAGGCTATGAGCCATTAATTGCTTATTGTCACTGTTCCACAAGTTCTCCTGCCTCTTTAATATCACTAAGAGCTCCCAAATCATGCAAGATGCTATTTTCTCCTGCATAGCTGAGTTCCAGGCTTTAATAGCAGCATGTAATCTGATCTGCTGGAGTCTGTCTGACAGAAGCAGAGCAGTTGCTCTAACATTATATTTTGTATTGTGAACTTTTAGGAGCAAACAAGAAGGAATGCATAATAGCCATCCTTTGCTATAGTCATTTGAGATTTAGAAGAAAAAGGATCACAGAATCATGGAATTGCAGGGAATCATCGAGCCAACCCTGCTGCTAAAGCAGGTTCTCTACAATAGGTTGTACAGGTAGGCATGTCCAGCTGGTTCTTGAATATCTCCATAGGAGACTGCACAGCCTCTCTGGTCAACCTGTTCCAGTGCTCCATTGCCCTTACCATGAAGATCTTCTGCATGTTAATACGGAACTTCCTACTTTCAAGTTTTAGGCTGTAATTCCTATTTCTACACACCAGTAAGAGCCTGGCCTCATCCATTTGCCTACCATCTCCCTTTAGATATTTATAAACATTTATCAGACCCCATCTCAGACTCTCAAACTGTTTCTCCGCAGGCTGAACAGGCCCAGGTTACTCATAGCCTATAACAGGAAAAAAAATAAAAATAAAAAATAAAAGAAGACTTGTAAGATGACATATGGAAAAATAAGTGAGGAAAAGAGAAGGGGAAGGAGAGAGGAGAGGAGAGGAGAGGAGAGGAGAGGAGAGGAGAGGAGAGGAGAGGAGAGGAGAGGAGAAGAGAGGAGAGGAGAGGAGAGGAGAGGAGAGGAGAGGAGAGGAGAGGAGAGGAGAGGAGAGGAGAGGAGAGGAGAGGAGAGGAGAGGAGAGGAGAGGAGAGGAGAGGAGAGGAGAGGAGAGGAGAGGAGAGGAGAGGAGAGGAGAGGAGAGGAGAGGAGAGGAGAGGAGAGGAGAGGAGAGGAGAGGAGAGGAGAGGAGAGGAGAGGAGAGGAGAGGAGAGGAGAGGAGAGGAGAGGAGAGGAGAGGAAAAATAAAAATACGTATATGGACTATTTTTCAAGCACAAAAGATGCAAGTTCTTGTCCTGCTTATTCCTTTGCTGAATAAAAAGGAATTTCATCTCAGGCCCCAAAAAATTTCCAGCAAAGTCTTTGTCAAAACTAGTGTATCAGGACAATGAATTTCATTTTTGAGCATTTTTCAGGATTAAAATATATATATATATATAGCAAAAATAATCAGAATTTGCCACTGATGATACAACATGTCACAGAAAGTATTACTGTGTATTGAAGTGAAACAAACATTCTCATCAAATCTGAAAGATCCTTTAAATCGCAAAGGTACACTGCTCCAGAACGGAGATAAGCTGCTTCCTGTTCATTACCAACTAGTTATTGTCATGTTACTGATACCTGTGAGCTGCTGCAAGAGAGTGCTTGTTTGCTGTCAGATAAATACAGCTATGATGAAAGTTGTATAATGTAACTGAAAGAAATGAATAGCCTAAGAAGTAAAACAAAAGTCCGTGGCACTCCTATGCTAGTGTCATTAAAAAATACTTATGTTGCAAAGCCAGAATCATAAATGAGTATACAATTGTCGATAACTTGATAGCACTTAATGGAAATAAAGACCTTGGCCTGTTGCCTATTGGTTAATTTATTAAGGAAACAAATACACACACACACACACATACACAAAATGGTTTTATCAATCCCAAACTATTATTTGGTATTAAACATTTTGGCATTAAATCAAAAGGTTGGCACACTAGGGGCACTTTTATTAGAGATGCTTGTAATGCACACGGCAAGTGCAGTTTTACAAGACATTACACAAAATTGAAAAATAGCACAAATATACAAAAAGACAACGTTAGAATAGCAGCAGCAATGCTAAAGAAAGTGATGGACAGTTCACTGTTGACAGCCCACATGGTTTTTGGTGGCAGCACATAGTGGTAGTCCCCATGAAGGACAGACCAACAGGGGATAATTGGGGCTGTCATCAGTCCATAAGACTTTGTCTCTACTGTTCCTTCATGGCTACTCTCAGCCTCTGCTACTAAAATCTTGTCATGTGAATCCAACTGTTCTTGTTGCCACTCCAGTTTGGAATGCCAATAGCAAAGTTGTATGCAAGGTGCCCATGTAGCAAGATAATTTTGAAAGCTACTAAATAGAAAGGACTTCAAAGTAGTCTGTGCATTCAAAAAATGGATTTAGAAAGAGCCATAAGCAAGTGGTCACTATCTGGGAAATTTCACACGAGGTTAGCTTTTAATGGTGAAGAATTTTTAGTATAGAATTTAATAAGAAGGTGAATTGGGTATAATTTTGGAGAATTTGGTTAATGATGGATAATATGAAACCACTGGTCTTATATCATTATGAAGCGCAGTTGGTTGTTTTTCTCACCCCATCTCAACAAAACATTACATACTGTGATTCAGATTGACACAGAAATTCAGAAATTCAAATCTGAAGCAAGTAGTACTATATTTTTTTTTCACTTTTGTGTACATACTTCTCACTCCCACATGTATACCTATACTACTATATACCCCTATACATATGCCAAAAGGGATCCTGTGCCTCACTGTGGATGTTGATACTCCTAGGAACTCTGCATAGCCATGTGACTAGCAAAGAATGAAGAAGGGCAAAAGGAAAACACAATTAAGTACATAAATACTGAGCGCAGGAGGATGGCAGTCGTTATGTGGCTATTTGTATTTGGTAAGTTGTATGAGAGGCAGATCATTTTCCAGTTTAACATAATTAGGTACTTGCAGAAGTTGCTGTTCTCTAGTGGTTTTTAATTGTCTGGGGACATCTCCTTAATGCAATTAGCTGAGCAGCTCAAGTATCTAAAAAGACAGTCAAGGAAATTAAGATTATGAAATGTTACGTGACTATGGAACTGTAATGCTGTTCTACAGCTCAAACTTACACAACAGTTCAACAATGGTTATCTTTTAATATATCGTAATTAAATTCTCAGTGGAAAAATACAAGCATCTCAATGGAAGTACCTTGATCTCAGTCATACAGTGAGGTGACCCTGGTAGCTTATTAGAGCCATACAATATTCTGATACTTAGGACATTTACAAGCCTGATTCACCATTGTAATTTTATGAATTGCTTCTGATGATATTTTAATCATTACAAATGTTTTGGAGTACTCCAGAAGAAAAGCATAACCAGTTATTCCTATTTAAAAGTAATTTAGGACACAAGCATAACAAAGTTACCACCACTGGGGCAATGACAGTATTGGTATTGGAGAAGTCAATGTCCCACACCTGTCTGTAATCATAAATTATGATGTTTCAGCTGAAGTGTTTGCATATGCTGACTGCATAGAACTGTTCCAACACAAATTCCCACCAAATTCTGCCTGGTTTCTCCCATCCTCTACCAGACTCCACATCTAGCATTACCTTAAAAGTGGTTGGACAACAGGTTTGACTCAAGTCAAGCTAATCAATTAGACTCTTTTTTTTCTAATGAGTCTAACCTCTCAAAAGTCTCCACTGAATGACGTACTGAGATGTACTCACTATGATTAATTCCACTGTCTTTTAAAACTGCTGTAGTATAATACTGAGAAGAAAAGTAACTCATTACCAGCTACAAAGACTCAAACAATTGCTTTGGTGACAGCTTTGAGAGAAAACGAAGCAGCTTTCTCACACAAGGAAGAAAAAATATTTTGGGAATAGGGAGCATGGCACTAGCCAAACCACGCACAAGACACTTATGTATGCACTTTACCAGTGCTTAGGTGTTCTTCTGATACCCAAAATTTTCCAAGAGGTAAGTGGAACAGGAAAATCACTTTGTTCAAATCTGTACAGGCAAAGGGAAAAGAATACTTTATACCAAATAAATGAACTAAATGTTACAGATTCTTTCCAGTTTCAGCTGATTATTTTAATTAGTTTGCAATGTTTGAGACAAACAAAGTCATTTACATTTTGTAATTAGTCCAAAGTTTGCAATATTTTTCTTGGTGTTCTTTATCATTTTATCACTTATCTGTTTCTTATCTCTTCTATATAAAGAGATAACTTTCCTAATCTCATCTGTATTTTTTACTGCAAGCTCTGCCTTACATATAGGCTATCTGTACCATAACAACCACAATTTCTTGGTCTGTTTCTTAAGGAAAAAAAAAATCCTTTTTATCTTGTGTGAATCTGTGAGCACTGCTGTACATGTGCTTCCCAGCCTCTAAAAACCTGAAGACAGCACATTACTGTTACAGGTATAATTAAGAAGGTTTCCTTTCCTCATACTGGAAAGCTGACACTATGCAAAGATTTGATGCTCACTTGCTTCTTTTTCCAGCTTTCAAAATTGCAGGCCTGGGAGAAGTGGACACTGAATAGCATGAATAGTGGGAAGGAAAACATGATCTTTTTCACCTACCTGGTCACTGGTCTGAGTCCAGATACAGCCAGAAGCCATATAGTAGCTATGTAGAAATCTGTGTTCCATGAATTAGTGGCCATGTGCCAGGCACTGATTAGGCATCGCTAACCCATGGTCCCTGAAGGACAAAGTGATGGCACATTGATGAGGAAACCTGAGAAGCTTGTTCAGTTGCTGCCCAGGCTGGACCAGCTTTGTGGATAAACAGAGGAGTACATGCTCACAGACTTGCAGTTTGGATCTTCTCACAAACAGGCACTTTTTCAGATTTAGTAGTCAATGTCAATATTTGCATTTTTACCATGTCTGTCTAAACATTTCACTTCTCTGTTATCTACCAGATGGATCAGGGTGAGTTTAACAGCACACCCATGACCCACCCGCAGCACTGGCTTCCCAACTCCATCCCAGAGCTGAGTGTAACTCAAACTCTGACTTGGCTTCTGAATTAGACTGAAATAACCACACAGACATTCATTTCAACCTGTTACCAATCCAAGGACACACGCGAGTCCCATTTGACTGCCTCAGTAATGTTTACATCAATGCTGTCATCCCCTGTGGGTGAGGCAAGGAGACTCCATTATCATTACGTTATCAAGAGGAAGAAATTAAGGCCTGGAACTACAGGGACTCAAAATAAATGGCTGTTAGGTGCCTCCTTCTTGTGGTAAGCTTGCTGGAGGTTCTTTCCACATTTCCCACCATAGCTGTAGCTGTGAGAAGTGAAGGTATCCGTGTTCCCACCTGCTCCATCTACTTTTCCCCTCGCCAGCAGCTCACACCTGCTCAGGTCTCCCAGAATAACTGCATGTGTAGCTTCTCCCTCACACAGTTGAAGGAAAACAGCAGGGACTAACTCAGACTTGCTGCTTATGGTGTTGAAGGACATCAATGGAGAACAGGTTAACCTGGCAGTGTAGAGGTGATGGAGGGGTCAAGAGGCAGTGGGCTGAGGTCCAGGTACCTACCTAGAGGCCTACTGAGATGTGGATGAAACCACCACTGCAATACCTGTGGCAAACCGAGTTGGGTGAGGATTTGTTTCTCCCCTGCCTTCCTCCCATCGTGCCCCAGCTCATGGTTCTGGTCTCCAGTTCCCTGCCCCAAGGTCACCAAGGAGAACATGGATGAGCACTGGGCATAAGCTCAGCTTTCCACATCTCAGGCTGATCATCCCTCTGCTCATAATAGCAAGAGGCCATGGAGAAACCTACTGATCTGCTGTTAATCTCAAAAGAGCCTCATCCAAACCACACAATACTGGCTTCCACTTCACAAAAATCTTCTATCCCAGCAAAAGCGAGTCTTCTGCAAGCACCATTTACAGTCACAAACTGTGGTTTCTTGTAGGTGGAGACACAGTCAATGGTTGGCTCAGTACATGGTGTTTCTGCTCTTCCAAAGCATTTGCAGTATGCACCTCAGGAAATGGAGAGCACCTGATACTAATGATGTAACAGCACTGGCAGAGGGCGACACACATGCATACAGTGATAAAAGCTTCTATAGAGTGTGCAGGTTCTCCTTTGTAGTTTCTTAGACTTTTATTTTAAGCCTGACTGCTGTAGTATCTCTCCCTGCTTGCACTGGCAGAATATCATAAGTCACACAGATTCTTGCATAGAGAGTGAATTTATCTCTTGCAGTTAGTCTAATTAGAAACAAATAATACATATTCCAAGGCTTTTGTAGCTCTCCTTAAAGGAGCTTTGTTTTCTGTTTCAAAGTAAGCAAATTGCCTTGTTCAAAGGTCACAGGGGATTGTCTGTAAAAGAGCTGGAATTCATATCCAGGCCTCTCAAATCCCAAACTGACTATAATTCTGTAATTAATTTCTTCTATGTAGCAAAAATGTTACGTGTCTCATTTTATTATTTGGAAGTATGGCCTTCTGGTTTTTGTATTTCATCATCACCATCAGTTCCATACTTTCTGCATCTAACTAATCCTACACAGTGTCAGACTACTAAAACACGTCTGCAAGATCAGGGCCTGGATTTGTTTTCAATCGTTCTTGCAAGGTAAAATTCAGCTCTAGCACAGCTAAGCTGTGTCTTGGAAGGTTCTAGGAGGAAATCTGAAGGTTTGCCAGAGCCTGAGCCTGTACCTGTTCTTTTCAAGTTTCCTGAAGCAATGGTGTATTTGCTCCACAAAAAACGATTGAATATAATCAGAAGCACAAATGTATGAATCAGTGATATCACAAAAATCTAATTATAAAATATAAATTTCCATTTACATCTGCTGCTAAACTACGTCATTCATTTCAGCAATTATTACTTTCTATACTTGCAGGAACAGGCTTAGAAGGAGGATGGCCATCTGGGGGCAAATTAACTGAAATTCAGATAACAGAGTGAGTACAGCAGCAGCAAGCCTTTATTATAGCACCAAGGTTCATCATAAATTATGAAGAGTAATTAAATAACTTATCTGCAAAACAGCAAACTGGATCAAAACTGAACAATTTTGAAGATGAATTATTTCATGTTTTGTCACTGAGGATTTATTTGCAGTCCTTTAGTGCCATCTACAGCCTTCAGAGAGCAGCAGGATTTCTATACAGAAAACATGTGTAGACCTTAGCAATGGCATGATCCAAAGCGTGAGTGTTCTGTGGCCATCAGATGATTTTTTCCACAGCTATGAGAAGGAAAAACATCAATATTTTACTTTTTTTTTTTCAGTTGAATGTTAGATCTTTTTCCAGCCTTCTTAGCTTTCTATCTCACCTTTCTGTCGTCTTTGCAAAGTGAAGATGCATTTCAGACTCTGAGTGCAATATATTATACAGAGTGTTTCAGAAGTCACACAGAATGCCTTTGCTACATACTGATTTATTTTTTTTAATCTATGTCATGGTTGTTACAGAATTGAACCTGAGTTTTAACAGAACATATCCTTCAATATCTACAGCTGGAGAAATGCCAGCATCGTTTCTTGTATGCAAGTTTCCTAAACGTTATAATGTGCTTTTTCAGTGAAGATGCTTGTCTCTAGCTTTGCTCTGCTCTGAGTTATGGAACGGGATCAGCAAAACACAGCATTGGGCCATTCCATCAGGAAGCAGCCCATGGCTGAGTGCACAGAGGTACAGTGGCTTAGCAAGGCACCATGTATCAACAGTGGACCATGATTTTCCATGAGACTTCTGACAATCTGTGAAATAAAATAACCTCTGTGGGTTGCTGAAACAAATGAGTCACCTTAGTGTGCCACAGGTAATGCTTCTGACCACTCGTCATCTGAGAGGTAATAATGTAATAAGCTGTGGTAGCTGGTTCACATGGCCAATCCCATCCTCTCTTTTGGGATGAATTTATCTTGGTTGATGACTGTAAAGCAGAGAATTAGCACTGTTTGCAGGGTTATAGTCACTGCTGGAGAAGGAATGCTACAGGACAATCATAATGACCTTTCCTAGCCAAAGAAAAAGGATTGAGAAAATAAACATGAAAACTTGGTTTAGAAAGAATAGACTGTTTTATAGCTGTAAGCTAAACTGCGAATATTCGCTGGCTGTCAAAGAGCAAATAAGGCAGCTAGGAACATCAAGTTCTGCCTTGAAGGTAGCAGCTCAAGCTCAGCTGTACCATTTACCATAATCCCCCTAAACCCTAATGTAGATCAAGTGCAAATCTGAACTGCCAGCAGCTGAGTGACTGAGCGATAGCTTGGCGTTTCTTCTGCACTTCTCCCTCTGTTGTCCAGAAGCGACACATCAGTCTGAAGACATGGAACGCACTGTACATGCCTGCTGCAAGATAGGCTGCTGCCCTTGAAAAGTGAGTGAGCAGAGCTGGGAACACTGAGCTCATGGGGTACAGTGCCTTCTAACCACACTATCTTTCCCCTCTCTGTAAGGCAGCAGCTCTTGACTCTCACTGAGATTAAAAAATAGCAGGTTGAGAAGCTGGGACTGCTGTCCAGTTTAGATGCATTACTGCTAGTGCAGCACCAAGCTCCTGTCTCTGTCCTGCTGGTTGATATTTAAAATCCACCCACACCCTCTCTTGGGGACACCTGCTCTAAGGCAAATATTCAAAGTACATTGCTTCAATATTGCTAGTGTAATATAAGGATTTGGTAGGCTTTGGTCTGAAATGAAGAATAAGCTTGAAAAGATCCATAATCTCAAGATACTAATGCAGAATGATTAGCATTTTCTGAAACATTTAGTGCTGCCTCACTTGCAACTCATGGCCCAGATCCTGCCTTCCAGACACGTGCAACTATAGCCTCCTTGATGCTGCTGGGTAACAGCTGCTGGTCAGCACTACATTGAGACAAATGCTTCTTCCAGTGTCCAGTCAAATTAGTAGCCTCAGGAATCTCTTAGGAGACACTGGGTTGATCTAGAGACACATCTGACTCAGGTACATAGCTAGAAAAACTATCACATCAAGAAAATTGGCAAGAAGGATTCCAAACTGGCATCCAGCCCTGAAACTGATGATAGGGAACCCTGACCTGAGCACTTGCAGGCCCCCAGGTATCAATGACAACAAAATCTATATACATAATTGTTAGAGTAAACATCTCAGGAAATGTATGTTCAAATTTAATCTCTGTCTTAGGGATCAAATAGGGAAATGGGGACAGAAAGTGACCCATGGCTTGTGTAATACACAATGCTTCTATTGCACAAACTGCTTCACAGAAATGGTACACAACAGTACATCTAATCCCTACTGCTAGTATGTGTACTTGCAAGTGTTAGCTTAGCAAATCAGTAACCAAAATATAAAGACCAAGGATATGTTAATATTAAAAACCATTTTAAAAAGAGGTAAATTACATTCCCTGACATATTTTTTTATCTTTGTTATATTTATCCTGTCTGAAGAAGTTGTTGCAGGGATAAAGGAGATTTATGGCTATATGAGAAAAAATGCAAGACAAACTGTAAACGTAAAGAAAGAGATTATGTTACCGAAGATATTAGAGTTAAAAATCACTGAATGAATCAGTGTGCAGCGCTGAAGCTGAATTTTCATGTAGCCAGACTGACATCTTGTGGCTTGTGCGAAGCATTTAAATATGCACCTGGTCATAACTAACTTCTATGTTATTAGAGCATGGTGACATACACCCTTTTTTCATCTGAATGGTATGTGGCTCCCACAGTGTGTTAAAAGTTGCAATCGTTAAGATTTTGGATAAACTAATTCTCATTTCATTTTCTGCTTTTGCATGTTTGCTAACCCCATCTCCATTTGCACATCCCAGTCTAATAGTAGAGCTTAATTTAAAGCCAGTCTTTCTAAGGATGTATCTAACAACATAAATTCTAAAATTGGCTGAACACTCATTACATTTTAAGGATTGCTTCTAACCATGGATTCCTGTTATTTTTCTTCTCCTTTAATGTCGGAGTTAAGGCTTATGAAGCACAAAAAAACAGCCTTTTTTGGTCAGCAGACATCTGCCCTTCTGTCAGTCTCCAGTGACCAGCAGTAAGTGCTTACATGCCCAAATGAAACTGGAAGATCTGAAAATCTTAGCTTCTACAGTCTTAATAATGGCGGTAACTATCCTCACATACATTTTAATCCACTCCAAGTCCCAGGAGCCTGAGAGTTTTCCATTTTTCAGCCTACAGGGCAAAGAGAATGAGATCAGAGATGATCTGATGGATGTCCCATTGCTGGGGACACTCAAGGTTGGTCTGGATGGGGCTCTGAGCACCTGATCTAGCTGTAGCTGTCGCAGTTCATTGCAGGGGAGTTGAACCAGGTGACTTTTAATGGTCCCTTGCAATTCAGACAGTGCTATGTGGATTCTATGATTCTATGATGCACAACGAGGGCTGAAGGATACATCCACACTCCAAGCTCCCAGCAGCCAAGCCAGCAATGCGTGCAGCCTCTTGACTCTGTCATTTTCAGAGCTGAGGAACCCAGCTGCTCACCTGTAGTCTTTGAACACCCAGTACCCCAGGGGCACAAGGTGAGCGCTGCAATCTTTGCACTATGTTCCACTTCACCATGTGGGTTTGGTACAAGCATCATGGAACCAGGTCTCAAGGATCAAGGCCCATAGATCTCCTCAAGGGCAAGGAAGAATTAGCAAATGGGATGAAATAAAACAAAGTGAAGATGGGAAGCAGAGAAGAAAAAACTTGACATAAGAAAAGCTGACCATTCTCTCCTCCTTCTTCTCATGGCTTTGTGGAGAAAAAAAATGATCTCACAGCTGCAGTGTTGAGTACAAGGTCTGCTCTGGCACTTGAATCCTTACATAAACTGAGGAAAACTGCGCCTGCTTGTTGTGAATATTTCACAGCTTCTAATACAATAAATACCATGTACACTAGGAAAGGCTCCTCAAGAGAACAATTCAAAGCAAGAGCATACCCAGTGCTGTAATCTATCCAGAGTTCATGTCTTTCTCTCTCCATGAAGGAGCCAAGAAAGATCTATCTCCTAACCTGGGCTGTTTGGGATGATGTCCCATGAAGTTAGGGGCATATATTCCAATAGTACTTGCAAGACCTTTCTAGTTTAACCCCATGGCAAGTATGCACACGATATGTATCCAGGCATCCTCCACATGGCAGAGGGAAGCTGTGTGTGGGTGTCATCCTTGATGGCAAGTGGCACTAGCACAAGCAGAAATCTCTGATAATAGAAGGTGTTTCTTACTCTTTGCTGTTTATTTTTAGTATTATAGAACAGAAAGGGAGGAATTAATGTCACTGTGCTGAGAGGTATTTCTGAGGGCAGAATGGAGCCACATGCCAAAGTAGATCAAATGACTTCAGCTGAAGTTACAAAGAAGAAATGGCCCAAGCAGGACTTGAGCAATAAACTCAGATCTCTCCCACACTGTTCCACTCATGTACCTCAAACACAGTCTGGATGTAATGTCCTTGCTGTCCCAGCTGGGATCTGCTTTTCATCAGCAGCTGACATTCACACCAAACTGTAGCATTTAACATTTATCCCTAAACACATAAAGCCTGCTAATAAAAACGGACGAGAACTATTTGGTTACGGTTACTAAGGCACCAATAGGCAAGAGTGGGAGTTCACTTCTCTTATTCTCTGGGTGTTCCCATCCTCCCCAGGCCGCTGCTTTCAGGCCGTTTCTCCTGCAGGCTCCCTCACAGTTTAAACATACTTCCAACAGCCTGCCTCTAAAACATTCAAAGCCCTCTTTCTTACAAGAAGGACGAAGGGTGGGAAAGGTATTCCCTCAACTTATTTCCTTCTTCCACCCACAAGGTGATTCCACTTTCCAGCCATGAAAAAGTGGAAATATTTAGAAGTAGTGTATTTAAAAGCAGTGATGCAGGGCTGTGGAGATGAGGGGATACGTTGCCTCTATGAGGTTTCCCAGTTCTGCCCCTGGAGTTCCCATGGCCACCTCAGCACCTCAAAGTACCTACTAGAAAATTGTTTTCCCACCACCTTTAAAACTAAGCATAATAAAGGGAGGAAGAAAACACCATTCTATGTCTTTAATTTCATTTGTCTTGATAGTTCCTCAAAAATAAAAGCATTATCTAAAGACAGAAATTCGCTGGACTTCATTGCTAGGCAGCGGGCAGTGTTTGCAACACAGACGCCTGCGTAGATGCAAAGTGTACTGTCTTCCAGTATGTCAGGTCAACACATTTCACAGCTGGTAACAACCACAAGAAGGAATTCTGAGCAGTGACAATGAAATTAATAACTAATTTCGGGACCTCTTTGCTCCAAGAGTGGCAGCCGATATGCAAGTATGTGACTACAGAAATCCTCCCTGCAGGCCTTCACAGCTCACTCTAGCCAGAGGCGTCAAATGATGACAGGTGGCTGCAAGAAATTCTTGAGACATTAAGCAACAAACAAGTACATGTTGAGATCTTTAACATTCTCAAAATCTGAGCAGCCATCCCAGCCATGGCTGCCAAGACTGTCACTGCTGAAGTCCAGGCCAGGTCACATGCTCAACGCTTTTTCATAGTAGTGCTTGAAGATGCATTGGCCAGTTTTAAATGGAACAAATCCTTCTGAAATATTACTAAAGCTAATAAGAACTGTGGATGTAAGAACAGCAAGGTTTTCAGCATGAAGCAATGCCTTTTATTAGACATACTGATAAAACTGGAAGAAACAAGTGAGCTGTGAGGCGCTCTTCTGAGCCAAAAGAGGCTCACATACCCCAAACTTGTTCAGTTTTTCCTATCTATACAAGCTAGAGCACCATACTCCTCCCTAGAAGTATGTTCTCATTTATGGGAGACCATCACAGCAACGTGATTACAGCTAGTGGCAGCACCACAGCAACTCAAAACCTTCTTTGGGTCTGAAACAACAGAAGCTGGAAGACACACAAGTTCTTTTTTTCACAATTACTATGAAAGTTTTCTGCCTCATTTGTTTCTCACAGTCTGTTCCATTACTGTAACAGAGAACAGGAACTCTCACCATTGCCCCAGTCACAGAACCATAGAACTGTAGGGGTTGGAAGGAACCCTTAGAGATCATGGAGTCCAACCCCCTGCCAAAGCAGCTCCCTAGCCCAGGTTGCACAGGTGGATCTTGGACGCCTCCAGAGAAGGAGACTCCACCACCTCTCTGTGCAGCTGTGCCACTGCTCCGTCGCTGCACTGTGAAGAAGTTCCTACACACATTTTTGTGGAACTTCCTATGCATCAGTTTGTGACCATAAGTTTTTGTCACTCTGTGGTAAAGCTTTTTCTTCGTCAACTCCTTTGATAAATATTACAGCACCATGTGGCAGAGATCAACATTTTTAAATTTCCAAACCCATATGGTAATTACCTATGAAAAAAAAACAGTGCTACTGAGACCTTGTCCTGTCAGCAAAGTCAGTGCTTGTTCCTTCTCCAGGAGGCAATACTGTCCAAGGAAGAGAACAAAGCCCGAGAAATCTGAATTTGGCAACTGCTGACTCTCAGAGCCTCATGAAGATTTTCAGATAGGCTTTGCAGGCTCTGAGAAGTAAGCTCATGGCTGTGGTGTCTAGAACGCGTCACATCTAATTACTGTGTAGAGTATTGCAGAGTTGCACACAGGAAATATCTGCTTGCTTTGAGTTACCATGAACAGTACCGGTCAGGCTAAAGGATAGTGTGATGCTTTTCTGATCAAGTAGGGCTATCTTATTTCTTGTAATATGGATATGTACAGACTCTCTGACAGTGATGGGAGGGAGAAGTTAATCTCACATGGGTCCCAGATAAGGGAAGAGACAAAGCTAAGATCTTCAGCTTTCAGCAGCAGAGTACTTAGTGTTCTTGGGGAGATCCACCAGCAATCAGCATCACCCCTGTGCAGCCTTTTCCAACCTTTACGCTTTACAAGCAATGCTCCAGGGATCAGATCCATCCTCCTTTATGCTCCCCAGGTAAGTGGCATTGGTATTTATTGGAGTAGGTTTTCAGAAGCATAACACATGGAGTTAATTAATGCAGCCCACACTGCTGTTAATGACAGCCAAGCACCTAATCTACCATATGTAGCACGCTGAATACATTACCCTATGAAATTGCAGTTTCACAGTTATTGTACTTTGGTTTATGCAGTTTCCCTTATGCTGAGCTGAATGGATTTTCATTCTGTGTCCAGGAGCATTCCAGTCCCTCCAGTAGCAAACAATAAATGAATCTTAGGAGGCTCTGGTGTACTTAGGAGGCTCTGGTGAACCTATCAAAAGAGGCCGTTTATTTCTGAACTTGGCACTAGGCACAGCATGCCTTGTAAATGTCAATTTGTGTATGTGTGAGCATCTGACACTACTCAGCAGCACATGGCTGGGGCCAAGAATTTGACTGATTCTGGCTGATTTGCAAGCCTAAAAATATTTTCTTTTATCAATATCCATTTTCTGTGCTTCTTTGCATGCTAATACAATTCTAAGTGGGCAGTGGTTTCATGAATTTATCCACAACAGCTCTGTGGAGATCAGTACACACTGACCTGCCATAAACTGTGTGACGACACAGTCAGAAGCATTGCATAAGAAATGGCCCATATATAGGCATACTCTGATTTTCTCTGTTTGTCTGCTCTAATCCTGCAGGAATCAGAGACATTTTAATCTTTTTTATTGTTTTGTATTCATTTACATGCAGTGCTCAAAGGCCTCTGGCACACAGAGAGAGCTATATAAGTCAAATGCATTGTTGTTACCACTGTAGTTCCTATCATGGGCCCAGTTCTCTTCCCATTGACGTCAATGGCAGTTCTTCCAATAACTTCAGTGGGAGCTAGATTAAGCCAAAAGTCTATGACCACACCCTGTTGTTTTACACCAACAATACTGTGGGCTCCAGCAGAACATGCTAGCATTTATTATAGTATAGGAAAGCGAGGACTCTTACAGAAGTTTTCATAATAAGTAGGCATGTTTACACAACAAGTTGCTCTGTTTGTCATTGGAACGTGGCAATGGTGAGTTCGAAAAAAAAACTTCAGAAACACCAAGAAAATTATGAATCTCTAACTTTTGTTAAAACAGATCAGGAGTATTATGTGGGTTTACATAACAGTTTTAAACTTCGAGAATTAGTTGTTAGTACCACACTGTGGTAAAACTATAACAATTTTCAAACTACTCCATAGGTTTACTGTTGGGTATACTATGTTTTCCATTTCATCTGCTCTATTCATTTGATGGACTGTCAGTACTGCCCTATCACTTTCAGTTTCACTCACTGAACTTCTTCTTTAGTGCTCATTTCTTTCCTTTTTTTCCCTAGCTTTGCCCATTGTTTTCCTTCATTTTCAGACTCTGTGCTCACCGCTTTACTTCCGTGTTTGATGCCTCTCAAAGACCCCTCTTTTTTAGCTGCTTAGCTACCACTCAGACTGTCACACCTGCAAAACTTTTTCTCTCAGTTTCCAGCTGCAATTATTTTCTGAGGCCAATGTATGCACACTGCTTCTCCCATTTTGATCCTCCTCCATCTTCCTTCATTTTTTTTTAATTCAGATTTTTTTCCTCTTCCTTAGGAATTCAAAATATTACACCTAAAAGTACTGCTTATCAGCTGCCTTTTCTGACATGGAAGTTCAATCTGTATTTTCTAGAAGACTCTGCAGCCCACAGATCTGCACTGACACCACTGATCTCTTTGAAATCCAAAGAATACATCAAACCAAGTGGGGTGGAAACCCAACTAAAATTCCAAGCTCAACATGTAATGGTTAATTAATGGTTCAAAACTGGACTGACAGACAGTCATGACTGGAATTCCTTGGGGGTTTGTGTGGGATCCAGTACTATTCATTCTGGTTAAAAATGATCTGGTTGATGAGTCTGAATTCCCACACCAAGTCTGTAGATGACATCAAAATTAAGAAAAGAGGTAAATATGCCAGAAGGAGATGAACCACCACACAGAGAGGTCTCAGTAGGCTGGAAGACTGAGCCAACAGGATTGTTATTTAACATGAGGTTAAAACAATAAATACTTGAGATTTAATGAAGACAAATGTGAAGTCCTGCAGCTGGGATGGAATAATCCCAAGCAACAGTCCAAACTAGGGACTGGTTGGCCGGGGAGCAACTCTGTAGAAAGATCCCTGGAGGTATGGGCAGACGGCAAGCAGTGCATAGGCCAGCAGCCTGCCCTGGCAGAGAAGAAGGCAAACTGTGTTCTAGTCTGCATCAGCAAGAGTACAGCCAGTAAACCAAGGGATGTGATTATTCATCGGTACTTGGCACTTGTCAAGCCACACCTGGCTTGATAGCTTTTGCTTTCTGCCTGCTCAAAAGAGACATCAAAAAATCCAGACTTTTATTGTATGTACCAGTCAGACTGGTACATAACAATCACCAATAAATAGATTGCTGGAGAACTTAATGTAAAATGAAAAATTGAAGGAGTTAAGCATTTCAACCTAGAAAAATCCATAGAAAATATAATCACAGTATTCTGACACCCAAGAGTACTTAGGAACATGAGCTGTAAGGGACATGGTTTAGTTATGGGACTTGTTAGGTTGGGTTGAGGGTTATCCTTGACAATCTTGAAGGTCTTTTCCAAACAAGATGACTATATGATTTTAAAAGGTAGTTTTAGAGAGATAGGTAGATGTACGGAGACATACGTATATATATATATGTATTCACTGGTATTCACTCTGAGATCTACACATTAAAAATGGTTGCTCAGAGACATAGTAGAATCAATTCAGTAGCAGAATCATTCTTCACTGCTATGGATGTGGCTAGATAGGGCCTTGGATAACCAAACCTAAGGCCCTTCTTTCAAAAGATGGTTAGTCCAGGTTTGCCTTGCAATCTAGAAACCTCAGAAAGAGGTTAGAAGCCAGGTGATGAGATACCCATGTGACAACAAGTTCAGTAGATTACAAAGTACACTTAAAAAACAATGAATTATGTAGCCTTCACTCCCTGGTGAAAGAAGAACTGGTCTGTTTTTCACCTCACCACAGTGGCCTGGAAATTCAGCCATGGAGCAACCTACCACGGAGGTTAGGTATGGCCCAGAGAACTAGTGGTGGTTGCTATCCAAAGAAAGTTGTCCACGTATAAGACAGTGTAAGCCAGGAGGTAAATGAAACATACAGATTTCCTGGAAATTGCTGGAGACATAGTATTGGTCAACATGACAGCACTGATTGGGAGACAGCTCTGGAAAACAGCAGCTGAATAGCTGAGGGCCAGGATGTGCAGCCTCGGTCATCAGCAAATAGCACAGATACAAAGTGAAGCCTTCGCACTCACTCTAAGCTGTTAAGCTGAGCTGCCAGCAGCCTTGCATCTCTCACTGTGCTGCTAAAAATACGTTGGAGCCTGTGGTGGTGAAAGCCCAGAGCTTCATCACCACATGATACATGTGTGAGTTAACATGAGTGATTTACTGAAATATCTATAGTAGCAAATGTGTGTGGGGTGAAGGATGTTGAGGGAGGGAAAGAAGTATCCTAAACGAGAAATGTACACAGGTGTTCAAATTACCTGAAATGTTGTTATTTGGGTGTTATTTGACACTCTTTCACTGTTGGAGTTATGTTTGATTCATGATCTCTTATTCTCTCTTTCTTATTTTTTTAAATTTCTGAAATGTCTGAGATCTACCCATGAAAGCAAACCCAGCAAAGGAATCAAGCTGCAAGACAGGGAAAAAGAGAGACTTTGTTAATGTCAAACAGTGATACCTATGGACTTGCCTCAGGTAGTACAGCAATCTCTGTGTTTCACCACAGTCTTTCAAGAGATAACTTCTTTAATTAAACGAGTCTACAAAAGCATTGGTTGAATCAAGAGATTTCAGATTGGTTGCTGAAGAGGAATAGGACCATATTAAACACATTGTCTTCAAACTAAGGGAATGCAAAGTGTGGGGGACAGTTAACAAGGTATTTGGTGTGCACATCCCATACTCCATCTTCCTGGCAAGACTACTTGCTTTTCACCTCTCACCACTACTCACATCCCTCAAGGAGGAGCTACAAGGTCCACCTTCATGGCAGATTTAATAGTACCATTAATGCAAGTTGGTGTTTCTTATGCCCAGGTAAATGACTCCTTTTAACTTTCTGACTTATTTCTGTGCAGCAGCTCATCTGAAATAACCATGTAACAACCAAATACAATGAAGAACATAAATTATTAACTCCGAGGTACTTTCGAAAATATCAAATTTTCAGGAAGCACATCTCTTGAAATAGTTCATAATCTGCCTTGATGTTAGGAATACATTTTAAGTGGACCATCAAGAGAAGCTTTCTGCACATATGGTCACAGAACTATCTGCATTTTCTGAGAAGAAATATAGCTTAAGAAAAATAAATTAACCACACTGGCTGCCCTACTAACTGTAAGAAAACACTTCAGGATGAACAGCTTCAAAACTTTATTAATGAATTCAGCGATTTGTGCATGATCATCATAATGTGTTTAATAGGTCCTTCTGGAAAACTAATCAAAATAAAGAGTATTTGCCATTATATAGTTGTACAAAAAAATAAGCAACCCTAGTTATTGGAGTCCATTTTAGTTATGTTTACAATAAATATTGTTTGTATTTGCTTTAATAAGATTTCTAAGAAGCAAGGAAGTGAATCACAAGAGGTTTAGGTGACTTACTAAAGTGAAGTTACATGAAGAAAGAGACTTGAGCCCTCTGAGTCCTGTGTTAACCAGTGGACCATGCTACTTTACCCTCTAAAATATACATGGTGTTGACTCTAGCACATAGCAAAATTTAGAATGCTGATCTGTAAAACAAATGTATTCCTGCCAATATTTAGAGTAATAAGAATATGACTGAAGTAGATATTTATTCTAAATTGTAATTCTTCTAGGTACTTCAAGAAGAATCAGTTACGTTCTGTTTTGCATCATGTATGTTTTTTCTGTTCTTCATTGTGTGTTAACTGTTTTCTGTTCTGCGTCATGCATCAATGTATTCCAAATGCAAGGCTATAATCCCTTGTCTCTCCAAACATCCTCTGGAAGACAGGGAGTGGAAAAGATTAAAACCAGAATCTGAAGAACATGTGCTTGCATAAATGCAACACAAGGCATGGTGACTGGTGGAAATTTATAGTGATAATGAAGAATTCAAGAACACTGCTTGGATATTAAGAAGGTCAGAAGCCTGTAGAGTTGGCAAGTTGACAAGATTTTATGGCAGATGCTCAGAGCATAAATGGTATTGGATATATGGAATTCCTAGCTCCCATCCTGAGAGTTAACATTTACTGTTTCTACAAGCAAATCATAATAATTTTTATAAAGATAGCACAGCAATATGTTGTATTCTATAGTAGGGTATTTTTTTTTTCTGCAAGCAATTATAAAATGCTACACATTGTAAGCAATTTTTGCAAGTATTGCAAGTATTTACAGCATCAGTAGTTCCTCAGAATAAAAAACCCTGAAATATTGGACCATATGGGGTCAGAAGACATATTTTGAGAAAAAAGAACACCCATTGGACTCATCCTACAGACACTATTTTATTGTACTTTAATCAAAGTCCAATTAGTCACAAGATTTAAACAGATTTCGGCAATAAAATGGATGTCTCAGGCTTGTCTTACGCAACAGAAGAGCAAAAGAATATATTTTTTTTTAATGGAAAACATTTTTGCTTGAGTTAAGGAACATTTATAAAATAACTGCCAAATGACACTACTTGTGAAAGTGAAATGATTTAATTGGCTTTCAAAATGTTTCTGATGAAGTAAATTTTTTGTCTTTTCCATCCACAGATGTAAAACCACATTATGACTGAGAGGAGTTCTTTCAGGTACTGTATTAGCATTGTCATTATTATTCTTAGAGTATTATCAGGACTCTTGTAGCTCTATAAAATATTTTCCTTATGGCAGACAAATTTCGTCACCAAATGTTCTCTAATTCATTTATAGCTGATGTGTATTAAAGATAAATAAATTGCAAATTATACATATGACTTAGTCTAATAGTCTTGGTAAGATGTTTATTATGTCTGTGGCCAAACGCTGGTCTAGCTCTTTCTTCCAGTCTTTATTTTGCAGTTTAGTGATTAATGGTTAAAAAAGACAAAACCTTTGCCAATTTGAACAAATAGTTCTAGGGATTTGATACATCTGGGCACGATTCCAAATTCAAGGAGGCGCCAGTAAACTAATGAAGAATGTTACTGATCTGTTCTAGCCACGCGAAATCAAGATTTCATCTAGTACAAATCACACAGGGTCAAACACAGTCAACATTTTGTTTGGAGTCCTCAGACTGTTCCTGGGTGTCAGTGACTCACCAGGATAAGTTCAGTGCTTTGGCTTACTCCTAGGATGCACTATGTCAATACATGAAACAGTGAAATTATAGGATTTCGAGTCTTCAAGGTCGGTAAAGATTCTTATGGTAACTTTTGTTGCTGTTGTGAAACAGTATCTGGTAAAGTCTGTTGTCCTGGACAATCACCAGCTCTGAATTATTTATGTCCGCTCAAGTGACCTATAAAAACTAAGAGTATATGATTATATTCCTTGATTCTCATGCTGGAATAGAGCGTGAAGGGCTGTCCCTGAAGAATGGCCATGTGCAAGTCAAAATCCCATGGGTGAGAGTAAGAGACTGAGACAACACAGGGAGCCTTGTGGCTGATGTCTACTCCAGGCTGCCTGATCAAGTGGAGCCTGTTGATGAAGCTTTCTTCTTCCAGATATAGGATTTTATAGTCTCTTGTCCTGCTTGGGAACTTCATCCACAATGACATACTGGAAAAGTAGCATGGCGAGCTGTAGGTGATCCAGGGGCCTCCTGGAATGTATAGAGGATGACCTCTTTAGCCGATCAATAGACAGCCTCAGCAAGGGCTGATAAGGAGTAAAATCAGGATGATAAATGCTAGGTTTCAACATCTTCAGGGAAGTCAACAAAACCTCCTGGAAATCTGTCCTCAAGGACAAGGGAGTGGAGTAGATCTAGCAAAGCTAGCTAAGCTGTCTTTAGGGCACTAAAGCTCTCCATTCCCAGGTGTGAAAAGTCAGGAAAGGAAAGCAAGAAACCAGCATGGTTGAACCTGGGAGTGCTGGTCAAGGTAGAGAGCAAGAAGAAAATACACAGGCAGTGGAAACAGGAACAGGTAACCTGGAAGGAGTATAGGGATGCTGTTAGGCTGTATAGGGATGGGGTTAGGAAGACCAAGGCCAAACTAGAACTGGTCCTGGCAAGGTGCACAAAAAAAAGGATAAGAAAGGCTTCTACAGGTACATTAAGTGGAGAAGAAAAGTCCAGGAGGGAATACCCTCCCTAGTGAGTAAGACAGGCAGGCTGGTAACAGCAGACTAGAAGGCTGAGGTACTCAACAATTTTTTTGCCTGTCTTCACTAGTGACTGCTCTACACACTGCCCTCAAGCAGATGGGTTGGAAGGTGGGGACTGGCTGTGAGGTGCCCCTCCCACTGTAAGCAAAGACCATGTTGATGACTGCCTGAAGAACCTGAACAGACGCAAGTCTATGGGTCCCTAAGAGATGCATCACAGAGTCCTGAGGGAACTGGTTGATGTGGTCACCAGGCCACTCTCAATGATATTTGAAAAGTCATGGCAGTCAGGTGAAATTCCTGGCAACTGAAAAAAAGGCAATGTCACACCCATTTTTAAGAAGAGTGGAAAGGATGACTCAGGGAACTACTGACCTGACAGCCTCACCTTTGAGCCAGGGAAGATCCCAGAGAAGATCCTGCTGGAGGCTATACTAAAGCGCATGGATGAGTGGGAAGTGATAGTGGATAAGCAGCATAGCTTCACCAAGGGCAAGTCCTGCCAATCTGGTGGCATAACTGCATCAATGGATAAGGGAGGAGTCACTGATGTCATCTATGATTCTATGATAGGGTTGAAGTTGTGTGTGGTCATCCTTGACCAGAAAAGCACAGTAAGCATGATCAAAGATATGGGACAGTTTCTGTTCCAGACAGGAAAAGAGACATCTGAAAGTGAGTTTGAAGGAAAACTAGGAAATCACATTATGACATGAAGGGGCTGTCTCCTATTCCTATAAGAAATACAGGGCAATAATTTAAGCTTGTAGGATCCAAGTTCTGGAAAAAACAAATCTTTTTTTTTTTTTTTTTTTCAGAATGCTGTGAATACTAAGGTTTTGTTTGAGCTGGTGTGTAGATACAGCAAACATACAGGTTGGAAAATCACAGTGAAGGATTTGTAAGTATACACAAACTGCATGCGTTCCTTGCACCTCATCAATACATCAGTGCAAACACGCTTTCCAAGCACAGTGCTGGGTATCTCTGTTCTGATTTCTGAGTGCTGCTAAGCTGCAGCTATCATGGGAATATTTAGGATAGGATATGTTGCCTTAAAATGTGTAGTTTAAATTCAGTGGAAAAGGGGTTGTGAAAAAATATTAAAAAGAATATTGGCAATGGAGTATGGAAAGAGATTAATCAAAATTTATGAGTGTCTTCTGTTTAAAGAGAATCCCAGGCCTTTCCAAATCAAAATCATCATTGGAAGTTATTTAAAAAAAAAATACTGTGGTAGACGTCATCTGATATGGCCCCACTTCAGCAAAAGGGCTTAAGCCTGTGGTTAGTACACATTTGCCAAACTGAATCCTTTGTGCAACACAAGGGAAGGTTGCTAGACTGGGATGGGCGATAAACTGTCTCTTCAACAGGAGACACTGTGATAAACTGCAGGTAAAATCTCTCCAAGACACTATTATCATCTGTAAGATTGTGTGGTTTTTATTTAACCTATTTCAGACGAACACCTAATTTCCAAAAATAAATCCTCTTTTATTCATAAAAATCGAATACAGAAATGTTTTGCTGTCTACCACGCACTGTAAATGAGATAGGGATCAGCATATCTGTAGAACTGAAACTTAACTCCAGGCCATTGAAGTTGGCTAGAAAGTCCTATTACTGGCACTTCCTGGCAGTCGATTAATTCTGCAACTTGATGACTTGGGACTTGGTTGTCCAACCTTTTGGCATACCTGGGACTCATTGAGTGAAGAGGAATCATCTTGGGCCTCATATTTCCCTCTGAAATTAAAGGCTCCTATTTATTTCCATGGAACCTACAACAGATACAATGAACACAGTAACTGTTTTATAGAGCAAATTCTCAGCTACAAAACATTTTTCAACACAGGCAACACTGTCATCTACGCACTGTCACCAGTGATTAACTGCAGCCTGCACGCTGCACTTCCCCAAACCCACACCAGTGGAGGTTATCCACTGTCACTGTTGCCTCTGCCAAAATGCACCACTCACTCCTCACTGTGCTCACATCCACTCTTAGGTCTCCATCAATGTTCAGCAAGCATTGATGCATGTCAATAAGCACAATTTTTTTGCATGGAGGAATTCAGTTACACCTTTGCTATATCTGCACTTCCATACCAGATACCATTCTGTCAGACTGCCCCTCTGCTGCCATCTGTCACACGGTAACAAAATGCAAGAGGATATTGACAGAAATGTTCAAGTGCTAGTGCTATACCACCAGTATCCACCTCTGATGTCATCAGGTCAACATCACAAAAAGAAGGCATTACGTTTGGAGCAGCCCTTGTAAAATATATGCTATAGTTAATATATAAGTACCAAAGCATTTTCTTTTATTTTAATATTTTTATTGAAACAACAAAAAAGAGAGAAGCAACAAAAACATAAACTTTGCTTTTGTGAAACCAACGCAACAGTCTTGTCTAGTGGCAGTGGCAGCAAATCTTAATGAGTTCTCCTGGTGTCCATCAGAGATTTTTGATGAAGTTTTACCCTTCCTGTGCTTCATCCTTGACAATTACTCACAAATACACTTACTGCTAAAAAAGCAAGGCCATGAATAAGTCATGTCTGTGAAGGCAGGGATATTTCTCTCTAGTATGTGAGGTCTTATAAAATCCTGGTAAGGAGGCATGACCAAACTTTTGAGTTGAATATTCAATTGCAACTCTATACATTCCATTTGAAAATTTGCAGGCAATGTATTTATGTCAACTGAAAATGGTCTTGCAAACACAAAACAATCACTATTTTTGCAATCTTGATCCCTATTCTCAAATTACTGTATCAAAACAGAATGCACAGCTGCCTGTTTTCCATTGTTCACAGGACTGTGTTTAGCTAGTGGCTGTGTTTAGCTTATGGCCTTAAGTTGCACCAGGGTAAGTTTAGGTTGGATATCAGGAAACTCCTCTTTACAGAAGGGGTTGTTAAGCATTAGAACAGGCTCCCCAGGGATGTGGTTGTGTCACCGTCCCTAGATGTGTTTAAAAACCATTTGGATGTGCTGCTCAGGGACATGATTTAGAGGAGGGTTGTTAGAGTTAGAGTAGGATGGTTAGGTAAAGGTTGGACTCAATGATCTTTAAGGTCTTTTCCAACCTGAATGATTCTATGATTCAATTCTAGTGTATCAAAGTGCATACAATTACTTGCCATCACTTGAGTCAACACTGCCCTGTGCCCTCCATCAGCATCTCTCTGCACTGAATCTTGCACTGGGACTGAAAATCTCCAGAAGTAAAACATTCTCTGACACATATTCATTAAGTCTTTGGAAATCTTCTCACCACATCTCCACTGTATTTCTTATTTTGTTATACACTAATCCGCCACACCCCACTGCACCAAATGCATGGCTCTTATAAAACAACATGGGTGTGAATGCCTTGCAGTGTGCATGTAGAATGAAAGAGTATCCAGAGTCCAAAAGCTGAGATGAACCAGGATATTTCAAAAATACAAGGAAAAACTGAAAAACCCAAATGCAAGTACAGTATTTACCAGAAGAAACAGCCGAAACAAGAAAATAAATCTCTTTTAAATGAGTGTGTGCAGATGGGAAGTATTTTCTGCTGGAAAGTCCCAGTCTCTGTAATTTCTGTTGTGACTTCATGATCTGCTGTTCACAAAATGACATCCTCCTTTTTTGTTGCAGTGATAAATGCAAAAGATTAAACCACGCAGAAGCAGAGCAGAAGTACTCAGGAGAAAAAATAACCAGAAGGATAGGCCAGACTAAAGAACAAGGTATGTGCGACTACAGACATCAGCAAGCAAAGCAGCACTGGAGGAGCAGATCAGTAGATGAGAGTTGGTGATGAGGCCCTCATTAGAGAGGTATTAAGGACTTAAAAGGATTAGTTGAGCTTTGTTAACCAGGGAACACATTTCTCAAACAGCAGGGCACAGAGCAGAGTTTGTGATACCCATCAATTTACTCGTGCAGAGGAGTGTAAATTCAAGCCCTACAGGAAGAGTGGGGATCAGACCTCCCTAGTTAATTGGATGCATGGATAGCACTGCCATCGAGCCATCTGCACAAAGTCTGCAAGCCAGCTCCTTTGTTTCCTCATTTCCTGCTAGAGCTATTCCAGACAGGAGTGCACCACTCCAATTTTGTTGAATATCACAATTAAAACTCTTTCAAAAGAGTTCTCTTAGGCTGGAAAACAAACCAAAGAACTTTATGTTCAGTGCAACTCAGGTGAGGCTCATTTCTGCCTTTTCAGTCGGTCTAGATGAACTGTACACTGATGTACACTCTCTCTAATACAGTGTGAGCCCTCTTAGGACGAGAGCAGTGCTTTGGTGTATGGCCACCCTGGTATCTATTCATGAAGATGAGTTCACAGTCCAGTGAAATGAACAGCACTGGCTGTTCTTCCTTACTTGCTTTGAGAGACTGTAATTTACCTTCTCCACATCTGTTCTGAGATGGATGGATGAGGTTCAGCCTTTGACAAAGTCTGAAGAGAACCCATTCTCTTAGCAAAGACCCAGATCAGCTTTATTTGGAAATAAGCAGATTAATCACTGTACAGGCTGTATAAACAAAAGCATTCTTCCCGATGATTTGAGGCAGAACAACTCAGTAACATATTTGTGTAGGAATTTAAAACTTCAGTTATTTCTGGAATTCTTAACATACTGCCAATTAAATTTGTAATTCAATAAATAGTGATTTTGTATATTAATTAAATGATACAAGTCACTCACTTTGTATCCACAATCTAAAGAACTGCACAAAAAAACATTTGCTTTGGATATCTTCTTGAAGCTTATTTTCCAACATAAGCAGTCGACTGTTAACAAATCTGAATGGCATTTTTAAACAGAATTTAAGATGAGAAAATAAACTGAGGGTTTAAAAAAAAAAAAAAAAGGAAACAGCTTGAATGTAGGGAGGAAAGTCTCTAACTAAATACAGTATTTAAAATAGTGAACACAGATCCTGGCAACATTTCAGTAGTACAAAAATGAAGGAAAACATTTCCCTGTCTCCTCTGAAACAGGCAAAGTAACACAATGCTATCTCTATTTTGCAGGGGAGAGCTAGAAGGCAGAAGACACTGATGTAAACGCAAGCCCCCAAGAGCTAAAGCAATTCTATCCAACTCTTTCGCATAAATGGCTAACAGCTCTCAGGAGCCACAGCTGCTATCCAATGTGCATTATTTTGAGACCTAGAAAGAAGTGTTAAACTTAAGGAAATATCAAACCTAACATTTTTCACAGCAAAAATGTAATTGCTGTGGTAGCAAATATGGTGGGTGACAATTTAGTTGCTCCCACAAAATTTACAAGAAAAATGTATGTTAATGATTCAAGTACAGTGTCAGACTGTTTCCAGTGTTTCATCACCCTTATTGTAAAAAACTTTTTTCGTTTATCCAAACTAAACCTCAAAGGGCAGGCCTGCACTTTATGTCAAAAGTAAGACAGAACTCTGTGGAGATGCACCCAGTAGGCCGCCTCCTGGAAAGATGCAGCCTGGAGAGCTGTGAGCTCACAAGGCAGCCTCTAGGCATTGGTCTGCAGCCCATATTTGGTCCCATTGTGCCAGAGACAAAATCCTTAAAGTTGGCCAGAGCCCACCACAGTTCAGAAGTACCTTTCAGACAGCTGTTAGTGGAGGAAGAAGGGAATCATCATCAGATCTGCTTTCCAGGTGGAGATTTTAACAGGGAAACTGTCTCTGTAAGAGAGCATCTTTTTCTGGCTCTCCTGATGCTTGCACATTCATCACAGAATGATTCCGAAGGCTTTATCGTTGGATTTCATATATAATTACAAGTCTTAAAAAACTAAAGTGGAATATACCAAGAGGTACACTTACAGGCTATTCATTTTGTTTTAAAAATGCATATATAAGACAAAGAGAAGGACTTACATTCTTTTAAACTTAGAATCACAGTATCACAGAATTGTAGGGGTTGGAAAGGACCTCTAGAGATCATGGAGTCCAACCCCTGCCAAAGCAGCTCCCTAGCCCAGGTTGCAGAGGTAGGCGTCCAGGTGGGTCTGGAATGTCTCCAGAGAAGGAGACTCCACCACCTCTCTGTGCAGCTGTGCCACTGCTCCGTCACTGCACTGCCTCAGTTTGTGGCCATTTCCCCTCATTCTATTGTCACACACTGCTGAGAAGTGTCTGGCCTCATCCCTTTGCCTCTCTCTCTTTAGATATTTATAGATATGGATCAGATCCCCTCTGAGTCTTCTTTTCTCAAGGCTGAACAGACCCAGGTCTCTCAGCCTTTCCTCATAAGGGAAGTGTTCCCGCCCTTTATCATCTTTGTGGCCCTCTGCTGGACTCTTTCAAGGAGATCCCTGTCTTTTTTGTACCAGGGAGCCCAAAGTTAGGTTATTCCTTTAACTTCTTTTAAATTCTTGTGGATTTTTTTTTTCATCTGAATTTGGTGAGCTTAATAGCGCTTTTATAGAGCAAGTGTTTAATGTGTGTTGACCAGCAGGGTAAGTTCCACTGAAGAAAAATATTTAAGGTTCCATCAATCAAAGTGAATTTAAAGTGTTTTTCTCTAATTTCGGGGAATGCAAGAGAAGAACAAAAAGATATCAAAATGTAAACATATTTTAATGTATTGCATACAAAAACATCTATTGTATCCTTGGAAAACCAATCCACTAATTCACTGTCTGTCCAGCATAATGGGAGCCCTGGGTTCAGATGTTATACATGGTAATCACACAATGTTTTCCATAAGCCGATGGAGCCAATTGCTTGCATGAAAATTGATAGGAAACTAAGAGTATCCCATAGCACACCTACACAAATGCTAGCATTCAGATTAGAAATAGCTTCCACACTTGTTAATAGACTGTCAGAAACTCATTCCTATATGAATGTATGCAAAGGATACACATACATTCTCATAGGATTTCAAGAGACTCATGAAGAATATTTCTTGTGCTGCCAGGATGAACTGAAGAATAAATGCCTGTATGAAAATTTAAAATCTGATGAAGAAGCACAGCATTACTATAGTAGGCATAACTGCACAACTTAATGGTTGCTATTGCTTTGTTACCTGAAGGCTTAATCAGAAGTTACACTCCAGTTGAACAGGTTGGCAGTGTGAGCAAAATAGCTCTGTAGCATCTGTGTATGGTGGGGAAAGAAATCTTCTTGCACTTGCAGGTGTTAGGAATCAAAATAACATCTTACTTCCAACACTTTTGTTTGGAAATCTGTCACGAGCAAAAGCTTTGCATTTTTTGCAGTTGATTTATTATTCATTTTGCAATCATTTGCCGCATGCCACAGTCAGCATTATGTGAAACAAGCTAACTGATTACAAAGTCCTGAACTAAACTCATGTTCGGCACAAAATAAACTTCCTCCAGCTCTGTTCAATATAAAGCAAGTTCTGGAAAGGAGAGAGGGGGCACAGGGAGCCTGGATTTCTGCAAGATGTCAGAGTGCTTTCAAGCAGATATCCAGCACTTCCAAATGGGAAGGTTTGAAGCCCAGTTTTTGAGATATCTTAATGATGTCTTTAGAGGTCATCCTGCACACTGTAAAAGCAGTGCTCAGTGGTGCATGACTGACAGGTTGTTTTCAAAAGGAAGACAAATACAAGGTCAGAGGGGATGCAACCATGCTAAAAATATGTATGAAGTTTATAGAATGGCTGCATCACTCCTGGCTCTGTCTGCCTCTGACCGGTGATATTCATTGCGTTTGTCCATACAAAGCACCATGCTTGGTTCACAAGGGTTCCTCCTTTAGCCTCTCTGCTTGGTAGTCCACCTCTCCCTCTCAGTGCTGATAGGCCAGGCTGCAGGAGGGAAAGCACCAGAACTACGCTGCTCAGTCTGATATACTTGGGTGGTGAAAAATCACAGACATCATGAGGCAGCAGTGCTGAAACCTCTGTATCAGAGCAAGCTGAGAGGAGCTGATCAGGAGAAGGAAAATGCCTTGTGACTTGGCAGTTGCACTTCATAACTTCATCTATGCTCCAGAGTGTCTGCTCCTTTGCCAAAAATCCATCAAAGAAATAAGACCACACTGGCTCTTTTCCATTCATGACGATCTGTCCTCTGACGGGCATCTGTTGTGGGGAGAGGGATGGTTGGTGGAATGTGAGATCCATTTAAGGAGCGAATCTCGCAGAGAATACACATGGAAATGGACAAATGGAAACTGTACTGTGAGCCTGGGGATGAGCCAATCCCTGCCAATCCTCAGTCAAAACCAGCAGAGGCCAGGACACTGTTAATAGAGAAGTGCATCATTTGTATACTCATGTTAAATTAAGCATGGATATAAGTTCAAGCATGACAAGTTGTCAGGACAGTGGATATCACTATAATGAGCAGAGTTGCCTTTAGGGAAAGAGGAATGATTCTTCAGGTGTATTTATTACTTTATCTCTTATTTTCTCTGTTTGTACATTCTACCGAGCAAAATATACGAGGGGGTCTGGTGCTGCTGTTTGAGGATGTGTGAGTTTCTCTGCCTTCTTAAAGATCAAAGTTATTGCAGTAATAAGGTCCGTACAGAGGAACATGGCAGTCCATTTGGGGCAATATGTGTTAAATCCATAATTCTGTGCCTTGCCATATAGGAATTCTACTGACTACAGATGTGATCATGTCATTTAAAATTTCCTTTTTCTTCTTCTTTTGAGTGACAAATCTTGCATGGAAACTTGTTGGCATATCTTTCCAGTCTGTAGTGCATACCAGTGCTAACAAGGACAACTGCGGTAGGCTGTAAATAAAGCTTCACATTTAGAACATAAATGCAAACAGACTCATTCATCCTCCCTCAAAACCACAAAGCAGGACTGGACCCCAAAACCTCTACCACTTCCGCTGGTTCATCTCCAAGTGGCAATAAACAAGACAGTTGTGGATGGGGAAGAAAACATCCATATTAAACAAAGTGGCTGCACCCAGCCCCTCGCAGGGTAGTGTGGGTTCGCTTTGAGCTGCTGACTTTACTCCCAAGGCACATTAAACTCCTTTAGGTCTTTCTCCTGTCTACACACCATGTCAGTGGCCTCCCATTTGCCATGGCAATGGGGTCACATCTTTCCTAGCGTTGCAGCATTCTCTTTGTGATCCCAGACACGCAATATTGTTGCCATGCCAAATTGAGAACATAGCTGGTGCTCTGTTTACAGGTAGTGTTCAAAGAGAAAATTGTGTGGAGAATCGGCACTGTTACACACCTCTACCAAAGAAGGGACTACATGGATCTTCCTGCAAATTTCCTGTAGGAGACAACAGTACAGGTGAAAGGATAGAGATCAGTCTTTAGACTGAGGGTCTTTGGACAGAAAATTAGGTGGATCATGCCTGATATCAGTTCTTCCTGATAATGCAAAGAGGAGTGGTCTCAGGTATGAAGGAGAAATGCTATCAAAGAGTTATAATCTCTTTTGTGTACCCAATTAATTATGTGTTCTTTAGCAAGGCACTATTCAGTCCTTTGACAGCACAGCTGGCAATATTTCCTTAAAAATATAAGATTAAAAAAAAGTGTTGCTTCCTATTTGACAGAATCATAGAATCATTAAGGTTGGAAAAGATCTAAGATCATCTCAGCCAACCATCAAACCATCAGCACCCTGCCCAAAAAATTGTTATGTCCATCCATAGAAATGGATGCTCTAGATCCAACTTGCTTAAGAAATTCTAAGTTTGACTGGGTGGTTATATTGTAAAATCATTGTGGATTACTTTTTAATTGTAGCTGATGTTGCATCTGTCAGTGGTAATGACCCACATGTCCTGCATCAGAATTTTTCAGTCTTTACTTGTATGAGAGAAGGTTTTGAAGTATCTTTTCCAGGCATTTTTCTTTTCCTTTATTCCAAAGTCTGATGAAAATTTAGTTATTTTACAACAATAAAAGGGTACGTAAAGTTTTCTCCAGGTATAAAGGCTCTTTCAAAGTAAATTAAAAGCCGGAATAATTTTTTTTGTGTTTTCATCTGATCTTTGCTTTCATTAAGTAAGAGATATACAGTAGGAGCTCATAGAAAGCCTAAAACAGGAAAAAAAAATCAGTTAATTTAGAGAGAAAGCACATTTATGTCAAAATCTTTGATCTGAAGTGTTTTCTGTTCCCTACTCTGCAATATATATCTTCAGCAACCTGAACAAAGGCCATTCATCTCTTTGAACCTGAATTGCCCTATCAGTACAATTGAGCAATAGTCCTTTCTTGCCCGACAAGTATATTGATAATATTTACACACTGCTGACTGAAGAGGTCAAGTGCTACACCAATGAAGACTGTGCAAGTGCTTAAGAAAATTAAAATACTCTGTATGTTTAGAGTTACTGCCTCAATTCCCCCTACATAAAAAAGAAAGTGCACCTTGAATGCTTTACACTGCAGTTCAAATGGCTAATACCCCTCAGGATACCTTTTCATTGCCCAAAATAGTTCTACACTGGAAAGGCTCTTCCCAAATGAAATAGCATCAAGTTAATATATTCCATTTAATTGCTGATAGTTACATTCAGTATTTAAAATTGAATCCCTCAGAAAAATAATCAAGAGTTATAGAAGTATGTTGATGCTCTTTCATTGTATGCAGACATGCATCAGTAAACCTGAACTCTAAGGCGTTTGTCAGTTTAGAGAGGATAACAATTGACAATTTTGAGAGTGTTTATCAGGTACTCCCTGAAGATGTTTTATATTCAAAATGTCTATATATTGCAGAAACTGCAACACCGAAATTGCCGATTCACTGAGAAACCAAAGTAAAAGAAAGCAAGGGAAGTGGAAATATAGACAGTAATACACATGGTCAGCTTAGACTGATGTTCTATGACAGGTTTCCATGCCATACTGATCACCTGTGTATATATGATGCGAGTCCCTATTACAGTGCTTCTCCAACTGGCAGTGGCTACCAGCTCAGAGTGTGGTCTTCGAGTGTATATGATAAAAGTTACCTACTGATGACGTTTTTCTGAACTGCCTTGTCCCATCTGTGCTGCTAATTGTGCGACTCCCTTTGGTGGCTCATTTCCAAATCCACTCTATTAAAATGCCTTAATTTACAAGGCAAGAAGATAACAAGCCAATATAGGATCATGTAGTTAACGTAGTCTCACTAGCACTTGCTCATATTACAAGAAACTTAAGAGAGTTTTTTCTAGACTCTAAAAATATGTTAGGCAGCTTACTCTTACTTCTAAAATACTTTTAATAGGAAAGGCCACAAATAGACTGAAAAGCTAGATCTATTTTACAAATAGGTATTAGTATTACCCAAAAACTTGTGTAAAAATATCTTTAATTAATCATGTTTCTAATTAATTGCAGTCAAATAAGCCCCTCAGGCCAAAACTAAAATACAGCTGCCAAAGTTTTCATAGGCATCTGCAGTCATCATAAAACACTTGGGCTGTCATACTCACTGACCTCTTGCTGCTCCACCTCCCTACAGGTGCTTGGACACCCCCAAAAATGAGGCTGCATTTATCTACTTAGGTATATATGAATCCACTAACTCTACTGGTGCACCTGAGCTAAAGTACTCATGGTTCTCTCATTACCTGCTAAACTCATAATATTACACCTCACAGCATTTTCTTACTGGTACAGAATATCTTCAAACAAGGAAAGATCATGATCTATGAGAATCATAAAAATAACCTTTGAGAATGGTAGCTTTGGTATACTGATACTAAGGAGCACAATAAAATGTTTCCTGTGTAGTCAGAATACCAGAGCCATCTTCCTCCAGAAAATACCAGTTGGTTTAGATCTTGTAGGAATTAACTGAAATTGTTCTGTTCATTTCTACAGAAGATGCTAACATTTTAAAAATGGTTGTGCTTTAGAGCCAGATCATACCAGGATATTGGGTAGTGTTTAAGGAAAAGAACTGGGTCAGTGGTTAATCCTACAGAAAGTTCCATGTAAAGTTAGGACCTGGAATAAATGTGTGGAAAACTATTATCCAATTACTTGTTCTCCCAGGCCACAGTGAGGAAATCCTGCAAAATTTCCCTGCCTGAGACCACAGAGTCTATGTCAACTCTAGCATTGCATGATGTACGTGTGATACTGACATTTATTTACTCACACTTAGCCAAATCCCTCACATTGACAATAGGATCTATTTATACAATTTATAAATCTATGCCTGAAGACACCCAAGAGACCAACTGAAGCTGTTTGAAAAGTATAGCTATATATATAATTTCAATAACCAAAACTGGCCTTGCTTGATTAAAAACAATTAGATTGTGCAATCATTTGGCTTGGTTGCTTTTGAAATACAAGATGCTGAACTACACGATGGGCAGATTTATTTTAAGCACTAATTTGTCAAATCAAGAGACATCTTTTGCTATTACAATAGCACCTTCTAGTGCCTGGGCGATGGCAATGTGCTAGGAATGCTCTGTCTTACAAATATCATTCTCTTAGAACACTAAGTCTCAGTAGAGCCATCCTAAGACATTTTGAGGAATGATCTCATGTACTGTGTGACAAAGGAAATCATGTAGATTTCAGACTAAAATTTGCACTTACAGAAATAAAGATTCTTGGAGCCCCAGTTCAAAATCTCATAGGTTTTCATGCTGTATTCTAATCCATACGGATGCTTTTTCCCAGTTTGAATATGTCATAGATTGTACTTATGTTAAATTTCTTGGTACTGTTTCAGCTCATAAAGTATGGCTGTTCGTCCTATTTCCAACTTGCTGGGGTGGAGAATCACATAGCTCATAAACCACCTATTAATAAAGCAGCATTTTTAATTACAATATGTTTCCAATATTTACACATATGAATTTTATGTTCTCAAGGAACAACTGTCTTGTCAAATCTGAACACTAAATGTTTTTTATAACCATTGGATAAGCCATTATACCATTACAGATTCATCAGCCAGGGAATACTGGATCTTTTTCTCATTTTCTTCTCTTTTATTCATTTTTCTTTTTTTTTTTCCACCCTCTTGAGAAATCTGCCTGAGTTAATAGGGAGGAGTCTCACCTAATTTTTTTTTTTTCAAGGGAAAAAAAAAGTTCAAAAGCTGTATGCTAACTACTACATTAAACAACTGCATTGCAACATGACACCAGAAAGAAACGCTGACCCTTATGAACCCCATGGACACTAAAAGTGATGATTCAGCAATTTAATGCAAAATAATTGTCTACAGAAATCATACATGAAATCCCTCAGTGACAATCTTTTCTGTTCTGAAAAAGATTTGTGCACATCATGCTACTTCCAGCCTTCCAGTGAATTCGTTGCCTGTTTTTCCAGCAGCATCAAGAACAGTTGCTGAGTTTTTTCCAGAAGCATCAAGAACACTAAAAAGTGTACTGTAGGCACTCGTGCTAACAATTGGTACCCTCACTGTTCCCTCACTTGCCATTTAATTGTCATTAGTAAAAGAGAGGCTGTATCCTCTTTAAAATCTCTTCACACTTTCTACTTCACCTCCTAACTGATGTATTTCCACTCCTCCACTTAACATCCCCTCTGCAATTTCACACACAAAGCAATTTTCCCCAGTTAAACCCACAGTGCACTCATAATCAGCTTCTTCAGTGCCCCCTCCTTCACCCGTGCTAGAGACCTCTACTCAGGTAAGACTGGTTTTATCCTGCAGCATGACTTTCTAAGTTTGTGTCTTTATGGATCTTCTCAAAGTTATACTTCCAGATATAGGAAATAATACTATTTAAGACACTGAATTCAAAATATTTCTCAATTTCAACACTAAATTACAGAAGTCCCCACTTTAGGCAACCTATGCTTCTTATAAGGATAGCTTTCAGGAATCTTGAAAAACCTCATCCAGAACTGTGTTCCAGATGGTTTCTAATTCAGAAACACTTTGTAAAAAATAGCATATATGAAAATCTTGAAACTAGCATTCGTGGCCACCAGCGAATAAATAAAGAGATTTTTGATCTCTTGAATACCAAATTGGGACTGGAAATGCAGAAATACTGCGTGATTCTGGCTTTATTCTGTCATCTCTGAGGTTAAGGCTCTCAGGAGCTGTTCCACTAATACTGGCTTTAATGACGTGCATAACCATTTAGAGAACACTGAAGCGTTCAATTAGGATGCAATAAGATAGCCTTGTGTATATTACTGCTGTTGCTCTGCTGCACAACACTGACCCAGAGTACCAAAGCACTAAATGAGAAGACTGATGAGGTATTTTTCAAAGATGAATATTCAGCAGAAATCTTAGCATCTCATTTTTGCATAATATTTTCCCTGATCAAAATTCATCCCAGTTTAAATTTTCTCCCTCTTCTAAGAGTGTCTGGACAATGTCAAATGATTGCAGTTAGGCTGATTCTGTTCTTCTGTGAGGGAATTCATTTTGACATCATGAGAGACTTGGCATCATTTTTGGGTACATACCAGTGGGACAGGTGGAATTTCAATAATAACTCTTGTCTCCTTGGTTGTGTTATAAATCCAACCTGTGGAATCCAAGAAGATGAAGCAGAAGTGTGATGAGGTAAACTGTATTTTATAGAGATTGAACATTTTTTCTTATTGAACATGTATATTAAATCTTACAAGCAACGTCAGTTTTCCCACTTTTTTGGGTCATGAATCATACAGAACTGTGATTAGTTTTTATAACACCTGATTTTATGCCACCTTGTCAAATTATTTTGCAACAGTCTGACTATAACAAGAATTTTGTGGCACTTATTTTGGAATAAAAAAATTCAAGGAATTACTGCAGATTGCTTATTTCTCTAAAATGAACTACAGTATAAAGCTACTTACACTACACTTAAAATATTTCCTCCATATGCTCTTAATAAGCAGTACTGCTATGCTGCACTGGTATGAAATGGATGAGAGTGACCATCTGGGACCATTTCTCACACAAAAGGAAATGGCTGAATAATTTAATTATTTAACGTCCGCTTCAATTAGCCAAGATGTAACATAGTCGTATAATTACTCCAAATATAGACTTTCTGAGACTTCGATGAGCTTGGCTGGCTGTTTATAAAAATAGTTTCACTCCTCCTCCCACCAGCAGTTTAGCAATAGGAGCACTTGCCTGCTTCACTCTGTCTATTTTTGCCCCTGTGTGTTTGTGCATTGTGTGTTGAGAACTGAAGCATGTTTGTACTACAAACTGTACTTTGAATGAGGGCTTAAATCTGTTCAAGTTTCCTAATGTGAAAAGAATGTTGGCCTAGCTAGAGAGAAAAAGAATCCCTTTTAAAAATCTTCCTGCATAAAGAAAGAAACTTTTTTCCTTCACAATGAATTCGATTTGAATAGAACAGAAGAACTAATTGTTTTACTCTTGTTCTGGCACATATGGTGTGAATTGGGTGTGACCGTATTTAACTGCAGCATGTATTCAAATTGGTAGCAAGAAATTAAGCACTAATAGTTTTATTTGGGAAAGAACTTTTGTGTAGCCCTTGCTGTAGCTTTTATCACATACTCCTTGAGTAAAATGGTGTTCAGTGATTATTTATTAAAAGGTACCTCCAGCAGCCTTCTCTCAAAATTGAAGAGAGATGGGTTTGATGGGTGGACAGGCTGAGAGCACTGGGAGACCTGGTTGACCCTGGAGAAGGGAAGGCTCCCAGCTGACCTGACAGGGGTGTTTCAGTATCAAAGGGGAGCTATAGGAAAGAAGGGGACAGACTCTGCTGAAGAGTCTGTGATGATAGGACAAGGGGAAATGGTTTCAAACTAAAAGAGGGAAGATTTCAGTTGGATATAAGGAAAAAGTCTTTTACCTGTAAAAGTCTTTTACCTGTAGTGAGATGGAACGGATTGCCCAGTGATATGGAAGACTTGTTTCCAGAGATCTTCAAAGTTAGGCTGGACTAGGCTCTGAGCAACCTGATCTAGCCATCAGTGTCCTTGTTCATTGCAGAGGAGTTGGACTAGATGACCTTTAAAGGTCCCTTTCAACTTAAAGGATTTATGATTTTATATATGTACATATATAGTTGAAAACCATAACAATCCTTTGAATCTTGTTTCCTGACATATTTTTGCCTTTTCTTCATGTGAATTCCTCACAGCAAAAAACATTCAATAACATTATAATGAGGATAATATGAAATTATCTACACCGTTTGGTGCAGGATCTAAGAAGCAGTAAAATTTGATTTAGGGATTTGATTTAGTAGTTGGGTAGGGATAGTGATAGGAGGATGGTTGGACTAGATGATCTTATAGGTCCTTTCCAACCTTATGAACCTATGAACCTATGAACCTATGAAAATGTCACCACTAAAAATGAAGAAAAATGTCAACATGAAGATCTTTAGACAAGCTACTGTTAGCATAAGAATATCCATTACCTTTACAGCAGGTTTTGGGTGAAATATAAATGATATCTATATGGGTATATAGATATATACATGTAGATATATGTATATATCTATAGATATATACACATATTTCTTCTTCCTTTAAATTTCTTCTCTCCATGTAATTTGCATTGTTCAATTCAACCACACTAAAAGAAAATTAAGGTTGTAAAGCAAGGCATTCAAAAGTTTAGGAGTATAAATCAGCTCATCTATAGGCAATATTAATTTGATGCCCTCACTCTACGTACTGTATTTTCATAGTCTAATTACATGAACATTTAGTTTATTTCCCATGGAAAGTTATGTTTTGTTAATCTATTAAAAAGATGGATATGCTATCTTCTGCATCTTTTAAAAATGGATTTTCTAACAAAAATCACCACATTGTTGCCATAAATACATAATCTCGCAAAACAGTTCTTTAAGTGGGGCTTTGAGCAGCCTGGTCTAGCGAGAGGTGTCCCTGCCTATGGCAGGGGGGTTGGAACAGGTAATCTTTAAGGGCCCTTCCAACCCAAACCATTCTATGATTCTATGATAAGTAGGATTTTGCAAGAATCTTGGAAAATCTCATTTGACACCAAGCTACTTCTGTCAGTACTAAATGTATGCATGTTTTCTGTATTTAGTACTGCTTCATGCACATTTTCTTAGTAAGTTCAGTCTCCTTGAAAAAAAAAAGTAAAAATCTTCACCTTAGCTTGTAATCCAATATGTGCATCAAGATGCCTGATAGACTGCAATGTTGTTGCAGTCTACTTGAGGGGGATTGTGCCTATTCCTGCCTTCATTTTTTCACCCATTCACTCCTCCTTTTTTGCAGCCAAAATGGCTGACCCCTGAAAATCTTAGCCATTTGTTCCTTGTTATGGCAACCAGATGCCTGGTTGTTCACTCACCAGCATTCACCAGTGGCCTCAGAAAATAAATCCTTAGCAGAATCCACTTCTTTTTCTAAGCATCTTTGTACTGACTGAAAATTTTTATCCATCTTCATCTGGTCACAGTTTGCAGAAGTAAACTGAGTCAGTTCCCTTTCTTCTTCCCTTCCATTGCAAAGAGATTCATTTGCACTAAAACCAGGCTTTTGACTCACTTCTGAAGTCCTTCATCTCAGTAAAATCTTCCCAGATTTGGAGAAAAGTTAAATGGTTTTCAATTGTGTATTACAAAAACACAAAATAGAAACCCAATAAAATGTTGACTTTGTAAGAGTTTTTAGAGTTTTCATTGTGTTGGTTTGTTTTGTCTTGATTTTTTTTTTTTTTTTTTTAGTACAGCTTATATTGCATACAAATAGTTCAAAGGAAGGACTTATGAAGTTATAAATAGTGTGTGAATAAATATGACTCTTTTCCTTCACATTAAAAAATGCTTTTGCCTTAACAACAGTCCTTATATAGTAACTGTATTTTCATGTGCGTGCTTCTCTTAGGAAAATCACTCCTTTGCATGGTGAGTCTGCATATGCACAGAGCCAGAAATTATAGTAGAAATTAAACATTTGCTAGCTGGTTTATTTCTATTCCTGCTGTTTGGTTTGTGGGGCTTTTGTGTTTTGGGTGGCTGTTTTGCATCTCAGCCTGGCAAACCTGCGAATGATGGGAAGTCATTGTAATCAGTTGTTTATGGAGGAAAAAATAAGAGCCTTCCTACTTGGTTAAAATATGGCTGTATTCCACAGCTTCTCATCTAGACATGTTTAACCAAAACACTGCTGGAAGGCAATGCAGAGCCTAGTTAGGTAGAAAAACAAAATGAGGACACATAAAACAATGGAAGAAAATATCACATGACTTACAACTGAAATAGATCCTGTCTCCTTCACAAAACCACTTACTAAGACATCACAGAATCATGGAGTCACAGAATTGTAGGGGTTGGAAGAGATCTCTGGAGATCACTGAGTCCAATTAACTGCTAAAGTTCCCTACAACTGGTTGCACAGATAAGTCTTAAATATCTGCAGAGAAAGAGACTCCACAACCTCACTGGGAAAACTGTGACAGTGCTTTGTTACTCTGACAGTAAAGTTCTTCCTGATGTTAGTATGGAACTTCCTTTGTTCCAGTTTCTGCCCACTATCAGCAATAACTAGAAAAAAACTCATCTGCTAACTATAACTCCATATGTGACTATTTGTAAGGACTTAAGCAAATCTCTCTGCCTCAGAATCTCCACCTGCAGCTCATTACTGGAGTTAACTATCTGAAAGGTGGACATGGAAAAATAACTGAGGAGCAAAAACCTGAGTTCCTACTCACTCATCTTATACATTTATAAATGCATTGTTCTGATTTCCACCACTGCCAGTAAAAGAGGGATGAGTGGTACTTTGAAGAATTACACCAAAGCAAAACATTGTATTTGGCTTCTAAATACAAAGTTGATAGCTGTTTTATAAATACCTGAACTAGACAGTCAATGCCAAATACTACATTTTTCAAATTCTGCAGTATTCCTCCTCAAATATTATGAGATTCATACAGAGAAAACAGCGCACAATGAAAGTAAGGTTATTAATACATTTGATCATATGATTTGCCATTCTGCCTTTTAAAAGTTTGGAAGCTGCTTTTGCTTTGTTTTCACAAAGAAAAGTAAGGGTTCTGTAAGTGAAGCACCACTTACATATTTACCACAGTTCCTGAGGTTTATATATGGGCCATATAAGTAATAACAACCAAGGTGCACTGAATTTCCTGAGGATTAATGACTGGCTGGGAGGAGATGAAGGTCAGCAGTACGGCCAAGGATCATTAACCCAAACTGGTCATTAATCTCTAAAATATACCTCATGCCAAGGTCAGCGTTGTTGTTTTAAGCTGCAAATGAAAAAGAAAAAAGAAAAACCAACATGGCCATATGGTCTTCTACTTGTAGTTTTAACTGCAATGTCTAGAATATTTTAGAAAAATTAATTATATTTAGGAGAATTATATTAGCTAATCAGACCACCAGCCCATCCTTCAGTATTTGATTAGTCTTACTTTATTTAACATATGTACTGGACTATGGCAGGCAGAAAGGATGTATAACATTTTTTCCATATGCAGTGTTTGTAGACCTATTAGATAGTGAGCTTGTTTGTGTATCTATTTATAAATATTGATTTCAGTTCCAAATTTTACCTCCCAGAGCTTATAACATCTCTCACAAAATACATCTGATTGAACATCTGTTTATTAAGAGTTTTTAAAGTGATGTTTCCAGAAATCGTTTTAAAGTGAGAGTATTGTAGAGAGTGTCAGTAATTGAGGGAATATTTACTTCAAGATGTATAGCACTGTTTAGGTGAAAAAATGTAATGGCAATTTTTATTTCTAACTATTATTCACATTTGTATTTATGGTAGTCTAACATTTAAATTAACACATCCATTAATCATTTTTGTAGACACTCATCCAATCTTTATGCCTGTACACATCTGGTGGTCTTCAAAGACTTTAAACCCTCCCTGATTGGGAAGGATGCAGCCATCAGCTCTGGTGATGTACTCAGTGGCATGCTTTAAGAGGGCAGACTTCCCCAGGCTTTCTGGAAACAACTCTCCAAAAAAGCAAATACTGCCAATCCTTGCCTCCAGGTTACATATATATCTTCAGAGACCAAAAGTCCATAAAATCGACTCTCCTGGCACATTCCAATTTACTACTGAGACAGGTGAGAGTTGAAGAATGCGGGTAAAGACGCAGATACAAAAATATTTTGATCATTCTAAAGCAAATAACTTCTTCCCTGCTTCAACACTGAGCTTACCTTGTGCCTTAAAATGCTTCCTCTTGCTGGAACATTTGTCCCATGAGCACCTTTTCAACTTCTCAACCTTCACAGTTTTAAGTCCCCACTCTTATTTCCCTCTTTTCTGCTGAAAGAAACAAAATGGGTCTTTTGAGTTCAGTTCCCCAAGTTTACAAGAAACAGTGCAACAGATGCTGATCTGCAGAGCTTTGACTCAATTCAGCACAGACCTGACATCTCTTACAAATGTTAGTTCCACGATGAAAGACAAAAGTCTACATGTAATGTGCTACACAGAGACAGTAGAAGTAACAAGGATCAGTTGCAATCATTTTTCCTGCTTGGCTGGATCCTGTTTCCAGATGAGGTCAATGAGCAGTGCTTTTGAGCATGGCTCACCAACCAGGCATCTTGAAGATTTTAATACAATTCTAAATCACCTCATTAATCCATACTGACATATGTCTCTACTTGTAACATATTTTTAGCATTTCCTTTAAAATATATTAACAGGTGTGCATGTGAAAAAAAACAAGGATAGCCTAAGGAGATTGTTGTTGCTGGACAAAGCCTCAGCTTGAGTGTAGTCCAATGAAAATGTTACATTATGTAGCCTTACAAGCCAAAAATAAATAAATAAATAAAAAATAAAACCCCAAATCTCTCATTCTGATTGCAGACACTCAAACAGAAAGAAGATAATCTGCAGACTCCACAAAATATGTTTCCTTTCTTTCTGTCTTTTTTTTTTTTTTGTTACCCATGTAATACAGAATCATATCATGAGTTATGAAGTGCTAGTAGATGTTTGTTGCTACAGAATGCCATTGCAAATGTGGAGACCCATTCATAGACCTTGGCACTGAGTTAGAATATTTTGGTGGCAATATTGTATTGATTGCCTTGTGCTATGATGAATTCTTTCACAGGGGGCCAACCTCTGCTATTCTTTTTTTACTAAACAATGTATGACTTCACGAATGATTCTACTAAAATAGCCTTACACGAATAAGTATGACTTGAATTTTTTCAGTGTATACTCATCAATCATCTACAAAACATACAGCTATAGAAACAAGATATACACAGGTCACTCCAAAAGTAATGTCTCTTTTTATTTCCATGGAAACGACAACGAAGAGCACAATAGCACTGTTTCCTAGACCAAATTCTCAGATGCAAAACACTGCTTTTCAACATAGTCACTACCATTAGCTATGTATTTTTGCCACTCATGAACAAAAGCCTGCATGCTGCGCTCATAAAAATCTGCACCAGGGGTGGTGACCATCTGTTTCATAGCTGCTACAGTGGTGTCATTGATAGGAAAATATTGCCCATGTGGTCCATCTTTCATTGTCCCAAACAGGTAGAAATCAGAAGGCACCAAATCTGGATCATACTGTGAGTGTAGCAAGACAGTTCGGCCTAGACTGGCAATGTGCTCTGTGGACTTCAGATTGGTATGGGGCCTGGTGTTATGCTGCATGAGAAAGGTTGTCTTCTTCTCTGGCTTGACTCTGGAAGTTTGAGCCTCCACCTTAGCCAGCAACACGATATAGCAGCCAGAGTTGATAGTTGATCCAAATCCAAAAGGATCAAATATTTTCTGTCTCAAAAGACAGTGCACATCAGTTTACCCACTGAGGGCTGTGTCCTGATCTTTTTCTTCAAAGAGGAATTCATATGTTGCCACTTTATGTTCAGCTGTTTTGAATCTGTCTCATATCTTGTCACTAGTAATGATGTTATGCAGAAAACTGTCACCTTTAGCCTTATATTAGGTTCAATAGGTCCTGGCGAACTTGTATACATTGTTCTTTGTGTTCCTGTGTTAGCATCTGTGGGACCTTCCTGGCACAACCCTTGCTATATTCCAATGTTGCCACCATCATTTCCAATGCACTGAAGCTGACATTCTGCTCTGTACACAGCTCCTCTGCTGCCATCTGTCGTATACCAACAAAACACAACAGAATACTGATGGGAAGATTCAACCTCTACTGCCATACCTCTAACATTCACCTCAGACGCTGTGGGCCAACATAACAAAATAGGACACATTCATTTCAGAGCAGCCCTCATATTTTTTACATTAGTGTCTTTTTCCTACAGTCTGTCAAGATGCTTTATTTACATAACACTCAAGAAAATCTTTCTTCTGATGTGTGTAATGAGATGTACCAAGCTTGCTGTATCAACAGTCACCATGTTGGTAGACAGTTGCCTGACATCCCCCCCTTTTGAACCATGAGTATTAGTAATGGAGTCATTATTAAAGACATTTCAAGATTGTTTTGAAACAAAAATCCTTTTTAATATTTCTTTATTAGATTTTCATATTAAAATACACACAGGGAAAACTGCCACCCAAAATGTAATTACATGCAGATTATGTTTAGTTTCATAACAGTCACACTGGTTATCTGAACACATTAGCATTGTCCAGGAAATAATACGGATAAGACTGTGCTGGCAAAATGTTCATAACGTATCCAAACAAAAAGATAAAAAGAGACATAATATTTAGAAGTGCAAGAATCACTGCCTGTTAATCTAAGATCAGCATCAGTGTAATCATTATCAGCAGCATCAGTCAGGAGAAGGTACACAGAGTCTTCAACATGGTGGGTATTTTCAGTGCCATTTTTGCAACTGTGCTATATAATAAACAATCCCCAAGCAAGTTTTTGGATGACAGCAGTCTCAGAGGACCGGTTCTGATCTGGAGTTTTAAGATGCAATGGACACAGGTTGAAATATGTGCTTCAAGCTGGTTTTAAAGAAAAATGCTCTCACCCTGAGAGACAGGCAGCAGAGCATGTTGCCATTGAGGTTGTCCACGCTCCATCTTCACAGGATTTCAGAACTGGCTGGCAAGCGCACCGAGCAGACTGGTCTGATGCCAGAGCTGGGTCTGCCTGGGGCAAAAAATGTAGCCAGAGACCTTCCATGGTCTTTTCCACCTGGGTCACACTTTCATCCTGTAATTAGATCAATAGAAATAGCAAGATTAAAAAATAACAACTCAAGCCTTATCACAATGCTTGGATGTTCTTAGGATAATTAAGAATGAAGAAGGTAACTCAAAAGTGAATCACTTTGATTAATGAGTTTCTCCCTACATTTCTAGTGTAACACACTTCAGTGAGTCATCAGAAAATTACATTTTTTAATGTGATCATCTCTCAGCAGCCACTGTTCATGTAGAATAACAACATCAGAACTAAAACTAAATGCATAATGTTTTAATAAACTTGCTGTTTAATACATCCTATTCTAAATGACCATTTGTGGATGGCTGCATCCCATGAAGGATTAATGTCTTAAATTGACTATTTATTAAGTAAATTACTTCTTCAGACCATTGGTTTCATGCACATATTTTTGAAAATTAGCTCTATTGCATCATTATATACCATGAAAAAAAAGTATTTCTTACTTACAAGTTCCTGAGAACTTGTTCCATGTTTCAAAGTCTTCAGTTCATGCAGTGTATTTTCAACATTCAGTTTTATAAGTTTCAATCACATTTTATTCTTACTCTTTCCTTCTCTAGCATCCTAATCTATTCTTCAGAAAGTGCTTTTTAGACTACCATGACTACTACTGACATTCTACTGTGCAGGCTAACTAACTCATGTTATTTTTAATCTTTCTTAAAAGGACTTCCATTCATCTATAATAGTTAAGAAGGAAAATTAGCATTTTGCCATATGAATGCATATTATTTTCGTGCTTTCTCTCTCTCTCTTAGTTCTCCAGAGATCTTGGAGACAAAGTAAGAAAGCAATGTCAACACTAGCAGTCACGATCAAGCACCTCATTATTTGGCAGGCAGGAAGTAAGTGAATATTGCTGTTTTGTTTGTTAGAAACCAGTGATACAAAACACCTTTAGCCTTAGTTTCCTTTCAAAACTAACAGTCTATAATGGCAAGAAAATGAGGCAATGCTCTTAAAATAGTTGAAGGAGCCTATCTGCTTCCAGATACATTGTTGTAGTTTCTTGTGGAGATCAGACATCACTCCTAACCTCTAAAGGAAGCAATCTTGGTAACTCAGTTATAAAAGCTGCACTACAAATCTGCTGCTTTAGGTGTTATATTTTAAGATGTAATGTCAAAGGACTTGATCATTTGTGACTTAAAAATCCCGTCTTTTTTTTTTTTTTTTCCATTAGCAGTAGGTTTTTACTTGGTTTCTGGCCCAAATCCAGTTAAAATAATTATATATGACTCCTTAACTAAATCTTCTCTTTCTGCTTAGCTGAATACGGTATTACTCATTTTCTTTCCCAAAGTGTTGAAATACTTCTGTATACTATTAAAATGTTTTTTCACCTTTTCCCTGAGGTAACTGCATTTCAATGATGAGTGATGCAATTCCTTCAATATAATAGTTTGTAATTGGTTTGTAAAGTTTAGTATATGCTCTGGGATCTTTCCAGGATGGGATACAAACAAGTATCCATCACTCTTCCTCTACAGTATGTCATCTCTGGACCTCTTCTTAGCAGGTTTAGAAATTCCATAGCTGTGATTAAACATTACCATGCCACAGTGTATTGAAGCAATGTCATGACGTAAGGGCAAGAATTTTCACCAGTCAGTAGGGAAGTAGGGAAATGAACAAAGATTCAAACTGTAGACATGTAAAAGAAAGAGAAATGTGTAAAAAATAGCACTGACTCATGTGACAGCATCTGTGGGGAATGTGGAGTGAGAAAGATTTGTTGGTGCAGATTTTTACAAGCGCTGCACACAGGTTTCTCTTCATTGCTGGTGAAAATGCACAACTAATAGTGGTGATTATGTTAAAGAACAGTGTCTTGTAGCCATGAATTTGCTCTATCAAATAGTGTTACTGCGCTGTTCAGTAGTTTCCATGGAAATAAACAGGAGGCATTAGTTTCAGAGTGACCTATGTGCAATTTGAAAGGTAAATGTAATTGGGAAACCTGACATTTGGAAAAATAGAAGACTAGAAACGTGTAACATCCAAATTTTCTTCACGTGAACAGTTGCAGAGTTTTTCACTCAATGTTCAAGGAAGCAGTAAAAATATTACAGTACTCATATCATAAAAGATATTACTACTTCGTGACTTTTGACTTCATTGCTTCAGGTATATCAAGGAAATTAAGTATTTCATGGCTCATTGGGGAATAATTTAATATAATTAAACAAAGGAGAAACAAAAGCAATTCTGTAACTAAACCTCACTATTCTGAAATGATAAGCTTTGATAATTGCAAAAGTAATTGATTGTAATAAACTATGAACTGAATTTCAGCAAGTGAATGTGGAGGGGACTGTGTTGCTTCAAGTCAAAAGGGCTGAAAATATTTGATGGTGGTTAAAGGGGAGGCATAGGTATGAATGCATGCAGAATGCTTTGGATCTAATTGGTTAAATAACTGTGTCAAGCAAGATATTTCTAGATATTATACAGAGTGTCAAATGGTAAGAGAAAAAAAGATGGATCAGTTAGAAACCTATGCTTCAGAGGCAAGAAAATACAATGTAAAGTGAGAACTGTTAAAAACGTTTGAAGTATTCTCAATGAAGATTTAAAAAAATAAAGTAAAATTTTTGTACACATGTTGAGGAAACACAAGGAAAGAAGCAGGACCTCCGTACCACTAAGCTGGGTTAGTGATTAAAAACAGACAGATGATGATTTTGGACATGATGTCAACAGCAGTACATCTTACTGCATTACTGCAGTGTCTGCCTCCATTATTAAAATAGAAAAATGAAACATAGTGAATTTACTTAGATTCCCATGAAGCTTTTGATGTGGTGTTATGTGGAAAAGTATATGCTAAGCTGGGGATGGTGGCACTGGCAGAGGAAACAAGAGGTGAACATGGAACTCAATACAGATGATACAGCCATATATCATATTGAAAAGGGATAATATCAAGTTAAAAGTAAGTCTTTAATGCTGACTTCCTTAAAGATCACTATTGGGGTTGAAATAACTTAATGTTTTTTCTTGTCATCATTGCCATCACTCTGATGACAATATGTAGTCAAGAGACATCACACAGAGGGAGCAAGATGATCAGAACATGAACAACAGACTCTTGAAGTAGACTAGTAAAACCATAACACACTATAGAATCCTCACTTTATAATCCGTTATCTGGAAACTACTGAGGAAAAGCTTAGGAAAAACAGGTGAGCACAAAATGGTAAAAAGTATAAACAAATACAAATAAAATAAAATAAAATAAAATAAACCTAACACTTTTGAAGGAAAATGCAAATATGATACTGTGGTATCCCAGATGAAACTGCCACTGTACTTTGTCAAGCAGCACTATGGAATTACCCTTAGTGGAGTATTTTGTGCAAATAAAATTCAGGGTTAAGTCACACTTGAATCCTTACGCAGTCTGAAAATATGGTAAGGAAACTTCTTATTTAGTCAAGCAGAACAAAGGCTGATGAGAGCCTTTCTTTGTCTATCAAACAAAAACTGTGAACTATTTAAGCTGATAAAGCTGCCAGAATAAGTGAGTATGAACCTTAACCACCACCACCTTAACACTGGGAATTACAAGGTTACCACTGGAGCACTGAAGCCTTTGAAATGAAGTGCCTTTCATTAGAAATACTGACAGCTAAGAAACCTAGCTCCTTTTATGAACACATTTGATCACTTTAAGAAAGATACTGTAAGATGTAGCTGCCTGCTGGATTTCATACACAGAGATATTTCTTCTAGCCTACTTTTTAGCAGCACTGACCTTGCAGTATTCCTGCTTGCTCTGTTTCTTCACATGCATAGGAACAGGGACATTCATGAGTCCAGTGCAGGCCTACATCTTGCTTAGGACATGGATGGCCAAAAGCTACCATGGAATGTTGGAGAAGTTTAAGACTGAGATCACTGAGGGCTGACAGGCAGCTAGGAAGGTATGGGTTAAGGATCGCTGTGTGAGAGAGAACCAGCACTGAATTCCAAATGGGACAGGGCCACACAGCTCAGTTAGGGTAAACAGATGGCTATGATCCTTGTCAAGAGCAATTTTTCATCTCTGTAAAGCTCAGCTTAATAGCATGGCACAGGCACCACTGAAAATGGGAATATTAACTTTCCAACAATTTCCCCAAATTGAAATAGAATCTGTTTTGGCAAAAACAGTACAGCTACCCACCAAGAAAAACATTTTAGGTAGTTATATAAGCAATAAAAATAAATGTTTTATAAAATTCACCCAGAAGGACTTATAAGTATTAAAACAAACAATAATAATTAACCAGATTTCATGAACTATTCAACAGCCAAAACCAACAACTTGTACAGCTGAAGGTGGTGAAGTCATTTCTTCTACTGCAGTCCAAGGCCTGACCACCTGTGGAGATTTTAAAAATATATCCCAAGAATTAATTTTCCTAATACAGATGGAGAGGAAAACTCTCTCTCTTAATCTTGTTATTACAGTCTTGTCATTTTACCAAAGTAATGGAATTTTATGCAAACTTAAAATGCTTTATAAGTACTTGTTTCTCTGGTGCAGAAGCAAATTAGGAAGATGGATGAAATGAAAGAGTATCCAATGAATGTCATTTTTCATTGAAAACCTGGTGCCATCTCCAGTCAGGCTCCTACTCACTGCTGCTCCCTGAAACAGCCTGTCTGCCTCAATTGATGAAGATAACATAGAAAGAGGTATAGAATTATCACAGTTATCAACAGTAATAATTTTAATGGGCATTAGACAAGGAACTTACAAAAAAAAAAAAAGAAAACTATGATTAACTTCTCACAGACTGAGATCTCATTTAGGCTCTATGAAGACACCATGCTGAAAGACTGAGTAATTTACTGAAGTAAATGCAGGACAGAGCAGGATTCAGAGATAAATAAGAAGGAAACAACTGTTAATTTTGTTGCAAAATAAATGCTTAGATTGGTTATGACAATACTTCTCAATATACTTGGTGGAATAAATTAAGAGAAAACAATGTTTCAAATTAAAAGGTAATATTTGTATAAGATCGAGTCCAGGAATAAATTTAGTCTGAAAACTGAAAATATCCAAGTGAATGGTGGTGTAGGGAACCTGAACTCTTGTAAGACAGATCTTGTTGATTTCATTTCTGTAAAGGAACGAAAATGATCTTTGAGTCATAAACTCATCGTTGGATCTCTGGTTATTAATTTCCGCATTTCTGATTGCAATGACTTAACCCAAAAGTGTGGGGTAAAATAGCTTACCAGCTAATCGTACTGTCCTGCACATATTTCTGATATATTAAATATGACTCTCCCTAATTTCTGTTAGCTAACTGGAAAAACATTGGTTTTGTGACTAGAATAGGGAGCAGATTTTACAGGAAATGTTGAAGATGGGTCACAGAAAAAGGTGGATGTAGGGCAGGCAGGCAGCACTAATACTGAAATATTAGCCAAGTCTTCCAGATGCCTCACTAGCAGGCTTGTCCCAAACACCTCAATCCTTAAAGTTCCTTAATCAACAAAAATTAACTCACTGGATTCTGTTCTTTTGCTAATCTTCAAAGAGCATTTTGAAATGATTATAAAAATGCTTTGATAGCTCTGCACGTGTCCTTCATTGATCTAAGTATCTGTTCCACTTTCAGAACAAGAGGGACACACAGACAAAGGGACATGTTTCATGGTCACTAGAACTCTGACCCTCCTCCATTTGCTATCAAAAGCAAGTTGCTCTTCTCCTGATCTCTGTCCTGAAGCTGGCCTCTATTCCCAGTTTTGCAGGGCTTTATTTCAGTTTGAGATGAGGTGTTCATACAGCTGAGACTGATGTCAAGAATCACGGGCATATCCTTAAATACGTAGTTGTGTGAACACTGAGTGGCAATGAAAACTTTTCTGCTATGTTCTTTGCTGTAGAATTTCCACTCAGGGGCATCAGCTGTGCCCCTTCAGCTTGGCTTCCTGCTAATTGTGGTGCAGAGCTATTTCTCAGCTAGATTTGAGAAGAGGGAGACCTTCAAGGTGAGGCTGGATCAGGCCCTGACCTAGCAGTAGTGTCCCTGCTCACTGCAGGGGAGTTGGACTAGATGGCCCCCAGAGGTCCCTTCCAACTCTAAGGATTCTGTGACTCTAAACAGGTGCAAGTCCCTGACTAGTGAAGATTATAAACGCGGATGAATAAAACGAAACCAGTCAGAGCCTCACTGAAAACTGCACTGCGGACGCAGGTACCTCCGCCCCCCCCCAGAGACAACAGAGCCACGAGCGCGCCAATTGAAATTCAATAGGGCGGCACTCGGGGCGGGGCGAATCCGACGCCCTCCCATTGGTGGCGCAGCCCTTCCCCCCGTGCCCTGGACGTAGGGGCGGGCGGGCGGGCGCATGCGCGGTTGTCCGAGTGCTGATGGCGGCGCCCACGGTACCCACGCCGCGGTACGAGCATGTAGGGCCGCGCGGCCCCTTCCGTGACGTGTACGAGCCGGCCGAGGACACCTTCCTGCTGCTGGACGCCCTGGAGCGGGACGCGGCCCAGCTCCGGCAGGCGGGGTACACGCGGCACGCAGCCGTGGGGCAGGCGGGACGGGGTGGGTTACGCGTCCTAACGCTGCCCTGACTGATAGTGTGGCTGCTGGAGGGGCTCGTGTCACCAAAAAACTCAGCCGGTTTGCTGTCTTTAGGATCGACGTCTGCCTGGAGATAGGGTCTGGGTCTGGTGTGGTTTCAGCATTCCTAGCTTCCATCGTCGGAGCCAGTGCACTCTACCTGTAAGTATAACAGTGAGACTGCTGCGTGAAGAGTTTCCTAGACCTCGCAGCGTGTACTTCTCACTTTGAAGATTCCCCTTTTCACAGAGAAATACCACATCAGTTCTACAGAGATGATAGTCAGACTGAACAGAGCCTTAGCTGTTTACCCATTAGGTAGAGGTGTGGATTGAATTCTGTTTTCCCACTCCCTAGACCAATTGCTAAACTTACACCTGTTGTTTTCTGGGTTTAATCTAAAATCTCAGCCTCTGACTAGTCCTGCTGATGACACAACATTAAGTTTCCTGGTTGTTGGTAACTGAGATTTACTAGGGAGCGTATGCATATATATTTACATACAGAGCTGGTATTTCATTGCTTTCAGTCATTATGAACTCAAAGAATTGAGTTCTAGAGGACCTTTAAGGATCATCTAGTTTTACTCCCTGCACCCAGCTTCCAGTATAGTGTTGACTGGTGTAGCTGCTGATACGTTATGTACATTTTCTTGTCTACTTGTCACTGTTTCTTTTAAAGTAAAGGTTATTCTTGAGATTGCCTTAGTCACCATACAATTTGCAGCGTTCATCTTGCAGATACAGGGACCAGTAACTTACAGTGTTTTGCTTTAAGGTGTACAGACATCAATCCTATGGCAGCTTACTGTACACTGGAGACAGCGCAGCTGAACAATGTTCACCTTCAGCCAGTCATTACTGACTTGGTAAGATAGCTTCAACAATAACTTCTTAATATTTTTTGGAATTTTCTTTATAGTTGTATCTTTTTAGAGATACTGAAAAGTAACCACAAACTCTAGAGAACATTCTCTTCATAAGCACAAACTGAAAAACAGTGAAATAAACAGAGTGCAAGAATAAAACATTACCTTTGTGTTTGTGTGTGTGTGTGTATGTATATATATATATATATATATATACACATATATATATATAATCTTGCTGTTCTGTTACAGGTCATGTAACACTGTGTTAGGAATACTGTTCTGATTCTCTTGCATGTAGAAAATCTGGTCAGGCCAAAGTGCTTAGAACCAGACCAAAGCTGACAGCATGCTACACTCAAGAAGAAAGCAAATAAGAATCCATATGTACTATTCCAGTTTTATTGGACTTGCACAGAATGGACAGATGGACAAATACCTTGTTTTCTAGAATGGTGATAGAGTGGTATTACAAAAAATTGGCAAACATATCACATCTACCATTGTATATAAAACAACCTGTAACTATTCAGAATTGAAACAAATTTATTAAACACGTCCTAGTTATTCTTAGATTATCTTTGGGTCTGAGTTCTCGTTATTACTCAATTCAAGTTTTTGCAACTTATTGCTACACCTTCTTCTGTTGATTAATTTATTTCAAGTTTGGCTGTGTGGCAGTTTAAATGGATAGGAAAAATAGCCAGCCAATATGTAACTGTATTTTTACAAAATGGAAATAAATAAAAAGAAAAACCAAAAGAATCAATTTCATCTACAGGTCAAAGGACTGTTACCAAGATTAAATGGGATGGTTGATCTACTGCTCTTTAATCCACCGTATGTGGTAACACCTTCTGAAGAGGTAGGAAAAAATAGATGTAAAATACACAAATGTACTGTTTTTGCTGTCAGGAAAGCTGGCAAATCAAATCAGCTGAGGTATGAGAACTCAGCTTGTAACGATTCAATTACCTCTTTGTAATTTGCAGCTTCAGGTTGGTTTTTGCTTTTCATATTAAATAGTGTTGTGGAACTAGTACTTACAATGGAATTTTTTAAGCAAAAATGATTTATTAGATCTGATTATAAGACTGTGTGGGAACAAGGATTGCTAGTTGCTGCTGCTCACTAGTTCCTCCATTGAGTATAAACCATGTAAGACTTATGTTAAACATGCTAATACATCAGATTTTCAATGAAAAACACATTTTTTCCTGCATTATAAATATACTCTGCTTTCACAGATTGACTCTTTCAGAATTATATTCAAAGCCACTCAAATGTCGTAGTACAAGGAAGTACACATAAAACATGCTTAAAATACAGCTCTTCTAATTTGATGTTAAAGTAGATATTGAAACAAACGTAATACATTAATCTTCTAAAAAGTAATTCTGAAGTAATTCTGCTGTATAAACTAAACTGCTGAATCAAAACCATCAGATTTCTAATGACAGATGATACTGAGCCACTGACATCTCTGTCATTCTGTATTGAATAAGATGGTTTTTGCTCTCTTTCCTTATAGGTGCAAAGCCATGGAATAGAGGCATCCTGGGCTGGTGGCAAAAAGGGCAGAGAAGTAATGGACAGAGTTTTTCCATTAGTAGCAGACCTGCTTTCGACAGGAGGATTATTCTACTTGGTCACAATTAAAGAAAATAACCCAGGTGATCAATTTCCTTGGACCCTTTTGTTCCAACCAGATTTAAGACCATTAATCAAACAAGAACTTAGTACAGAAGTTTAATCTGTTGTAGAAATAGTACAATATTTGATGGTGTAGATTGAAATCCAAATAGGTATTCTTGCCCATTTTTTAGAAATGCAACAGTGTATTATTAATTGTTATTACTAATATTTAATACTCAGTCTTGGTTAGCAAAATGTAAACTATATTTGTTTGGGGTGGAAGACCACTTTGCCTATAAATTACTCTCTAATACAACAGTTTGTAATCTTTGCAGCTTATGTTTAGCAGACAGTTTAGTATTGCCTATTGTAGCTGACTTCTCTGCATGCAAACTTACTGTAACACTATACTTTTCATTATAGATGAAATTCTGGAAACAATGAAGAAACATGGCTTAGAAGGCACGCAGCTGCTTTCCAGACAAGCAGGACAAGAGATGCTTACTATCCTCAAATTTAGGAAGCCTGGATAACTGTTTTTGTTACCTATTATAGGCATGCAGAAGGTCAGATACAGAGTACTTTAGTTGTCAAATCAGTTTTTAAGTGAAATTGGATGAGGTGCATCCTCACTTCCTGATTGTTGCTATGAAACTGATCATTGTTATGAAACTGATCAAGACTCTGTCCTTATTTTTATTTCTGGATGTCAGCCAGCTTTTGTCTGGCTGTCAGGTACAGCTGTTCCCTGGCTATCCACACAAGAAGTGTGGGTGAACTGGAAGATACCACAATGCATGTTTTGCACTTCATTACTTTCATAAGTAGGAGTTTGTGTATTTATTGTGTGTCTTATTGAAAGAATGTACTTGATGTAATTTTTCCTATTTTAATAGCTAGTCTATACCTCTGTTGGGTTTAAAAGAAAATTTGGGATCATCGTTATTCATTTTGATGTAACATGAGGGCCATCTTACATAGAAACTGATCTTTCAAGGTTCTGTGTTAACAGAAACTTTAAATGATTAGTCCCCATTGGAAAAAGCTAACTAAAGTCACAAGTTTTTTTTGTTTTTTTTAATTTTGTCAGCTGTTTTTCAGATACAGACAGTGGCACCCATACCCATATCAAAAGACATGCCACCATTTGCACTTGGTTATGTTAGACTAAGACAAAAACTACACAATTAAACCAGTTATTTAGACTCAGACAGTTTTGCAAGTTTAGGTCTGACAGAAGAGATTCACGTCACTCTTTTCAAGCAATACCTGGTTAACATCAGTTGGTCTTCAAAACAGTTATCAAACTTGCAATTAAGTCAGATAGTCTTATCTGAAACAGTGATACAACAGACAAAATAACCAGAGTTTCAGTAATTAGGAAAATAATTCAACTTACTCCTTTAACCTGTGTTTCCAAATAGGCCTCTTCAATACCAATTGTGAAATTCTCTCTCTCAAAAACAAAACAAACACTGAAACTTCCAGAAGAGAATTTTTTTTTATGTTAAAGACTTAGCAACTAAAAATTATTTCTAAAGTTGCTCTCAAAAGGGACCAACGTTGAGTGAACAGAGCACCTAAAACAATCAGTTGTTGAGGGATAGCCAATCGATTATACTAAAAACCATCTGAAAATGTGTACTATTAATTTCTGGAAGTTTTAACACACAGAGGATGAGAAAATCCAGAAACTACAAAGACTAACAACATTCATTCATTCCTCCCCTTTTATAGAATTTTCCAAGGAATCTGCCATATAATAACACCATACTCCTATTAAAAAAAACAAACAAAAAAACACAAACCATGAAATTAGACTAGTGGAATGAAGAAAACGTTAACTTCTGATACTTCTATCATGTTCATTTAGAGCCCTTATTGATATGGGACACTGGAATTCAGTCATAGCTTATGCATCAGCTAACAAAGACATTAACTGAATGAAAATACAAGAATTAACTGGTGTGCATGTCTTCTTAAATGCCAATCTGTAATAAGTAGGAGTGTTTTTCATTGTCATGCAGGAATGACAGTGCTCTCTTAAGCTTCAGGGTTTTCATGGTTTTCAAGTGGTGGGTGGCTGAAGTTTTTTTTCCAGAAAATAAATAAGATGATTGAAGGTGAAAGCTCATCTTATAAATGTTAATTCAGAGCATGCTGTGTTCAAATTTTGCACTTTAACAGAAAGTTATTGCCCGAATTCCATGCCTTAATGTTTAACAGCAACAACATTTATTCATTTATTGATTTATGTATTTTTACCTCCCCATTTAAGGAACCCACATATACTGCAATCAAATTCACCTGGCATTTTAATAGGCATGACCTGGCCTATTAAAGTGCATGCCACCATGATACTGAAAATAAGGTTTAACTATGCTGTGGTTTAAACACCACTCTTCAGATATAACTCTACATCACTAATGAATTTTTAATGTATCTTAATACCTTAAAAATATACAAATTAAAATAAATTATTCTTATATATTTCTTTGTATCAAAGAAGACTCTTCAAACTCTTACAAAAAACAGTCCAGAGGTAAATGTGTCATGTCCCAACAGTCAAGAATTTTAGGTAATTTATATTATATCCAAGTAGTTTGCTTCTCAACAGTTTATTGCCTCTTCTTCATTTATTACTTAGCTCACAGAAAGACAGATGGTTTTATTTCAGAAAAATGTCTCTCGACAAAGTGGACAGGTGGATTTGTTGCTTGACGTGAACCATTTGTACTGAAAAAGAAATATGACAGCTTAGTAGATGAATGCAAGCTAAGTATCATGAGCACTGATTTGTCACTGGTAATAAGTATTACTAGCGAATGAAGTTAACTGTCAGAATATTTATTTTACTTAACACAAGAAACAGTTAAAAAGCCCTTTCCCCTTACATACATACGTGTGTATATACACACACACAGCACGTGCAGAAGTTTTATTCTAAAAACAAATACCAAATGCACACACAAAGTGATTCCTGTCCGAACTATTTTTAGTCAAAAGTAGTGTTTTCATAGCAGCAGGAATTCCTCTCTTGTTTGGCAATACAGATGACAATATGCTCCATGACAGTCAGTAACCATACAATAATGCCTGTGACATCTTAGATGTAGTTAATAGTCCAGTTTAGCAGATCAGATGAATAGTATGCTGCATAAACTATTTTTAACTTTTTCTCTTCCTTTCCTTAATCTGCTAACATCAAGATGCTCGTGCTAAACCCTTGCCAGATGTAATGATTATGTTTTAGATACAAAATAAACTCCAGAGTAGAATTCCGCCCTCACTGCATCTTAGCAAAGAATTCATGCAAATTATTTTGAATTCACTTAATCCCAGATACTTCAGCAACACAATGGAGAACTGATGGCACTGCAGTGGAACTACCTGCCTGAAACTATTAAAAGATACTTTGCCTGTTTCAAAGGATTTAGTACTTACCAAGCAAGCTGAATGAAACTTTTTCTTGCATGTTCTGCAAGCTTTTTTGGGCAGAGAATAGTTGGAACCATGAATGACTGAAAAACAGATCATGCAGTCTTCGATGCCCTCAAAACGTTTATCCACATTATTTTTCCACAGTGATAAGCCTTCCATAATACTTCCATTCTAACAGAAGAAAAACAGTTATCACTATTATAGAATTCCTTAAGTATTACAGTAAATATATTCTTAAGTACATAAAGAAAATCAAGCCTGAAGACTCAAAAATTTCATGTTATTGGCAACATATGCAGTTAAGTAATTTACAAAACCAAGATATGAACTACAGATAGTAGTTTAATTTTTAAGAGATGCAAACAATCCTCACGAAGGAAAGAATGCATTTTTGATTCCAGAACTGTAAGTCACCATTTTCTCTTTGTTCTAAACAGATGTTGCAACTTCAGCAACACCAATCTCAGGAATATGTATATTGTTTTCAAACTATAGTTGAGATGGCATTGCCACATACTGTGGCTACTGGCCCATGCCTTACGAGACCTTATAATTCTGAATTTTGGCTATGGAGTTATCAGGACTAACTATGCAGATAATTTTATGTCCCTCTTTGTTTTAACATCTGGAGAAAAGCAGATGTTAAGAGTGACCAATTCTAGAAAGAAGTTTGAGATCTGAAGAGATGTATTATATAAGTAAACAGTATATTACTAGGAGTATTCTCATATGCTTTCAAAACTAGAGGCTTTCTCGGAACTCACCTGATGTGTAAGATATGTGCTCAACTGCAGCATCCAGTTGCGCCACTGCTGAACAGCCACACCAACTCTCTTTCCACTCTCAACTGTAATAGACCCCAGTGGGTAATTGGATGGAAGCTGTATTATTAGCTCAATAAATATATCATCAACTGAATAGGTGGCAATGACTTCCCGTGCAGCAGACCGAGCTTTTACCTATGAAAAAAATGCAAATATTACAAACCTCTACCATCAGAAAGACAGAAGTCTTCCTCTAGCCTTCTTAAAATATAGGACCTGTAAGTACTACAAACATTAAATAGTTTTCTTAGACTAGAAAAACATTTTTCTCAAAAGAAAAAAGAAAAAACACTCTTGGCAATCTAGGAAATTAACAGCCATTTTTCAATCTAATGACTGATTTTTTATGAACCAAAAAGAAATGAAGCAAAATCTTCCACTTAACCTCTTCTCCTTTTCTAACATTCATAAACCCTTCTTTTCTAACTTGAACAGAATACTCATAAATAGCAACTTACTGAATTGATAGCAAACTAAGTATGTTCTCATCAGCCGTGTAGAATATTAAAATGCAAACATGTAAAATACTGTAATAGTAAAGAAACACTATTTCTTTCAAGTTCTACAAAAAGTGGGGAAAAAAAAAGGGACAAGAAGTCTTACTAACCGTCATGCCATTAAATAGCTGCGTGCTAGTCTGAACAGAAGATATTTCCTGTGAAGAAAGCACACTGCTGACATACTTGCTTGTAAATTTATCCACAACATTGAAGACACGTTTCTCACAGCTATTCCACCAAAGCCTAACCATGGCTGGCAAGTCTTTCAGTGTTATATGATACACAGAACAAGCCAAATGTGGAATCTGGGATGACAGGGCTCCTGTCCCTGTGAGAGAAAAGAAAGGACATTAAAATACTATAATACATTAATCAAAAATATTGGTTCTACATCACGTGCAGAAACAGCCAAGAGAAAAATAACTAACTGATACCAGTATAACTGTGGAAACTGAAATTCTGTTTACTTCTGTATTTCTTAGTATAACTGTTTGTTTGAATACCCCTTTCTCCATCTGCCTTGTTTTTTTGTTTCTTGGAATACCTTAACAGCTAGGAAAGCATCTTCTAATTTTAGATGAACACTAGGTAGAATACTCAAAATCAAGAATACTGGAAATTACAAACTGCTTACTTTGGAGTGATGTTTGGAGTGCATTGGAGATTTGCAGTGCTCTACAGAAGTGCATAAAGAGATGATCTAGTACCTGATCTAGCAGCTGGCAACCCTGCCTGTGGCAGGGGGATTGGGATTTGATGATCTTTGAGGTCCCTTCCAACCCAAGCCATTCTATGATTCTGTGCTGAAGGAAATCTTTCTCTCAGAATGTTGTGTTAGTAGTTCCCCAGACTACCCTATTTCTTTCTGTCATCCAGATAAATGCTTTACAACATACAGTGATGTTCAAGCACAAGACTAAGAAATGAAAACTCAGTGTCTTCACAGGCACATCAATAGATGTATCAACAGCTATACAGGTACATTAAAAAAACATTTTTAATGAAGCAACTTTTAAAACCATTTCTCTGTTCCATGTTTCTTAGCTAGAAAAAGTGGTAGATTATCAGAAATGATCAAGACTCTTCTGAACACAGTGGTAAAAGCAACACAGACAATTTAATCTTTCAAAAACTTAAATATTTTAAAATGTATATTGAAACATTTTTTTAATTTTGTTTTTATAGAGAAAAAAAATCAATTTAGCATTAAGAAATTGAGAAATTCCAGGGTAGATTAGGTATTTTTGTATTTCAAAAATCTTCGCATACATAGAAAAAAAATACATAATTACTAGGTAACTAATATAATATAATATATTCTGGTTTTGTTTCTTCTTCTTTTTTTTTTTTTTTTCTCTCCAGTTAAGTAATTAACTTTCTTTGAGCTTCAAATGGGGAATTACTGGGAAAAAACATTAAACATATACACGTGTACATAAACACAAATACATCTATTTTATAAGTAAACTTTTTTTTTAAGCCTGAAAGGTATTAAAATTCTCAAATACACAAATATAATTTTTACTAACCTTTGACATCTAAATGAAGCTCTTCAGTAAAGAAGGTTTTTGTATCCTTATTTGGAACTTCAGAAGTCACCCCAGAAAAGACAGGGTTTTCAGGCATAAGCCTGAACAAGTGATAAAGGAGTTTGTTCAAGCTTTTTGTTCTTCTAAGATATTGTGAATACAGAACTCGCAGCTGATGGTGTTTGAACAAAGACACAAGCAACAAAGACAAAAGAAAGAAAAAAAAAAGATTAAAAAAGATGAGAATAAAAAGTTTACTCTGCAAATAATACGAACATGTTCCTATATGGAGAACAAGCTATCCTGAGATTCAAGATGAGTGTTTACAAGAGTGATGTAGTTCTTCGTAACCTTCTGAATGACTTGATCATAAAATGTCACAAGCTTGTTTGAAACCAGCAAAAAGAAACATTAATTTTAAATCTTCATTACTCTAATACTGCCATCCGTAAAACATCTACTGCTACTGATGCTTTTGGAATGGAACCCCACTAAGTCTAGAGGAAGTAGGACAACATACAATTAAAAGAAAGAGGCCAAATAAAATCTCAAAACCCAAATCTAGTAAACATACAAAAAAATTATTTTGAAAGGGAAAACAAACAAAAACTGAGCATGTACCTGAGAAGAAGCTGCTTTGAAGAAAGTTAATATTAACTTCCAAGTGAGAAGATATCCTAGAACAAGGCAGAACTCATCACTCAGGGGCTGAATAACTGCAAACTCCCCAACTGGAATGCATTCTAGGATGTTTTCTAGTAAGAGCTCTTGAGTGGCAAGGACAGACATGAGAGCTGCTGGAGGTGATCTACAAAAAAAATGTTATCTGGCATAGTAAACTGAATTTATATTCACAACCTTCCCAGCATCCTTTAAATAAAGCCACGTATGTAAAACACAGAAGTCTTTCATTATAGGAAAGCTTATTTTCAGATTCACGCACCACTGCTAGACCTTAATAGTGCTTTCTCCTTTAAAAAAAAAGTTTATCTCCTTCTCAGAATAAAGTTATAAACTGAATGCTGATCATAATCTGAAAGGATGAATTTGGTCTATGAGCTGATTTAAACTCCATCATAAAATGCTTAATTTTTTTCTTTAGTAAAGATACACCAACAATGGAGCAACTAATGAGTTGGGTGTGAGTTATGGCAACAGATTAAAGTACCTTTTGCAGCTGTTCTAAAACATATTAATCATTGGACTGTGGTAAATAAATAAATCAACTATCATATTCCCCATTTAAATTGTTGGCTTGTTCAGATTCAATCTATATGAAATACCCAGGTCAGTTTTGGAGAGCTTCATTTTTAATTTATTTTGTGGATAAATTCACATATAAGGAACAATCCAGGAAGTTGAAGCTACTGGTGCAGCAAGAAATATTCTCAATTCAGCAATTTGGTTTAAACATCTATTGAGATTTTACAATAGAACATACATGGTCCAACTACTTTAGTATCTGCATCCAGAAAACAACTAGTAATACTGTTTCCAGTTTTAGTAAAAATATAGATGTAATCAACTATATTGTATACTTTCAATATTGAAATTTCTTATTGTCATAATCATGTCATTTTTAAATTTTAACAGCTTCTGAAAGACCACTATTGTGTTGCAATTCTCAACTCTTTTAATAAATAATAAAAGGTAAAACAGTATTAAAAAGAAAAAAAACAAGGCAAAATACATACAGTGCTAATTCTTCCTCTTCATCACCGTAGGACTTGAGATCTTCGTCATCAAATTTAGGCAATTCAGGCATTAACCTATAGGAAAATGAAAAAGAAAGCAGATTTAATTTTTAATTACTTTTAATGTATCCAATGCATAGCTTTTTAATTACCAACGTCAATATTATTGGCAATGAATAAAAATCAAGCAATTACTTGTTAATAACATCACAAACTCTAAGTCACGTCATCTAAAGTTGGTCCCTGACTGACAACAGCCAAAGAGCATGCAAGCCTTGCTTAGTTCTCCAAAACCTCCCAACAACCCAAAGTCATACTTAAAGAAACATCTCCATCTCAGAACAAAGCTCTTACAACTTAATGCCTCAGTATAATGGGAGCTTCTTATGGTCTGGTCAGCTGCCTCGCTATCTGCATTTTGAACAGTCAAAGGCACATACCAACCTTTAAATTCTATATTTGCTCTTTTTTCATTAAAGATAAAAGTTTACAAGAACACGACACATTTTTCTTTACTTTCTTCATTTTCTGATCTGAGTTAGTGAAAATTAAAAAGTCAGACTATTTAATAATACTGTGGTTACCAAATCAAACTTGGAATGTCTCAGTTTGCACTTCGGGATTTAAAGAGTATTAAAACATGTGCTAATAATAAATACTTCAGTTACAGCAATATCTACTTAACTGTGGCTCAGAAAATAAAATCACATTTTCCTATACTGCAGTAAAACTTAATTATAAAAGTAAACTAAATACATACAAATAAAGTTAGCATTCATGGCTTTATATCCTGTGCTCTAATCCAGAACACAAGCTGTCCAGTTAAGTGGTTTTTTTTTTTTTTCCTATAAAGGCATATCAATTTGCTAAAAAGGTAAGTGCCTCTTCTAGAACATATTCTAAGAATAAATAAATAAGGGGGAAGAAAGTGAAAACAGTGAGACATATGTTGACTCTTACTTATATAACATGTGGTAGACTGAAATCTGTACAGATCTAGCCCGGAAAAGCAGCAACGGAGATAATGTATTTAACAGAGTCTGTAGATTATCTGGAAGATTTGTTTTCTGACCCGCAACAAACTTTGCTGGTAGCTTATGGTTTAACAATTGGTCCCTTGAGATGTAAGTTAGAGCTTCACCCAAAGATGTTAATACAGAGTTCTGAAAAGAGCCTTCAGCTGCAGTTTTTGTTTCTCCTGTATAAAAAGGAGACAGGTAAGCAGTGACACACAGCAGATGGATACTGTCATAAACAAGCATAACTAGGAACAACTCAGACTACATTTATAAGAATCTACCTTAAAAGGAACGCAGTACAATTACTGTACTAACTAGCACGTACTGAAAAAGAACAATTTCACTTTTGTGAACTATAAACATAATATTATGCTAACATTATATTCCTATGAACTAAAAAATATGGCCCATCCAGTTCTACTTCAGCATAGCCTGATTATGTTTCAACAACAGCTAGTTACCATACACTCACCCGTGATTTTCACCAACAGAGGTAACAGCAAATTGTGAATTCCTTCAGAAAAGAAATCTTTCCATTCACTGACCAAATTCACAGGAAGGTTCTCAGTAGTCTTAGGAGCTGCAGGTTCAAAGTAAGCACTGAGGGCAGATGCCAGGTCACAACTGACACAGGCAAATATCTGCACAAGTGGGACATGATAAAGTGAATGGTTTTCTGATGTTGTCTAGGAAGAAAAAAATTGGAGGAAGATTTCATAATTATATTTGGCTTAAAGTAGATGTTTTATTCCTTCCCTATAGCTCAAAGTACGGTTTCACAGAGGACTCAATTGCAAAGACTCTTATAACTATTCAAAGACTTTGAAAAAGTAATCTGTGTTTTAATAAGACATGATGAAATGAACTTAAGTCTCACCAATGTTTAGAATCCTAGACTGCTTCCCTTATATGACCTTCTTTACAATCATAGACAAGAAACTGCCACCAAGTGGATTAAAAAAGAAATGTAAGCATCTGTAACTTGTCTACTGCACTTGCACAGCCAAGCGAACCAAAAATGCAATATGAAATCACTTCACTTTTCCAAACATAAAATCATACCCATATCATGCCTACATTTCCAAATTGCAGGAAAAAGAAAAATCTATAAAGATGTAGCTACCATCCCCAGCCTAAGTTAGCCTAGGCCATTCCAAGAGCATTAAAAGGATTGCATTATGAACTACAGTGTGATGGTTAATAATTGTCCGTTTCATATTACCTCCAACCAAGCCAGCATGGAGCACATGATAAAATCCCATTCATTATCATCCAAAGGAGCTGTAGAATACTTCAGCAATATAGGAAGGTAACGGATCATCTCTATGTTGAAACCAAGCAACTGAGCACTTGTTTCTTTCAGATTGCTGAAATAAAAATACAACTAAAGCTCATGTACTGTCATGTTGTAACTGAAAACATTCATTTCCCTGCCTTTGCTTCTCCCATTTAGGATAGATTCACCTTGTATCAGGCTCTCTGCCCTATGCGCTTTAGACACTTTGTCTTTCAAAGTGAGAATACTACATTAACTACCAATTTAAAAGTCAGCAGGTACAAAATAGATGATCAGAGGTATTTACTCATTTGTATGTTAACAGATTCTGCAAACTGTAAAATTTACATATTCACCCAAGTGATATGCCTACATGAACAGCAAAATGTAGCAATTTTAACAAAATCAGTGCAAGAAAAACAATTTTTTAATTAATAACTTAAAATACAAGACCCCAAAAGTCCCAGTATTGTAAATTACTTACAAAAGGTATTGCCTAGACTTTTCTCACTACTCAAAGAAATATTGGCATATTTTATCTCCTCACTCAAACTTTAGATTTGCAAGTTATAATGTCAAGTCCAGAACTTTAGAAAACTTTGATAGCAGACTTAAGTGTCTTTATCCTATTTTAAGCAATCAGAATTTTGAACTGAATAATCAGCTACATTTGCAAAACTTGTCAGTTCTGGATGCTCTGAAAATAACTTAAAAGCACTCCTTGTTTCCTAGCTTTGCGTACATTACTATCAGACTGACTTTTTTTAATGCATGCTTCTCTTCAGGTAATTCCCTTCAGTATGACTTATTAGATACTTAAACACAGCTATATTAAACTGCAAGATGCAGTTCGACAACAACTTAAAAATATAGTGTTAAAATGCTGGATGACAGCTTTAAGTTATCACTTTTTTCATCTTGTTTGAGTTACAACCACCCTGTATTTTTAAACTCTTTAGAAACTGAGAAAAACAGTGAAATTATCTCAAAGTTGTACCTACCAGCTAAAAAGAAAGCTGTCTTCATTATCATTTTTCCAAGACATTATAATTTTTAGTATTCCAGGTAAGAGGTGATCACAACCCAAACTTCTGTCATTCAAGCAGGAATTCAAAATGGAAAGACACCCAAAAGCTCCTACAACAGAATAAAAACATTATCCTTCAGGAGGTGTCAATTATCAAGGTAAGACAAACATTAGAATGCGTACTGATTGGATATTAATAACAGAGATCAGACAGCAGTTAAGCTATTTTCTTTTAACACTTAATCCACAGATGCCATTGCTAAATCAAAAATACTATAGCTAACCCAAATGCTCAAACCAATGACCAAAAAACTCCTGAAAGATTCACAACATACTAAGGCTGAGGAACAAGCATTATGGAAACTCTAACAGTACAAACATTGTCTTCAGTTGCTGCATGAAACTAATACTGAAAATTTCCATACTTCAAAGACATTCATTTGACAGAGCTTGTCTGAGAACAAGAGGATGCTACCAAGGGAGAGATGTCAACAGTTTAAAGTGACCAGAGAGATTTCCTTCAATTCAAGCATAGTTCTGTTAAAAAACCAAAAATATACGAATCAACTTTCAATTTTTCATGCAGACCAATAACATGATGTGCAAGAAATCATGGAAAAAGTACCAAGAGAAGATCAAATGTTTTTTGTTTGTTTTTGTTTGTTTGTTTTAAGATCACATGTAATTCAAACATGTAGAAGGATTTTGTGCATTTCTGAAGACTTTCAAGTTTGTGAAAATTGGTGTTTTTTCTACAGGACATTCAAAGCAATTATAACACATCTCAATAATCTCATTAGGTAATTTTTCAAAATCTGTTAGATATACATGTACAGCAGTTCTGATTCAACTTAAGTGACATTCACTAAATGAACTACTCAAAAACTATTAAAAAACCTTATAAAAACTATACTAAAAAAAAACACATTCAGCTCTTTTGAGGCCCCATCTGTGTCCAGGCCTGGGTCCCCAGCACAAGAAAGATGCAGAGCTCATGGAATGGGTCCAGAGGAGGGCCACTAAAATGATCAGAGGGCTGGAGCACATCTTCTGTGAGGAAAGGCTGAGTGAACTGGGCTTGTTTAGCTTGGAGAAGAGAAGGCTCTGGGGAGACCTCACTGTGGCCTTCCAGTACTTGAAGGGAGTGTATAAACAGGAGGGGGAATGACTGTTTCCAGGGGTTGATAAGTGATGGGAGAAGGGGGAATTTTTAAACTAGGACAGCAGACTTCTAGGTTAGATGTTAGAAGGAAGTTTTTCCACTCGAAGTGTGATAAAAATAAGTTCTGTATTTGTTAATCAAACCAACTCAAGACAGATGTATCAGTATTTTTCAGTGTTTTTTTTGTGAAAGTTACGTAGTTTGTAGAAGTCTCAAAATAGATATATAAATATTTTGTCTAAAAACTTTGTAGTCTGTGCAAATTGGAGCCACAGCGCTTAGTTCTAACACCTGGACAATGAACAACAGGATAGCAGTGACCTTCTAAGAGAAACTGAAAAAGAAAAATAACTGAAAATCTCCTCTTAAGTGCGCATGATCGGAGCTGAAGAGGACTACAGCCTTCATCATCTTGATCACCAGGAGGCAGAGAACGAACCCCAAATAACAGCTGGTACAGCCCAGGAAGAGAAAGATAAAACATGAATGCAGAGATAAGAGACAATAAAAAGGGACTGGGAGGCCCCTGTTGCGCGCCTCTGGTGGAGCAGAAACTCCCAGCCGCCCAGTGCTGTTTCGCTCGTTTATTGCTTGCTCAAATTCCTTACTATTGGCAATGGTGTGTATCGTTCTTTTCACACCTATAACAGAAGGGTGGTGATGCACTGGAACAGGTTGCCCAGAGGGGGTTGTGGGTGCCCCATCCCTGGAAGCATTGAAGGCAAGGGTGGATGTGGCTCTGGGCAGCCTGGTCCAGTGGTTGGTGACTCTGCCCATGGCAGGGGGGGGTTGAAACTAGATGATCTTTGAGGTTCTTTTTCAACCCAGGCCATTCTATGATTCTATATTTGAATTTCAAAGGAGTTCTCACTGCAGCATTCAAAACCAGTCACAACACTACCAGTATACAATATAAGTATTTTGCATGCTACGTAAAGCCTAAATGATGAAATGGAAACTCCTGTGTTTGCAAATGTGTCCAAATCAGACAGACTAAATAAGAAGGTTGTATCAAAATACTTCTGACTGATACTGTCAATCTTTTAAGTTCTAATTTTGGACTAGGCACGTATAGCCACACTTCCTTAAAAAGACAGAAAACCACAATGCCAAACAGCCTAGAAGAGATATACAAACTGCAAACACACTCATTTCTAGTAAAATTGATATGATTATAGTTAGTCCATATGAAAGCAAACATTAGTACTAAATAATGTTCATAAGTTATAATGAAGTGTGCTGAGGTAGAAAACACTACTAACCATCAGTACTGGAGAGCTCTGTCTGCGTACATGTCATAAGTTTGGCCACGCAGTGGAAAACAAGTTCTTTCTTTTCCTCCTCAATTAAAAAGGATGACAGGCACTGAAGTGTATGCAATCTGCCTTCTGTTAATGGAAGAAACCTATTCAAACAAGCAGAGCATCAAAAATAAACAATCTCATTTTGCTTACTGCTCAAAGTTTTGATAACTGGTTCATATTGATCAAGAGGCCACTTAATATCCTGCAGTGTAACTAATCCCACACAATACACAGTGTTTTATTTTTACATATTACATATATCAACAAATTTTCAGTCTTCAAGTATCAATCATCAGAATCAGTATCATTTAACATCATTGATATCTGCAATGCAAATTTTGCTTAAGAGATTATAAGCAACAGTATTTAGATACCCTTCACTCGTTTTAAAAAGCTTTTTCATCTCACAGGATACAGCGTTTTCTCCATGAATCACTTTGGCCATGGTTAAGGACCAGAGTCTTCCGTGTTCCTCTGATCTTTAAAAGAAGAAAAAGAGACCCTGGTTAATATCTACACACAAGCAGTTCACAATACAAGTGTTTGGATGAAATACAAATCAATATACAAAAGGAAATATTGTAGCACTTAAGAGAATTGCTTAACAGCTGTTATTCTGCACACTGCAAAGTATAAAGACAGAGCTAAGGGCTGTACTGTGTTTGAGGTTTTACTTTTTCTGACATACCTATCAAATATTGTTTGCTGAAGGTTAGCAGTATTACTAAGTGCACTGAACTTCTCATACGTGATATGCATTTCTTCTAACATATGAAGATATTCCAGAAGTAGATAAGGAGGATTCTCCAATTCTTCAATCCATTGTAATGAATACAACAGTTCTGCAACTAAAACAAAATTAACTGCTGAGTATATTCAATGCATAAATATGAAGTTCGTTTTTTGTTATTGTTGTTGGGTTGTTATAAAATATTTTTAATGCATTAAGACAACAACGTTTATATACAATCTCATACTTCAGAACACAAGTTGTGTTATATGATATAACACAAAAGGAGAAAAACAATAAAATACCCTAGATGTACAGGAAGTTTTAAAGGAAGTCAAACACAACAAGAACTTTAAATCCCCTCCATAGCATTTCATTTTTTAACATACATTTCTTGCAGACAAGGCAATCAAGACCTAAGTCCAGGAAACAAAAGCTACAAGCAAATCTGATGCTAATAGATAGCTAGCATGTGGTTGGTTTTTCCTAAATCGTCTCACAAAGACCTACATTGAACAATTACACTTTTCTTCACAGTAGGAAATCAAAAGGTAGAACTGTTAGTTTGACAATGCTATCCCTGATATTACATTTTTATAAATCAAAGGAAATGAAATTTCATCCATCAGAATTCAGAAAAATTACAACTAAACACTAAAGGCTTTTATTTGATGACACAGATACAGCTACTGCTGTCCACTCATTCCATGCTTTGGCAAGGAACAACTTTAAAGATGTCTGAATTTACGGTGAATCTCAAAATCAAAATCCTATTGAGATAGCATGTATATAAAGCAAAAGGCCCTAGAAGTATAAGAACATACTCATACTTTTAAAGGAGACCTAAAGCAAATATATATATTTCTGGTACTTATATGCTAAACTCATATTCAATTCTAAATCAACCGGAGTTGACAATTAGAACTACTACAAAATTAAACTCCTTTAAGTTTTACCACTGTAACTTACTTATACTGTCCATTTTCTTTCTTTCAGCTTCCTCATTTCCTTTCACCATATCACTTTCTAGTACAAGCAGCACCATTTTACTTAATAAGGCTGAAGTACACAGATGTCCTGGAAGTTTAGTTGTGCCACATAGCTTAACACACGATCCCAAATGCTCACAATTCATACTCAGCCTCCCTTCCAACAGAGGTTTGTGCATCCACTGTAAAATGTGCATAAAAAATATAAGAACAAGTAATTAACATTGTAATGATACACGACATATTGAATATTAAAAATTCACAGTGATTAACAAATAACCATGGAAGGACAGAAATTTACACCAAGAGCATAATACTGAGGTTCACCCATTCAAGTATATAAGAAATAAATCCACAACAGTTACTTGAGACTGCATTGTTGCCTCAGAAATATGTACCTTTAGAACACTACACATCTTAAAAAAAAATAGGGTTACTGAAGATTAGTAGTTGGACAGAAAATTATTTCTCTCTCCCAATCTAGTTATGCCAACATTTCATTTATAAACAGCACATCATTTTACCCTGCAGATATTAGTGTTTCACAAAAAATAATCTTATAGAATAGTTAACTTATAGAATATCTTCATGTCAGACAAAATTTCCAAGTTGTAAAGTTGCCAATGTTTCATGCTGATAAGTATTATTTCACAGATTTTGCTTGCCTCCAGTAGTACTGACACAGCCATAAGCTTACAGATTTTGTCCTACAGCAGGAAGAGGGACCAAAAAGAATCATGGGACATCTATAATCACACCTGCAGTGTCATGCAATTGGAAACAGGTTAAGACTAACTACAGTGTGAAAGTCAATTATGGTTTTCATACCTCAGCAGGAAGAGCTTCACGCAGCTTCTCCCATTCAGTTCTGTTGGGCATAACATGCTCAACATAAGCTCCCACAAGACATCCAGACTCTATGTCAGCTTCCAGAAGCGCAGACAATAAATCACTAACTGCAGAGATCAAAATCTGAAGGCTGAGAAAAACAAAGAGTGCTGCAAACAAGTTTGGCACTATCTAGTAAAGTCCTGTTGTTTTATACAATATACAATGCTACTTACATGATAGGCTTTAATTATGCTTCTAAGCCATAGTTCCCACCTCTGACAGGCTTAAAAAAACCTCTAAATAATGCATTACATCAAGTAAATATGGAATTGTATAGCTTTAATCTTAATTTGTTTTGGGGAACAGCATATCATGACATAGACACGCACATCACAATTACCTTTTGACATCCAAAAAGGACAACTGAATTTGATTCTTGATCCACAGTGCAGATTTATGCAAAAAGGTGCTCTGATTCTGCACGCTCCGAAGTTGACGGACAAGTGAATTTACACCAGATATCCAAGTGTGCTTCAACTTGCCTACCAGTAAATCTATTGTAAAAAACAAAAAGTTGCATCTTATTGTAATGATGACATGTCTAATGGTGCTAGAGCAAGTAGAGAATTCTCTTTTCTACATTATTACATATGACTACTGTCATGGGCAAATATGTAAATTTCTAGCTGCAGAACAACTTGAAATTTAATCTCAGATAAAATATTACTTGTGTACAAGAGTTAGAGGGGTTTTCTCACTCCTCTAGCTAATAATCCATCTCACAACAAGACCTAAGAGGTAAGGTAAAATAAAAGAAGAAAATAGCAGTACAAAATCAGACACGGTCAAAAATACAATTTGTTTTTCAGATCACCTGTTAAATGCGTAGCATCCTGTCTCTGAGCGCAGAGCTGGAAGATGGTAAGCAGCAAGTCTTCTGAGGATGGCATCAGTAAACAGCCTTTAACTGAACTGAAAAAGCTTGAGGCTACATCACAGATGAAAGACACTGATGGTTCGGTATTTCCAGCTTCTGAAAGGTCCTTAGCTTTAGACAAAGCTGCTTGAAGTTTGTCAATAATCTTTTCAACATAAGTTTCACCAATCAAAGATTCTATTAGGAGTAGGAAAAGGACAATGAGTTTTGATAAGGTGACAATCTCTCAAATGCATCATATCAGTATGTACATACTTTCTTTTTATTTACTAATACAGAATGCAAAAATCGAGGGCAAAGTAGTTTCAGCCTTATGTATAGCTCAACTCTCATTCAGCAGCCATCTTGAATCATGTAGCCAAGGATCCACACATACATATATTCTTTCTCTACCTAAACCGGCTTAGATCAAAGACACAGAACAGAGTAAATGCAGGGTGATACCTTTAACCCCTTCTGTCTTTCTAATTTCTGGTAATCCGCTGCGAGCAGAGAATCCATCTGGACATTAGATATAATTAAGCATCAGATCCATCTCCTATGAATATCAGCCCCCTTCTGATTGAACCTACGTAGACTACTCCCATTTATACTCAAACCCTACAGCACACTGCTGCATTGAGTTCCACTCATTATCAACTGTATGAAGCAGCATACCTATGTCATTCCTCAAGCTTTAAACATAGAAACCTTGAGTTCTTCTCTTTTAAGAAACAATGAGAATACCCTTTCCTTATCCACATTTTCCACATGAATTATGGATTTAATGATTCTTTATTATGAACAATCCCATTTGTAAACTTTCTTTGTAAGCAGAAGAGTTCTCATTAGTCTGATTCTAAGCAGAAACCACTATTTTGTCTAACAAATTCTTTGGATATTTTCTGACTTTATTACAGCATTTTTATTTATTTTTTTTTTTTAGTAAACAAGAATACTGAAGTGGCCAAAACTACAGATCATAATCAAGACACTGACATCATAGTGATAACAGTGATATTCACTGATCCTCAGTTTTTCTTCACAGTAGTTCCTAAAAACCTGTATTCCTATTATCTTTACTCAATTTTACAATCTTAAAAAATTACAATCATTTAATAGATTATTGACCCATGAAAAGCCTTTCCTTTTATTTCTGTACTTCTCAAGGTAAACTATCATGAAGAGAGAACACATCAAAAATCTTTTTGAAAGTCCATATATATATATTCTACTTCGACCTAAATCAGGAAGTCAAGAAGAATCCTTATAGTCTCTAAGACTTCATCCAACCTGCAGTAAAACAGCACCCAACACTAAATCAATGTCTTAAGCTTAGCAATACCTTCAAGTTCTGCAAGTTTATAAACCACCAAGTCACTGAGAAATCAGTCCTAGAACACCACTGAACTATAAGGAATCAAGTTTTTTGAAGTTTCTGCCTCGAGAGAGGAAGGAGTTCCCCTGGTGCTCCTCTATACTTAAACTTCCAGAATTCTGCTAACAAAAAAACAAGTCTAAGTGCTGTATTTACAATTCACAAACTCCAAAGATGAATTGTTTACCATTTTTAACGTGTTGTGACAACACCAAGCTCAGGACGGTCCACCTTTCTGAAGAGGATGATTCTGTTGAGGTTGCTATTTGTTTTAAACCCAGGTGACACAGATCATCTGCCAGCATTACAAGTCTTTCTCCAAGCATATCTCCTTTCAGCCAGTCAGAGATTAATGAAAGTTTTGTTGCGCTAGAGCATGCCTGAGTGACAAAAAAAATAATTCTAATAATCTTTTGAAGTTATTAACTTACACTTATTTTATGAAGTCCTAAGAAAACAAACCTACACAAGCAGAGCAGGAATCCTACTGCATCACCAACAGTAAATCTCTAAAAAGAATATGTCTGTGATCATTCCCCTAAATTCCTTATTGGCTAAAGACAAAACAAAACAACAATTTACTGCTAAACCAGATTTCTACTTTAGGGTAAAGCAAGACACCTTCTAAAAGCTGTCTGTTTTTATTCCTCTTCAACTACAGAGATCATAGAATGCCTAAGTCAGCATAAAAAAAAGCCAACTTTCAGATAACTAAAAGTTTTGGCTGGATTTCTCTAAAACCAGATGACAGGTGACAATCAGAAAAGCACTGTAAATAATAATGTGATAAACGCTCCTAAAATATACAGTATCTGTGAGGAAATGCACTGTCGTCAGCCCAGCAGATTATCAGTCAAATACTACAAGTTCTTGTCCAAACATTTGCAATATGCTCTAATATTTCATCCCAGGCAATCACATACATACCAGTTTTTCAATATCCTTGTACAGAAATAATGGGACACTATATTTTTTCTTGTGCAAACAATGTACAGATGATAATCATTTGACAGCATGCTGTCTAGATCCCTAATCCATCACTATTTTATGGTCTTCAAAAACAATACAGGAGCTTACATATCTATTTTCAAAGTAAACATGAACTCAGTGATAATCAACAGAGAGAGATCACACAAATACCAATGATTATCCTAAAATTATCACTCTAATACCCAACTCCATTTTCTCTAGCTTTGAAGGTGGGACTGGAAATCAATTAGGAATCCCTCCGACTTAAAGGGCAAGATGATCAAAAATAGAAGGGATACACATGCATGGAGGTTTTGTGTGCATGTGTGTGAGCTTTTTTGTGAGTTTTTTTGTTGTTGCTGTTGTTTTGTTTTTGTTATTTTTTTCTACTTTTTAAATTATCACTTCATTTATAGGACTAGCTCTAGATGTAAGTGAGATTAAAAGAACCACTTTGAAAGTGCTGCTACATTACTTTATGAATGCTTTGAAAAGAAAAAAAAGGGTCTAACACATCTAAATCTTGAAGATAAAACCAGAAAAATATTAAAAACCTAAGCAAAGCAACAAAGAAGTCTGAAGAGGTACCTTCTGAATTATCTGGAGAAAAACAATCCATTTCAGGTCCATCTAGAAGAAAAAACAAAAATCAAGGAAATTTAATAGAAAGTATTTGCTGTATCAGAAGTGCATTTTTAACCGTTGTAAAATTGCATTTTCTGCAAGTAATAAGCACAAGTTGCTAAGTTTCAGTCACAAAGATATTTATCAGTTATTTTTTTCTCCCAGTTATCCCTAAAGCACCAATATAGGACTGTACTGAACAGAAAGGCCTCCCATGACTAGCATAAAAGCACATTGTATGAAGAAGTAGGAATAGCTAACTTCTGATGTTACTTTTATTTATATATGTAAATATACCTATAAACAGATGTTTTTAATATAAACACATACAAAAATAAAAAAGAATGACTCCAACACTGTAATGTCAACCTTTTCTAAACCTAAATCTAAATCTACTTTTGTTAGGTTGAACTTGTTAACAAGTTCACATAGAACATAACTCATTCCACATCCCCACAATAAATTAAACAATCTCATGCCATAAAAAAAAAGTACTAACTTCAATAAAATCTACAAAGAAAATACGAGACATACCTTTGTTAAATCATCAAGAATGATTTTTCTCTCATCATTACTGTTGCAACAATTAAGCACACTGTACAAGATATCAACCAGAAAATGCATGTCTTTTCTCCAGTCTTCTTTCAGCCAAGTTATTAAATTCATATACAGAAACTGTACAGATGGATTTTCATTATTAACTTTTATGTCCTCTTGGGATTCAGCCGGAGGACAGCTTGTGTTGGTTCCCTGTTCTAAAAGAACTTGAAAAACTCTGTTTGAAGAAAAAGAGTTGAGGAGGGCAGAAAGAAATTTCAAATGCTGCTCTGACTTCTGTTCATTGACATACACAATACTCAGCTCAGAAAGGTTGCAGACCAAATTTTCTAATGGTTCTTTCCTTAGAATTGAACTATGCTGAAGGTCAGCTTGTATTTCAGAGTCAGTATTATTCCTCACTTCCGTCGTCTTTGCACTCTCCGTGTTCCTTTCAGATTCATCTTCATCCAAGAATTTTACTTTTAGAGACTTTCTGATGCTCGGTTTTGTCGCAGTCTTCGGATTTTGAAGAACTTCCAGCATATCAGATATGGCAAACAACGTCTTCTCATCAGCCTCCAACTTATCAACGTGTAGTATACACATTTTTAACAGACGGTCCCAAAAGTTTGACAACAGTTTCTGGTAAACTTCATTTGTATTATCATCACTAGAGACTTCAGCTTTAGCTTCCCAGGAGCTTAGTGTTTCTGCTATTTGATAAAATAATGGTCCATGTTGTAACCTGGGCTCCTGAAGTACAGCATCAGTTAGAGGAATTAGCTATTAAAAAAAAAAAAAAAAACCTAAATTGACCCAACTAGAAAAGCTTTTTGTCATTTATAATAGCAGGAAATTCTATAATTTTGAAAAACATTCTGGAGGCAATACCAAAAAATCTTAGAACTGTTAATACTGAATTTATAGCAAGGAAAATATTGAAAAATTTTGGTAATGTTATTTTTTTCCCCATAAGATCTAGTGAGGCTTTCAATAAATAAGTCTTTAGAAATAAGTCCCTACAGAAGTTGATGGTTTTTTCATAATAATTCAAAGTTAAAGAAAACACTAGGTAGTTCTAACAAATACCTGCTCGTATATTAGCATTTGATGCATTTGTCTCTGTTCATCTTCATCTGTTTTCTGTAGTACGACAAAGCGCAGACATTCCATAAATGCAGTTATAATTGCTGAACTTTCTGAAGGACTGGCTAGTGCTCGCTCATTCGACAACCTGTTGAAAGGTAACATTGGGAGGTGGGAGTAGGAACAGTCAGTTGACTAAGCTTCAGAGAAATTCCATGAAATACTTCAATGCAAACTTGATTACATTGCTTTTATCCAGACAAAACTCATTTAGTTGTTAGATAGAAATGAATTCAACAGGACATGCAAATTATATTAAAATAACTTTCATCTTGTCTTTTACTTTAATATTGAAACAAGTATGGAAACTGAGAAAACTTATCCAATAAAGTATATAGTTCACAGTTTCAGCTATTTGTCTAAACCTAGCTGCAGTTTTCTGTACACAGTAAACACATTTAGGTGTTCAAGAAATGCTTAGCTGTTTTACTACGGGAAATGAGTTAGTGGGGAAATACTGCTGGTTGGTGAATGGTCAGAATGGACAGCCTAGGAGGTCTTTCACAACATTGGTGATTATATGATTTTACTAAGCCTATAGCTTGTGTTATAAATACAAAAAGAAAGGAACTAATCGTTACAGCAAAGAGAAGAAAAAATACACAAAAAGCCATCGAAAGAAGGTTTCACCACAATCAGTTTGATTCAGAGCAACAGTAATGTTTAACTCACCATTTAAAGACCACACGAAATTACTATACTACTTTCTCAAAGAACTCTGCTAATGATCACCTTACCATCTATCAGTAAGTGATTTTGGTTTTAAAGAAGTTTGGCTTAAATTTTAGTCTTTCCGAAAAAGACAGATGTAAGTTTGTGTATACAATGCATACATAATACATAAATTACATTTGACAGACAGCTGTTTTTGACATTTTAAAGGAAAATTGTAGCAGTTCAAATCCACCAAAATCAATATGAAGAGAAACAAACTTCCTGCACCTAGTAGATTTCCCAGCCACAGTGCTAACCCGCAATCATCTCTATAATAGAGACCTTTGTGCCGGCAAGAGGAACCTAATCTCTCCAAAGTAACTCAACTTGAAATTTCTTTCCCATTTTTCCTTTTAAAGCTTACCATGGAATAAACATAAAACTCTGACAAGGAAAGAATGCTTTTGGCAACAAATATGTAATAAAAATCACATAGGAGGTTCAACTGGACAGGAATAGCTGCAAAGGATTGACATTAGCATTGGATATGCAAAAGTACTTTGAAAATGTTCAGACACCATAGTGAAGAAAGGTATTTTTCTTTCCCTTGACGATACACGCATATTTAAATACCCTCAAACAAAGAGATATAGTTACCTATGTTTAAATGCTTAAAGATTAGTCCTGTTCTATTTCTAAGCACAAAACTGACAATAAATTATTACAATTTGTGGTTCATACCCTTGAATTATGGAGCTGAAAAAAGTTCGGAAATATTCCAGCCTTGGTGCTGTGATGTCAGGAGGTACCTTGCTAATGAATGGCAAGATATTTGGGTATATAACAGTAGCTAGTCCTCGTCCACCTTCTCGAAGTACTGTCCACAGTTTTGGTAGAACTCCTTTTCTGGCATTTACATGACTCCAACAGTCCTAGAGAAAAAAATATACTTAAATTAAAAGAGAATACATTGCTTTAGAGGAACTCCTTAGATGGACACTCAATTTATCTGGCTATGTTGTAGCTAAAGCAAATTATTGTAAAAATTAAGTTGATTTGCCCCTATTTTTAAAAATTCTTATTTGAGTTCATGAATTTTTATAGGTTATTCTGATAAAACTGCAGTTAAAGACTTCTCTTTAATGATCCAGTACTTAAGAATCTTTCATAAAAGTCATTAGCTTAACTGCTTCTATATTTAATTCTCTGCTTTTATCATTAAGAATAAGCATTGATTAAAAAATATTAACTATAGAAAGCATCACTAACTTCAAAACTTCCTGAAAAGATCTGATAATTACAAAATACCTCAGCAATTTCTTCTCACGCATTAAAGATCTTTACCCTCTGATCTATCATCGTTCAAGATATCTACATCAAAGCTGTTTAACATATACAATGTATGTTTTTGGGGAGCACTGCTTGTCCTGTTACTAAAAGTTCAGGATTAAGCATTAAATTATAAGAGAAAACAAACAAATTAAAAAAAAAAACAACACTGAAGGTCATTTCTGTGACCTTCTCTAACCAAGAAAAAAAGTTCAGTTTTTAATCCAACAGATTCAGGTTAATTTAATAAACTTATAAAAATACCAATGTTGGATACAACAGATTTGAAAGTTATGCTGATATTCAAAGGAGGAGGAAGGAGTGTGAAGCATTGATAATTTCATGTTATTAATTAAGAAGAATACCCAGATAACTTGTTCTTTATTCTACACAAGTAACTCTGGCACCTGGTGAAAAATTAAATGTGACATTCCAGTGAAGCATCTGCCCCTTAGGTTTATTATGTTACCTCAATGGTGGCAATAGCACAAAGGACAGCTTCCCAAAGAGCAGGACACACCACTGCATCACTGTCATCAATGCTGAGAAGAACAGCAGGACAAACTCTTGGTGCTTCAGCTTTCACCAGCTCAGGCAAGTACTGGCAAAAAGCAGAAGCCAGCTCAAAGAAAGCTGAACGAACCTGACAGACCACAGAAGAACAAAATCATTAAATAAATGACAATACACTATTGCTATACATAGCTTTATCATTGTTTCTGAAGACAACAGGCAGGCTCCATATTTTAGCACATCAGCAAAGGCTTAAGTATTAGTAAAATAAAATAACATTTAATATTTTAAACTATTGATAACATGCATTTTACTAACATTACATTTCACTTCTTAATACATTTCCTATTTGGGAAATTTTAGAACAGGATTATCCATTTACACTCTAGAAATCTGAGAACTGTTTCAAACATAATCCAGCAAAATACGGAGTTCATTCTTGAAAGACACAAGAAATTAGCACCTGCTTAGATCAAACGCATTATCTTGAATGAAAACTCAACAATGTAATCAACATAAAATTACCTGTGGCATGCTGTGTTTACCATATTTCCAAAATTTGGTTTGAGACAGAAGTGACATTAATTTGTCCTTTGATGACTGCATCTCCTTCTTTGGCAGCATGCTAAGCAACTTTTTTAAAGCTAACAAGGAACAGGTCAAAATCCGGAAAAATTTGGCTTCTCTTTCTTCCTCTGGTACAGTTCTCAGAAAAAAACAAAAAAAACAAAAGAAAAAATTAAAGCAAGCTCTCAATCAACAGGCTTTCCATATGCTCCAGTGCTACCAAATTACTCTATAAAGTACTAGAGTTTCCAGTCATCCTATCTTCCAGAGTTATTCTTAAATACTACTTCTAAAAGAAGTGTGAATTAGGAAAAAAACTTCTAAAAGAAATGTGAATTAGGAAACTGATAAGTATAAATGCTTTCACAAATCTGAAATCCCAAGGAAAGATGCTGGGATCTAGACTCACACAACCATTCCTTCTCTTTAAACAGAGCTAGAAATACTACCTCAACAAGGAGGGCAAAACCCAACCCAAAAGACCAAGATTTAAACTCATTAAAGTAGGTTAGCATACTGAGGATCACTGAGTGTATCAGGCGTTTCTTTCAGAAGGTGATCTTGAAGAACCTACAGAGAAAAAATAATATATATATATATATAACATACATACACACACACAAGAATGTAATACTTATGTGAATAGTATAGCCTATATATTACTCAGAAACAGCTCTACAGTAAAACCTGAGAAACCCTGAGCTGAGCCTCTTCAAATGTATTACAGGCACGCTAGTGAGCAAGAACACAGTTTTAATGACCCCTGTTAAACACAGTAGCTGTTCTCAAATCCAGACTTGGTAAGACTTCTTAAGCTGCAGTCCTATGCTGACATATTTCTGGCAAACAAAGACAATAAACTGAGGCAAAGCAAAATGGTTAAGTAGGCATGTGATGGGCTGGCAATACAAACTTTCTTTTAAAATTCAGTTTCACATATGAATAGCAGAATAGTATTAACCTTGGTAACAACTCCATTGTTGAGGCTTTCTGAAACAGCACTCAGCATTCTTTAATCATCTACTATTGCAGCTAATCTGCATCATTGTTCTACCTGTCAGCAACATTATTTAATGACTAAGCATTAATACAAAGAAATGCATGCAGAAACATTCAGTTCATTAATTTCTATGGCTGTGTGGTTCCAGTCATCGTAACATGACAGAAAGAAAAAAAAAAGGTATCTTTGTATCAGTCTTTTCTTCACATTCATAGTTTCAGGTGAAAAACAAATTTATCTTACTGAAATTTAACCATGAATAGGTGACAGGATGAGTTTTAAACTTGTAAAAAAAGTTGAGATAAACACACAAAGCCTTAAAGAAACATCAACTCACGTTAAGAATTTCATCTTTACAGAATGCTAAGGCTTCAGGTTGTTTGCTTGAAGGAAAGGCTTTTTCAAAAGCTTCTTTTGCAGCAGAAGCAGCAGGGGAGTAAGTGTCACATTGTGCAATTAACCAGTATCCCATGATACTTTTTAAGTAAGGTGCCAAGTGTTTCTTCACTTTAAGGATCAGTTGCTCAAAAGACTGCTGAGTTGCTTCTCTAACACGGCGATCATGATCCTGTTGAAGCAAAAAGAAGTATATTTTTGTTGCCAAGTATTTCAAAGCAAAAGAAAATTATCTGCACACACATAAACAGAAGCAGCTCTTTCTCAGATTGGCCATTTTTGCAATGAATCAAGCTATGTAGATTTGAAAATATTCAAACTCTCTTAAATAAAGAAGAGTCCTAACTTAACACCAACATATTCTTGATACGTTACACATCTACAACTGTAACCTTTCCTAGATTTCCATAACCACAGTCATCATCTATTTTTTAAATAAACATTTAACAGAAAGACAGAAGAAAAATAGAAAGCCTTGAAGACACTTTTTGAATTTAAACAACCATAGTCCTACACAAATTGTGCACTTATCTGCCATTTTCTTTGTATACGTTTGTTTATTTATCTGTGCACCAATTTACATCATGACTTCCTGTGCTCTTGGCTCCTAAAGGAAACATCAAGAACAATTCTAGTGGATCCTAATGATTCATTTCAGTTAATATCACATTTTTAACAGTAGCCATTCCAGAAGGAGGTAGCATGATTAAAGAATGGCAAGGTGCAGACAGAGCCCAGGCATCAACAGTTGAAGATACTACCAGTACAGAAACATTTTACTAACAAAGAATGCTACTTCCCTTCGTTTTCTTTTACCTAGAATAAGACAGTAATTCCGACAAAAATATATGTATCGATAAGACTGCCTTAAATGTTTTCACAGGAAATATCCAGGGAATTTTCTCATTTGCATAGTTTTATACTTACTAGTGAGATTTTACAATAAATTCTTGGCCAATAAGGAAGAACACCTTTAACAACTTCTGCTTCTCTTTCTTTGCACATGGTACCAAACTCTTGCATAGCCTAAAAGATAGATATCAACAGCATGATTTAAGAACTGTCAAACTTAACTGTCAAACAAAACTGTCAAATTTAAGAACTGTCAACTCTCTTTCAAAAATTAATTTATTTCTTGAAATTAAGCAACCATAAAGTCAATGTTATGAATGCTCTATCAGCACTGCCTGGCAGGCAGTCTTAGAAGACCTCCAAAGTACCATCTATACTGCAGCTCAAGTAAATATATTGGTAAGAATGTATGACTGAACATCTTGATAGATTTCTCTCCCAACCTTAAGAAAATCAGGAGAGATCTTCCAACATAAAATTTTACTGGGGAGAAAGTATACACCTACTTTTAATTTTGTTATGATATCCCTTTTAGAGAGTTTTCGCAAGACCATTCGAAAATCAGCATCCACGAGGCTGTCTATTTCCTCTGCACCTTGAACTGCAGGAACATAACCTAGATCACTCTGCGATGTTCCAAAGCCAATAAACCCAGGCACTGTCCCACGTTCTTTGGCGAGGAGCTCTGCAGCCCGCCCGCTGCTAGAAGGCTAACAAAGAACAGAGAAATCAGTTACAGAAATCAATCACTTATTTAATTTTGCATGCATCAGGCATTCAAAACAATGATACTATTTATATTATATAATCTTCTATTTAAAACAAAGCCTTACTAAAAGGGAAATCCATGGTTTAAACACAGAAATTTGACCTAGAAAATTATTTTTCTCCTTAGACTCAACATTGCATTTCCTTATCATGACCTTAATCAGTGAACAATAATTATATTATTTTTTACACATACAAAAAAAAATTACAAAAAAAAAATAGAAAAGCCCTTCCATAAGTTAACAGTTTATTAAGAAACTATTTCTCTTTCGTCATTGCTGCTTTTTCCAAGTTCTCACGTTATTGTAAATAAACCAACATAGCTCCCATGACATATTCATAGTGTTAGGTGGAAAATATAGTCAGGCAGCTAAGAATGCTACCAGGAAGAGTCAGGAACAATTTGAAAAAAAATGGAGCAAAATGATACATGTATAAGACAATGTAACTCTACCCCATCAGACTGCAGTGAGTGGTTTGGAATGAGCATTTAATCTTGCTTGCCCCAGTTAAGTCAATATCTTGCTCATGCTAATGGCCTCATTTTTATTTCAAGTATGCTCCTCTGAAGAGACTGTCCTGAAACTGAGGGATGCTTTAAAGTTATCTGTAATACCGTATCACAGAATACAACAACAGAATAATTAAGATCAGAAAAGACTCTAAGATCAACCTGTCCAACCATCAGCCCAACCCCACTAACCACATCCTTCACATCCACACAATTCTTGAACACTTCCAGGGACGTTAATACCACCACCTACCTAGGCACACTGTGCCACTGCTTTACCACTCTTTCTGACAAGAAATTGTCCCTAATATCCTACCTGAATCTCCCCAGAACAAATTAAGGTCATTACCTCTCATCCTATCACTGTTACCCAGGAGAAGAGGCTGACCCCCACTCTGCTACAACCTTTCACGTGGTTATAGGAAGCAAAGAGGTCTCCAGACTGAACTGTTGTTTCCTCAGCCACTCCCCGTGCTCGTGATCCTTTACCAGTTTTGCTGTCCTTCTTTGGATCGACACCTTTCCTGCACTGAAGGGTGCAACACTGAACACGGTACTCCACAGGCAGCGTCACCAGTGCCAAGTATAGGGGATGACCACCTCCCTGATCCCACTGGCCGCACTATTTCTAATACAAGCCAGGATATCACTGGCTACCAGGATGCCCTGCTGCCTCCCATTCAACTGGCTGATGACCTACACTTCTACAATCTTTTCCTTCGCATAGCTTGCCAGCTGTGTTGCACGGGGTTGCTGTGACCAAAACGCGGGACCCAGTACTTGGCCTGGTCAGACCTCAAAAGAGCTCCTTCAGACCACTGATTCAGTCTAACCAGATCACAGAATTGTAGGGGTTGGAAAGGACCTCTAGAGATCATTAACCCCACTGCCAAAGCAGCTCCCTAGCCCAGGTTGCACAGGTAGGCATCCAGGCGGGTCTGGAACCTGATTCAGTCTAACCAGATCACAGAATTGTAGGGGTTGGAAAGGACCTCTAGAGATCATTAACCCCACTGCCAAAGCAGCTCCCTAGCCCAGGTTGCACAGGTAGGCATCCAGGCGGGTCTGGAACGTCTCCAGAGAAGGAGACTCCACCACCTCTCTGTGCAGCTGTGCCACTGCTCCGTCACTGCACTGTGAAGAAGTTCCCACACACATTTGTGCCAAACTTCCTATACTTCAATTTGTGACCACTTCCCCTCATCCAGTCACCACACACTGCTGATCCCTCTGCAGAACTTTTCCTAAACGAATACACATCAAATACCTTTTTTTTATTTCTAACAATCGTTAGCTTGGTTCTCGGGTAATAACAACTTGCTGAGGTTCAGCCTACTTTCCTAACTCCCTTCGGGAACATCAGACACACAGACGCATTACCCAATCACCTTGTCAAAACAGTAAGACACTTTTCCTGTGCGTAAAACCACAGCAGCAGGGACATGCCCTCTCAGAAGACAGCAGGCTGGGTCAGAGTTATCCTAAACACCACCCACCGAAACCTCGGACAACTTTCACCCAGTCCAGCGAAAAACCGCCTCGCAGCCCCAGCTACGCTGCCCGCCTGCATAAACACGGCCGACCTCAATGTCGCAACCCCGAGCTGCGGCCCCTTCGAAGGCAAAAGACGGAGAAAGGCGGCCCCAACAGCCTACTGGCGGCGGAGGCCACGAAGCACAAGACAGGGCCCCGCCGCCCACTCGGGCTGGGCCAGGCCGTTCACCAGCCCTGCAGAGTGGGGCAAGGCGGGAAGGCCGCAGCGCTCACCCGCACGTTGCCCTTGGTCCGTTGCTTGTTTTTGCCCCCCATGGCGGCGGCACAGGCACGGGCCGAACGCGGCGCTCCCGGAAGGACGGCGAGCAACGACGCGCGGGAAAGGCGGGGCAAGCGGAAGTCCCGCCTCCCTCATGAGCCCGCCCGATGTGCTGAGCCCGCCCCTTCGCCTCAACGCACCCACACCTGGAGGAGGGCGTGGGGCATTTATTAAAGTCGCTGTGATCTTGTAAAATTAAAAGAACTTCACGACTCGCATGTCCTCAGCCAGGGAAATTTGCGTGCATCAAGCACAACCACTGCAAACTCTCGCTACCGAAGATTTCTGACCTCATCCTATCTGCATAAACGAGGCTTTTCCAAACCTGCTCTTAAAAGAAAAATATATTTACCTCATGGCTTCATGAGTTTTCAAGAAGAAAGCAGAAGAAAACACGATCAGAAAAAGTCTCAGTGTAGCACTACGATTCCACGTTTCATAATCCTACCCATTAGGTTACCAAACACAGTTTCTTTGTAATTAGGTGTGTACCCAAAGGTCCTTTAAACCAGCAGCTGTAGCAATGCATTCACAGAATCACAACATCACAGGGGTTCAAGAGACCTCTGGAGATAACTGAGTTCAACCCTCTGCTAAAACAGTATCTGTGCATGTTGTACAGATGTCCATTCATTCTGTCACTTTCATTATTCATTGAACACTTGTTTTCATAGAAAACTGGACTCATCACATTAAGCGAGAATCACTCATTTCCTCTCTGATCAACTGTTGCAGAGCAGCTAAGGAATCTGCTACGAGGATTAACTTAGAAATGTAGGCAGTTGGACCTGTGGTGATTTAATGCCCTTCAACCCCAAAGTACATCTGAAAAATGTCACCACATCCTTTTTCTTCTAAAAATTGATACAGCTGCCCCAAGTCCATATGATTTCCTCTAGCACCATGTGCATCAAAACATTTTTCTTCCAAAGTGGAGAACTTTCTTTGTTTCTGAATCTCAGCAAGACATCCACCTTCCAAAGAAATATCTTCTCGGTGCCGAATCAGTATTCTTTTCCATGTTAGTCTTCTTATTCTGAAAGAAAATGGAGAAATGTCAATCTACCTATAAAACACAGACTCTTCTGGAAAATAGCATGAAATAGAAATTATCACAAAAGCCAACAAATTTAATTTCTACATCTATCTGGACAGAAGTAATGGCTCCTTAGTTGCTTACAGGAATACTGCTTGCATGTACATACCCCACAAGCAGCAGCTTGTTTCATCTCTTTCAAAACCCTTACGCATCTCACAAAATAACTGATGACAGTGTGCTTTCAATTTCAGTTCTCACTTATGCCTTGATGTTCTAAGAATTCTAACATTTTTACCACGCATTCTCACATTCTTTTAGTCAAACAGTGATGTTCATTTAGTCTCATCACTCCATACAAGTGATGAGAGCAGAATAAATTACAAACATAAAGCAATTTAACCAGATACACATCTTAATAGAACTAGAGTAATGCTGTCCATTGCAATATCACTGAAATACAGAGCAAGATAAAAACAGAAATATAAGTGCACTGTGCAGTGTTAGTAGCTTTGACTGCTGTAGCAATCGGTACAGCGGATATTCAGAGAAGCAAGCACATTATGACAAAAATAAATAAAACACAATAAAACACCACGTTTGCAGACCTTTATAGGTTGGAAGGTGGTTGGGTGTCATATCTTTGCCCACTTATACAACACAAAAAAAACAAAAAACAAACAAACAAACAAAAACAAAGTACTTCACACATTAATGGCATTTAAGCACAAAAAAAAGCTAACCTTGACCAGAACTCTTCACAACTACTTTGCAGGCCTTCTACACAAACAACACCTGGTTTCCCAGGCATGCAAAACCCTGACAGAGAAAGTTCCTTGGACCACTCTATAATATTCTTCCTTTTTTGCTTGTTGTAAATATGGTGACTATAGATCCACAATCTAGTGAAAACAACGTCCTCTGACTGCACAGCACTGGATGTCGTCACTGAGGAAGGTGAAAGTTCTCTGTCAATGTAAGCAGCTGCCTGGTCTTTAACCCATTCTCTGGCACTCAACACACAAGGCTCGCCACTGCAGTTCTGCATCAAATACGTTTTTAGATCTGAGTTCAGCTGGACTTGCTGAGAACGGCTTAATAATGGTGACCTAAAGAAAAAATAAAAAAGTAATATGTTTACAGTTTACCATATTTTTCAGACAGTTTACTTACGGTACCAAACAAATCAGGCTATATGTACCTGCTATTGACACTTAAGACATCTGAGCTATAGATGTCATAAAAGGCATTCAACTATTGTGCTAACTCTTGAATACAGATAGAGTACAAAAAATCAGAATCAAGAAAATGGGACATAAGAAGAAAACATGGTGACTAAACTAATGTTCTGTAACACACAATGACAGAAAATACTTCTTTAATGAGAAATGTTCAAGAAAAAAAAAAACCTGAAGTCTGGAAGTAATAACATTTGGTCAAGAAATAGAAAGAGTAGTGAGTTACTTTTCACTCCTTTTGTTGGTGTCAAAATGGAAAACATACTCTGCATGAGCATCGGACTAACAAACTTTGTACAGAAGATGGAACTCCTCCTCACTATTCCCATTTTTATTTTATTTGCCAACGTGACTGAAGAAATCAAATTCTTTTAGGTTTGACTTTCTTCAGCACCACTGTCCACCTTGGACAAATATGACCAGTAAACAAATTTGAATAATTTGATAGTAAATTAACAAAAAAAAAAAAGAGACTGTATATTGATATTAGATTTTTATTTACATATTAGAACGCCTTCTATGTATTTTTATTAGCAGTATTTTTAATAACGTACCTCACAGTAATTTCTGGTAGAACAGAGGGATATTTAAATGGTAAAGCACAGACCATAGAAAATCTTACCTAAAAACAAATGAGCATACATTAAGTTCAGGAAACCTCAACATCTCAGAATATATTCTTAGGAGAGAAGAAATAAAATAACAAAACACTCTCTCCAAAACAAAACACGCAGAAAAAAGATGTCATTAGGATACCATAGAGGTGTTAGGGTCCTCTAGCTTCACGTTCAGTATAAACTGAACTTTTGAAGATGGCATCTCTGCAGCATCATTTTCAACAAAGTGCTTTAGCTCTGCCACGGCCAGCTGGTCAGTCACAGTGAACTCTTCCTCATAGGGAAACATGCTAGAGAGTAAATCTAATTCCGATATTTGTATCTCAGCTTCCTCTCGGTTAGTCATTCCTGCAGCTTCCTAAGTAAAGGAGAAGAAAAGCGTATGGGAAGAAAAGAATGTGTGAAGCTAATCGTCTACCCCCACACTAGCCAATTCGTCTTTATAACCAACTCCATCACAACTAATTCACGTATGTTAAGGCAAAGCGTGAGCTTCACGGTGACAATTCCATTCAGCTGTGGGACGGAACCACAGAGGGCTTCCGGTCGGAAGGGAGCCCAAAGCCCACCCAGCCCCAATCCGCTACCGTGGGCAGGGCTGCCCCTCACCTGCATCCGTTCCAGACCCTCGGCCGTCGCTCCGCCGCCGCGACCCACCCACTGCGCATGCGCCACCACTCCCAGCACCACTGCCGCCGCCTCCCGTTCTCCTCCACCTCCCACCCCGCGCCTTCGCGGCCCACAATGCATCGCGCCGGAAGTTGTCCGGGGATGAGGTGAAGCGGCCGCGGCTGACCGGGATCGAGCCACGTGCAGTCATGCCGTCCGCGCTACGACGGTAGCAGGTGAGGGGCGGCAGCGTGCCGAGCATCACGGCTATTTCAATCCCAAGGTTCGCTTCGCTGGCGGTCCGCGGTCTCTCCTGTAGCCGAGGCGCTCGCCTTTTCCCATTGGCTGCTCCGCCTGTCAGTAAAGCCGTGGGGGCGTTTTCGGCCAATTGGAAGCGAGTGGGTTGGAGCCGCGTGCGGGTGCACGGCGAGGCCGGAGCGGGGCCGTGAGCGTGACACGTGAGGGGCGCGGGACGCGGTGAGTGCGGCAACCCCGACCCCGAGACCCTCTGGCCCTGCCCGCCTCCTGCAGCGGGGCGGAGGTGTCGGCTCCCCGCTGGCGGACCGCCGGGCTTTGCAGGCCTGAGGGCATTGCCCTTGAGTGTCTCGGGGTGCGGATGCGCTTTCGGTCCTTTTCAGTTCAGAGTGCTCTTTGGTGAAAAATAAAGCCGTCGTGAAGGGAAACCGACCCTAGCGTTTTGTTGGGTTAGGTGTTGGGTTCTGTGTCCCTCTTCCCAGTGTAAGTTTCTGATGGAGAGCTTGTGGAGAGCCTGTCGGACACGTCTGGCCGACCGCAGCAGGTTACGTGAACAGCTTGGTGCTGACCTGTCAGCATGGCTGGGGCTAAAGCAATTTGGGAAGGGCTGTAATGGCTTAGAACGGATTGTAAAAGATCAAACGCTGTAATTTTCTGCTGGGAAAAAAAAAGGTGCTGTGGAGTGACTTTGGATGAACTCATTCTTGAAATGAATGCATAGTTATAAATGTGACCATAGGATCACAGAAGGGTTTGGGTTGGAAGGAGTCTCAAAGCCCACCCAGCCCCAACCTGCTGCTGTGGGCAGGGCTGCCCCCCCACCAGTTCAAGCTGCCCAGGGCCCCATCCAAACTGGCCTTGAGTGCCTCTAGGATCTGCTCTTGAAGTTATTTAACCATTCTGCTACTTGTTATTTAACATCTGGGCTGTCAGCTCTACAAGCATGCTTTTTAAAGGGTTTTTCATACGCAAAGATCCTTTCTATGTGCTGTTTCTAAAGTCTCCCTATCTCAGTTACTCTGATTCTTTCTGGCAGTGGCAGCACCAAGCAGGCAGCTGTTTTGCTGGTGTGGTACTGATTCCAAGCTCAAGCATTTTGAAAGGATGGATGTTATGAGTCAGACTGAGTTCTGTGCTTACACATTTACCTGCAGCTGACTTGGAATGGTGGAGAGCAGAGCCAGGCCAGCTTGCAAAGCATGCATGAATCTACAGAGACTCAGTTATGAGCTTTTTTATAGACTCAGAGAATCATTTGAGTTGGAAGGTACCTTTAAAATCCATCTGGTCCAACTCCCCTGCAATGAGTGGAACACCTACAGATAGATCAGGTTGTTTGGAGCCTTATCCAACCTGAACCTGAGTGTCTCCAGGGATGGAGCATCCACCGCCTCTCTGGACAGCCTGTTCCACTGCCTCACTGTCATTACTGTAAGAACTTTTTCCTTATATCCAGCATAAATTTTCTCTCTTTTAGCTGGCATCAATTCTGACATCTGTGAGATAAGTTTCAGAATGGGGAAAAATTCAGTTTCATTTCCTGAAGTGCCTGTTTCACTGGTTACTTCAAGTCCAAGTCCTGAAAGTGTATGGGATTTTTTGACAGATAACTAATTCACCTTGTTCTTCTTTGCATTGCTTTTACTTTGAGGTTTTAAACCATTGTTAATAATTCATACTGACATCTTGTTTCTAGCACAGTTACAATTGCTTCTGTTAAATTATAATTAATGTCTTTTGAGAATTTCAATCTATGAGCTAATCCACCTGAAGGAACATCTTGGCCATAGAAACAGTGTGTTGTTCAGCAGCTGACAGATAAAACCCAAACCTAATTTCTGATTTTCCTTTACTAGGTCACTCTTGTGTGTAAAGAAAATCTTAAGTTACGAATATGGGAAAGAAACGCACCAAAGGCAAAACTACACAGGCTGATGAGTCTCTGGATATAGTGGGTATGTTTCTGCAGAGAAGTCTCTAGGCTTACAGAGGAAAACAGAATTATTTCTTTTAACCTCAGAGAAAGCTTGAATACTCCTTAATATCAGAATGCCTTTACACCAGCTGGCCTCACTGGCTTTGAAGTAATGATTACAAAGTGCAGGTTTGTATAATTGAAACTGAAGTTTTAAAAGAAACTTTAGCGTGACTAATTCTTCTAAAGTGCTGTAAGATAATACTATCTTGAAAACCATTATTCAGTCACCACCCTGTTGTACAGAACTTATTGTTCTGCTCTTGTGGTAGCTTCTGTATACTATGGCATTTTTAGCTTCTTTCCCCCCCTACCCCCCTTTTGTCAAGATCTATCTCTACTATGATTGTTGGTTATCTTTTTCCAGTTAAAAAAAAAAATCAGTTATGTTGTAACTGCCAGTGCCCTCTCATTTATTTGGTTACCCTGACAAAGTCCTATATGGCTGCAGATGGAAACCGTTACGAGTAATTCCATTGTAGCGTAGCAGCCAAGATACAAAAACTTGGTTTAAATGAAGACGGAGGTGAAGGTTATGAATTTTGTTGTTTTATTTTTAGTCATTTATTTTGAAGTCTTAAAAGAAAGCTTTTAACATCTGTATTTTGACTGTTATTGCCTATCATTTGTACTGTGATAAAATCTGGGATGCTTGTATGGAAATAAAGCTGTAGGTACCAACTTTAGTTACATCTCAGCAAGAACATTTTATAGCATTTTGTTGCTGTGGTTGAGGTCATAGCCTGGCTCACTAGATAGGTTTGTAACCAAAAGCTTTGACAGCTCTTCTGATGAGATGTAGATTTGAGTGATACTTGAATTATAAGTTTCTTAGCAATGCAAGAGTTTAGGATGTATCAAAAATATCCTCAGATTGTGAGTGGAAGTAACAAAGTACGGGCTTCTGAAAGGGTTTTCTGTCATGTCTGCTTAATTGTCTATCAACGTTCCTTTGAGTTTAGAGAGATCATCACAGTTTCTGGATTACATCCTGTGTCTTTGAAGTCCACAGACGTCTGCATTTGTTATGGTACCTACGAGATTCTTGTGCTTTATGTTTTGTAGAACCTGTTTGCAAGCATATTCGTAAAGGACTGGAACAAAGTTATCTGAAAAAGGCACTGTTGAATGTGGAATGGTGTGTTTGTCAGGACTGCAAGGCAGACAACAAGACACGAGAGAAATCTGAGGAAGAAACTGATGAAAGCCCTTCAATATGGTTATGTCTAAAATGTGGCCATAGGGTATCTCTTGTTTTGTTGTTAATTTTTGTTAACATCTTTATGTGCCTCGTAATAGAGTGGAACAACAGAGCTTCTAATTGAACAGTTACATCTTTTTATTATCATTTTAAACATGGTGCTGTGTGAGTGATTTGATATACGTTAGTCTCATGAAAAAGGTCTGCTCTTGAATTGCAAATGAAGTACTTGGAAGGTTGGCACAAAGGCATTTAGCAGACTTAAGGCTAAAATATAATCTTGAGGATGTACTTTCCTAGCAAGACCAAATTATTTTTCTAAGAAAATATAAATATGTGATAATGCTCTAAATATTTTTATTTTCACCGTAATATCTTGTACTTACATCAGTTTGTTGAAGTTAGAACTCTGCATGCCAAACAGTTGGTTGTTCGGGGGCTTTTTTGTTTGTTTTGTTTTGTTTTCTGTTGCATTCTTCAAGCTGTTCAAACTAGAATAAAATTAAGTAAATTAGATTTTCAGCCCCCAAAAGACTCTGGTTATTCTGCACTCAGTAAGGTACTTTTCTGACTGCAGAAAAAATGATTTGAGCCATCTATTCACCCTAATTGGTTGACCATAATTGATTGGTTTTCATTTAAATACTTTCTTTATACTCTGACTCTGTGTATGTTTCATTGATAGTCAACTGGATTTTGTGACACTTCTGGTTATCGACATTATAGGGCTGTGGCAGAAATTCTCAAGAGCAGCATGCTTTAAAGCATTACACAACGCCAAGATCAGATCCCCATTGTTTGGTTCTCAGTTTGGACAACTGGAGTGTGTGGTGAGTTTGTCAGGAAACAGTTAAGATGTAGCTAGAGGGCAACAGAGGCTGGGATATCATTTGTGTTTCTTTGTGATTTCTGACAGTTCTTTAGAAATACATAAAGCATTTCCACACGCAACAATCTTTAAGATCTGCTGAGTAAATATTGCTGTCTTGTAAAACTCCTAACTAGAACATTTTCCACAATTGAACTCAGAAGTGACCAATCAGTAAATGCTGTTTATTTCTTTATGTTACTGCTTTTGCTTGGTCAAAATGTATATAGAACATATACATAGAAAAACATGTATATAGCTCTCAGTCTCAGAAACATGTATATAGCTCTCAGTCTTAACTTCAATTCCCTTTCTGATGCAAACTTAATTAAGAACTCATTTAGTGAGAAGATAAAAGTAATTATGACTTCTTAATACAAGATGCATTGTTCAGGAAGCACAGATGCAGGATTAAAAGATGCTGTTGAGTCAATTACTATGAATTCTGTCCTGGTAATATTCTCTTCTCTTAAAAGAAACAGTATGTTAGTGTGTATTGGAAAACGGTAGCATCCTTAACTGTGCTGTACAGAAACATAGTATCTAACATAATTCTGATTTTGCTTAGTGTCACCTTTTTCTAAACTTATTATTCAACATTATGTTGATTTTATGTTAGGCTGTCTCTTTACTTGATCATATTTCGCATGTACATGTAATGATTCATATTTTTAATCTACTCGAGAATAGAAATGGACATTTTTAGTAATACATACATATTACTTAAGAACATGTGGATTGCTTTATGCTTTGAAATGAGTGTTAAAATTACGATTTTGATGTACTTTTTCTCTCTTGGAAAATGCCAATAGTTTTAAAATGAAAGTACTCTTGAATGAGAGAAAGTTGTCTAAACAAGATATTTTCCTTCCTTCTCGAATGTTTCTCTTCTACAGACACATACAAAAAGTTAACCAGAGAACAATATTGGGTGTAAAGTATTGTTGTTAATCAGAACTACAGTCCAGAGCTGTATTTCACAGTGGTATTAGTCCTTAACACCAAAAAGTTGAGAGCAGTTTTAATCAGAATTTGTTAATGCTAAATTTGTTAATGCTACGAATTTATGAATTAATGTACAAAGTGTGTATGCATACATGACTGAAACTGGACTTGAATAATACCTATATAAGCAGTTACCAAAAAATGGTTTTGAATATGGACAGAAAGAGGAGAGTTCTAGTAATTCATTATCTTCTACTGTTTTGGGCTTACAAGAAATGCTGTTGTACGTATTTGCAGTATGACATAACAGTTGTATGTAATACATAACAGTAGTAATGGTTTTCACGCATTAGTCATGAGTGAATTGGCATCTCTGAAAAAACTTAATTTCAATCTCTTCATTTCTTCAAGACTTCCTATAAAAACAGTTGTTGAAAGGTTACTGGGTTAAAGATTGCCCACAGAAGTAACTATAATTTGTTATTCCAGGAGTAAGAATGCCAACTTGTACAATTAACCAAACTGACAATAAATACATACTCAGAGATTCCACAGGTAGAACCAGGGTTTTTCTTGTTGTTTTTGTTTGTTTGTTTTTAGTAAAACATTGGAAAAAATAGAAAAATTACAGCTAATACTGAAGATGATAGAGATTAAGGGAAGCAATTTACTGCAGGCTTCTGCTGCTTTTAAGGTCAGAAAGTTACAGATAATCCTGAGATCTGCTAAATGCATTTGTGCCTAATAACTGTAATTGCCATGTTTGAAAGTGCAGAAGTGTTTGCATTCCCTTCAGTACCTTTTAAAACCTCTTCAAATAGCTGATTGGGTACAGCTACAAAATGGATATGTACAACTCTCCATATGCTGTATGTGTTCCAGTAAAATTTAACTCTTACTGAAGCATTTGTCACTATAATTTCTATCAAAATTATGCTGAAATCAGATCAGTGGTCTAAGCATGTACTTTCTTTGCTTGTGTAGAGACAAATAGAATTATTTCAATATCAAAAACGGGGGTGGGAAAAAAAGCATGCAGGATCAATGAAGCACAAAAATAATCAGGGCCTGTTATCTCACTTCCTTTTTTTGGGCAAAATTTGCCCAGCACTTCCTTTGCATGCAGCCTGGGTTTATAAGCACATCCCTTTCAAAGTCCCTTTTTTGTTTGTAAATCACTGCATCCTGACATTGTTAAATGAAGTTTAAAAACGTACTTACTTTCTTAATCAGAAATAAATTTAACATTCTTCTGTAAGACTTCAAAAATTTCAAAAACAAAAAACCAAACTCCTGTAACTTGTAATGTTTTATGTTTGTGTAATTTATTGCATGAAGCAAGTAAGTAGTTTAGGAATTGTAATGGGGAAAAAAATAGGACTAATTATTTTTTTTATCATTTTTTGGGGGGGCGGGTGGACCACTACAGGTGCTATGAATGTGACAATGAAGTTCCATACAGTACTTCTACACGATTGGGCCAGACTGTGGATTATATTAAAAAACAAGTTTGTGTCAACTCATCACGTTTAGGTAAGTAACTGTAGTATCCACAGAGTAAACCACAAAGTCCCTTAAAAACAGCAGATAATTCTGTAACTCAAAAACGTTCAGTAATTCTTTTCTTACTAAAGAGTATCTTATGGTAATTTGAATGACTGACTTCTTCATTTATTTATCTTTGTTAGTCTGGAAGCAAAATATCCTAGCCCATAGACTTAATTGGACCAGATTTTGCTTAATCCCCTAAATTTTACAGCCAAAAAATAAAAGAATAGCAGGAAATTAAATATGTATTAGAGTGTTCTGTGAGTAAATAATTGATTTCAGTGCTAAGAAAGGTCATTTTTATTCGTCAGTATTGCTCAGTCTCTCTTGAGATCTGAGGAAAAAAATTAATTGTTATTGCTTAAAGGTAATTTGATTTTTACTTCTTTATGTATTTATGTAGACATTTTAAAGTGTACCAGCTAGAGTGGCAGGTCTTCAGCTCTTGCAGCATGTGTACTCCTTCCATTGGGATACTTGAGAATTTGTTTTCTGCGGGTGTACACGTTGCTGCAGAGAATTGAGAGCTATGCAGTCTGCCTTCAAAATGCGGTTGTTTAAAAGCAAAGAACAGCAGCTTCCCACTCCAGTTTCCACAACATGCTGTGCCCTGCAAAACTATTTCTCTGTAAGGCATTTCCACTTGGAGGAGTTTTCATAGCAAAATAAATGCTCTAACTCCTACCAAGATTTCCAACATCATCCTACGCTTGAGTCACATCATAGCTCCTTTTGGAAACAGATCACACCCAAACCAGCAACGCCAAGTAGTTGTCTCTGCATATTTTGTTCAGGAATCAGCTGAGCTTTTCCCAAAGGGGATCAGAATCTTTGGGTGTGTTTGCTCCCTCTTTGCCGAATAAGTAGTTCCATTACGTGTAATATTTGAACTTAGATTGCTTGCTGGAATATTTGTTTTCAGATTTGAACAAGACTGCTGATTTAATACCCGCCTATGGTTGTCTGTTTCAGAAATTCCAGCAGTTATTCTTTTCTTGTTCTTCAACAAATGTGATATTGTCTTATTTTCTTGCTTTCTTTGAGCTGGCATTTCATTGTCTTTAAAAGTTAATCTCAACTCCCAGCCCTAGTCGTCAGAAACCTTATCAGAAGTAGACAGCCAAACTGGTAGAACCAGTACAGGTGTTATTCTGAAAACTACCTGGTGTTCCTTTATGGTTTTGTTAAACAAGTCATTGAAATTTTGAGCCATACACCAAGCTAATTTGGGGGAAAATACCTTTAATGTGTCATGAAGAATATGTACCTCTTGGTTTCATCTGTATTATATTCATGAAGAAAACACAAGGATTTTTTCACAGTGGGGATCCTTTTGAGGTTGCTTTCAGACAATAATGCCATATCAAGAGGCCCAGATGCCATCTTGTTGGGTGCTGTAGAAACTCCTAACGGAGGGGGTGAAGTTTCAGAGAACACATGCTGAGTTTCAGGGATTGGCATGAATGGGCTCAGAGTCGTGTTTAAATGCTAAGCTGACACAAAATGCTGTTTTAAGAGTTTCTTGTTTGTTTTAGACTGTCTGTGTGATCAGAGTTAAGAGCCTTACATCTGTAGGATTACAGAATTGTCGTATGTTCAAGTTTCAAACATCGTAGATTCTTCCTGCAGATTACAACTTCATTGCCACTTCCTTGTTGCTGAATTAATGTATTTGTTTCAGCAGAAAAAGAACGAGAGAAGAAAGACATTGGAAATCAAAAGGTAGAGAAAGACAGCAGAAATGAGCAAGAAAAAGAAGTTTTGCTGAAAGAGAGTTCTCATTCCAGTACCAACTCTGAAGTGACCGTGAAAGGACTAAGTAACCTGGGGAATACATGTTTCTTCAATGCAGTGATGCAGGTACAGTAGTTAATCCTGTTCTTACAGAGGTAAAAACAAAAAAAATAAGGCAAAGAAATGACACCACTAGGATATGATATTTATCTGCCAAGAATGATGGGTTCGCTTTAAAAATAGTGCATTGGCCCAGAGGAATATGAAGGAATGGCACTGCAGGTTCAGACTTGCTCTAAGTGAAGGTCTAACCAATTGCCTTGTCTTTGAGGGACAGTATCTTTTATTGATAGAGATTAAGCATGCCAACATCCTAATTTAGTAATAACATAAAAATACATTGTAAAGCAGTCTGGTATGTTACCCTTCCTGACCTCTTAGAATATGACATTAATACCCGAAGACCGTGGATGTTTACTGAAACAAAATACTCACTGTAAGCAACAGGAAATCAAATAGAGGAAAGTATTAACTGGATCAGCACATGGCATTGCCATCTTGCATGTCTTTTAGCTAAGAAGTGCATAGATAAATAAATTTCCTCTTTTACATGTTCTAAAGCTTGCATGTTACCTTGTACTCTTTGGCTCCTGAGCTTTACTTGAGCAAAATTCACATTGCACTTGTAGAATTTAATGAACGGTTTCATTTTATTTTCAATACGTTTTAGGCCAAGGAAATATGTACACTGCATTTACCTTTGGATTTAAAACAGACACTAGTAAGTAGACTGTCAAAAGATCAGTCTGTTGAAGAATAATACATCTGGAGCTTCTGCGACCTAGCAAATATAAAGAGGAGTTATTTGCAATTCCCCTTAGTTCTGTAGGATTTACTTTTGGCAGTTAAACATTGTATCCAGGGTTGTTAACTCTCTAGTTCTGGTTGCCTGATATAATTTACCATTAATCTTGTTGCTAACATGTGGCAAGTAGAACTTCCCTTCCTATTGTTCCCTGGCTACCTGTTTTCTGGCTATTTTTCTTTCTTTTGTCTTCTATAGAATTTATCACAGACCCCAGTCCTGAGGGAGCTGCTTAAAGAAGCTAAAATGCCTGACACAACAGTTAAGATCGAGTCACCTGAGTTATTCATGGTATATATGTTTCAACCTTCATTGTGGATTTGTTTGTTTTTCTCAAGTCTGCTTAAAAAAAAAAACAACAACCAAGCAATACTCTCTTCTCTAGATTGGAAAACTGCTTAACTGTTAACAAGATTAAAATGTAGAATTGGTGTGAACTTCACCACTGAATTTAACAGAGTTGCAAACGAAGTCAGCAGTGCTCTTTCATGATCAAAGTAATGAAAATGTGTAATTTTTGCATTTGTCTGAATATAATGTAGAGAACTAGAAAATGTCTCCTGCACAAATCCAGTGGAGATTTGGCTGGGGAAAAAAAAAGGGGGTTAAAGCACGCAATGCAGAGTTGTAAGTGAGCGGAAAAGTAGTTAATGACTCTCAGGTTATTGTTTTGATATCACGTGATGAGAAACCATTTGTTGCTTGTTCTTGTTGGTGTAACACATTGCCATCTTGAAATTTTGTGTATTCTTTATAAGAGTATTTTCAAGAAGAGATCAGACCAGGAAAGAAGTTATCCAGAAGGATCAGTCACCAAACTAAGGTTTGGTTCTACTCGTTTTTTTTTTCAAACAGGAACCTCAGATGGTAAAATTAGAGCAGCCGGGTCCTTTGACTTTAGCCATGCATCAATTCCTGACAGAAATGCAAGAGACGAGGAGAGGGGTGGTCACTCCTAAGGAACTTTTTGCTCAGGTTTGTAAAAAGTGAGTATCTACATAATTGCATAGCTTAATGAGTATAGGAGGGGGAGGAGAGTGTTGTATAAACAAAAGGTCAGTTTTCTTCTTCTTTTTCTTGAGCTTACATCACCACATATAAAACTACCGTAGTACTTTCAGTTTGTAAGGATAAAAAGCAAAATGTAAGTGAAAAGAAATAAAATGAAAGATATTTCATGATACAGTGACAAGTTCTGATTGGCTAGCCTCACGTTTTTAAAAGCTACCGTATACAGATGTTTAGTACTTTTACACATGTGGATGCTTGAGATTCTGTACTTGTGTGTCTGGTACATGGTTTTACTCCTTTATCTCTAATATCAGCTGTACCTTACAATTACTGTTTACTTTAACAGAGCAATACGATTTAAAGGTTATCAGCAGCAAGACAGTCAGGAATTGCTTCGTTACTTACTTGATGGAATGAGAGCAGAAGAAATCCAGGTGAGCATTCGTTTCATTGTTGCATATCAGTCTCTTCTTCAGAATGTAAAGTATTTAATCCTTGGACTAATTTCCTTATATAGGAATTGCAGCGTGGTTTGTTTCTCAGTCAGAAAGAAACTGGCTTTCTTTTTATTTTATTTTTTTTACATCAAAATGCAGGAACTCTTCTGTCATTACAGTCAGTTGTGTTGTATGGATTCTTTTAACAGTAAAGATAATTTTTTTTTCTTGATTTGAAGCACTTTACAAAACTATCTGAAGTTATTTAGGAAATTGTGCAATGTGTATTTGTTTTGAAAATTTCAGCGAATAAGTGTTGGAATACTGAAGGCCCTGACTGACTCAGACAAACAAAACGAAGAAGAACTGAAAAAGAAGATTAAAGGTAAGGATATGTGTTGCTGATGCTGTGATCATTTAAATTCTTCCTTTTCATTCTGTGAGCAGCAGTTGTCACTAACAGATACATGTTAAATGCCACATCTTGAATGTGTGTCTGTCTAGAACATATGACTTGAAAGCATTAAATGATATACAGTGGTGTTTTTTCTATAGTGGAGTAAGACAATATGTGCTGCAGTGGAAGTATAGCTTGAGGAAACTGGATTTGTTTATAGAGGACTTATTCTGATGAAAGCCAGTACTTGGTTTTAGCTTCAGACAATTGTCTGAGGTAAATCCTGAGAGAAAATGGGAACTCCTGCTGGGGTATGGTAATTTTGAGGAGTTCAAAAAATGCATTTGAGTTGAGAAAGTAACAGAGTTTTCAGTTTAGTCAGAATGTCTTTTGCAAATGTGTTTTCCCACCTGTTCCTTTAATATATAAATGGATCTAATTCTAAGAGTCTTAACTGCACTTCCTGAGTAGGCTAGAGCAGGCTAACACATGCCATGTTAATGTTGGTGGGATTTTTAGAGGTTTGGTATGCTGTAATTAAATGGGTTGCCTGTACATTATATGCAGTATTATTAACTTTAATATATTCTTTTTCAATTCTCAGAATTTGAAAAGAAGAAGGGAATAAAAAGCTTTGTAGATCGGATCTTTGGTGGAGAATTAACCAGTACTATTATGTGTGAGGAATGCAGAACAGTAAGTAAAGTACCTGCTTTGAATACTCTGGAGTATGAGTTTATGTCCTCTTGAGAAGAATGTTGAAGTAACTTTGTAGAAATAAGTGGAATTAGAGAGATCTTCTTTGTTTAATACAATCTGATGAGCTGCATGGTTGGCTGGAAGTCTGTTTTCCCTTATGCTGTAAAGCTAATATTCCATTCCTCTTCAAGAGTTCCAAAAAAAAAAGGGTGGCAGCAACAAGCTGCCTCTACCAAAGAATTTATCATCAGATTCCTGGTAAACACGTTCCAGTGGTGCAAATGATAGTGAATGAATTGTTCTGTTACCAGCAGTATGCTACAGGAGTCTCTCTTTTTCATTAGACAGTTAAGTCTCCCTTTCCCACATGGGAATTACCATGGAGTTCCTAGGAAAGTAGTTAAGGAAGAGGGCGCTGTGGGGATAGGGCATCCCAAAAATGGACTCATTATGGGTATTAGTGAGTGGGTTAGATAAGTGTCCTGGCAGATCTCAGAATCAATCTCGTAGGTCCTCTGTCGTATTCTTGCGTTCTAGGAAACTAAAACCTGGGGAAGTATTTATTTCTGTAGTGATAGAACTGATAGAATTTGGTTGTGAATAGTTGTTTGTGAATATAGATTGACTATGTTTTACGTTTGCATGCCTGAGTAGGGGGGGAAGACATTGCAACAAGGATACATACAGATAAACTTATTGCCAGCGAGTATCCATATCCAGAAATTTAAATTGAACTCTTAAATATTCATTTAAAGGTATCCTTGGTCCATGAATCATTCCTTGACTTGTCGCTTCCTGTACTAGATGATCAGGTAAGGACCTGTATGTGCTTGACACCTGACTTAATTCTGTTGGCTTATTTTAAAGTACCTATGTTATATAATCATTTGGGAATTAATATATGCATCATTCTAAATGCCTCTTTACGTATTAAAATACTATTCATGCCTCAAAAAGGCAGAGAATAAGATTTTCTTGAGAGTTACTCCTGTATGTTACAGCTTGTAGGTTCCCCTTGTAAAATCAGTGATAGTCTATTGGTGATTATCCTGCCTTGTTGGTTAATATCTCTGGTGTAGTCATTGGCTTAGGAATAATCTGGTAAGCTCAGATGCCATCTCACTACTGTGGAAGACTGAGTTGCTCAGAACAATGTTAACCAGTTTCCCTTGCTGTCATTAGTGAACTAAATGGCATGATGGAGATGGTTGCCTACTGGTATACTTCAGTGATTGATTTTTTGACCTTTCATCTGTTTTTCTACACTCAGTGCAATAATACTTTTCATAATCTAAAATCATATTGTGTAAAATTGAGAAACATTGTTAGAATAGTGTCTGAATACTTATTTGATTTGATTGATCTCAAAAATCAGTGCTCAGAATACTTGATCTGCTTTGTGCTTCAAATTGATAATCAGCATGTATAATATTCCAGATTTGCCATGTAGCACTGCCCAAATAATGGATATTGAAATGAAATCCCCTGAACCGAAGGCATCATGCGTCTTCTGCAATGAACAGATTTCATTTTAGCAGAAGCAAATAAATGACAATGGTGCAAATTGTGTGGCATGCCATTCAACTGCAGATGTCTGTACTTGTGTGAAATACTCTTTAGTGAATTCAATGAGATTTTCATCTGTTAGAGGCAAAGGTAATATTGTCCTTTTATGGGTCCAGAATTCAGCTCTGATATACTGACTTTTTCCTACTGTTTCATTTTGCAAGTCATCATTTCTCATGAGCTTCATCTGGAGTGAGATCCATCTCTTCTAAGCATTAGGGTTGCTGGCATCAATGAGTTGGTAGTACGTTAGTATTAAAATGTTATGTCTTGAGTTCAAAACCCACTTAACGTTCCTGTAGTTCTCTCTGGAATGCTGCTTTGTTACTCAGGACAGTAATGTATTTGTTTCTGTGGTTATTTTGTGGCTTTTTTCTTTTCTTTTTTTTTTTTCCTACCAGAAAATTAAAAATACAAATGAGAGAAATGTTAAAAAAAACAAAGGAAAGGAATCTGAAGAAGAGGAAGAGGATAAAAGCGATTATTATATTAAACAGAGAGATGAGTTCCCTGGCATAAGCAAGCACCTTCAGAAAAAAGTGAAGAAACAGGCCAGAAAACAAGCCAAGGTTGGTTTTGCTAAGCATTCCATTTATACTAATGGATGACTTGAAACTTGGGGTAAAACAAGTTGTTTCTTATTGCATCCTCAGTTTAGATGGAGGAAGGGACAACTTAGAATTTCTCCTCAGTCAAATGCACAACCAAAAAGGCTGATTCTGTGTGCATCACAGCTATGAAGAAGTTAGACGTCCTGTTAAGAGCTGCTATGCAAGGAATATGTTAATATCCAGAAGAATGTGGAATTAATGCTACTTCAAATGGGCAACGTACTTGTGTCAGACAGTTTCTCCAGTCATTGGCTGTAAGATAGTCACAGATCTTCAGAATACAGGCTTAAGGAAGTGTCTTTCAATTACTGTTCCCGTTGTGTCTTCATCTTACTATGTGACAGGATGCAGTGGGGAGAGCTGTATCTGGGCAAGGATAAACTCAGTGTTGATTAAACCGACATCAGATCACTAAATTGTAGGTATTTTTCCACACAGATATGAGGTGCAGCAAAGAATTTGATAAATAAATGGTCAGAAATGCTAAGTATCATTTAAACTTCCTCTTCTTTTTCTATGCTTACATAATTATGTATACCAATTTGCAGAGCCAGCGTCGCCAGCAAAAACTCCAAGGAAAGGTACTTCAATTGACAGATATCCATACTACTGAAGGATCAGAAAAAGATGTAGCATATGACCAGGAAAGAGAGGCAGAAATTAAGTCTGAAATTCCTGATGTGAAGCAAGAAGAGGACTCATCAAATGATTGCAGAGATGAACCTCAGAATGATTTAAATACACAGGGAAGTAGTACAGACAGTCAGAGCGTTCCTGAAAATACAGGAAAGCCAGAACAAGGATGTGTAGAAAAGGAGTCTGTAGTGGATCTCCCCACGGAAGACTTAGATTCTCCTGTAGTGTTTGTCAATGGCCTTGACGACCTATCTTTGAAAGATGAGGATGAAGAAAATGAAGATGAGGAAGGACTTGCCACTGACTTCTCAAAACTACGATTGGGTGCCAGTGCTGAATCTGATATAAACATCTTAGATGACCTTCAAACTGTTCCAGCTAAGACATGTGAAATAGTGACCGAAGATGCAGAAAAGGCTTTTTGTACTCTTGCCGACAGGGAAGACATGAACCCAGAAGAAGGCTCAATCCATCACTGCTTGTATCAATTTACCCATAATGAGAAACTTAGCGAGAACAATAAACTGCTCTGTGATGTGTGTACGCAAAGACGTTACGGACCAAAGAACACAAAAAGTATGATTGAGATGTATAAATATGTATATAATTTAATCTTTTAAATGAACAGAATTCCTGGTTGCTGCTTGGGTGGTTGATGGGGGTGCTCCTAAAAGAGCGCCTGTGTAACTTCAAATCTAAGTTGTAGGTTGTGAGAACCTCTTTTACGCAGGCCTATGCAAGCTTTTAATCAAGCAAAGTTAGGCGTGCTCACAAGCTTGGGTACAGAATACTGGAGGACTGGAACAGAAGAGTGGTCAAAGAGGCATGGGTTTAGTTTAGGGGCTTCATTTCAATCTAAAGCTTAATTCATCCACCCTATTAAGTGGTTATTCTTTCTTCTCTCAAGCGTGAAATTTCTGTAACAGTCATAGGGAAATCATGTCGGTGTTTGCTCAAAAGACCAACGAAGGCTGTATACAGTTTCAGATTAAGAGAGTTGTAGAGAACATGCAAGAGTTTGTCCTGCATGTGCTAGCTCTGAGTAGACGTGGCATGAGCAGTTAGTGATTCTGTGATCTGAGTGCTGCATGATGGCAGCTGTTTTACAGTTCATCATGTTAAAGTGGAATGTTTGGATGTAGATGTTAATCACTGATGTCTTTTTCTTTTTTGCAGATGAGAAGTATGTTTATACTAATGCCAAAAAGCAAATGCTGATTTCTCTTGCTCCTCCCATTTTAACTCTTCACTTGAAGAGATTTCAGCAGGTAATGAACAGCAGTTATTTCAAAAATTTGTGTTTTTCATATGTATATTTGCATATTATTCTAGTTTTACTGAGGTCTGGTGTCAGCATATTTCTGTTTTTCTCTAATATTGTTTTGGTTTTTTGGTTGTTTGTGTTTTTCTTCCAGAGTATGGGAGGCAGTTATATGCCAGGTTGTTTTTTTTATTTGCAGTATATTAATACTTCACTACTGTGAGTGCAAACTGTGTTAAGTAGCATGTTAACATTGTTCCTTGCTACTGCAGCAGTTGATGAACTCTTAGATTTTTGTACAGATAGAAACAGGATGCCTTACTAAAAGAATTTAACAAATAGACTTTGGAAAAACTTTGCATTAGGGCTTTGAATTTTTAAGGGAAAAGGAAAAAAGAGGAAACAGATGGGGATAGCAGACAGTATTGTGTCTTTTCAGTTCAAAGCCATCTAAATATTTTGGTCAAAGTAGGTAAAATTAAAAAATAAGAGAGGTCACTTTTTATGTAGATGAAAAGCAATCCCACAGAGAAAGTGCATATGTATAGGATATTCCTGAAGATGATTGTACAGTAGGGAAACGACATTTGTTGCCTTTTCACTTGTTTTTCCAGTTTGATACTGGGAGGTAGAATTTTCATCAGTTTTGACAGCTGAGGACATCAGGCATACTGCAGTATCTAGAAGAGATGTCTTTGTAGTTACAGGATTCTATACTGAGTTGATACTTTCTCTCCTTCTGCTACCCACTGAGTTACTGTAAGAAAGTTGAAGAGCCATCTTGTGCAGCCTGTAGGAGCAGGGAGGCAGTACCAGAACACCCTGGGCACTGGAGAAAAATCGATACAATTTTGCTTCTTTACCATCTTTCCTAACATAAAATATAGTCTGTACTGCTGAAAAAAAAACACCTGAAGTGTTTAGTAATTAAGCATAGTTTTAGTGCACTGCATTTAAAACTATGAATTTTCCTTCTTTTTGTCTGTTTAAGGCTGGATTTAATCTACGGAAGGTTAACAGGCATATCAAATTTCCAGAAGTGATAGACTTGGCTCCTTTCTGTACAGTTAAATGTAAAGTAAGTAGTGGAGTATCATTCGTATTGTCCTGACTTTTAATGTGCTTTCACAATTCTGCTGCTTAGCAAAATCTGTGTTGGATGCTTATCAGGTGTTTTGTTTTTTTTTTTTTTGTGATAAATTAAGATAGCTTTTAAGTGCCACTTGCACTTGGGTCTGTGTACTGCCACGGATGACCGACAAATCAAAGTGAAGAGTTTGTGTTTCTAGCCTTGTGTAAAAGCCAGTACCTGACTGACGTGCCTTCACCTCCACTGTTTCAGAACGTGGCTGAAGGGAATACAAAGGTATTATACTCTCTGTATGGAGTTGTTGAACACAGTGGAACAATGAGGTCTGGGCACTACACTGCTTATGCTAAAATGAGAAATATGAACAACCATCTTTCTGATCTCATCCTTCAAGGACAGCCTCCTCAAGGTAAGCCATTAACAGTGTTTTCCAGTTCCTTTTTACTGCCCAACACTAACAGGACTGAGTACTTTGATACCTGGTTGTAACTTTTGCTCTGGAAACTCTTTGCTTTCACAGCCTTAGAAACTGAACCAATGAAAGGACAGTGGTTCCACATCAGTGATACCCACGTACAAGCTGTGTCTACATCAAAAGTGCTGAGCTCACAAGCCTATCTTCTGTTCTATGAGCGACTGCTGTAACTCATCCAACAAGTCCTCTTGCTGTATAACCACCTTCAGTGCCCTAAAAGAAGGCAGGGACATGTAAGTCATACTAACAAATGTGTTAGAGCTGCTGTATACAACTGCAAGGATAGACGTGCTTCTCAGACACACCGACACGTGGTTAACTTATACTTTTTCCAGTGTTTTCACTACTTACAAACAAAGAACTTTTTTTTCCAAAATTACAGCTTGACATTTCTATTGAGTATTCATATGTTGGTACAAACAAGCAGCTCTTTCATTTCACAGAGATGAGCTGTGACGTGGTTACAGCGACCTGTTAGCTCTGTGTTTCAGAACTTTCTAGGCGGGTTAGAGCCAAGACACGTTCAGTATTGGCTGCCTTAGTGTTGTTGGTTTATTTCCAGTAGCGCCCTCCATTTGCACTCTCTCGAGGAAGCCTTTGGTACAGGCACCTTACTGCAGCACAGCGACAGGGCTGTGATCACAGCTCTTAGTACAGGTGCTTCAGTTAAGCATTTGTGTTCTGGAGCATTAAGAAAGCTTGTCCTTTTCTCCCCTAGCTTGGCTTCACCCTGGTTCACATACAGTCCTGGCTCCTTGTGCTAGAGCAGCAGCTGTTTACATTCAGTGCATTTTTCACAACACCCTTACTAAGAAAATGAGTGCTCTCATGTGTTCTTGTTACCCTTGAAGTCATCAGCAGTAGCACTTGTGCAGCTGATGAAATCAGTATGCCAATCCTTCCAAAAACTTGCTGAGTTTTTCAGCCATGCCAGCTACCAACTGTAAGGCAAGCTCTGGTGTAGCTGCTGTATGGCAACCATATTTAGGCATGCTGTAGTTCCAGACTTGATTTAGCTGTCCACTCCCTTCTGGCTGTGAAGGAGTACGGACAGGAGTAATAAAAGAAGGAATTATTGAAGTGGCTTGAATTTCAAGCACAGCTCTTGCAAGGGACCTTAAGGCACACAAACTATTTAGAACCTTAGCAAATTCTATGCATATGTGAAAAATTCCTAGTGCTCTGCATGTACGTGCTCAAATACTTCCCAGCTCACCCCCTCTCCTCTCCATTTGTTGTAAAGCTGCTACAACGAGATGCATTTCACCGCTGTCTGGCTGACGTTTTGAGTGCGTAGAGCCCCTGAACGCACAAGGATGAAAGAGATACCTTAACACAAAATATAGGTACAGACTGCAGCCTGACTGCTGTACTTAATTGTTTCAAAACTCAGTTGACATTTTACACAGACAGAGGAAGGAACAAGGACTGTAATAAGGTGCAAAGGTTATGCGTGTGCTTTCAGTTGTGTTCCTTGTAGCTGGCTTGTGATCAGTCTGACCCAGCGGCCCAGGCAGGGGGATGCTCAGCCCCCAGGGAGAGGTAAGGCCAGGGCTGCCCCCTACCTGACACAGCTGTGCCCAGCAGGGAAGAACAGTATGACAACTCTAACAGTTCCAAATAAAATCACAGTTAACAGAGCAGTAGTAGTAGTAAGTTTATTAAGTGTTCCAAGTTCTGAACTTGACTGAATGCAGTTCATAACTTAAAGGCAAGAGACCAAAACATCGTGACAGGCCCCAACAGGAATATTACAAAACTCACGTTATCACAGAACTTAAGAAGTATAGCTAAGTTGTTCAATCATTTTGGTCTTCATCCCAATCTTTCTTCCCTGAAGGAGGTTTAGGACCACCGGCTGGTTTCGCCATTATGATCTTGAAGATGATGGGGGAAGCAGAAAAAACAAAGTTAGACTCACATTTCTCTCACCTCTGATTTATAGTCCTATGATGCTGACTGAAAATATTTCACAGGTTATGCAGTGCTCTGAACCTAAACATGTGATCATTATTATCCAACTTACTGATACTTGTATTTTTTATTTGAAATTGGCAGCTGAGCCCTGACATACAAAGTGCTTTTACATGCAAAATAGGTTAGTCTAATAAAACACAAGCACTTAAATAAACTAAGTGGTGACTGCTTTACAGGTTGCACATGAAACCAAGCAGAATTATCAGAGCTATTGTTCAGAACTCCAGCCTGGATGCTCCCTTTAAAGCACAAGTTCCACTAGCATTGCTTGGTTAGAGGCTTATTTTCTGCACTCGTTCCAGTGGCAGGTAAGACTAAAACCATCCTCGTCGTTCTTAAAACTAATATTTCATTGAAGAGATATGACTTTGTTTACTATGGCACAAATGAGGATGAAATAAGAAACGAGCACACATTAAACAGCGGTGTTACATGCCCTCAAAAAGAAAGCAGATCCACCATGTGATTGTCAGTATGCTCACACATGCTCTCACACACTGGTACTTCTCTGACAGAGCTTACTGATGCTACTTTTCAGGCTCATCTCTCCAGTCATCCTTATCCCAGTGTCCTTGTTGTTTAGGGACTTTTGGACCACCTGCTGCTTTTGCCATAATAATCTACAGAAATTTTACATGCAAATACATTTTTGCTAGAATTCTGCATGACAAGTGAACATTTTTTACCATTAAGATTATAAACATTTTCCTGAGGTGAGATTTTAACGCAGAAATAATACAAGGGAAAGGGTTTCTTGTGATAACCCTCGGCACGGGTATCAGTTGCCAAATCTTAGAAAAGGAACACTGAACAGCACTTGTTCGGTTGTTGAAATATCTCCACTCATATTCCAAAATATGAGCTCCCCAAGAAACCAAATCCTCATGTTTTGAGAGTAACTTTTGAAACTTCGTTTCAACAAAACTAAGTTTTCCAGCATCGGATTTATATGCCTTGTAATCCCAGAACACTCTCGTACTTTGTATTAGCTTTCTATACACCGAGTTATAGCAGAGGTTTCAGTTTAGCACGCAGACTGCTTTTATTTAAGCTTACCTGATCGACTCGTAGGACAGTTACTGCTGCGTTTGTAGCCAGCTTGATGCCCCAAAATTTTCCCAGGTATGTGTCCAATATGCCAGCTTCTAACATATCCTTCACAGCAGCAGCTTCAGCCTTTAAAACAGGAAAAACCTTTTAAGATTTTACAGGCTTCTATCTAGTAAGTTACTACGTTTTCAAGTTTACAATTTCTGAGGTAATTTTTTCCATAAGTAATGTGAGAAACTGCTTACCTCAATATCAAATCCGACATTTTTGTTGCCTTCCTGATGCACGGCATAAAGTTTGGAGATGACTTCATTTGCCTTTACTCCAGAATTTTCTGCCAATGCTCGAGGAATGGCTTCAAATGCTTCAGCAAACTTCTTGATGGCATACTGGTCAAGCCCAGGACAAGTCTAAAGAGAACACAGTGCAGGCATTTGAAACAACAGTATTATAGGGAAGTACTTTCTTGCCATTCTTCTACTGATTTACATGTAGCTGTTATGTATATAAGTATGTACGTAAGACAAAAAACAAGCCCAGAAACAACCAAAAGAACAGCTGTACCTCTCCATAGGATGTGATCTGCTTGGCTAATTCAATCTCTGTTGCACCACCTCCAGGAACAAGACGTTTATCCTATGGACAGACCACAAAAAACAGAAAACATCTCATTTACCTCTTCATTTCTAGAAATTTTATTTTTTAGAACACTTTATCAAGAGACATTTACCAGAATGTAATCATTTCTTCCAAATATCCTTCAAGAAAGATAATAATGCAGGCTCATTTTGTTCTCTTCGTATAAGTCATTTCAATTACTCATAAGCTGAAGACTGAATTCCTGGTGGTTTTTTTGTTTTTTTTTCCATCTTTTCCACTAACTGTTAAGTACTTAGGAAACAGTATGCATAAAATGAATCTACTATAAGCTAAGTTTAATATATCAAGAGTTATCACAATGGTTTTGGTTTGTGTTTGAAAAAAAAAAAACCATAAAAATTTTATAACCCTTTGGCAAGCCAGCATTTACTCAAGAACTCCCAGTCTTCTCAACAGAAAAGTGATCATCATAAGCCATCTACAGACAGCCATAAATGTACTGATGAGAACACTGGCAACAATCTTCTTTGCACAGTGTTTTCAACCCATCAAAAATGCTCCTGAATTGATAATGTAAGTGGAAGTTAATGCCTTTACAACAAACAACCCCAAAGCAAACAGGGACCTTGCCTCAAACTAATCCATAGCTCAGTTTTGACAACAGAAACATTCTAAGTACTTACCCTTGTGAGTACTTTGAAAGTATTTACACCATCATCAACTGCTCTCTCGATATCATCCATCAGATTGTCTGTAGATCCACGAATGAGTATAGTAGAAATAGCACCATCCTCCTTTTCTGTTTGGAGAGAGATGCTCATTACCAAGCTAATTTTTTAGATGTAAATACATGAGTACCATCCTCATAGAACAGTAGCATTAGAACTCTACAGAACATACATACCGTGCTTAAACACAACAACTTGCGTATCTCCAACCTCTGACAAATACACACTATTGCAGTGACCCATTTCTTCTAAGGTAGGGGGGGTCTGGAAGAAGAAAAAAACAAAGGTCAGGAGGCGATCCTACTCATCAGTGGTCTCCTATCCACCCCTGATCTGAAAATCCCATACCAGTCTGGGTAGGGCCGTTGCACCAACAGTTTTGCACAGTCTTCTCAGATCCCATTTGGAGTTCAACCTTTCAAAAACAAAAGCAGCCTGGTTATTCACAAGTTCCACAAGTTCTAACACAAATAAGTATTCTCCCCTTAACTTGACAGCATTCTGTCAACTATGACATCCAACAAAACGTACTGCATCAATTAAAAGAGATTCTATACAATGACTTTTTTAATAGTTTGAAAACAAGTAATCCAAATGGATGGAAATTACCAATCTTGTACTGCATAACACTTCAGCTGATTTTTACACCACCTCTGTAATAATCTAAGAAATCACGCTTCACCTGCAGCAGTTCACAATTTTAAGACAGCATTGATAAAGTTAGTTTTTAGCAACTTATCTACATAAGATGTGAAAGGCACTATCACGTGATTTGTCTTTATGTTCTGCAGAATGTACTTTTAAGCAGACTGAAGGTCCACAGAAGTGGCTGAAAAGTATTAGAAATTAGTTCTTCCATTCATCAGCGTAACAGTGATGCACAGAGATGCAGCTCATCATTGCAAATGTTTCATATAATGACTGTCCAGGAAGAATCCTCATGATAATAACATGTTTGTGGATGCAGCTGAGTAGTACCCACTTAGTTACCACATAAAGGTTAAATACTATCAGGAAACATAAGCTAGGAAACCACCACTGCACCTCAGGTTTTTAACTACTACAAAAACAGCCTGCAGTACTCTGCACTGTAAGTCATTTGAGAGGCCAGAGACAATACACCATGTACATTTCATACATCTGGTAAAGCAAATGTCTCATGTATTCTAGTGCTTACCTGACTATCATAAGATTGTATTTGTTGGCATAATGAAGTGCCATGTCTGCCACTTTGCCACCTGTTACAACTACATTTGCACCACTATCAGCAATAGCTTTGACTTGCACATCCATTAGGTTTTCTTCTCCCTTGCTGAAATTCATCAGCTCTTCAGCATTCTTTATTAGCACGGTGCCCTAGTATAAAACACACGCAAACACACCAATTCAGTGTCAACTAAAAACCCTAAAAGTTTTAGACAAATTACTGTCTCCCAACCTATCCATAAACCTCAATTCTGCTTACTGTGTCACACTGACACACTTTCCAGGCAACACAGGATTAAAAGAAAAAGAATAACCAACAAAAAACACAAGACCCACCCACACCATCAAAACCCCTATCGAGCAAAATTAGGTTCAGAAGTTTTCTATGAACTTTTTTAGACTAATGAACTCAGTCTTAACAAATATATCTTAATCACCAAGTGTCAAAAATATTTATAGTTAAGTCTAAAAATAAGAGGCTAAGAGCCACAAATAAGCATATGTAGATACATAATTTATTTTGAGCTTCTACATACCTTAGTTTCAGTTATCATACCATCAAAAGGGCAGGAATACACAGCTATTTTTGCATCTTTGACAGAAGTAACATCTCCTTCAGTTTCCTTTTTAAAAACCATGCCATGTAGCACTGATGAAGCAGAGACACCAGCACCCTGGTAGAAAAGAGATAGAAGGGAAAGAAAGTCGCATCACTCATCATTTCATGTACTGCCAGAAAGCTGCACTACACTTTCCAAAAGCAGTCCCTACATTTACTTGAACCTACCAATCCCCACTGCCACACAAACAGAAGACAAGACTTAAGGAAAAAATAGGAAGGGGAAAAATCTTTGCTCCAGTTCTACACAATCTCTTGAGGCCTAAAGTCCCACTTTGAAAAAACGGGTTAGGTATTAGCAACGATTTCTTCTCAGCAAGAGCAGTGAGGCACTGCCCAGGGAGGTGGTGCAGTCACCATCCCTGGAGATGTTCAGGAGCCATGCGGACGTGGCACTGAGGGATGTGGTCAGTGGGCACGGTGGGGGTGGGCTGATGGTTGGACTGGGTGATCTTAGGGGTCTTTTCCAACCTTAATGATTCTATGCTTCTACTACAAAGCAGCAGTCCCTGTAGATAATTAACATATCTGATTTAATGCAAATTTTATCAATTTCTATTTCTGAAATCAGCTACTGGGCAGTAAACAAGGAACGTGGAGACCAATTTCCAAAACATGCTACAGCACAACAGAGATTAGAACAGTAGAGGCATTTTCAAAAGTAGAAAGGCCTAAAAACTAAGTAATTTCATTAAACTTCTTAGCTTACAGTAAATCTATACTCAACTTACCACAATCTTGCACACTCTGATATTATCAACATTGAAATGACCCGAATCAGGAAGAATAGAAACTGTTTGGAAGGAGAAAAAAATATATATTTGTGTTGCTTAATGAGTCAAGTAAGATTACGACACCATAAATAAAACCTAGAGCTTTTCCTGAAGTACTAGAGTTCTATCGTTTGAACTGCCTAATTAAAGGTAATTGGATTTCCCACTTTTTCCCACTAAATTCTTTTTAAAACGTAGCAGTATTCAGAAAGCAACATTAATTTAACTGCCAGCCTGAATGAAATCCAAAGATCCATTTAGAAACTCATGTTTGAATGAAGCCTGACCCAGAGTATTTTTAGGAAGCACTTAAACTACATGTTTTACTTTGAAGTCTAAAAGGAGAAACCAACAGCTCAATACAACTACAGTCCTGCTTTCATTGTTCTGTGGCTGAGACTAGCAACAGCTTTTCTGAAGTGGACTGTATTTCCTTCAAGTCAAAAAAGGCCAGGAAAGATGGGTTTCAGCTTGAAAGACATAAAAGTAAGCAACTACTTCCAAATCTAGTAGAAAGTACAGGGTTTTTCTAAGCCACAAAGTCAATGAAGAGTTCAACACCAGAAACATTATACTCATTCCAGAGGCCAATGTATTTCATTAAACTTGATAAACCATCCAGGCCGTGAAGAACCACAAGCAAAAACACTCAGTTTTTTAGATGCATGCACAGATACGTTCTTATGTACTTACCACAGGCTTGAGCAATAAGCTTTGACAAAAAACTTTCATTGCCATACTGTTTGCTCATTACTGAAGTATGCAACAAAGATGCCACTTCATCAACATCTCTAAGGTTCTTTGCAGAACAGCACACCAAATCCGGAAGAATTTCTAGAGCTTTCTTGCACGCTTTTTCATATCCTTCAATCACCTGTGCAACAACAGCAAATATTTACTACTGTACCTCACTGTGCATTCACACTGCCTATGTTTCCTTTTAGAAGTTCACTAAATCAAACAGATGAAAAAGCATACCAGGGAAACAAGCAATCACAAGCAGCAAACACAATACATCTCTAATTAAAAATTAATTCAAATGACATACACCATTCACAGCACTCTGACTTGAAAACAGTGAGCAGCTGCAGTCTGAACTCAAGACTCATGTACTGCATTAACAATGTAACTTGCCTCTGAGACTGATAATCCCATCCTCAGAAGGTCTTCTGCTAACTCCAGCAGGACTCCAGCAAAAACAAGCACAAAGTTGGTTCCATCTCCAACTTCTTGCTCTTGCATGTGGGAAGCCATCACAAGCATTTTTGCAGCAGGGTGCTGGACCTATAAAAGAAGGTGCACACCTTTGTCACTAACACCACTGCCACCCCATCTATACTGCAGTTCCAGGTTTTTGTGTGCACCCAGGAGAAGCGCTCTCATTTCAGTTCTATCTGAAGATACATAGAATGCAGAAAGTAGAAAAAAAAAAGCAGAACAGATCAATTGGGTAATTTCTATAATAAGAAAAAGTACAAATATCTATGAAAAATAACAAAGAACTGAACATCTTCCCTACAACTTGAGTCCAACATTCTCATTATCGGTTCTATACTATTTTTGCAGTGTGCCCAAGTCTCACCATCACATTCTGCAACATGAAAGAATCCTGAATTTAGACCTTCAAGTTCAATTTGTATGTGTAACACATGAAGTAAATTTCTAAACTACAGTTTAGTAGTTTAGTCTAGTGTTTTATCCACTTAAGAGACTACACTGCTTTCCCTTTTGTTTTCCCTCAAGTGTAATAAAAACTCTACATTCTTGAATATAACTGGAGTATCTGATACTTTAATGTCATCAATACTGCTTTTCCCAGTAGATTAAGCAGTAAGTTGACTTGAGTCTTGCATAGTTATTCTACTTCAACCACATACTAATGCAACAGGTTACGTAAGATAATGATACTGGTTTGAGGAAACTATCCTACAGTTGACAAAGTTTACTGCTAACTATTTTAGAATAATTTTTTTTTATCTAAGAGTAGAACTCAGTAATTTCTATTACACATCTGACATCCTTCCTACAATTTTTTTTACTTTACCTAGAAGTGGGTGCTGTTATATCCCCATCTTCATAAATCCAATTATCATATTCTAAGCAAACAGAAGAACGTGGCAACCACCACAAGACAAACACAAAGGCTATTTCATTCAAGTTTGCCAAACACCATACTGTCTAGACTTACTCTTTTATAAACCTACACTGGTTTGGGAGGAAAAGAAGTAGTCATTTACTAACCATCTTCTGCAACTGCTTGATGCTTCTTTACAGAAGGGTTCAACCCCTCATGCTGGGTACAGTCCAGTTATTTTACCCAAATCCAATGACAAATGTAAACACAAAATGGCATATATAATAGGAGGGTGACATAAAATTCCTAACAACGGAGCCACAGTGACCCACGCTAAAAGGAACAAGTTACAACCACTTACAAAGCTGTACTGAGGAGGTTCAGACTGAACATCAGGAAGTTTACCATCAAGGTCACACACTGCAACAGGCTTTTGCACTTGTTAATGCCCCATGGCTTTTGGTGTTTAGGACACATTTGGACACCATTCCCAACAACGGCATCTAGCTTTTGGTTAGTCCTGAAGCGGTCAGGTAGTTGGACTTTAATCTTTAGAGGTCTCTTCCAACCGACCCATTCCAAGAGAACTCACCTCCAGCTCTCTCAAGATAGTAGCAGCATCATTTGTAACAAAAAGCTTCTCCAGATGATTGATAACCATTTTGTTCATTCCTAATGGGGAAAAAATCCATTAGGCACAGAAATACAGTTCCCATAGCTTCCCAGTTCATCTGGTACATGAAAACATGAGCCCTGTTTTTAACTTCAGATTCTTATGTATTTTTGTGAAGTAACACTAGGGAGAGCGTTACATTACAAAGAACTTATTTCTGAACAAGCAGTTTTCTTTTCAGAAATATTGGAGTATGGTTTAATTAACTACCACTGGAGAACACCACTGTTCTGCTGTATCAGAACACAGTACGATTACACTGATCGTGACTATCTACAAGGTTACCACCTTCCCTCTCATTTCTGTAGGTCTTCCATATAGCAGTAAGACAGCAAAGAGGACAACATAACTGCAGCAAAACAGGAACAAAAACCCAGGAAAGGCAGGTACACAGTGCATAACTGAAGAACTAACCAGACAAAAACAATGAGTATTATAGCCACAACAACTACACCTGGAGTTGTACAGTAAGTCCAACATCTTCATTCAAGAAACAATTGTCAAAGCAGGATGAGCCTTTAGACACATCAGCTACAACAGTTTCAGGATTTACTTACCATTGGGTCCATAAGCTGTACGGGTGGTTTGAGCAAGTTCTTTGCATGCCTGGATGTTCCTGTAGACAGCTTCCTCTAGTCCTGAGTAATGCTAAAAGCAAACAGATGAAGAAAAACTGCTCAGAACTAGTCAATTTTCAAAGAAGCAGTGATAATCTATCAAGTTAGCAAAACTTTCAGATAGAACTGATGCTTCACAAAAAGTTTAAACTAAACTTTACCCAAAGACACTGAGATGTTGCATGTGCTCCCACTCAACTTAGCAAGCACAGGAAGTTTCCAAACAGAAAGCTGTATAAGTGACTTGATTTTTTAGTGCTTGCATCTTACTTCCTCTCAAGAAAAAATTACAGAACCATTTGAGTTGGAAGGAAACTTGAAAGGTCACCTGGTCCAACTCCCCTACAATGAGCAGGGATACCCACAACTGCATCAGGTACTCAGAGCACCATCCAGCCTGACCTTGACTGTCTCTAGGGATGGGGCATCCATCACCTTTCTGGGCAACCTGTACCAGTGCTTTACTACCCTTATGGTAAAAAAAACTCCTGCATTATATGCAATCTAAATCTCTCCTATTTCAATTCCAAACCATTTTCCCTTGTCCTATCATAATAGCTAACGCTGATAAAAAGCCTGTTTCCTTTTTTCTCAAAGACCTCCTTTAGATGGTGAAAGGCTACTAAATAAAATATTAATGGCATACTAAACGAAGATAGAAAATAACTAAGAGCAGCCTGGAGAAAGAAGGGAAGAGCAGGGGCATGTGACAAAGTGCTTTGCTTCTTTACTCACAACTCTGTTTCACAAAATCATTTAACTGTCTTACATTCAAATGAGGGGCTCAAAAATTTAAGAGTAAAATGGTTTGCACTTCTTTAATTCAGTGACTTAATTTAACACATTGGAGCGTGTATGTCCATGCACCAAGTGACATGGATTAGTCATTAGACTCAGGTCAGGATGATGGCTAGTCTTAATGATCATTATGCTTTTTCCAGCCTAAATGACTTTATGATTCAGAAACTATTGGTGTTTGAGAAGGTGATCAGCCTAGCTTCAGTTTAGAAGAATGGATCTCCTGAGAGGGCCTTACTTATAAACCATGCAAGAAACAGACTATACCCCATAAGAGAAGAGAGAATCATAGAACAGTCTGGATTGGAAGGGACCTTTAACATCATGTAGTTCCAACCCACCTGCAATATATAGGCAGGGACACATCCCTCTAGAGCAGGTTGCTCAAAGCCCCATCCAGCTTGGACTTGAATGCATACAGGGAGAGGGCATCCACAACACTGCTGGGCAACTTGTGCCAGTGTCTCACCACCCTCACAGTAAAGAATTTCTTCTTAACATCTAGTCTAAGTTTGCCCTTTCCTAGTTTAAAACCATCTCTCCTCATCCTGTTGCTACCTGCCCTTATAAAAAGGCCCTCCCCAGCTTTCCTGTAAGCCCCCTGCAGTTACTGGAAGGCTGCTATAAGCATGTGGCTCCATTGTAACTATTCTCTAAATGAGAAGAAAGCACCTCAGAACTCGCTCGTCTGGTAGAACACAGCTCTCCCTACGGCTGCTCTTTTTCTTCCTTTGGAGCACCAGCACCTAGAGCACCCTGCTCTCCCCCACCCCTAGAAGAGGCCGTTCCTTCTCTCCAAGGCGCAAACAGCGTGCTGAGCCGGCGCTACTGCAAGTGAGCTGAGCAACAAGAACTCTCCTCCTTTTTTCCCCACCCACAAGAAAAATAAGCTGCTTCCTTTCTACCTCGGCTCTATCTCCGACCGCAACGAGGCTCCAGCAGCAGAGCCTTCTAGAAGGCCGCCCCCAGCACGCAGCCACGCGGGGTCGGGGGCCGCAGCCGGGAGCCCAGGCCGCGCCGGGCCGCGTGGAGCCGCCGCGCTCTTCCAGAACCTTCCCCGCCCGCTCGCAGCGGGAGAAGGGAGAGGATGAAGGATGGACGATGGAGGCGCGCACAGCGCGGGGCCGCTCTCACCTTCGCCCCCTCCTTGAGCATCTGGGCGAAGCCCGGGGCTTTGGGGACGTGCAGCGCCATGGCTCCGCTCCGCTCCGCTCCGCTCCAGTAGCGCCGCGCCTCAGGATGGCCGGACTCGCAGCGCGCATGCGCGGTGAGAGAGGCGGGCCCGCAGGCACAGCCAGCTGCTGCCGGGGAGATCGAGCGCGCGCTCCCGCTTCTCCTCAGCGCGGCCGGGATGCGCGCTCCGGTTCATCCTTCCAGGTGGCTGTAGAGAGGGCCGTCCTCCCTCAGCCTCTTCGTCTCCAGACTAAGCAGCCTCAGCTGCTCCTCACCCCTTTGGTTTTCTAGTCCCTGCACCAGCTTCTTCTGTCTTCTCTGCACTCAGCTGAGCAACTCAATGCCTTTTCTGTAGTGAACTGCCCAAAACTAAGCACAGCACCTGAGGTGGAGTCTCACCTGTGCTGAATGCTTCCTTAGTCCTGCTGGCCATGCTATTTATGATACAAGCTAGGATGTCACTGGCTCTATTAGCTACCTGGGCATATTGCTAGCTCATGTTGGTCTGGCTGTTGATGAAGTCCTTTTCTGCTGCTGGTCATCCCCACTGCATGAAGTTTTTTATGACACGGTTCTCACACATGGCATTTAACCATACAATTGGACATGGCCCATGAATCCAGCCCATCCACATTCCTCTGCAGAGCCTAGGAGTGAGATCAGTGCTCCCACCCGAACTTACACAGGGTGCACTCCATCCCCTCATTGATTTCACTGATAAAAATGTTAAATGAAACTGGCCCAGATGGCCACTGCTGCATTTAGGCCATGCAGTCTCTGAGCCTGTAACTCAACGGAGTTAATTCACCTTTGCACTAGTAGTGCATCTGCTAGTAGACCATCTGCAGGTTAATAAAATCACTTGAGATGTGTTGTTTAAGCATCCTCAAGAGGACAGATTTGGCTTAGTTTTACCAACCTATAGTACTTAAAATGTCATCAGTTTTAACTTATCATGACATTGTAATCAGGAGTGGCAATGAAAAGAAAAAATAAAGTGAATTCTATTAACTCTCTGTGAACTTTTGCTAGAAGTCATTAGAGGATTTATCATAGAATTACAGAATCACTAAGATTGGAAAAACCCTCTTAAGATCACCTAGTCCAATTGTCAGCCCACCCCCACCATGCCCACTGACTACATCGCTCTGTGCCACATCCACACAGCTCTCGAACACCTCCAGGGATGGTGACTCCACCACCTCCCTGGCAGCCTGTGCCACTGCCTCACTGCTCTTTGTGGAGAATAATTTATTCCTAATATCTAACCTGCACAAGGAAGTGCTCATACCTGGCATAAGGGGCACAGCCCCACTTACCTCTCTTTTTTCCTTTCCAATGTATCTTCATCACAGTGCATCTTAGGAATAAGGAAATTCCTGTCCGACAGACAAGATTAAATTTTATAAAGCAACGTATGCAATCTTTTCCTAGCTCTTGAGGAGACACTTCTAAGTCTATGCAGATGACTTTTCCTAGATATGAGCATGAAGTCAGGGGTCTTAATAGTTGAGTGCTTCTACTTAGAGATATCCATTTAAGGGCACAGAGAAAGGAGAGTTCGAGTGGTTGAACTGCTAATCAGTAACCCACAGGATGACTTTCAGTTCTCTGAAACATCCTGCATGACCTGCAGACAAGCCTCTACTCAACTCTTAAAATTTTGTCATTTTTTTTACCAGATGTTTTACAGGTTCTGTACTATCATCTGGACCTGCCTCACTATTGCAGGTCTTATACTTTTTTTTTCTTTTTTTTTTTTTCCAGATAGGAAACATAATGGTTAAATGTTGAAATGCTTCCTGAAAATTTTGCAGTTTTCAGCCAGGAACCCTGTGGCTGTTCTCCTGTAGGGTCTGATCACTTTCCAGCACTACATCATTCAAGGTGGAGTGCCAAGCTGGACGTAAATCATGATGCCCCAAACACTACTGATTTGTACTAAAAATATTTCTGAGCTCGCTGGTATACACCGGTGTTATTCTCCTTGCTTGATTTTTCTCAAGATAGACAATAGAAGATTCAGTGCGATAGTGTTTATGGTGTTAAAGAAATGGGATTTTACTATTTAAAACACTTCTCAAGTTTATATTCATTGCAACCTTTCTATAACAAGAAAAGATAAATATTTATCTTTTCATGACTTCTGGTCACCGTTGTCTGATTTTTAAGGAATGACCTTTCCAAGGCACGTGCTTTCTCAGAAACTTGGTAAATGTTAGCTCAGAAATTAAGTTGGTTTATTATTGCTTGACAATAACCATAATAATGGTAGAGTAACACCTTGTGAGCAGTCATCCTACTAAGAAGGTGATGTTCTCTGAGTCTTCAATAATTAAAATGCTGCTACTTAATTAGTCTCTCCTAATTTTCCCTCAGAAGACATCATTAAGATGAGCACTCTCAGTGCATGCAGCATAAAAACATCAGTCTCTGTGGCTAAGAACCTAGAGCTTGAATGTCACAGGAAACCTTTACATTGATGCTATAACCATCAGTTCTAGCAGTAGCCTTTTGAGAGGCAAAATACAAAATCAATCCGAGATTTCACCATTAAATAAACAAATACATTAAAAAAACACACATACAAAATAACAAAATAAAAGGACATAGCAACTAAAACAGTTGATTATTCAAACATTTAATTTCCATTTATTTATCTTTCCATTCCATGGGTCCATACTCATTGGATGTAACCCAAATACATTTTATCCACACTTCTACAACTCAGCAATGCTACCTCTACAGTACCTGCAAAGGCAGAGAAAGAAATTAGGATCAGAACATTTATTGCCACCCCTATCCACTCGCTCCACTACCAAGGCTTACTGTATTGGACCCTGCATTGCTCCCACCAGAGCAGTGTGAGAGTTGGTGTGGAGCAACTGCTGTACCTTCCTATGAACAGCAAGTGCCCCCTCCTCTGCCCAATGCAGGAAGTGAGGGAATTCTTATATAGTCACGTTGCAGTGGGGTGAATCCATGCACATAAAGCTGAGGAATGAAGCCTTTCATGCTTTCTGTCTCACACACTCTGAAAGGCCCTTTCCTTCCCAGTGCTTCCACCTGAAACAGTTCTTCATTAATTACAGCGCAGCTCCCACTGTGACTCCACCAAGTGCTCTCAAACCATCCACTTCCAACCAGTGCCCAGACTTTCTCTGGAAAGCTGAGGGCTCCAAGGATACTGGTGGTGCCAGCATCTCTTACGGATGTTGTCACTTGAGTTGGGGAGCAAATAAAGCTGTGTCTGAATGGGACGACTCCTCATCCAGACCTTGCTTCCCCTTCCCCACGTGGTCCCAAATCACTCCCTTCTAGCCTCCTTGCTGTCTCTCTGGTTCTCCAGATGCAGGTGGGCACCAGCTTCCCAAGCAATGTTAACAAAATAATGGCCTGTTCCCAGTTTGTTGCCATTTTTTGCACGTTTTCAGTGACTTCAACAGCACGGCTTCTACAAGGGAGTAGCTGTGTATGCAGGTGATGCTCTGCCATCTCACAGTCTCCCACATCCCTCTCTACCAGATCAAGTGCTTTATTTAGAGAGGATATTTTATGATTCTATGGTTATACACATGAAATGTAGTTTGCAAAGTGATGGGATTGGAGCAAAAAAAGCGAAGTCATGCAGGCCAGCAGGAATTGTTGTGGCATTTCAGCTGCCTATTTCACTTCAGTTTAGGCATCTTATCTATCTGTCTGTCTGTCTATCTATCTATCTATCTATCTATCTATCTATCTATCTATTTATTTTGAGAATTAAATGTACTCAGTGTTTGTTTCTGTTTGTAAGGAGGAAAGAAGAGAACAGGGCAGCAGTCTCTGCAGCAGTGCTGCCTTATGCTATCTCCTATTATTTGTGGAACTGCTCTCTTGGTCCAATGTATTCAGTGAAGTTTATGCTAGCTACACTTTTCTAAGCCAGAATGTTACTAAATCTAGAATGTATATATGTATATACATACATTATTATGAACATATACATGTATACATTAAGCTATATTGAACTATTACTAAAATACTCTTCCTGTTATAATCAGGAGGTATTTGGGACTCAGTGTCTAATCATGACTTTGACTTGGCCTTGATCTTTTTTTAGCTATTCATTTATATTCTGCACAGACATCACCATGCTAGAGGACCATCCAAAGGTCACAGGGTTGGCTATTGGCAGTTGGCTGCCCTTTCAACAGTCCAAATCTATTACTGTACACATGGAAATCCCCAACTTATCTGTCGCCATATGTTTGTCGAATTCTGGGATGCTAAAATTTAACAAGATCTTGGGAAGTTTGTACATAGGACAGAATGCTAAAGGGCTTAAATTCTATTTACTTATTCTGCAGTGGGAACCTGAGAAATTGGAAAATAAGGGACAGAAGTGTTTGCTGAGATTGTGAGTAAAATATCTGACTGTGTTTGTCAAACGGCACTAATCCATGAAAAATGTGTCATGTTGAGGAAAACCTGAGGATCACGCTTAGTTTGTTTATACCTGACACACAGAAGTGTGAACCACATAGGACTGAGCATTCAGGATGAGCATTATTCTCTTGATAACGGCAGCAGTAAGTTACATAATCTTTTTCCAGACTGTGCTTATCTCACCTGTCACAAAATGAGAAGGAGTGCTCTAATCAGCTACAATTACTTCTTAGATCATTGGTGCATATCTCCTGGGTTAAATGCTACTTGCATCCTGGGCTTATCTCACTTGCTGGTACAAGCAAGACAGGAACGCAAGATTTCTTTACCACCAGTGTATTTTTAACTCAATGTATGAACTTTCTGCTATAGCTAATCCAATAAGCTCATCACTTCTAAAGTCCCCATTTCTGGGAATTTTAGAGGGGAATTGTCTTTGCATAGGATAGAATTCTTTGAACAGGTTTACTTATTTTCAAGTAATGTCTGCAGCCCCTCACTGAGCTAAAGATCCATAACATTTGATTCTCACTGCATATGTGGAAAGAGATCAAAAGTTTTTTTTAATCAATATCAGAAAGGCTGACAGTCTCAGAATGGAAGTGGGGCTGTTAGAATTATTTGATGTTGCAGGTACTATCCAGGTATAAAATCATGATGAGTCACTGGTACACTACATACCAAAACACAATCCAAGGACAACTACTTTATGAGAGAAAGGAAAATCATTGAGCCCTTTCTGCTTTTGACAACATAGAGAGATTGTTTGGGTAAAAGTAACAGATCTAGATGGTGAGTTCTGTCTTGCATGAAAAAGCCAAATCCAGGAACAGTTAAGGCCTGGAGAATCATCACTCTTCAGTTTTTGAAATGGTGATATGTGAGTTTTTTTCCAGTGTATTACACAGTATCTGGGAAATACAAACCAGCTGCTATTATGTTTGGCTGCTCTTGTTGGAGGTGGGAAGAATTTATCAGCATGTATGGGATGTGGAAACTTGGAGAACATCAAACTGAGGAGTGGGGGAAAGTCATTTTAGGCTGTACTTTCAAAAGATAGGAAATACTGGAACAGGATGGTGGGCTGAGGATTGGATAGCCAAAGACTTCTGCAGAAATAGCACTCAGTTGAAGTCATGAAGAGTAAAAGAAATGACAACTGTTTGCAGAGTCCTAGAAAAGAGCTGCTATCACGTATGATCTGCGTTTCTTTCGCTCTGCTGACACTAAAAAAGGCAAATATAGCTAAGGTAAGATTGTGAGCTTAAGACCTCAACTTAGGTTGGTTAGCACTTGGGCCACTGAGGTCTGGGGTCTTTCTTCACTGTGTCCCGCCTTGACTTGGAGGCCCAATATGGAATTTTCTAAGGGTTAGTCTAAAACAATACTAAATCTTTAGAAAAAAAGGTGATTTTTTTCCTTTTTTCGGTTTCTTAATGCTTTGTTTCTCTACCCAAATAGTCTTAAAGACCTTGTCCAAGTAACTGATTTTTTTTTTTCTCGTATTATCCCTGTTCTTATTTGGGGATTACTCTTAGGTTTCATAATTATGTCTTCAGAATATACCTGCTGAGAAATCCGTGAAGTCTCCAGAACTTGAGGTCTCCTGGGCCAGCTGTTTCTGAATCATAGCATAATAGAATGGTTTGAATTGGAAGAGACCTTAAAGTTTATACAGTCTTAACACTCCTGACATGGGCAGGGGCCTCTTCCACTTGGTCAGGTTACTCAAAACCCCATCCAACCTAGACTTGGACAGTTCCAGAGATGGGGCATCAGGCCCAGGGACTGCAGAGCTCTCTTCATCCTGCTGCCAGCATAGATCGTGACCGACAAGCATGACTTAGGGAACTTCTGTCTATCATTTCCTGGCTGCTCTTTCAATCCCATATATCTGCCAGCAGCTGGGCAATTGGCCTGACTTTGTGCTTGGTCGTGAATCAAAAGAATTCAAAGGACACCTTTGCAGCCCTTTCTGCCCTGCATTAATGTTCCAAGATGTAACTAAGTATCATGTCTTGTACAGTGATGCATAGTCTTTCCTGCACAACTCCTTAAGTGTTTAAAGAGATACTAATAACTAAATGCTATGCACTTGTGCAAAGTAGGAAATATGATAACACATTGTATAAATAAGGAATTCAATATTGCACATTAAATCCCTAAACTGTGGTCCTGTGTCTGAACAGCAGTCACATCACCTACTGCTTAAAAAACCTGATCAGATGAAAAATATACTATGGGTATTTAAGTTATACAGTAGATAAAAAGCAACATTTATGTATTTATATAAATGTTGTATATGGACAACTGCCTAAGTATCGTTTAAGCAGTGCAATACAGTTGAAATATAAAGAATAAGCAGCAAACATTTTTTAATAACCACTTTAAGACAGATAACTGTGAACGTACCAGTGCTGCAAAAGAACAAAATGAAATATATAGAACAGAACAGAGCTGTTCACTTGGAAGGGATCTTCAAAAGACGGTCTAGTCCAACTGCCTGATCAGTTCAAAGCTAACCAAATGTTAGAGGATTTTACTGAGGATGTTATCCAAATGCCTCTTGAACACTGACAGCCGTGGGGCATCAACTGCTTCTCTAGGAAGCTTGTTCCAGTGTGTGACTACATAGCAAAAAAGTTTTTCCAAATGTCAGTCTGAGCCACCCCAGAACAGCTTTGTGCTGTTCCCATTCATACAGTCATTGGTTCCCAGTGAGAAGAGATCAGTGCCTCCCTCTACACTTTCCCTGCCCAGGAAGATGCAAGGAGCAGTGAGGTTTCCTGTTGACTGACCTCTTCCACACCAGACTTGACAGTCCAAGTGTCTTCAGCCTCTCCTCACAGACCACACCTTCCAGCCCTGTTACCAGCTTTGCTGCCCTCCTCTGGATGCTTTCAAGAACCTTTTTATACTGTGAAGCCCAGAACTGCCATGCGATTCACATCAGATTTTCTGGTAGTTATTCTCTTGGGTGAAAATGGCCCAAAACATGCTAAAGCTTCACACTGATTATTCTTGGTTATCCACTAGCAGATGTCCTTCTTGTCAGCCAGCTGGCAACAAGAGCAGAAGATGTTAAACCAGTGCTTGCTGAACATCATGTGGCAACAAGCCATGCCACCGCTCTCTCTGTTACTTTGAACATCAGCTTGCTGTGTGTATAGGAGGAAGTCATCTATGTTCTTAACAACTCCAGAAACTTTGAGGGAGTAATTGGCTTACTTGATCACTTATAAAAGTATGTGGATAAGTTGGCCCAGAAGACACCACCTTCACAGAAGGAAGTGTTGGAAGGCAGAGTCTACAGAATTCTGAACCATACCGCTGCATATTTTGCTTCATTTGAACTTAATTTGATCTAGAAATAAAAGAAGACATTTGACAATTACTTTGTGCACAAACTCAGAAAAACACCATAGAAAAGGATTCAGAAAGAAATCTGCTGGGAAGATGAAAAACCCACAGCAGTCATTCAGCAATATATGGTTCTATTTATGTTATTGAAGGAACGTGTAACTCCCTTTGCTCTCATAGGCAGTTTGATGCCTGCCTTTCAAGCCTTCAGCTTGAGAGTTTGAACTCTGACACCCAGTGAGGTACTTCATTTTTCCTCCATGCCTTCAGTCCTCTGCAGTAGTTTGTCTTGAATTTCTGTTATCAGTGACACATACAAAAGAACTACAAGAAAAAATGGTTCTGTTCTGATGAGACTTAGATTATATTGAGAGCTAGTAGTTGACATTACATACCGGGATCAAAGTCCAAACTAAAATATTAAAACATGATGTGTATATTTCTAAGGGTGCCAACAACAGTATTTTTACCTTAAAACTAAAAGCAATAAATTCTTATGCTTTATGCCTAAGTGCCTGTGCTAAAGATTTCCAGATATATACTTCTGGTGTTTCTCCCTTAAATTCCTTAGAGTGAATCTTTTGCATAATATTGCACAGTCTGATAGAAGAGTACTGGTAATACAAACTGTTTAGTGCTACTGGCACTGGAATTAACATTTCAAGAAACATGGGCTGTACTGATAGCTGGCTTTGTTAATTTTAAATTGGTAACATTGTATTATGAATGTAAAAGTGTAGGAATCAAGTGAATAGACAGAAGTAACTTTCATTTTAGTTAATTCAATAGCCACTTTTTTAGTTCTATGCTGTGTTTAAGGACATAATACTCAAACGGCCAAAAGAGTGATGATCTGAACGGTTACCCAGAATGTGCTATTTGTCCCCAAAAATGTATTACCCCACCTACCTTTCAGCTTTTCTTCTGATGCCATTGGAGAATAGTTGAGATTTCAGTCTTACATATCATAATGTTTCAGCGTTTCATCTGAAATAGACAGTTACTCAATACTACAATCTAACTGTAAACATCTATTGGCATTCAAAGTGTGATCAAACTTCATGCATAGAGTTTCTGCCTTTTGAAAGATGGGAATGTTCAACATTTTTATGAGGAACCCTCAAATCAGATAATTTAGAAATCAGTATTCCCTGCTGCCTCCCTGCTAAGGTGGCATTCTTGTTACTCTCACAGGAGAATCAGGATTGGGAGCTCTCAAGCAGGAGCTATAGCAGCCTGGGTATAGTTCATGGTGTTAAGACAATCAGCTGATACTGAAAACAGAACTAAACAAAAGGAAACAAATAAAAAGGAAAAGGAATTTTTTTAAAAAGAAGAGTGCATGTTTAGTTTGGAGATTTCTTTTTATTCTTGGATTATTGTGGATAACTGTGTGAAGAAAATCGTAAGGTTAAAACTGGGATGTCACTAGAGGACTTACACAAAAGTGGTATGGGGAATCAAGCTTGTTTTTTTTTTTTTGTTTTTTTTTTTACAAATGCTGAAGCAAAGGCATTTTCTAGAAGTGGCTAAGAAACTGTCATGTTATATGCCATGCTGGCGAACAGTTAGAATCAAAATCGTTAATAGGTTTCAAATGGCACAACATTTTATTGTTTTGATCCTATTCTCTTTCTATTATCTTCAAAGGCTCTTTGAAAGTAGATGGATGAATTTCTTGAATGTGTCCTCTAAGGGGCAGCATTGAAGAGCAGGTATCTATTTTCTATTCATAATATGAGGTAGGTATAAATATGGGACTGCCAAATCAGTACTTATTCTCTGTTGTCTGGATTAAGAGTTTTCAAATCTATTCAGTATATTTGGGAGTCTTTACTGCTAATACTGTTAAAAATCCAGTAGCAGTCATATTTCATTTAAAGTACGAAAACCATTGGCACAGAGTATCAGCTGCTGCTGGGGATTCTGTCAAAGGTTCTTCTGGCGGCTGAATTCTTCCTGACAGCAACAAAGTTTGATGAAAAAGTGTACTGGTTTGAAAGTCTCGTGCCTGTATCCATGTGAGCATGATGACCTCAGCCATCATCAAGAAAGTCTGTAATGTTCTGCAGTACTTCCTCAGGGTAAGTTCTTAAGCAAGATAAGTTAAGCATTTCCTTAGGACAAGGCAAATCCAACTGAAGTGCAGTGACTACTTTTACATGACTGTAAGAGAGTTGTTCTGTCCCAGCACAGTTGGATATGGTTCAGTGACACAGGAAATAAACTTGATGTATTTGTGTTTTAGTCCTTTCAGGAAAGTGCTAATATTTCTTTCTAGCCAGTGCTAGCTTTGAACATGTCAGCTAATCTCCCAGTCCATTGCTGCATACTGTCTATCCATATCCCTCTTCATCATTCCCTATTCAGATGACCTGCTGCTATTCTTCCTGTATTTAATTTCTAAAGGTTATTTGCATCTCTGTGCTGATGTGATGTGTATGTTTGCACCTGTTGATTTCTGACAACAGTGATCCTTTTCCAGTAATATTTCTAACTTCAGCTTTCATCTTACTCTTCATCCAAGAAATATTTGAGGATCTTTGGCAGCTTCCTGTCTCGGAGGTTTATGTTTTCTTCCTGTCAGCATCATTAGCTTCCCACAGTTTTTGTCCACAAATTGCTGATGCTTTTCAAGGCAGACTTGAAATAACTGCAGTTATTTCCAAATGATCACAAGGCAGGTGAAAAAATGTTGAGTCAGCTCCTGTCATTCTGCATTACCTTGACTAAGCCAATTTTTTAAATTTCTCTTTAACAGAAAACAAACAAACAAAAAACCCACTTCTCTACTCATTTCTGTGCCAACTTGAAATGGTTATCCTTATAGAAGAGATTGCATCGATAACAAAATGTTATTTTTGTGGGTGGTGTGAAGGCACTTTTTCAATTACCATGACAGATGAATGGAATATGCCATCTAGTTTTTCATGTCTGTCAAATTCTGAGCTTTGCAATGCAGGTGTTTGCTTTTTTTGTTTTGTCTTCTTTTTAATTATAAATGTAATGTGGACCTAAAAGAGTAAGTCACCAATGTTTATGCCTTTAAAGTAAATTCTCCTTTGCCAAGAGCAGCTTCACCCTCATCAGCCTCAGTGTGAACAAAGGGGACCAAATGTCTTCTGTAGTGGCTTGTTCTAACAATTTTTTGTTACAGCAATAATATGCAACAACATAAAAAAATTTCAAAACTGGTTCTGTTTGTGCTCAGATTAATTTGTAAAATGAAGATTTTGCTGTATGAGCAATTTTAAGCTAAGGATTTTTTTTTTTTCATTTCTCCTTGGGACATCTTCCATATGATGGAATATTTAAAGTGTATTTTTAAATAGCGACTGACAATCTGTGAAACACCATTTTAGCATGAATGAGGTCATATGCTACTAAAATACTACTTATACTAGGAAGCTGACATGAATTGAGAGTAGCACAGCTAAAAAAGAGAAGGCAACAGGTGTTTTATTAGATAGCAGATATTGGCTTTTTTTTACATCTGTAGAATATCTTCATCTTCAAAACTGTTAGAAGTTTTCATGTCTCTGCTACTGAACATCAATGAATTTCAGTATTTCCAATTTAGTGTATGTTTCTTTAAGGTGTTTTTCATGGTATCCTCTTCTAGCTTATCACGGGTTTCACCGTGTGATAAAGGATATATATATATATATATATTTTTTTTTTTTTTTGGGGGGGGGTACAATTAGACATTGGATGTCTGAGAGTATGCTGAAAAGGAAACAGGGCAGGCTGTGCCCAGCGCAAAAAATAAAATAAAATAACAGAGTTATAGGCATCCTGTAATTTTCACAAATATGGCAATAAGGTGTATATCAGACTGTTATAAAGAAGTATTCTTTGTATTGCAATAAATGGGAAAACAGTTTTCTTAGATACATAGATTTCAATCAAATTACAGAACAGGAGAAGTGGGATGTATTTCCTTCTCAGGTTTACAATGTATTTAACTACTCATTTCAGCAAATCATAGTAGTGGAGCACCCTGGACTTCAATTTCTCCATTGCTTAAAAAGGATTTCTTCTCCAGTTTATTGCTATAAAGTAATTTCAAAAAACTTCTTCAAATGCACTATTTAAGTCCATATTGTTATTTTTTTTTTTGTAGCACTCCAATAGTAAATATGTGAAAAAATGGTTATGGTCAAATCTTTTGACTTGATATTTCAGATTTAATGTCCTATATTACAGAATTCCACACTGTTCTCAGATTCTTAAAATCTGCTGCCTTAAATAAAGTAGCAATTCCAGATGACCAAGCTTAGTGTAAAGAATAGAACTGATATTTAAATGAATTTAAATCACAGGCTGATGGCTTTGTGTAATGTTGATATCCTAGCTCATGATTAATAGCCTTCCAGGGAAGAACCCAACTTAGGAGTGTGTACATTCAGTGACACACAGGTGTTTCCATCTTCTTTTGTAAACCATGTACACTAATATGGATTTAACTAGAAACACTGCCATTTAAAAATATGTGCACAGTAGATTCCAAACATAAAGTGACGATGAACTCTGTTTTCAAATACATATACTGTTTAAACAGAGTATAACCAAAGTGTCAGTCTGGAAATGCAGAGCTTCAGAGCTGTCTGGAAAAGCCACTCCTGAGGTATTCAGCCATACTTTCAATCGAGACCCTTGCTGTTATGGCTAGTGAAGATCTTGCCTGTCTTACGATTTTTTAGGCTTTACTGTAATAACATGTGATGAAGCCACCTGTACCATCTAAATGTCCACATAATGCAGAAGAGATTACATAGAATCATTACATAGGATCATAGAATCATTAAGGTTGGAAAAGACCTGTAAGATCACCTAGTCCAGCTGTCAGCTCTCCCTACTGTGCCCACTGACCACATCCCTCAGTGCCACATCCACACGGCTCTTGAACACCTCCAGGGACGGTGACTGCACCATCTCCTTGGGCAGCCTGTGCCACTGCCTCACGCTCTTTCTGAGAAGAAATTGTTCCTAATACCCAACCTGAACCTCCTCTGGTGCAACTTGAGGCCGTTCCCTCTCATCCTATCACTGTTACCAAGGAGCCAACCACTACCTTGCCACAACCTCCTCTCAGGTGACTGTAGAGAGCAATGAGGTCTCCCCTGATCCTTCTCTTCTCTAGACTGACAACCCCAGTTCCCTCAGCTGCTCCACATCAGACTTGTGCTCTAGACCCCCCTCAGCTCCGTTGCCCTTCTCTGGTCATGCTCCAGACCCTTTATGTCTTTCTCGCATTGAAGGGCTCAAAACTGATTTTGGTGAAACCATGGCTCTCTGAAAACAGAACAAAAAGTATTTTTTAGTAACTTGAGTGAATCCAGGATTGTCTTTATTTCCAAATACTTACCCAATAGCTGGTTCTAGAGCTGGAGATAAATATTAACTGCTGATGCTATTAAGCTGTAGAAAGTTATTCGAAGTAGTGATTATGATTGTAGAAAAAATTCTGTCTCTCCCCTTCCAAAGGAGACGTACAGGGAAACACCATCTTTTTTTGTTGTTTTGTTTTCAGAAATACATCAAGATAAAAGAAAAGGGTAAGGATAGCCAGAGTTGTATTTGTGGTTTTGACTAACGCTTTGGACCTAATGCTTGCTCTGAAATCACAGTTTAGTTCATGAGATTGCCTCAACAGACACCTAACTAATGGTATGGCTCTCTGATACCCTTCTGGATCATTGCTGTCGGAAGGGCAATGTGGATAGAATATCTTTGTAGTTCGGTCATTTCAGAGTATGATAAAGGTCTGGTGAGGGCAACTGCTGAGTTCCTGAGATCTGCAATGGTTAGAGCAACCCTGGGCTGAAGCCAGAAACTGAGGAGGGGTGGGAGGGTGAGGATGAAGATTTGACTTCAGAGAGCCTTTATACATCGACTTGCCATGCAACCACTGTACATCTTAGCTGTGCCAATAGAAGAATCTAGCAATTCCTCCACTTGGGTTAGATATAAAATAAATATACCTTCAAAACATAATTTAAAATATTATATATATATATATATAAACCATTTTCAATAATAACAATATTCTGTGTGCTCATTCTGCAGTTGTTCTCCATTTTTCTCCATTTCTTTAATTTCTGTGACAGCAGTCAATCAAATAAAGTGTAGGCAGTACACTTGCCTGATAAAAATATTAAACAGGAGGAATTTTTCTCTTTTGTGGCAGTTCAAGATTTCTCTACTAATTACTTGCCTGCAGTTTCAAAGCTGAGAAATGATATCAGAAATCACACTAGGAAATCCTCTGAGTTCAGTCAAATCTGATTTAGTCAGCTTCAGTTATCGCCATCATTATCAGTTCATCTATAAATACATCTGCTTTCACGGCGCACGCATTCTGAAATCTGTCGCTGCCTCTCCGGAGCTGCAGTGCTGTCGCCTGCTATTAGCCGAGCCTCACTTCACCGCAGCCAGCGCGAACCGAGCCCAAAACACCGAGCCCATCCCTTGTTGTTAGCTCTGATCGTTGCTGCTATCATTTGATAGTCCGCCTGTAGCCGGTCCAAGTTGGCAATGTCACCCCAAGCTGATTGGAGCCACAGACATTTTTGCTGACTGGAGTCATGCTATCTTTGCCAGTTTGCTGGAATAGACACAGACACTGATTGGGTCATGCTGAAAACATTCCTGTCCTATGAAGCAAGTCTGTTTGTATTTTAGGTTTGCCAGGACTAATGAATTAAAAATCTTGGGCTCGCCACAGCTTGCTGTTTAATAATGCCTGTGACAGAAGGATTTTTTCCTCCCTGAAGCATGACAGCATCATAATACTTCGCCACTGGAAAGGAGGGGAAGGAAAAGCGGAATTGTGAAGAAAAGCGGAAAAGGGTGATCTTCTGGGACGGCAAAGCCCATGGGAAGTGCAGGTAGCAGCATGTTGCCCTGACAGCTGTCTCAGCTTCTCAGACCTTGTCAGTTTGTTGCTATGCAGCAGGTGCAGCCTTTTCTTTTATTGAAGCTTTACTCCATAAAGGCAACGACAAGCCAAGGCAGTGGCTGGCCCTGGATTATACAAGTGCAGACACTCCACTAAGTGAGGTAAGGCAACAGGTGTGAAAACTGAACTAAATTGATAGAGCTGTAACAACACTTAGATTATCTGGGTTCTTCTACAGACTTTTTATGAAGCATCAGCAGCCAGTGTATAGGCAATTGTCATGACCTAGGGGGCTGCTCATTAAAGGACATTAAATTCCAGGTTGCCCACTCACGTTCATCTCTGTCTACAGCGATACTGTTCATCGTCTGTGGAGAAAGTGGGTGGGATGGGGGCAGTAAAGATGTGTGTTTCCTGTATCACCTTGTTTGCACACAGAATGCTTCCACCTCTCTCTGTACTCTCATTGCTTTTTGTGATGAAGAGCTAGAGGATGCTGCACAAAATTGATCGAAGGTATTAATGTAATATAAGAAACCAGATAGCAGAGTAATTGCTCTGTATAAAGATGTGATTTCTTTTCTTTTCTGCTTTTATTTTTTTTTTGTGTGTGTGTGACTGTGTGTTAATTAGAATAAAATGAAAACTTTCTTTTGTGTTACGATAAAAATCACCATTACTTACTGAAAGAGTATTGATCCTTGCCTTCAAACAGCTAATGGTTAAGAGAGCTAATTTAAAGATACTGATGACCACAGAGTATGTAATAGGGATAAAATTACAGGTTTATCCCAAACAATATTGCTATGGAAGTTTAAACCCTCTAGCAGAATGCATCATTTTTATTTCTTAGGCTTTGATATGAATTGCTAAGTGGAAGACCACTTGCAACAGTAGATGTCAGGGGAATGATGCAGAATTATGAGCAGCCTTGTTTCAAGGATGTGCTTATCATTCAAAATCTCTTTTTTTCCTCTTGTACTGGGGAGTAGAGAAGGGAAATACGATTAAACGATTTTGGATCAGCAGTTCTGTTGTCTTTTAAAAAATGGAATGCCTCAAACACTTCTCATAAAGTGTTTCTGGAGGAAGAAAAACAGATCAATAATGTCGAAAAGGTAAATGTTAGTCTGATGCAGTGCACTTCACAATAGAGTATTCAATTGACAGCAGAGATCTTTCTCTGAGACTAAAATCATACACTGCAGCAGTTATTTGACCTTTGTTCATCTCTGCCCTACAGATATCAGTTCAAATTTTTGTGCCTTGAAGAATAGAAAGAGGGAATAATCTTTGATATTTAACATGTGTCAGCATAAAAAGAAATCCTCATCTCCAAATGAGATTTATTTAAAGTAATGATTTTAGAATATTAGTTATTTTAAGAAAAAGTAGGACTTTTAAATAACATTTTCTTTGACTTTGGTTAATTCTAATGAATGATTGTGTAACATTGCTACGGAATAACTCTATTTGTTAGCTAAATATTAATGCTTATAAAGGCTGAGATTAATGGGCCAAATGCAAATATTCTTCCACTGATTGCAAGGCAGTGATGCCAGGGAAGAATCTGATTCACTCATGCATCACCAAGGAAGATTGTAATCCTGTAATATTATTCTGAGATTGCCAAATAATTAAGTGTAAACTGGAATGGGTTGTTGGGATTTCAGTGCAATATAATCACTACTTCACAGAAAAACTGCAAGATCACTGGCTTAGGAATTGGCTTGTGTTTTCACTAGCTAAATGCTATGTTCTTAGCGATATGTGGTACAACACTTAGCAATTTTTTTTATTACTTCTTTTGCATTTTCCTGAAAAATCTGGTTTCTAATTGACCCTGGAGTGTTTACAGTAATATAAAAGCTACTCTCATTAATTTGTCCACATTGTTGGTATGCGTACAATGCATAGTCTTCAGTCCTAAAATAATTTCTTTATGGGCAGTTCTCTTGAATGCATGAAGTCCCTCTGACTTCATGTTCTTCACACATGGAGCTAATCAGAATGTCAGTTTCTGTGAATTTCAGCAGCTTTGTGATAGGTATACAACAAGATTAAGTTTGTGTTCATCTACTTAATTGAGTCCATTGAAAAGGTTAAATGCATACGCTAGAACTGTGAGTACAATTGTTAAATGTTCAAAGATGCTTTAATTATACCAGTACAGATCAGTAGTACAAACTTTTTTGTTTCTCAATGATTCTTCATTGCTCTGCTTGAAATGAATTAGCAGTTTTCTTAATGGACAGGGTCTCATCTCATTAAAACCACTTTTTGGAGCTGCTGGTCTCAGACGAAATACCGAGGACTGCCTAGGGTCCTGATCTGGGAAGCAAACCCATGCAGAAAGACCCCTACATCTGCACAGAGGTCCGCTGAAGAACCACCACCAAGGTTTGGCAAGCCACTAACTTATTGTTCATTGACTGGGGGAGTATGGGTGGAAGGTAGGAGGTTGGGTGCCTCCTCATTGACACCATCTGGAGTGGTGTGCACGTTTCCAATCACATGGCAGGCTTGGGGTCATGTTACTCTCAACTCCCCACCCCTTCTTCCTTCTTCACCTTCAGAACCAGGCAGCATTGCCACGAGTCAAGGCTTGCTGAAGGGGCAATGGCGGGGAGCAAGCAGGTGAGGAGAGGGGAAGCTTCCTTTGCCATTGTTCTTTCTAATCTGCACATAGCGAAAGAAGGGCAGTCTGCACTTCAGTCCTTTTTAAATGGATAAGTGAAATGGCATACCCTTGACTTTGATTGTAAACATTGCTTGGTTAGAATGAGAAAGGTAGCTATGATTGCATGAGAAACATTAAAACTCATTTTCTGGATGGTGTCACATGCTCTGTAATAAATGTATTGTTTATATTATTACAGCTGGAACAAACAAGTAAAAGCATTGGCTCAAGTGCCCACATGATCACCACCGCCAGGGTACCTGCTGATAAGCCAGTACGAATTGCCTTCAGCCTGGATGAATCCCCAGGTACAATTTAATTTACAGATTAAACCATGAGGAAGTGATTGCTTTTAATTTTTTACATGCTTTTACTAGTGTCTACAATGTCGAACGGAGTCCAGAGTTATGGGTGGATTTTTTTTCCTGAGTGAGAGCGTATGATCAGTTTTCTTGTCCAGTAGCTTTCAGTGTTTCCAATAACAATTTCATTAGACTAAAATGACCGACTGACAGTTTAGATTTTTTTTTCAGTGTTTTGAGAAAGATATACTTAAGATTTTAATTAGCTATCAAAATCATTTTTATTTACAGTATGCTTGATTTTGAGGCAATTTTAAAATAACTAAAAGAACATTTTGTACTGACAGTGAGGCTAGAACAGGAAGAGACTTTCCCTTCAACAGGAAGGTTGGAAAGTGCCACACGTGCCCAGCTTGGTGAAAGGTTTCAGGAAACGGATGCCTCACATGGCATGTTCTCTGAGAAAGCAGCAGAAATTTCATTGGTGTTTATCCTGTCAGCTAGTGCTGACTGAGCATTAATTTCCTCAAATATGCTCTGTATGTACATGGCCCTTTGGACTTTGGAATAAATTAATATTCTTAGGTTTTTTTTGTATCTTAAATATCTTTAAGGTCTGGAGGGCCATTGACACGCAGTAAAAAATCGGGATGTAACAAAGTAAAACGGAAGCTAGGAAGCATCTTAAATAAAGTTGACTGAGCTGTTGATAAAAGTGAGTGGCTGTCTGAGATGTTTTGATGGTATGAAATCTAAGGATCTCTGATAAAGATAACTGAAACCCACTGCTGACAAGTGCTTTAAGGGACAGCATAATGTGTGAAGTCTCTTCCTGAGCTTTCTGAGAAAAGTCTTAACTTGGATATAATTTTCTCCTTTTAAAAAATTTGGTAGAATATTCTTTATATTCCTTAGCTAATTATTCCATAATACCATTTTACAGCTATGTCTGAAATAAAATATCATCCCTTATGCAAGATTTAAAAACAAACATTTATATTACTGCATATAACTTGCAGTTTGTAAAGATGAGTAATCCACAAAGATTGGGAGAAGAAACATAAGGAAATACGTGTGGTTGTCTGTGTGTCCTCTTTTCATAAACTACAATAACCTGCTAATTACATTTTGATTACAGAAAGTAATAACGAATCCTTCTCACCTCTGAAGATACAATATCACGGTACATGCCATACACAGAATTGTGGCCAAGCTAGATCTTGGAGAGACTCTTAAAGGAGAGGGAGTGATCTTATGAATTACAGAAAAAGAATGCTTATGGGAGACACTGAAAACAAGTCAGGGAAAGCTGAGACCATGGGAAAATCAAAGAGGGTAGAGTGGTTTGTGACAGGAGACGGCAATAGGAAATAACAAGGTTGTGAATAGCTTGGAAGAAGAGGGACATGAAAGGCAGGAAGCCTAGCTTCCTTAACATTGCATCATATTTATTTTTTACTTCTCTATCCTGCTAATAATTTCAGTCTCTCTTAACATTTACAGAAAGAATCTCAGTTACAGAAAGGTTATTTTTTTCTGTTACATTCTGTAGTATCTTTCCATAACTTTGAGTCATTTGTTACATATATGCAAGCATTCCAGCAATATGCAATACAGAGTCATTGAGTAGTGATAAAACTAAATAGCGACCAGTAAAGTGAGTGCCATGTATTCCTCTGCATGACACCTCCTTGAAGACTAATAAGAGGTCTAAACTACCCCCCTGTTTTACTACATCACCATATTTCTACTCTCTCTTTTAGTGGTAAGCTTAAACATATAAATATTATTACATTTAAGAAGAAACTTTAGTAAGGTTTTCAAATTTCCAAGAAACCACAGTCAGATCAAGATAGTATAAAGAAGTACATAGCACATTTTTTAAGATGAGGCTGGGTATGTACAGGAAGTCCTTCACCAGGGCTAAGTGGTGACAGAATCTCTCTGACCTAAACTTTTCCTTGAATTTTATCTCATTTGAAAGACACAGTGATAGGTTTCACCAAGTAATGCTGCATTATCCTTCCAGGGGCTGTACCACAGCTTACTTGGAGGAACTTGCAGCATAACTAGATATAAAAAGGGGAAATGGAATGTTTCTTCTGAGTGGTGATTATCTCACTGGCTAGGATTGTAACCAAGCGCTGGGTGTGAGAAGCAGTGAAAGGAGAAACTGCCCTCAACTCATGAGAACAGATTACTTTGAGTTAACTGACCTACAAGAGAGGAGCTGGCTTATCCTGAGTATACAAGAAATAACTTAATTGTGTTATATTACTTGTCAGTCAACACTTTACTTTGTGCAGCACTTTAATGTGAACGTTGGCAAACCAGTTCCTTAAAAGTCTCAAGAACAGCAGCTGATTTGAGTGCTATATAAGATGACAGTTTTATTGTGTATCTCTTATTCCTGTATATATAGATATCTATGTTTGGCTCTTTTATTCAAGTTCACTATGCTGGCATCTAGCATAGGTTTCCCAGAGTGTGTCTTCACACCACATTGCACCAGTTTGATTTAAGGTACTACTTAAAATTAATAGATTTGAGACACATTATATCAGTATATCTTATATCAATAAACATATACCAACTAATTCAAGTTAAAGTGAATATGATGTTCCAAAATTTAACTAAGTAGTCCTGAATAGAAGGTTCATTTTAATTTTTCAACGTCAATTTATTTAAACGAATGAAAATTCAGTATATCCTAACATATCATTAAATCTTACTTAGTGATCATGTCACTAAAGCAGAACTTTATATACTGCATATATATTGAGTAGCAATTCTTAAAAAAAATGTATAGGTAAATATCTCCTTACTTTTCCTTCTAGAATAAAAGCTTGAATCTAACTAAAAAAATCTGGTAGCAATGTGGTGATAAATTACTGTTCTAACTCTGATAGCACTCTCTGGGAAAAATCACAGATAACAAAGGCAAAATATACCTCTTTTAATAAAACTGACAGACAGTGGAACGACATGGTATTTTTGCTAGCATAGCAAATGACTTATTTTGCTCCTCTTTATGCCTTTGTTTTCCTAGAGACCATAAATACTTTTTTGCTTTTATAGTTGATCTGGTAAGACTGTTTTGCAATGCCTGCATTAATAGCAAGCTTCAAAGCCCTACTCCGTCCTCATTTTCATTTCTAACGGCAACAGAGACTTTCCAACTGATAATATACGGATTGAAAACTAACGGAGATTGCTAAAATATACGGGTGAAATTTATAAAGTTAGTTTTCCAAAACTACACTCAGCCTACAAGTAAGTGGCTTGGTCTTTGGAAATGACAGTAATTACACAGCACTCAGCTCATCTCACTCTCTGTTTCCTATCTAGAGACATGCTGTTAGCTCCTGAGGAGGAAACTTACTGCCAGTATGCTTGTTTGTCCAAGGCAGGAGATCGGCCCACCTTTGAGGTCTTTTGGGCATTTCTGTAAATAAAAAATTTTAGAGTAGGACAACATAGGAACACTGCAGTACATTCAGTGTTTTTAGTTTGGGCTCGTGCATGTCTTTTCAGGCCCAAATGTTTAATAAATTCTGCCTGCAAAACCTTATTAGGATAGAAAGTACCTACTTGTTGTATTTTGGGGAAGTTAGGAAGCTACGTGAGATACCCTCCAAGGAACAGAGGTTGTACATTCCTCAAAGGACACTTTAGGCTTAGATTGAAGGTATACTGAGTAGGAGGGTTTTGCTCTTACCTCTTGTGTTATGGGCTGTGCTATTTTTGGGAGCTCTGCAACTCTTATTATTGAGCAAGCCTTCATAGCCTATTCCTGGGTCAGGCAGTGACCATTCCTCACTATTTTATGCGTGAGGTAACTGAGGGGTTGCGTAAGGTCGCTTCAGGCAGGACTGTGAATAGAACCCAGGGAGTTTCACACAGTGGTGCCAAGTCCCAGTCACTTAGCCACACAGCCTTCCAGGATGAACTCAGTCCGTGCTCATCTGTCAGTAACCAGTGCTGTAGCTACTGGGCCTCACTGCCCTCCTAGAGCCAAGGCCGGACCCCCTATAACACAATTTTCCGGTGGTGTCCAACTGTTGGCTGCAGTTGAGCTTGAGCACTTTTCCTGTGCAATGTCTGATCTGCTTACAAGATAACCGCCTGCTGACGTTACCAATTTAATTCTTTAATTTAGGAGGAAGAGATCTGAATACACTTGCCCACGCATGTAGGAGAGAAAATTAGTATCTGATTGTATAACTAAAGACTGGATCATAACTTAGTTACTCGAGGAAGCAGAGTTGTGATTGGCATTTCCTAAATTTTGAGTGCTTGATTTAGCAACCTTAATGTGCTTTTAACACATTTAAGTTTTTATAATCTATTTCTGGCTGTCTTTGTGAAGATCCAAGAGATACTGTGATATGTGAGTTCAGGCTGCAAACTAATCAGATGTTGTTCTTCAAGTACTTTTTCATCAACTGTTGTCCATATCCCACATTTCAGCTAAATGGAGCAGCTATATAGGAAGAGAGAGGAGTGTTACTCTTCATTGTAACAAACATTTTGTCAGTCAGGCAGTAGAATGTGGGGGATTTTTATCTGTCTACATCGTGGAAGTCTGTGCTATTGGAATCTCCAGAAGGACAAAACATGGTTAAGTAATCTTTCCAGAAAGCATGATTTCTTCTTAAATGCACATTAGTGTATCTCGGGGGACTGAATGCATAAGAACATTGCTAAAGAATAATAAGTGTTTTGTTCAAAGAAAGTCAGTCTTAATGTAGTTCAGATTTCTAAATCAGATTGCTTGAGTGAATAAAGTCCATCATCACATTTGTATGAACAGGTGTGATCAGCAGAGAGACAAGAGCTCACCTGGATGACAGAGATTGAGCAGCTTAGCCTTGCTGCCCCTGCACATCACTGCCCATCATGCCATTTCAATATGAAGATGTGTTGGCTGGGCAGCTTAGGGAGCTTCTTCATTTGTTATGTTGCTATCTTTGCTATAGGAATGGTCAGAGTTGGCTATGAAACAGAAAGATGCTTTGTCTCAGCCCAACTGAACAGAAAGGAAAATGAGAATGTAAATGTGATTTAGTCTGTTCCCCTATACACTGAGGCAGTAGTAATTCTTTTAAAAGAACTTGCAAGAGTTTCTTACCTCTTGATTTTCTGCATGTATCCTTAGAAGAATCTTAGGAAGTGAATAATTGCTGTCAGTTGCTTTCCTCTTTTGTGAAATCTAAATGTGTTTTATTTTTACCAAGTAATTGTTGTTGTTGTGGCTGTTACTTTGACAACAGTGAAATACAGACCAACCTGAAGAAGTAATTAATTTCACTGGATACTACGGGGAAATATTTTTGTTGTTTTTGTGGAAAACAAGCTTGCAGTTAGCTGTGAAGATATCGGTTTGGTTTTGTGGGCTAAACGCTTAAGCTGAAAATTTCATAGGAGCCCAAGAGAATCAGGAACTCAGAAAAAATTCAAGCCACCAAAGTCCCCAGCTTATCTGATGTGGTGAACATCATTGAGAGGATGATTTAAACAAGTCTTAAGCTAGCATAACTAAAAAAAACCCTAGCAGCTGTTCAATAGATGCTAGGGCAGGCCCATTATAAAATGTACTATGGTATGCCTTAATGGTTAGGATACCAATATGTTCCATTTTTAGTACCATTGACTCAGTCACTTGAGTTCAGAAAATAAGTAGTGAACATCTGCTTATTAAAAGGATTTCCTCTACAGTAATTTCTTTCCCTATTCCATCCTTTCTAAAATATTTTTATTTACTGCTCTTTTTTTTGTTGTTGCTGTTGTTGTTATTCCTGAGGACAATTCGATATATTTTCCAATATTCTGCAACATTTTTTTTCCTTATTAGTATCTGATTCAGTGAAAAAGTATTTTTTGGCTGATGCCTCTTCTTCTGGGGTGACTTCTTCTTTGATTTTCATGAAGTTATAATAGCCTGAGTTCCTTTCTTAGTGCTACTGTACCAAAGATGTACTGCTGGGATTGTCAAAACAGATAGCAACTTAACTACAGTCCACTCATCTGGTCCAATATCTCTGTCAGAATATTTAACAGCTATTTGGCCAAATATCTGTAGAGCAGCTGTACCCCCCTCGTCTGACTGAGTCCTATTCTGTCCTTCCTTTTAGTCCTGTCATATGATTCATCTTTCTTCTTTTAGAGTCTTGGTCTATTTTTAAATACTGTGCAAGAAAGCAACAGCAAATTAAAGGTAAACACTTGCATATCATCAGGATACAACCCTGAAATTAAAGCCTTTTAAATGTTTTCTGTAATAGACTTGTCTGGGACATGGTGCACAAAAGGAAGTTGTGAGTGTGGGTGTGACTTTATGAGGAAGACCACTACCCCATTAAAAATATGCCCGTATGCTTTGTTTCTTGCAGAGGTTCATAAGTGTTTGCTTTTCCCTTCCATATCACCATATTTTTCCTCCCTGCCCTCCTCTGGGTATCCCTTCCTTCCTAGTGGTATCTGTCTCAGGCTGAGCTAATTAGAAGGAAGGTTCTGACTGTCTAGTCAGCCAGTGTTCTCCATTGGATATAGTGGACTCATTTACTTGCTTCCTCAACCTACTTTGCAGGATAAAGAGATAACAGCATTGGCAAAATAATTTAAATCTCAGTCTGTGCTCTTTAAGAATCCTGCTTTGAGACATAGTTCTTTAAATCCTGTTGGGAATTATTGGTATACAGGTTTGTCAGCATAAAGCGGTCTACAGGATCTGACCTATGGTAGCAATTTTCTCCAGTGAGAGCCATCCTTGTTTTACTTTGACACATTACAAACAACCGACTCTGTGAGCCGGCTAATAGTAACCTTCTCTTCACCTCCCATAACCTGTAGTAAGATACATAAACCGTCATCACAATCCAATGCAAAACTGATAGTGTGAAAGTCACTGAGAAAGAAATATTGCGGTGGCTAGCTGTGACGCTACGTAGCATGATTCATATTTCTGATCTCAGTCCAGCTACTAGTGGGCAGGTGTCCACACCACAACACTGACGCAACTGGCACACTCTGTCCCACCTTTGCATGAAGTCTGTACTAAAAATAAAGAAATAAATAAAAACAAAGTTTGGCTCATTGTCATGAATGAACTAACTCTAGTAGGGAAGGACATTTCCTTACAGTGTGGAGAAGTTTGTGGTGCTTCTTCACTCTAATCATATCTGTGTTGGTAACTATCTTCTAGTTGCTGGTGTGCCAGTCTCATTTTCTTGTTCATGCAGTAGTCTTTGGATGGCAGGAGAAAAGGTTTCTATTACTGTTGTTTTAGCCCTGGTAAGTCATCGTACTGTGATGGGGAAGTTGTGCCGTCTGTGGAAGCTTCTTTATTTTGCACTGTAATGGATAGCTCAGGGAGTAAGATTGTTTCAGTGTATTGTTTTTATTAAGTCATCATACGTTACTTCTGTAACTGGTTTTGTTGTTTCTTAATCACAGTTAATACAAAATAGAATTTCTGCTTTTCTAGAACCTAAACATTTCCTTATTTCTCACCCACTGATATTGTCAGAGTCCACTAAGATATCTCAAGCGTAGAAAGATAAGCATATATATGAAGGTGTTTGCACAACCCTGATATTATTGTGAATATTTGCAACTTAGAACAACTTTGAACAGATCATTTGAAGTGCCCTTTCTTGGCAGATACCGGCTTTTAATGTCATCTGTACTTTCTAGATGATGATGCTCCTGAAAACTCCTTCCCTTTGGCATTTCCAGAGCTAGATCAGCAGCTGCAGGTAAACCTTTTCTTTTTTGACTGCAGTTCTACTACACATTGCTTAGGTTTGTTTTGCTAGAAGACTCTGGATGTTACACTAAGATGAAAGTTTTCATTGGTGCTTCTCTGATCTATTAACATTTAGTATGACTGTATATTTCCTTAGAGGGAAACACTGTCTTTTTAAGATTTGCAGAAGATTGCTTCAGCATCTTTACTCCACTTGCAGAGAAATGGCTATCTGAGTAATCTTGCATGCTTTTATTTTTATTTTTAAAATTCCTGTGCAAAACACAGCATGTACTACTGCACAGTAATAAAGGGAGTTCTTGTGATTTCAGTGGGAGAGGAACTGAGCCAGGTGTGCTGTTATCATGCCTACAGAGTGTGCTAAGATTGGTGATCAGCTTTCTCTTAAGCATCCCAAGATACATTTTACAGTGCCATCCCATCTCAATTCTTGGGTAATAAAGGCCAGTCATCAAAACTACTGAATTCATACCGCATGGCCAGCATGCCTCGCAGTTGCCCTAGGAGATGTCTGCAGGCAGTACAAGACAGAAGAGATGAACTCCTTCATGCCAGCTCTGATTTGTGATGTCAGTGGAGCCCTGTTTGCTGTGCAATCAGGCAGCAATTGATGGCCAGGATCTGCTAGGCTCAGAGCCAACTCTGTGTCCAGAGATTATTTCCTTTTCCTCTCTGGCAGTTCTGGAGTGTTTGTTGGCCTTTGTAAGCTACTTTAGATCATCTGTTTCCCAGGAGCATTTAGACTTCCTCTGATATTTCAATATGAAGGCAGTTGTTTCCTGAGTGTAAATTGAGAAAGGCATTAGCAGACCGTGTTGTCCAATGATGTCATCCTTCCTGTCCCCATCAATGAGTGAGGCAACGCTGGAGGGCTGCTTACTTAAAGGACTTAATTTTCTCTAATGCTGTTCTCATCAAAAGGATGACTGAGGAAGGAATGGAGGATGACAGAGACTCCTCTTGCTCTGTCCCTCTAATCCTGGGAATAGGGACAGGTTGCTTATGCATAACTAGAAAGGATAAAAGGAATGAATAGCACTTTACAATCTGAGCTGAAAAGAGCAGCAGAGACAACTGATACTTTTTCTTCCCTCAGAACTGCATTCCAGAGAATCCTTATTGTTTTGTGGCAAATACATAGAATAGAAAGTCAGTGACGTGCATTTTTTTTCAGTCAGTGACACATTGTGTGATCATGGATAAGTTGCCTCATCTCTCTGTTGATCTGTGAAATGAGGTTAATAATTTTTACCTTCCTTGTTGCAGGACACTGAGTTCAGTATGTGCAGCTGCTTTAAAAGGGCAAAGTATGATTTTCATGACTGCTGGTGGTACCTAAAAACAAAATTACTAGTGTTAGATGTACATACTTTACAGGCCAAGTTATTATTTTTATTAGGACTGTTACAACCCTTTTCTGGAGCAACTGATGTGCTCTTAATATGTAATTTCATGGTAGGCTGAAATGGACTGGAAGCATTCAAGTGTGCTGGATAAATGATAGTTCTTTAGTGAAAATTTTCTAAGTAAACACTGCAGCACTTCCACAAAGTGCACACTCGTGGACTTCTAAGTACCTAATATTTATTTTCAAAATGAAACTTCCATTACCTTCATGATTTCAAGATGACAACAAGTTCAAAGAACAACCAAAGGCTTTGATTCAGACAACAATCTTTTTATTATTCTTATTTAGGGATGGATCTGAGATAATTCAAAGGATACCTTACGAGAAATATCTGATTCAAGCACTTAGAATCATAAAGTTAATGGTGCTGCTTCATCCATTACCTTTTCAAGCTTATATGCATATTTTTAGGTATCTTAATGCTGAATTGGTGGCAGTTAGTTAGCATAGGGTTCTGAGCTATGTAGAGGTAATAGTACATTTAGATTTAGCAACTAATACCTTAATTTCCTTGCTTTCATCAAAGTGGATTACAAAGTTATAAACATTTAATGTAATCAAGTTTAAATTGCTTTAAAATTCCAAATTAATAGTAAGTGTAATAAAGATACAATTTACCTAGTTACAATTTCTTATGAATCTCATTTTTAAGTTAGTGTAACCCAATTTGCTCAGGGTGCATCAGCCCTGTACAGCATAGGTTTGCAATTTCTGTTCATGTAACCTTGTCAGCATTGAAACAGAACCCAACTGCAACAACATGGACTTCACCAGGACCTGCAGAAGTAGTGAATGGTGTTGTCCCTTGCCACCCCATCCATGCACTTTTCTGTATCCTAGAGTTAGCTGCCATAAAGCAGCACACGTCTCAGCATGCCCTTTAATCAACCATGGCATAGCTGCCTGAAATACTTGAGTTTCTAAGAATGTTGGTAAATATTTTTGTAATAAAACATCACATATAGAGCCACAAGATTTTCATCACCACGTTGCAAATACAAATACAGTCAAAAGCATAAGTACTTCATTTAAAGAAAAAACTATAAATGCAGGGTAGGTGACTACACGATACTAGGAACTTTTTTTTAAAAGACTATCATCTTTGTACTTTTGAAAACTAGCAGGACCTTGAAACCTTTAAAAAGAAGAGCCCAAATTAGCTGATCTTCAGGTTAGATTTTGAAAGCAGCTTGAAAGATATGTAAGTTCACTGAGCCACTTGGAAAATCAGTGCCTTAGTATTTTATGCATGCAGGCGGCAGACCACAGCCTGAGTACCAAGCAATTTGCACCTCTCTTTTGGGCTTCAAGCCCTTGCCTTTCTATCTTCGTCCCTGGCAGTCATCTTGGCTGTTTGAGCAGAATTACCTAGTGTTCCCACTTTTCCTCCCACAGTCCTGCCATGCCTCCTGCCTGGGAGCTGGTGTCCGATGGCAGGGCAGAGTTCAGCGCGGCTAGCCCTGGCAGGGTGATCGTGCCTGCTGTCTGAGCACTGCTGCCAGCTATGCAGAGGTGGAGGTGGGACTGGCTGGAGGAAGGGTATTTCTAGGAGGCCAACTGCAAATACTTAATGCCCTGTAAGAGCTCTTACTAGAGGAGAAACTCGAATGTCAGAGCTGCTTTCTGAGGAACAAAAATGATCAGTCCAGTGTTCAGATCAACTGAGCACATTCAGACAAAAATATTATCTTCCAATTACCTTTCTAAGTGTTACTTTTTCCACTAATGTGAGAGGAAAATTTTTCATAAGTAATACCTAAGAAAGTAATATTAGCTCTTTAATTCAAAATTTGTTCTTGTTTCTTGTCCTTTAAAAAGAAGAAATATTGTGTATGGCCAATCAGACATAATAGTTGTGTATATGAGAACAGTGCAGTTTATGGATGAGAAAAGCTTCATCTTTTTTGGTGCTTTGTTATTAAAAGAAAATATATAAAGAAATTATTTATATGCTTCTATGAACCCAAACTCATGTTAATAAATTCTTAATTTTTTTTTGTTTTTTTTGGTTTTTTTTTGCTTACAGTATTAGAATGTATTATCTTCCCAATGAAAAGCAACACTTTGAGGATAAAGCAATTGCTTACTTGGACTTTGGGTTTGTGTTCTTCCCTCCTTGTACAAGCAGTGTAGTTGGAGGTGAAGAGAGGCTAAACTTGCTGGATTTTTTAGTTTGTTGTTGGGAAATGTTAATCTTTGCCTTGTGTCGGAGCTGGACCAGGCCTTGATTAGCTGCATGGTAGTGGAGGTCTCTCTGAGGAGCATTTTACTCCTGGTTTTGCCTATATTTAGACATCTACATCATTAGCCATCGAAGGCCTTGTTGCTCAGGTCACAAAATGTAGATGAAAGTTTCTGATATTAAAAACTTAAATTGCTAGGGCTTTCTGTCCTGCCCCAGAATTTCCTGTGGCTCATCTTCATCTTCCCAAAGAAGCCCTTTATTCCATCTGGGAGTTTGATTCTAAGTAGGGAAGAACACAATCTCCTACAGATACACAGAGCGCTGTGTATCTCTCTATCCTTCATGAAGTTCATGAGCTTGAGACAGGCATTTCTTATCATATTTTGTATGATAAATCTCCTGAAATCAATGGTGTTGGATGACCATAATGTTTCCTGTGGCTGAGAAAAGACTTCAAATGTTAATAATATCAGCTTGTTAAGTCATGGGGTACAAATACTACCTGGTATAGGGAACCTGCTTTGACAGGGGGGTTGGACTCGATGATCTCTTGAGGTCTCTTCCAACCCCTATGATTCTATGATATTATGAAATAAAAAGTATGTCAGGGAGTTAAAAAGCGTACAGAAGTTTTAAAAAGTTTGAAATTTTGCTCTGTATTAAAAGCACTAAATTCCAAGAGACTTCCTATAGTACTTTGGTACTCTATAAATAGATTTGATTGTCAGTGAACTTGCTAAGCCTCCTCTAACACTGCTATAATAACTGCACTTTTAGATTCTGTATGATATGGACGTTGACAAAGCCCAAGTGTCACACTGTGATTGGAAAAGCATAGAAAATCTCTCAGGTGAGGGAAACAAAACTCTCAGTTGCTTCCATTCAGCTGACCTGAATTGTTTGAAGGAAAGATAGCTGCTTATTTCCACAGTAAAAGTTGACTAGACTAGATGTATCCTAGACTAGATGTCTGAAATTGCTTGAAGCAATGTCTTAGGCAGAAAGCTCAGAGTCTTCCTGTGTTTTCATGAACTATTTTTACATATCATCTTTCAACATCCTCCATATCTTCATTTGAGGTGAAAATCTAAATAGACATCACAGGTGTTCATGTACATAACTACGCACAGCAACAGAATAGTCTATAACAGGATCTCTTAGTGTCTGTTTGCTGCATTCTGTAGGTGAATTCTTCCATAAAATACAAGGAAAATCAGACCTTGCTGAAAATTAGGGATAGCAGGATAGACATGCTTTCGTCAGTATCAGTGAAAGCTGTAGTTTTTGTAATAGCTTTGAGAACAAAATCAAAGATGTTCAGTGTGCATATTTTGCCAACACAGGAAAATGAGGGAGGATGACACTGAGGCCTGAAATAAGCAGGATTATAAGTAGCAACTGTTGCCATTAAATATAACTTTCTTTGGCGGGAGCTTTTTTTGCTTATGTAGCAGGTATGCTTTTATATGTATTAATCATGGACTAGCAAGATACCTCCTGAAGTATTGGAGTGAAAAAAAACGTATTGTAAATTGGACTTTATTAAGGACTATTGTTCTGTGTCACCTACAGAAGCTAGAGAACTCTTACCAAAACACAGCATACAGACTTCATGAATTAGAAATGCTTTCTACTGGGAATGCCAGTTCTCTGCCAGAGGACTGCCCTCTGGATAGGAACTGTAAGATTTCATGTGTCCCGGTCACAGGCATTCAAATAGGCACTGCAGGTGGAACAAGGAGCAGAGACTGCTAGGACAAGCTAGAGGAAAAAGCTTTGTCTGAGAGGGATTGGAGGAGTGCAGCTTGCATGTAGGGTTGGGAAATGTATGAGAGCTCTATGTAGGCACATCACAAGGGTAGAATAGGCAGGTTAACTGTTTGGATGAAAGCCAGTGCTGGCATAATAAAAAACTATGCAAAATTCTCTTCAGCAAAACGGAACAGGAAATAACAGAATAATTTCTAATCTTGGTGAGGCTCTGGGCCAGACCCTTAGCTGAAGTGGGGGACTTGAGCTGCTCTAACAGAGTGATAAGCCCATGGACTGCAGAATTTGATTCTGGTAGCATGGGGCTGGATTCAGACTTTTGTACATTTCTCCTGGTCCCTTTAAATGAGTATGAGCAAGTCCAGTAACTGCTACGTTGCTGTTATTCTTTTCTTTTCCAAGGAAATGTGTCAACACTGTAAATGTCTGCAAATTCAGAGGTACCCCTTTGGAACAAGTAAGCTTCACATCTTTCTGAGCTTTTTTTTTCAAGGAGTTTGCCCTGCCATCTTCTGAAAATGCTTCTTTTAGTGGGAACAGATGTATCATTAATTCTCTGCACTCTGTGTCAAAAAGTAGGCTGTTTGATATGGATAAAATAATTTTCCCATGCTTATGTGTTGCTTCATCTTTTCTGGTGAGCAGCAAAAAAAACAACTGAAGCGTTGCTCCTCCATGTCTCTTGTGATTACAGTACAGCTGCTTGTTAAATCATGATGCAAAAGCCTTTATTTCATGTACCACAGCCCAGAAATTACTCATAGGAACTGAAGGTATTACCTCCAAAACCATTCTTAGAAATGTCAATTTTACAAAGGAGCTAACCAAGATATCCAGTCATACAATAACATTATCAAATTTGCATTTTAAATAAAATGCACTCTCTTAATTTTTCTGTACCAAATAGGTATCCTTTCACAATTAAAGTTATTTAGTGTGTAATAGCATCCATCAACATTGAAACAGAACTGTATGAACAGAGTACTAGTAAACTCTATCTTTTGTTGTCTGTTTATTTTGAGTGATAAAATATCAGTGCAAGAAAAAATGACACTGAAGAGGAAACAATGGTAGGAGTTTGAAAGCCAGCAACTGGTTCTAAGTGGGAATTAGATATTAAGTCTCAGCATGACTAGATAATTTTAACTCTCTAAATATATCTTCTGAGTGGGAAGCTGGGATACAGAAACTGAATGCTGCTTTAATTCTTAAACTGATTTAAACTAGCTAGTTTTGCAGAAACTATGTTGAAAGCAAAAGCAAGATTTTTCTTCTTTGAAGTGTCAAGTCTGGGGACTTTACCTCACTGGGTACTGTTCAAAATTGTTTTATTATGATGCATTTGTTGTTTGCTGATCTCTGGTAGATACCAGAGATGCTACTTTGGCTCACCCTTGCATTCTTGGATTAGAGCACCGAGACTTCTATATTCTGTCTTGTTAAATTTGTGGTTATTATTTGGGTGACTATATGAATGGTGCTGTGGCTCATCCACATTGAAATGCAATTAAAAGCCCATTCCTGGGACCACATTCACCAAGTAATGGACAGCCCTGTCCCCGGGGTCCCAAATTCTCTAAGCTCAGAACTGTGCCACAAAAGCTATTCTGCTGTGGCATTTCTTACATCGGAACACAGAAAATGACTATCCATTTCAAAATTTCAGTACGAAACTACATACCATCTGCAAATACTTTCAGAGTTCCATACATTAGTTACAACCCTGTACTGGTGTCAATCTCAAGCCAATCTACTCTGCCTCTTGGGTAAAAACATCTTTAATGTTTATCTCTGAATATGTTTGATAAAAGATGTATTTCCAATTTAGCTAGAACGAAAGATGGCAAGATCATAGAAGTCTGAAGGCTTGTGCTTTTCTTCTTCTAACAATGCAGTTGAAGGAATATGCTACAAATAAGAGTAAAAATAGAACAACAAGAAGTAAAAATCTACTCATATTGTGAAAGGCAATTGGGTGCTCTTTAACTGGACAGTAAAGGAGCTATTTTAAGTGCTTCCTTTTGCTTCAAACAGGTGGCCCGAGCGTGCTATTTGGACTTCATTTACAGTCAATTGATTCACGGCTAATAACTTAAAAATACTACACTTCCTGAAAGTGCTGTGGTCAAGATGTGACAGCCAAGCTTGAGGCCCAAATTAAGTTGTGCTCTTTTAAGGAAGAAAATACACTGACACTTAACCACACTGTATTTTCAAGTTTTTGGTTGAAATTCTTATGAAGAGACTTAGGACAGAGTGGTTTAATCTGCCGTACTTAGTATGCACTGGAACAGCAACAAAAAATCTTTCTCTAGGAATATATTACTATTAATAACAGTGAGGTAAACAGGTTAGGAGGTACAATGCTTTTACATAACTTCACTGTATTTTTTTATTTATTTTTTTATTATTATTGTCATCTTTCTACTCTGAATCTCACATGCTCCTCTCATGGAAATTGGACACACTTTGCCAATACTCTCATAACATTTCTGCTAACTAAGTATATCCTCTGCTACAGGAACTAGAGATGGAGAGAAACTGGATACAGTCTTCAGCAAACTACTTAGAGACTGAGGCATTGCTGGGTCACACACTAGCAAAGTGCCTTCACCAGAGTCAGCAGTGTAACTGCTCATGAATGCAGCAGAACCAGCCCTAGTGTCTCAAAGTCTGGTCTATTTTAGGAACAAGCTAGAAGCTGTGCTTCTATGAAAAATAGTGCTTAGTCAATAACTTTCCATGCCTTTTATTCTCCTTTTGAGGACGGGAGAATAAGGGCTAGTTTACACTCAAGTTACCCTTCTGATCAGTTCTGTAGTTTCTGCAGTAAAAGATGCTCACATACTTCGTGGATATGGACAATGTCTGAGCTTTATCATTCTTATCTTGATATAGCTGAAAAAGGAAGAGGTAAGGGAGAAATCTCTTTAAATAGTCTTTCATGATACTTTGCAAAATTGTTGTGAAAAGCTCTGAAAATCCTTACAAGCTTTGAAGGCTTATGTGTATTCATGTGCAGGAAAGCATTTTTTCTCCTTCTGCAGAAAGGCATCACCAGTATTTTTCAATACAGCAGCTTTTCTCAAAGTATTCAACTTTTTCTCTAAGCATTCTCACAGAGATGAACTGATGAATGCATCTTTCAAAATATGTGTTTATTCCTAATATTTGCATTAAAAAGCAGTATTTTTAATTTCTTCTGTTCATACAGCCTCTGCCTCCTTGTCATGACTCTAAGGAATCAATGCAGGTGTACAAACAACACTGCAAAATAGCGGAAGAGTATCATGAGGTGAAAAAAGAAATTGCTCTGCTGGAAGAAAGAAAGTGAGTAATTTTCCCAGAGTATTGATTGCTGTATATTTCTCCTAGTAAAATCCAGTTCTAAATGCGAGAGGCTTAGATGATACTTTGTGACCTTATCCGTCTGCCCGACAGTCACAGTACTGCACAACAGGCCCCTTGTTAGGATTAACTGGGACCACTGACACAGAGCTGTCAAAGCTTTGGGCCATCAGTTATACAGAAGTCCCTTAAAACCCTCTCTGACAGCACTGGGACACTTTATCCTTGTCACATAGCAGTCTAGTTCAATCTGGAGTGGTTACCTTGTAAGTTTTAGGGTTTTTTTCAATGAAAAGCATAATGGTTCCTCAGTGTGATGTAGATTACTTGACAATATTTGTGAATTTTTTTCCTGTGTGTCATCTGTATGTACATTCATGTTTTAGGTGTTCACATCCGAAGTGCTTAAGCTGGAGGGAGTCTTTCAAGTTTTTTTAAAAAAAGTTTTGTCTATGGCCTCTATTCATAGCCCTGTCGTCTTCACATGACTATTAAATTACAAAGTGTTTTCTGGGACTCTTTCCATAAGAAACCTGACAAAAGGAATTCTGTGAGGGAGGAAAAAGGGTGGGTTGTGAAAGCTTTTTCCAGACAGCAAATCCCAAGCAATAGCAGTTAATGAGAAGATGACTTTCTACTTCTGATGCTGTTTTATTTTAGTATTCACATTTCAAGAAGTGCTGCCTTCCTCAAGGAGTTACCTCAGTGTGGATATCTCTGATTTCTTGGGAAAATAAAACCACACAACCATTCTTCCAAATATAGCATGAAGTTTATGGTGAAAGAAAGACTATAGCTCTTAACATGAATGGAAGAGGAACATTTATTGTGTAGCAGCAGGGCTTGGAAAAGCTCTAGCAGAGCGGGTTTTGAGTAGAGGAGAAAACATTCCAGATGCATCATGGCAGTCTTAGCACTACTTGACCACGTTTGCATCTGTGGTAGTCTTCAGCTACAAAGGCAAGCTGAGAGGGTGGAAACTGGTGAAATCCTGTGGTCTTGTAAGTAAAATAGCAAGAGATCACAGTGAAACCAAACTTTGAAGAGTAAGAAAGTGACACCTGTCTTTATCAGAGTTGATGGCTGTAGTAAAAGTATGGTTAATTGTTGCCAAATATATCAGTAGAGGTTGTTGAGGTTTCCCTGTACTGGATCCTCTTCCACTGCAGGACCTGCATGGTGCTCAGTTGCTAACATATTGGCACAAAGGTTAAAAAAAGAAAAAAGGATAACTTGAAGAGTCTTAACACTACATTCTCTCAGTGATTGCTCTTGATTCATCATTAATTAAACTTGGCAAATGGAAAATATTTGACATTTTTTAAAATGTGTGGAGAGAAGATATACAATTCAAATAATTTTACAGTGATTTGACAAATTTGATTATCTAATATCAGCCACTTACATGTCTATTTAATAACCAAGGAAATTCTGTGGAAACTATATGTGTTTATCCTTTACATAAATGCCAACTGAATATAAAATAGTAAATGGTGGTTTTAGGTGCTTGACTTTAGACAGAAATTTAGACAATAGATGTAGATGAATTGTATTTTAGAGCCCATCAGTACAAATATATTATTGTTACTGATGTATTCCTGAATCAGCTCTACACATCTACAAAGTTATCTTGAGGCACTTGAAAGCTACACTAATATATATGTTCTGCATTTGCAAGAATGAAAAAAAATGCTGTTTGAATGCATTTTTGCAGTCTGTGGTACTAGCTACATTAGAAATACTTTCTCCTTGAAAATGGCACATGCATGCATAAAATTGTTTACTTGAGCTCAAAAACTATCCTGACCAACCTCTGAGACCAGAAGAAATAAATCTGGATGAATTAAGGGGCTTCAAACTGCCTTTTTCCTTCATTTCGCTAGAGGATGCCAGCAATGGAACAATGTGAAGATGTTTCCATGTTTCTACCTCTGCTGAACTTGTTTTGTGGACAAAAGATTTCATACCCCAGAAAATACAATAATACAATAGCAGCTGAATAAGGCAGCAGATACAATTCTAATACCATCATTGTTACGAGCTTCCTAATTGCACATCTGTGGGCCAGATACTCATGTGCTATGTAGTCATGAAGTGCCTACACATGAAAGATGCCTGTGCAGCACCTGTCCCCACCTTTTAAATCTTTTAATCAAAAGAAATAGTCCTATAAACATTAGGATCAAAGATTCTTATTTTCTACAGGTAGGTGCTCTGTCGGTATTTGATTTTGAGTCTTAAAAAGCTGCAAGTGCCAACTGAAACTTTTACTCCGGGGAAGTATTTATAAAGTCCCTCCCTCAAGATGGATTCTCCATCTTTTAGTGCTTTGGAGGAGGAGTTATGATGCTATCTTTCCTCTTTGGGGTGTCTTTCTTTTCTGTAGCAGTATGTTGGTTTTTTAAACAGTTGAGAAACTGAGACGTCATCATCCTGTAAAGTTAGGTAGAAGTTGGAAGGTGGATTAAGATGTCACTAGGAAATACACATTTCTACACACATGTAAGCATGACCTGAACACATTTACCTTATTTTTTATATAAAGCTATGTAGAAAGGGGGAAGAGTGTAGAGATAAGCAAGACATACGTGAAGTTTTTGGTCTGGAAATCACCGATTTATATCTAAAATTGTTTTCAGTAGTAACAGTTGGAAAGTTAAAGGAAGATTATAGGTTATCATATCCTGAGCTGAAGATGTGAAGAGTGGATTATGGTGGCTAGGCTGACGTATTCTCAGAAGATGCTTTGTCTTTTCTAAAAGAAGTCAAATGTGATGCAGAGATTTGAGACTCATGAACAGTTATAATCAAATGGAAAACATGGAGATGTTTGTAGCTTTCTGAACTGCGAGCAAATGACGAAATGTTACAGGTGTCTTAATTTTCTATGGAAATGTAGATTCAGAGTTGCCTAATACACCTGTATGTTACTTTTAAATATCAATTTGGTAAAATGGACAAAGAATTCCTTGTAATGTGAGCAGATAACATCTACAGTGTTCTTCAGCTTCCATTTTTATCAAAGAAAATGAGAAATGCTGTTGGCTGATGGCCCTGCCAGTGTTCTAAATTTCTTCTTCACAAATCAGTTCACCCATGGAAATCAAATGTTGAGTCCCACCTGGCAGTGTCAGCACCTGTGCTGCCTACTACCAGTAACACTGTGCATACAGATATTGATGATAGTGGTTGCCAAGCACAAAGCAGAAAATGGACTAGACATTTTTTCTTTATTTTTTAATGTGGTGGCTAGGGGAAAGAAAGTCAGTCTCAAATTAACATCTGTAGAGTTATTGAAGGTGTGGTGGTTTGGTGGTTTCTTTTTTCCAGCCTCCAAAGTTCAATGTAACCTTTTATATATAGAAATAACACACATTGGTATACTTCTAAAGGAAGCGTCTTTAAGAAATAGAAAGATGAATAAAATCATTTTGAAATAGTCAACAAATATTTACTCTTTTAGAAACTTTTCAGCGGTTTTCAATTCTTAGTTTGACTTGTCTCTCCCTGTAGTGTGTGGTTTACCTATGGCTGAGGTCCTGAAAGGCAATAGTGTGGAGTGACAAGGGTCGCTTTTCTTCAGAGCTAGAAAAGAGCTTATTTGCCCTTTTCTGTTGCATGCAAAACAACAACAACAAAATAATAATTAAGGAGAATCTACTAGACTAGGAGTGAGAAAGATGACGACAACTATTTCATAAGAAAATGGGAAATGTGGATGGAAGAACAGAAAAATCAGAGGGCAGAGCAAATGATAAGGTAGATTGAAGTTAGGAAAAAGACAAAAGGAAGCAAGAAATTTAATGAACTTAAGAGAACATCGGGTAGGTTTGCTTTGCTAATGCAATTCTTCATAGCTCTGTTTGCAGCCTCCACTCAGACTCTTCCCTTTTATGCCAGCAATACCAAGTAGGAGGGACAAAATCAGTCTGGAATGGGAGACATGATCAAAAAGAAAGAAAAGGGTGTGGAAGTGAGAACACACCACATTTAGGTCACAGAATGTTATTTAATTTATGTTCCAGAAACACACATGTATTTCCATAACAGATGTTTTTGGGTATCTAAGTTTGGGTGAAAGGGATGGGATGGCTGGTTATTTTGAGCACTTGTTATATTGCTATTACTAGATAATGACCCTGGATTATGTAGTTAAATAATAGAGTTGCCATGGTTGCTGGCTATATCTTATATTAGCTCTGGCTGTTTTTCTCTTTTTCCTCCCCTAGACAATTCTAATATAACTGTCCAGAAAATATCACTTGAGCACCACCTGGTTTTGGATCGCTCTTTCTCTTTGCCATGGTTATGATTGGTTTTCCTTCCTTTACACATGTTACAGTAGATATACAGTGGAGATGTCCACTGAATTTTACAGGAGCCTTCTATATGATTTAATGTGTTATCTTGACCTTGGGGTGTTTCTGAGGTCTCAGTTTGAAGTGGTTCCTCCAGGCAGGCTTTCTGGAGTGGCTTTCCCTGTGCTGTTAAGAAAAGTCCTCTTCAGACTTCCAGGTAGTGCAGAAAAAAAATGGGTGCTAAGGAGTAAAAACAAGCTCTTACTATTTTTTTCATTCTATACTTGATTTTTCATTAGCTTACACATTGCCAAAATACTTGTTTGCTTCCCAAGTCAGTAGAAATTTCAGCTTTTCAAATATAAAGAGAAACTGCAACTTGCCCTGTAGTAGTAAGAAATACTCATGTACCTTTTACCTGCTGGTATTTGAGAAATAGCTTTATTTACATTAAAATAGGCTAACTCACAGTTTAAAAATTAGTTACTGGACTTTAAACGTGCAAGGTTAAGCAGTTATCATACGGGGGTCTTGTGATTCCTCCTGACATGAAAGCCCTGTCAGATATGGGAAAAGTAAATGACCTTATGGCCACCAGAACACGTCAGCAAGGAAGACGTGCATCGTACCATGTGTGTGATCCTGAATACATTGTTCACAAATGCAGAAAGACAAGCCTGTGTCTTTGCACTGTGGAAGCTGTTTTCCTTGAGTCTAGTTTATCTGCAAATAGATTTATCTGGAGATAAGTATATCTGCTTCATCTGTCACTTTTTTTGGTCTTTATTCATGGTGAATGTAACTATAAAGTAATTCTGTGCTTTGCATGGACAGTCATTGAGACTAGGACTAAAGCAGTAATTTCCCTAAGATCATGCTGATTTTCTTTCTTTTTCTCTTCCTTCTCTGTTATTGCTTATGGTTTATTGGTTTATGATGCAAATCACACTTGTCTTCCCTTCCCACCCTGACCCCTCCCCAGAAAAGAACACTTTAAGTGCACATTGCAGATTGTCTCAAAGCTTCAAGTACCTTAACACCATTTTAGAAAATACCTTATCAATGCCGTTAATATTTAAACATGGGGTAACCATTAACAGCAAACACAGATTACACAGTGATAAGTTATTAGACATCCATAACAAAGGCTAGATGGTGCAAGAGCTTAGTGTGGTGTTCTTTAACCTCTGAGAGCTAAGTTCAAATCCTGGATTAGATCAGAAGCAAATGTTAGTTACTGTCCTCATCCTTTGTGAGCTTCGTAAACCACACCATTCATAACATTTAGCAATTCCCTGGTACTCTAATTTTAGATCTCTGTGGCAGGCTGGTAGTATTTGCCTGAAACATCACCCTACCCTGTAAACAGGTGTTGATCCTGATGGGAAGGGAATAAGTAGGTTCTGCTGACTCAGAAGAGGGCAATTTTACTACCTCAGGGCAGGGAAGGAAGGTCCTAGAGTCCGAACTACAGAAATGAGTTTCCTTTGATCTCAACTCATTTTTGCTTTCTTCAGCGACAGACCTAATTTCTGCCAAAATAATAATAATAATTTAAACAAAATCTACAGTGCTAGAGTTTTATTAGATAGCAGCACGAAAACCATGCTTGCAAGCAGCCTTATCAAATCAGGACTGGCATTCAGTAATAGAGCCGTCTGAATGTGTACACTGCCTGCCTGTGCTGCTTCTGGCCCAAGTCCAAAAAGGGTAGGCAGTGCCTTTCGTTCATAAGTGCTAAAATTTCCCATGGAAAAGTTTTATCTGCTCTTAATAGCATGTCTACTGACTCTAGCATGTTCACTGACTCTCCCTTTAAAAACCTCATAAAGTGTGAGAAAATAATTATCCCAAATCAATCGGTTTAGAAGATTTCTCAGTCAACAGCCTGTAGTTTGAAAAAGAGTCATTTAGTCCTTCCATCTACCACTGTACCAGTAGAATAATTGCAAGGAAGTACTGCTAAAGCTCTCTTACGGTCCTAAGAGATAAAAATCTTACAGTGGAAACTGAAGGGGCTGAAGTGATTAAACTAGTAAAATCTCACTGTCCTTAAGTACATTTAAATACTCTCTAAAGCTTACCTGCATTTACTTTTGGTGTGTGTTCAATAGCCTTATTAACAGGAACTGTAATAGCAAACTGTCTGGAATGATCAGTTCATCCTGACTACTTGAAGACCAGTAGATCTAGCACAGCTGAAACAAGGAAAAGATAATCTGTTAATGCTTTTAATTTTTTTTTTTACAACTGCATTATGCCAAATGTTAACAGAATTCTACTGAAGAAAAATACATTGTAAGCACTTCCTCTTGAAAAGCTAATAGAACAGTAGTGAAAGGAAACAGAAGAGGCTTTGCTACAGAGTAGCTGCTATAGAGTCATTACTCATAGGCTCGTTAAGGCTGAAAAGAACTCTAATATCACCTAGTCCAACCATCTGCCCACCCCCACCGTGCGCACTGACCACGTCCCTCAGTGCCACATCCACACGGCTCCTGAGCACCTCCAGGGACGGTGACTGCACCACCTCCCTGGGCAGCCTGTGCCACTGCATCACCTGCACATTACACCATTGGTGTAAAACAAAGCTGAAACATAGCTACAGGAGGCCTTCTACGTACTGCAACTTGTGGGTGATTTAAAGTGCTGTAAAGCCTGCTAACTCTTCCTTGTTTCTCTTTTAATATGAGAAGCATTTTTTTGAGAAATGGGTCTGCCATGGCTCTCTTACAACTCCTTGAACTGCAGTAATTGTGGCTGTAAACAGTCAGTAAAGCCTTGGGCAAACGATGCTATCTCTCAAAGCTGTAGTAAAGACATAGAAAGATTACATTAATCTCAAAAGAGGACCAGATAGGTCAATTGTTTGAAAACCCAGGTGCTTAAAATTTTACTGCTAGAAGTTGTGGTTTTGTAGGTGTAAGTAATGCAAGTGATCAGCGAATACTGAAATGTTATCTTTTTGTGAATACTCTGACCTTTATAGAAGTGGAATCGCTAATCTGCAAGAATTTCCTGTTCAAAAGCACTAGTCCAGCTTGCCAGGGGACTCCTTCAAAGACTGCAGGAAACGCAATGTGCTTTGAAGGCATTACATCTTACAACATATTGGCATGACATTGTCACAGAGCTACAAACAGTTAAAAGATTAACTAATCACTGAACAAGAGTGATCAAAAGAACCATGAGCTCTTTAAAAGAGACTTCTTGAAGCAGAGATGAAAAATGGTTTGACTCAAAGGGAAATAAAACAGAGGTCAGTCTAGTCTGCTGGGTAATTAAGTGGAGTGTGATTAGACGCCCTGTATGCGCTCAGTGTGTTTTTGTTTTAAGGCCTCCACTATCTTAACTGCTGTGGAGGGAATTTCTGCTGATGGTCTACAGGAGATGGTGGCTTCTGGCCAAATCTGGGAACACAGGGCACCAGGTGACTCCAGCTGGGATGGAGCAACAGCTTGAATTCTTGGGTGTCTGCTCTCAATAAGACCAGGAGGGGTCAGGTTTGCAGTTGGATGACAGTGCTTCAACAGCAGAAGTAAGGTCTGGGTATAAAGACTGAACAGAATCACAGAACTGTAGGATTTGGAAGGGATCTCTAGAGATCACAAAAAAGACTGAGATCTCCTGGAAAGAGGCCAGCAGAGGGCCACAAAGATGATAAAGGGTGTGGAACACTCCTCTTATGAGGAAAGGCTGAGAGACCTGGGTGTGTTCAGCCTTGAGAAAAGAAGACTCAGAGGGGACCTGATCCATGTCTATAAATATCTAAGGAGCGGGAGGCAAAGGGATGAAAAACCTCGATGCCTTTCCAATATATTTGGTATTCTAGAGAAAAATAAATCGCTACTCCTCTTATAGATGCAGAATACTAGCATTCAGTCTCTAGGATGTTGGCCCTCCCCATACAGCTGCATGGTGAACTCTTACTGAAGGTAAAAGATATTTACTTGAAGGTCCTCAGCGTTTTGCAGGTTTGGCCTCTGAAGCACAAACCCATCAGAATTCTTCACCTCTGAAAGAAAAAAGAGCACCTATAGCAGATATGTTTTCTAGGTGTGTATTTCACAACAGCTTGCTTGGGTAATGCCATATCAACAAGGTGTGCTCCAGCTTTCTCCTAACACATGACAATACATATTTGCTTGCTGCCATTTTTAATCTTTGTTGGGTTTCTTTTCAATATTATTTCCAGAAAGGAACTGATTGCCAGACTGGAACAAGTGGAAAAAGAAAGCATGGATGCTGCTCAGCTGGCCAAGGAGTACGCAGAACTGACAGAGGAGAACCGAACGCTGAAGCTGGCCCAGACACAGTGTGTAGAACAACTGGAAAAGCTCAGAATACAGTACCAAAAAAGGCAGGGATCCTCATAACTCGCAACTAGCTTATGTCAGGCAGTTAATACAGGATTGATCCTGTGCTGGGAAGAGATTTTAAAATAAAGGTCTGTTTAATATGTTATAATACTTTACTACAGATACAGAGTATGTAGAAGTCTATATTTGATTTAATGCTTGCCAGCCAGTAGCTTAATATAATGGATATTTCATCCATTATATAATGGATATTTTATTTCAAGTAACATAATTGAAGTTAATCTATCCCCATTATATGTTCTAGTAGATCGGGTTTCTTTTCTAAACATATTTCTTCCAATTTAAGAAGATATGGACACACTAGAAAATGATATAAATAGTCTCTGTGTTGGGAATTTGGACCATACTAAGGCATACAGCAGGGACAATGTTAATATATGGAATACACGTATGTTAATTTTAGTTTGGTGAAGATTTCTTAAATTATTTTCCTCATGCCTAAAGTGTTTGGAAGTTATCTTAAAATGGAGCTCTTCGTGGCTAAAAACTAGACTTTATTATCCCATGGCAGCTTTACAGTGTTGTATCCAATCAGACAAATTGTACATTAAAATTGAATTAGCCCAGTTAACAGTTATGAAGTGAGAGTACTAACAATAATAATTCACAAGTCTTGAAATTGCAAGGAACAGATGAGATCGGGCCTTCCTTCCTCAAACATAGATAACCTGAGAGTCTTTTTATTGTTTTCGTTGCCATATGAGAAATGAAAAGTTAATATATAAAGGCTGCCATCATAGTTTTAACTGAGAAAATGTCAGTAAGCGTGCCATGAGGGTATTTTCTTCTCATCTTCTGGTCTGTTTGGAAACATAAGTAACTGTAAGCACAGACAAGAGTTCCGTGATACGCAAATAACCTGGAATTAAAATGCTTGTTTTACTTGCTCTATTTATCCCTGTATTTTCCTAATTCAATTGAAATTCTTTGTTATACTTCCATTTCTATTCATACACTATTTTTTTCATTAAAAGCAAATATAGAAAAACCATTTTATGTTCTGAATGTTATTAAACCTCCCTGTATTTTTAACTCGGCTTGTTAATTCTGCTTGTTACATCTTCATGAGGTTGGAATTCACTATCAACCTGACTCGTCATCAGTTCTAAAAAGTCTTAGTAATCGAAAAGTATGCACTTACAATTTTTGCCATAACTTTAAGTGTGATTATTATCCCTAATCTCTTAGGTTTTAGGTTCAGCTGAACATTTCCTAGGGAAGTCCTTCGGCGCCAAGATGTTCCCCGGTGACTCTGGCAGCAGAGACTGAAGCATGAGCTGCCTATTCACCTCAGTGTTCCCCATGGCACGGAGAGGAGACAGGCCCTGCTTTGCTGCCAGTGCCTCACATAGCAACCGGAGAGCATGAGGAGGTCATGGGAGTGCAGCCTTGTTCCCATTTCTCCATCTGTGATGCCAGGGCAGTGTATATGTGCAGCCCTTGTTCCGTCACCCCACCCCAGCAGAGATATAAAGGGTAATAAGCATTCAGAGGTGCCTGTTTGCTGTTGGAGTGCTTTATGAGCAGGAAAACATTGTGCAGTGGTCAAGGCCACAGGCCTGCAGGAGTTCAACACACATTTGGACATAGGTTTTCATAGAAGGACTCAGACACAGCATTTGAATTTTGGGTGGCCCAATGCGGAGCCAGGAGTTGGGGTCGGTGATTTTTACAGGTCCCTTCCAACCCAGAAGATTCTGTGACTCCATTCCTCTTTCTGAGCCCACTGTTATTTGAGGGCCCAGTTTGCACTCGGCATTGTGAATGCTGGAGAGAAACAAATACCATAATGAATTAAAAACACTTGGGATGTCAAACGTGGGAATGCTGGAAAAGCCTTGCTGATGGCTCACATGCCTTGTGCAGGCTTCAGGATTTTGTTTTGAGCACTGGATGCTGTGGCATCTGGGATCACCATATCTCAGAATCGTAGGGGTTGGAAGGGACATCTGTAGGCCATCGAGTCCAACTCGCTGCTAAGCAGGTTCACTACAGCAGGTTGCACAATGTGACTCAAAGAGCAAAGAGTAGACAAGTGGGATTTTCAAAGGAAAAGAGCAAGGAAAGACATGCAAAAGGCTCAGATGGCAGGAGTTTCTAAACATATAAAGCTGTGCAGATGCAGCCTGTTACACAGAGAAAGTGTATTCCTTGCTATTATTCAGGTCAGCAAAAATAAACATGCCACTACAGTGACAAATAGATTTGCTTCAGACCACTTAAGAAAGCAGTGAAGTAAATGAGTTTAAAGAAACAAGACCTGTGCTATCCATTTCCTATTATTACTAACTTCCTTCCATTGTAACAAGTGCTGAACAAGCTTCATGTAAGTATTCCAGTTAGCAAGGATATGACTCATGCGGTCTCGAAGCAACCAGATCCTAGGGTACTTTTACATGTGAAAAATCTGGAAGATAAGAACCTGCAGCAGGTTTGGGTTTGGCAGTGTTTTGTTGGTGGTTTTTTTTTTTTCTATTTTTAATGTTCCCCTTTCCAAGGTTATCTCTATTCTGGCTGCTTTTGTGGATGAATCATCTTCGGAAATGTGTCACCTCCCTTGTCTAAAAGGCTTTGTTGCCACTGAGGCCCTTGTGACCACGGCATCGGGTTCATTTTCCCCCTGGTTTCCCAGGGCAACAGCACCAGAAGGGGCAGAGGGGCTGCTGGCAGGAGGAACTGTGCCACTTTTCTCCTGGAAGAGAGTGCAAAATGGGCACTGACTCGAGAATAGGGTGCTTCAGGTGTAGGCATAGCAGGAGGACTGCTGATTCTGGCCAGCGTGACTAGGAGGAAGGTTGACAGAACTCAATGTGGCTCGAATGTCCCAAATCAGTGAGCATCAACACCTGTAAAAGTTGGACTTTCAACTCTTGAAGTGTTCTCTGATGCCAAGTGGCCCAGCCTGTGATACTCCATGCCTCTCCGAACAGGCTGTATTAACAGGCACTTTGTGTTCTAATCTGAGTGTGCCTCAGTTCTGTTTCAGAGAAGGGGTGGGAACACATACGAAGAATATTAATTCATCTTACAGTGTAGGAAAGGTAATGAGAGACACGGGTAATGCAGTGGTGAACACGGTGAGTTGAGATGAGATGGATGCCCAATCCCTGGAGACACTCAAGGCCAGGCTGGATGGGGCTCTGAGCAATGTGATCTAGATGTAGGTGTCCGTGCTCATAGCAGGGGAGTTGGACCAGATGGCCTTTAAAGATTCTGTCCAACTTCAACACAATTCTATGAATATGCTTGTAAAATCCATACTGATACTCTTGACTGTCTTCATGTTGAGGCTGAAAGGTGTGTAATTAGGAAGCCCTGAGGCTGTTTCTGAATGAGGAGGAGAATACCAAGTACCAAAAAGCTGCCCCCAGTTGCCTATCCTGCTGGGCTTTTCTAAGGACAGACCAAGTGCTGTGATCCTGCAGCATACCGGGTGCAGATTGAGGAGAGAGGGAAGCAAGCTGGAGTTGTATGGGCAGTCTTTATCGTTTCTTCTCTTGGATGCCTTGATTAGGAGATGATGCTTCAGGTGCACACAAAGCTGTTTGATTGACATTTAAAATTAAAGAAAACCAACCTTCTTGGAATAGCGTTTGTCACTGTAGGGTGAATAATCCGAAAGAATAGTATCCACAGAAAATAATGGAGGTGGATGGTATATTTTATATAGCTTATCTGGATGGTATTCAGATAACCAGTAAACAAAGAAAGGCTCAGCTGTCACTGATGGTTGAGGCTCACCCAGTACTCCACATGGGAGGGATCTCCAACAAGAAATCCTTACGCAGTGGTGGTCAGCCCTTAAATGGGGTCTGGGAGAGGTGGAGCCAGACTGCACCCCTTCCAGTCACACAGGTGAGTTGCCTTCACCTGTGTTCCCGTGGCTGACTCAATGCTCACCTCAGGTGATCAGTCAGTAGTTCAGGCTGTGATTCAACAGTTCCCATACAGTCACTTATAGATTCTTCAGTGTTCCTTACAAGGCGTGTCCTGTGTTAGTCATACCCACATGAATGAAAGACTGCAATCATTCACAAAATACCTCAACCCAGGCTTTCTCAACTGCATAGTCCAGTGGTTTAATCTGTAGAATGCACACGCTTTAGCATGAGTCATTCAGCATTTCTATGAGACCATCATCAGTTCCCCCTCAGTTCCTTCAGTTCCCTCATCCACAGCCCATGCATGCATCCTTAACCCCCTCTGGTGAATGCAGCAATAGTCCAGAGTGCAGATCCAGTTGTCTGGTGATCTCATGACACAGTCTGATGATCACTGTGTTATTCATGTGTCTTCCAAAAGTTCAAGTTGCACGACACTTTGTGACCAGGTGCTGGGGCAGGGGAGCAAAGCGCTCAGCCAGCTCGCAGCCACCAGCTTTGAGGTGCTTTGTCCTTCTTTGGACAATGTAGGAAAATACGAGAACAAGTGTCTGTGGATTGAGTTATTGGTCTGAATTGTGTATTAAGTTTTAATAGATAAATTAGGGAAATGAAATAAGGATGTGTGTGCTGATGTGACAAATGTGAGGACAGAGGCAAGACTGTCCTTTGGGAGCTCAGGGTGAGCACAGGGATATGAGAGCTTCAAGAAGGGGAACTGGTGAGTCAGCTGTATGCTCTGCTGGCTTGCTTGCTTTTCATGGCTGGCACTGGAGCACTGTAGAGATGGTACTCTCAGCCCCAAATGAAAAAGATTCTCTTGGAGGTTTTATACTGGAATATTTACTTCTGAATATTTACATTACGGTAATGTTTCTGCTTAATATGCCTAATATGAGCAGAGCTGCCTGTGGTAAAGAAGCTCATCGCTTTGTAGAGGGTCCCCATATAGATAGAAGAATAACCAGTATCAGTATATGGCTCTATTCTGCTGGTGCAGATCTATCTATGCTAATGACTGTATTTGCATTAAAAATAATTAAATTACAGCCCTGATTACGACTATATATAGTAAAAACTGCTCTGAAGCTAGAGCCCTTTGGTGCTGAAATAAATGCATCCCCACTATAGCTTTTACTGCTATCATCACAAAAGGGCAGTTTGTTAGTTGCGGTGTTCTGTAAGGTAAAACCTCCCATTTCTGCCTTGTGACTTTCCTGCTGCCATAAAGCCCTCTTACACAGTCCTGTCCTTGCAGCAGGCTCCCATCCTTCCTCTGTCACGTGCCTGTCACACTGCCCCACTGCGTGGGGGTGCTTGGAGCATGTCAGCCCCTGAGAGCAGCCAACAGCAGCAAGCAGCAAAGTCATTGTTTGAAAATGTTTATTAGGATTGATGAGATCCCCTCTCAGTCATCTCCTCCACCTCTGCCACAGCAGAGATACCCCCCAGGGCCCAACCATCCCAGCAGCCCTCCACTGGACTGTCCCCAGCAGCTCCCCATCTCTCTCAAACCAAGGAGCCCAGAACTGAACACGGAACTGGACCCTTCCTGCCACAGCCTGCATGAGGTCAGCCGTGTAAACAGAAATTTCTCAGGTATCCCTAGCTCTGTGTTCCTCATTTTCTGTGTTTCATATTTTCTAAGTGTAGGACTTGAAAGTGATGTGCAAAACTACTGGGCACTTGCAACTGCAGTCTGAGTCATTCGATACGTTACGCTTCACAGTAAGTGCTAGATAAGATTGATTTATATTGAAAAGGAGTACACAAACTGTGAAATAATTTCAAAAAATGAGTTTTCATTCAAAGAAAAAAAAATCTGCATACGAGTTCCCAGCTACATTAATTTACATCCAGTCATTCATTAAATGTGTTAAAAATTGTGCCTAAATCAATTTAAAAAACACTGTAAATCTGTGGAAGATAATATGGCTGTGTGAGCTCCCTCTAGTGGGTATCGTGACATCTACCAATGTCATTGAGAAGCAGACGCAGACACCGAATAAATGTTTTCAGTATGCAACTATCATAGAATCAAAGAATATCCTGGGTTGAATCTCAAATGATATTTGATATTGGACCTCAAATATCATCTAGTTTCAACCCCCCTGCCGTGGGGAGGGTCACCAACCTCCAGACCAGGCTGCCCAGAGCCACATCCAGCCTCGCCTTGAATGCCTCCACAACACCACTCTCTGAGTGAAAAACTTCCTCCTAACATCCAACCTAGATTTCCCCTGTCTTAGTTTAAAACCATTCCCCCTTGTCCTGTCACTATCAACCCCTGGAAACAGTCATTCCCCCTCATGTTTATATGCTCCCTTCAAGTACTGGAAGGCCATAGTGAGGTCTCCCCGGAGCCTTGTCTTCTCCAAGCTAAACAAGCCCAGTTCCTCCAAACTTTCTTCACAGGAGATGTGCTCCAGCCCTCTGGTCATTTTAGTGGCCCTCTTCTGGACCTGTTCCAAGAGCTCTGCGTCTTTCTTGTGCTGGGGGCCCCAGGCCTGGAACAGTACTCCAGATGGGGACTCACAAGAGCTGAGTAGAGGGGGATAATCCTCTCCCTCTCCCTGTTGGCCACCCCTTTTTTAATGCAGCCCAGGATACAGTTGGCCTTTCAGGCTACAAGCCCACACTGCTGGCTCATTACATTTATCCAAGCGGAATTTTGGTTATTTAAGTAATTATAACTACTAATGCTTTATGTGATATAGGAGAGGATACCAGTTTCTCACTATCTGATCACAGCTCCGTGAAGCTATCAAAGCGAGATATTTAATACTTTTTGACATACTATAAACACTTGCACAGGGGTGCCGTTTTCAGCAAAGCATTGGACAACAACTAACATAAACTTCTGAGATGAATGAGTTCTGGTATCCTAGAGAAGAGAGAGAGTTCACAATGCTTACATGTCATATATGTGTCCAAAGTAGTTCTGTTGACTTCAGCTGAATTTACATTGACCTGTGTGGATTCCTGCCTGGAAATCTGGCCTGAACAACTTTACAAAGGACTATTCAGTACTAATCGATTGCAGACTTTTTAGGCAAGAGGTATTTATATAATAGCAGAAAAGTTAAGAATGAAACATACTTTAAAAAAGACTACAGAATAATTGCTAATTATTTCTCTTGTTGGGAAATTAAATCTAATGCAGCATTGTTTTCACAAGTTAGATGTTAAAAAATAAAGAAAATGCAATGTTGTGTTTCTACTTTTCTTTCTTTATTCAGGATAAGTAATCTGAACTTCCCAAGTGCCAGACTTTGGAAGCGAGCCCTAATGCATGGGCAACGTTCCAGCCACAGGTCAAGTTTCAATGACCCAAAGTGGTTGCATTGGAATATGAGGATTGTTTTGCAAGCCGTGAGTTTGGTGGCTCCTGCACAGCCCATGGTTTATTTGAACAACCGTATTTTTTGGAGAATCTGGATTCACAGAAGGTTCTGGGAGGAAAAAGAAGAGTAAAAGCATGGCAGTAATTTTGCTTCGCTACTATAACTGTTTCAGATTTCTCTTTTAGTTAAGAAAGAAAGGTTATGTTTCCTTGCCTGGATAAACCTGGCAAGAGATACAACTCTAGTTACATGGAATTTATGAAGGAGGCATGAAGAAAACATGAGCAGAACTTTACCAAAGGCAGCAGACAACATTTTATATGTAGTTTGTGATAGCTGTGTATCTCCTAATACAATCATACATGCAGTGTTATCAGATGTTTACAATGATCTCCTAATCCTGTAATCTCATCTGAAGAGAATATTTGAAATTTGAGCATGAGAGTGTTCTATTACTATCCAAAAGAGAATAATTACTGATGTTTTACTATGAGAAACTAGCTTTTAAATTGCTGAACATGGGTTCTGAAGTGAAGGAGTTCTTATCTAAGCAGGGCTGCCAGGTAGGTAAGCCAAGAAGGCCCCGCTTGGCAAACTAGATTAGGCCCTGGTTCAACACAGCACTTACTGTGAGCATTGTGTCCATATCAAACAAATCTCTTGAACATGTACCTAGCTTGAAGCTATGAGTAGGTCCCTCCCACCAGCAGTGGTCAGGTTTTATTCATGTGCTGAACTGTTTTGTTGGATTGAGGCCAAAGAGAGCAGCACCTTAGCTTGAAACCTGACTACTGAAAGACCATTTGAATTCAGTGATGTGCTTGGAGTGTTTAAATACCATAGTTCATTAGTACATTTCCAGTGAGCTCTGAATGAGCTAAACAGATCATAACCAAGCCTGGACCTTCCCTCTATGAGGTCCATACAAAACTTCATGCATCCTGCTCCATCCAGTGCTCGGAGCTGGGTCTGGGTCCTGCTTCAGCTGCTGAGGAAGTCAGTCTCTGCTGTGAAAAGACAGAGCAGCAAAGAAAACTTCCTCATTTGTCATTCCTATTAAACATACTCATTCTCACTATGCAGCTATAGCTGTGCCAGTGCTTATGGAGTGGCTCTGTGGAGTCATTATATGGACCGATGAGTTTAAAGAAAAGCAGGCAAACACAGAAAAAAAGTCAAATATTTACAAAGCACTATAAAACACATCTAGAAATTGTTCTTGACTGGGTGTGATAGAGAGAAAATGTTTCTGGGAGTTGTGACTGTGGCACCCTTGTTTCTAAGTTCTGTGTTTTCTCTGCTTTGGATGCAGGTGTTGGCAGGGAAGGGCTGCCAGGATAAAGGGGTGTTCTCTGCCCTCTACATGAATGCACACTCAAATTTGACTGTATAATAAGCATAGGAAATGTTCAGTTTGCATGTTGTAGTTGCATTGAAGCTAACCTGTTTCCTAGCTGAACTTATTCCTTAACCCAAGAGGACTGGTATCTTTGTGACTGTTCAGCACATGGATTGCTCTCCTCTCCACATGCATACCTCAGACAGGTACACATGGCCACAGATATTTTTGTTTGTAATTTCATCTTCCAGTTTGCCACCCATGCTATTGTTATTCATCTTTCGGTCACTGTGAATTGTGAAGGAGGAAGATTCCACATTCAAATACAAATCGGTCTAAGAAGGAAGAAGATTCTGTATTTAAACATGGTTAGAACCCATTGCTACTTCTCTGATTTGTTTTAGCATTACTAATCACTAATTACTGAAAACAAATCTTTTCCTTCTTCCCTTCCCTCTCCTTCTCTTTCGTTCCCCTCCTCCTTTCTTCTTTTCTCTCTATCCAGGAGTATTTAAGCATATGATTAGAGAAGATAAGTGATTTAAAGTATGATGCCTTTGTAAGAGAGATAGGCAGTGAGCTCAGACTTACCATGATATGTACAGCTGAACAAACAAAATGACTATTTCAGTATGATCTTAAGCATTGGAGCTTTTTGTCTGATGACACACTTCCCTATTTCAAGAGTAAGGATTACTTAATCTCTGTCTGAAGTGAGCAGAGGATTTATGAAACACTTAATATTCAAATAGTCTCGGCCTTACTGCAGCATTATTGAGGACTTATTTTAAAACAGTATATGAGAGCTACCAATCACATTTAATTAGACATACAAATATAAATGCCATTTTGGTTACAAGAGTCAATACCAACCAGAAGATGAGGTTAGAAGAGGAGGAGGAGTACTCAGTGGACTTCAATTTAAGTCAGCTTTTAACAACTAAATAACGTTTGGGTAAGCAGCATACAGTGCTTTCCCAGAGCTTCACTGTCAGGAACTGGGCAACAGGACTTTCTGAATGTCAGATCTCTTTACTTGAATCAAAATGGACACACTGCAGCAAGCTGGACTTTTCCTCAGAAAATTTAGGTTGTATGAAGATCTCCTCTGGCATATGAGAGGCCCTTGGACGACACAGAAAGTGCCATGGTTCAAGTCAGATCGTTACCTGGGGCTGCTGCTGTTTTGAGAACACAGTCAATAGCAGGGAGTAAGCGTCTACCCAAATGGTAAGTACTTCCTACAGTGGTCTTTTGCCTTTCCACAGACCATATGGGGACCTTGTTGTCTGGTTCCCCACCTGCTGGGTCTTGACAGGGTTCTTACTTACTGTGTCTTGCGTGTGTATGAAAGAGCCATTCATTCACTGAAAACTTGGCTCTCCGCACTTGATGCTTCTGGGAATACTGCTGAGAATGAAACTCTTGGTACTCTGAGTCATGCTATGTGGATGTAAAAAGTACCTAAAACTCACACTCAGAGTAGCCTTAGCACTTAATTTTTTTTGTCTTCATTTGAAAACCTCCTCTCAGAAACCAGACATATAAATAAGCTATTCTGCCAACCCCACAGAAGCGGGTATGGCATGGGTAAGAGCTGAACAAACACGAGAGAGAGCTTGAAATCCTTCTGGTATGTCTCTGCAGCTATAGTTATTGCTTTCTTGAATGTAGAGGTCTGACATAAAGCCTTATTGTGTGCCGCATACATTGCAGCCATTTTGTGTGACTTCTTCCTTATTGAGCCACCTCTGGGTTTTATAGGGGAAAGTGGAGCTGAAGGAGCTGCTCCACTCCTTTAAATTGGCATGGAGAAAGGTCTTCAGAGAACAGAAAGAGAAAGCATTGGTTACCAGGGCTCTACAGGCACCATTCAGTGGCCAAGAAGCAGCCAAAAAGGCTTCAAGACCAAATACTACTGCATCTCAGATAGAGCTGTTGAGTAACAGTCAGAGGAGATGTGAGATAGTGGAAACTGTGCTGTTAAAAAAAATATTAAAAAAATAGTATTGTGGTACTGCAATGGAGATGTGTGGGAGACAAATGGACAGTTGCACGTATCGCCCTCAAGTTGTCAGAGGCCAAGAAGCACCTGGACAACGCTCTTGGATATAGGGTTCGATTTCTGAGTGGTGCTGTGTGGAGCCAGGAGCTAGACTGTGGGATTTCTGTGGGTCCCTTCCAACCCAGGATGCTCTACGATTGTACCAACTGCCTGAGACAGGAGCTGACATGGATAAATATATTCAAGAACTTGAGCTTTCTTATGGGCTCAACACAAAGCTTCTCTCAAGTGGTACAAGATTATTTAGGACTTCTGTAGTCTATGAAAGAAAAACAGAAAAGAGAGAGGTGTTGCGATCTGGAACCTGCAAATGGAAGTCCTGAAGATGGACAGATGATGGGTAGTATTCGTCACTGCTTTTTTAATGTGCTGAAGGAAGAAATTACTCAGTGATTTGTGCTAAGAAATACAGGAAATATACCCTATGAACTTTGCTCACTTGCACTCTTTGACCCAGAGAGGGTTTTGATGAGACCTCAGCTTGAAAATAGAAATTTTATTCTATGTTATTAAAGTAAAATTGATCAGGAAGTAAGATATTTGTTGTAAACCTCATGACAGTTTACATAGCTCTCCTGGGGCTTCCTTGGAACACCCTCCAGAACTGCTTCCTTGTAGAAAGCAATGGGGAGAAAAGCGGGCAGTGATGTCTACCACCTCAGTGTAACTCTGCAGGCCTGACAGCTCATGACAGGCCTGCACACTCCTTTCCATTGCTGTGGTGAATTCACTGTGAATTCAGCTCCAACTTCAGCTTTCTGCCTAATAATTTCAGAGAAATCTGCCTGCACTTTATCCATGCATTGGTAATATGAAGAATTATATTAGGATACAGCATAAATGTGAAATGGTAGCGCTTGTTATAAACAGCCTTATGGCTGAATCTCTCCACTACCTGATCACTCTGTGAGAAGCCTGTTCTTCATTTAGCAGAACCATTTCATTGTATTTTTTGTTAGAACTGCCCCAACCTGCTGTCAGATGGCTTCCGTACAAGAGTTTCCCCTTCTCTGTAGAAAAGTCAATTTGATGCCCACATCAAAACTGTTAGAAAAATGGAATTTATTGGTAGCAACATGGTAACCTCCTTAATTCATTAACAGCAAATTACTTCTTGATGGGCAGCTTTTGTCCGAGTGTAGTTGTTTTATTGAAATTATTTTATGAAGTTTATTTATTGTGTATATACTAGTATTTACGTATGTGTATGTGCAGTGATATCAGGCACTAGATGTTTTATGAATAATTCTGCTTTCCAAATTAACATGTTTCTCCTAATGAATGGTTGGTTTCTTTTTCCTCATTGCACTTCTGAGCCCCTTCTGTACTTTACTGCTCTGAAGCAAGAGCAGCAACTCTTCACCAGGAAGGAGCTTAGTTCTCTCCCAGTGCCTGTCAGGCACGGAAAGAACTTTATCACTAGGATACTTGCTTTGACATGATAGTCAGAGGCACGTTTCCTACCTGGAACTCATTTTCCTAGAAGTTTATTTCACTCCTTTATCTGATAACACAAAGGTCTTGCTTTAACAATAGTTGTTTGCCATGTGCCAGTAAAATTGCAGAACAAACATGCATTGTAGTTACCTAAGTGTATCTTACACATTGAAGTCATATTGGAAGTACATTAAACATGGAGTCCTATAGCATGCTGTAACAGTTTCTATAAGCAAGATGACTAAATTCAGCAGTCAGCAAGACAGTTTTTCTTAGCACTTCTGATTTGTTTTCCAGAGGGGTTTTCAGTTAACTAATTGTGCTCCTGTGCTTTATCAGTGGTTAAATTTTATGCTTTCACTATAGCGATTTTCCAGGGAGTTATCTACCTAAAAACCATTTATTCCCTTTGGATGAAGCTTACTTTTTAGTGTATTCATCCCATAATACTTGCTCGGTGATAGAATAATAGAATCATTAAGGTTAGAAAAGACCACTAAGATCACCGAGTCCAGTCATCAACCCATCACCACCACACGCACTGACCACGTTCCTCAGTGACATATTCTACCTATAAAATAGAAACAGACTCAAAGAGAACCTCCTCATTTGAACCTCTTTGGACTCAATACAATCTCAGACTCAACTATGTCGCTATTGAGTCAATAAATCAAACATGTCTTGGCTCTAGCAGTTAGAGCATTCAGCCACGTGTCCTGCACTGCTGTTTGAAACCCTGACAGCATCTGAATGAGCTCATTTTAATCCATGCTAATTTTCACACAGTGAATGGCCTGTTGCCTATTTTAATAACCCACCAGTTATATGTTTAAAACAACACGCATGGATTAAAATAAAATCCTTGTGATTTGTTCAGGAGAGAAGCTGTTTGAGCAGCACAAAGAGGCTGATGCCTTGAGAACTACTGGGAAGAGGATTTCCTGGAAACTGATGATGGCACAGTTTTGTTATTCGTGACTCTACCAAAACCATTCCAAAAGTAAAGTGTGTTTAAAATACATTAGACAGATGATGTGTGATGCTTCCTTCCTCCCCTTTTTCTCCAGTTCATATTTTACATCTTCTAGCTCTCCAGAAGGAACACCAAAGAGCAAAACCTGCCAAGAGAATGCGATCTTTTCACTTACAGAGCAGTGGTTTGCTTGCCAGGGAGCTTCAGCACTCAGTATGAGTCTTTGTGTGTATGAGGTACAGCATCTTTTAAAGAATGCCACCACAAATAAGACGAGACATATCATTTAGACATTGTTCTAAATTTGATACTGAAAATAACAGGATACAACTTGCAAAGTCGCTTCTAAGGCAAGTTTTTCTGTTCTTAGAAGCATCAGCAGTGTGAAAACTTGGCAGAAGATGAATTTGAACAACTGCAGCAGTTGTGATAATCTACAGTTTTATTTCAAAACCAGAAAGTACCTAGAAAATGCAACAGACTCTTCAGTCAGCAGTTTTTTTGTGCTGCATCATTTCCACTGCAATTGGCAAATAACGAAAAAACAAGCAGGCTGCTCACGTCCAGACAGAAACCGTGCCACTGTACAAAGGAGGTCTTTTAGAATGAAGCCTATGGTGCAGCATTTGTTTGAGAAGATTCTAGCAATTTAGAAGTGGTTATCTGACAGTATTTCTTGCTTTGTGCAACAGCAAGCACTGATATCAGTGACAGGCAACTTTGTAATAATAGAAACATGTGAAGCTTACTCATTGTGCCCTTACCGACAGAAAGGCAGTTATACATTTCTTGTTGGTAGAAAGACTGCCACTAATCCCAATAAACACAGTTAAGACACATGAGCTCTTCCGGGCAAAGTGATAAGACAGAAAGGCTGCAACCTCAAACAGTTATTTATTTATATATCATTTTGCATTTTAGCTGAGCTGAATAAACTTTGACGGACAGGTTTAGAAGCCTTATGTAAAGATCTGCTGGGAAAGAAAATGTAGTTACTCAAAGACAGTAAAAATGGTTGTCATTGAGCATTTGTCCCACCAAGTCCCACCAAGCCATACTAAAATAAAACACAGGAAAACGATGGAGAACAAAAATCCCTGATAATCCGTGGAATCATACTTGATAGAATCATATTTCTTGATATGTAACTTAGCAGTGTAAGTGTCCAATAGATTTTTAAAGGCTCGTTCATCCAGATCCCAGCCGGACAACTAAACTGCATGATGACATGTGTTAAATGTCTTACCAGATGAGGGACTCTATGTATACTATATTCTATCTCACTCTCTCTTTGCAGTATTTACCTTGAGCTGGATTATCTTGCATAATCAGCCACCCGTACTATGAAATTCAATCCCAAAGCCTATGTCCTTACCTGGACTGGCATTGCTTCTGCCATCCCAAATGCTGCTCTTGCATTTATTGCTTTGTTCCAGAAGCATTTTTAAAAGCATCCTTGGGTCGTTTGTTCATTTCTCCCTACCCCTTACAATCTATTATTAAGGCAATTGTAACTCCTGTGTATCCACATGCAACCTCTGCACGTACTTTTTAAGTTAATAGAAAATATATCTGTGTTGTATTCTACTTAGCCTGAAAAAAATTACACGTTTTTCTTACTTAAACTAGTGGCCAGACTTCTCCACCTCACACTCCATCAGCTGTGCATTTTCTGCTCCGTTTCTCTGCCAGAAAGGAACGTGCAGTATATCATAACTGACGGCATCACGCAGTAATCCCTGTACAACACTGTCACTGACAGCCTCATTCAGCACACTTCTCCCATTTTCTGAGAGTTTAGGAGAAATGTGACAAGTGGTGTCATCTTTATTTATTTTTTTTTCCAAGGTAGTGATTCATAAGTGTTTAACTGGAACCTTAGGGTTTGTTCTGCCTGAGAGGGAACTAACTGCAACTATTTCTGATTTGCAACACTGTCATAGAGGCGTTCACATTTTCTTCAGCAAGAACTTGCTCTCACGTGGCAGGAATGCCTGTGAACAAGCACTCAGAACTGCAGACTCATATCTTATCAGCACCAAACACTGCCATGTTCTGCTGGGGCTGCACACGGAGATTTAAACAGCTTGACTGTGACTTGCATAACTCCGCGTGAACACCAGAATCCCAAATTCTCCAAATGACTCCTATGTGGGGGAGGTGAGAAGCAGGCAGTGTGTTGGTACAGCCCACCCTGGAGCACACAGCTCCTGTGAGCAATGTACACCCCTCCCTCAAGATGTTTTTTGAGAGGTAAGAAGTCAATGTGGAGGCAAACTGTATTTTTCAGGGAACTGAAGCCCAGCTCTGTGAACAGGAGATAGGGGTTCATTTCAGGAAAGATAAAAAATATGCATCAGAATCTATCGCCACCATACAGGATGTCTTTCATGACTGCACTCAATCCTAAGATACACGTGTACAGTTTGGATTGTGAAAACAGCTCAAGGCATAAAGGAATATACAGGACTATGATCCAGTATATCTAAGTATTTGCTGATTATTCTGGGTGCTTTTGTGGAGTCTCCTGAAAACCTCCCAGGCAAGATAAGCTCTGCCTAGGACAGTGTCCAAGCCCCAGTAAAAATCCAAGGTCTACACTGACATCAATTGTAACATTTACACATTTGGCTGATAAAAAGCACGCCTCAGAAAATGTTGTAATCATTAGGAAGTAGCAGAAATGGCATCAGAGGTTTCTGCTGAGTAGATAAGTCAGCTCAGTTGCTGACTAGGCCGCTGGGCCTATTTCAGCCCTTCTTCAATACTTCATCCCGTCCAAGGGAAGGCTCAGAGGAATCTCATCAATGTATACAAATAACTGAAAGGAGGGAGCGGAGAGGATGGGGTCTGCCTCAGCCACTCAGTGATTCCGCAAGGGAAAAGAGGATAAGAAACTGTGTTCCTGAGGTAAACTCCCTTATAAAGTGCTTTCAAGAAGCTCTTATTTTGCACTGTGAGAAATACATCTGCAAAATGTTTCTGGAAAAAGCTGCGAGTTGCGGGTCATCAACTGTCCAAAGAAGGGGAAAAAAAAAAGCAAGAACAGGAAACTATCGAGAAGATTACTATATCCTAGGGAATACACTCAAAGGATTAACAGAAGACTAACACAGAGCCAAGTTATCAGGAAATGACACTATATAATCAGTAACGTCATTTCTATAACCAGTTCCAGGTTTGCGAGTACACTTTCCAATTGTAAACTTGCTGCTTTTAGCAACTTTAATCCTCCCACAAGAAACGACCTCTACTTCGTTCATTACCTGGTATTTTATTTGTGAGAAGCGACTCCATCCCAGACAGAACGGGTACAGAGACATGCAGGTATATTGCTTGTTTTTTAACGTGTTGGCAGTGATAGCTCCTGCATCTTCTACACATTACTGGGTTACATTTTGCTGCACGTAGCAATTCTGGGCTCCCTGTGACTTTCACAGAACTAAGCTGGAAACAAAATGAAAAGCAGGGTTAAACTTGGCCTCATTTTCCTTTCTGTATGAGTAGTGCACTTGAACTGTGACTCACCAGGGCTCACAGTCACACCCAAGCGAACGATGCACGGAGTGGCCAATTGCCTGTGCACAGGAGGAAATCCAGATTGACGGTGGATGGGCCCAGGCGGGCTGCCTCCTCCCACTGGATCACCACAGTGACGTACAGACTTGCCATCGCTCCACCTTCTCAGATGAGACTCCAACCTGGGAATCCGAACCAGAAACTGAGCAGCTTCTGTTGTAGGGCATTTAATTTGCAGTTCTAAACAGAAGCAGGCATTGAATCAATTTTCCCTCTGTTATGACAAATGGGAAAACATACAACCTCAGAAAAATAAATATATTTTTTCTTCTTTTTTCTTCATTTTTTTCAGAAAGATATAATAACAGTAATAGCAATCAGTACATTAAACAGTCAAACTCCCTTTCTGGCAAGTAATTCTATGATCAATATAGAAGTGGTAGGTTACAATAACAACACCATGTTGTGAAATTAAAACCCAGCCAAGTATTTGAATGCACAATGTTCTTTCCTAATTTTGGTAGGCTTTCCAGTCTTAGCCAAGCCTTCAAATACATCACTCACTTTTGCAATCCTCCTGCGCAACAAAAGCAAACCGGGTGATCATAATGAAGAACTTATTTAAGCAAAACAGTGGCTTGCTTATTTACTTTATAGAAAGGTAACGTTATGACACACTGCAAAAGATCATAAACTTTCAAGTCTTTTTGCCACCGTCAGATAAACCAAAAGCAAAATGTAACATCGCTGTTCATTGTTCTGCTACTGACATATTTCTGATAGCTTTCAGGTAGCCAAAGTGTAAGTCCTTCGCAAGGTTTCCATCAAATCATTTAAAATTTGATCCTTCTTCAGGCACTGGACTCGAAAGGCACAGATGCTCAGATAAACTGGAACGACAGTTCATTTCCATATTTTTTTTCAGAGTCCTTGAAATGTTTCTGGCTCATTCCAGAAAACCTACTCTTCTGAATCACTTAACCAGTGTTTTTGTTGTTCATCTGTCTGTCTTGGTTGTGTCTGACCTCTGTAATGATTGTAATAGAAAAAACATTCCGCTTTTCTTTCCTTTCTTCACTATGACTCAACATCCTTCTCCTCTCAGGGGTATGACTGCAGTTCTTAGGGAATCTGTCCAAAGTTTTAATGTTTCAAGTATTGTGAACTTTTTTTTTAATCATCATGTACTTGAGAGAGAAGCCATTTCTTTCCTACCTTCCAGAGTCTCACCCACAAATACTATATTTCAAGAACACTCGGGGTACCTCCTTCCTTGGATATAGTGACTGTTCCTTAGGCTTTAATCTAAGTGAGAGAGTTTGCATTTCACCGGAAGTGCAACAAAGCAGTACTCCAGATATCCCTGGTAACTTAGCATTAACAAGCAGACTGTGCAGTCAGAGCAGCTTTGAGTAAGAGATTCATCAGAGTCTCAAGCAGGCACATACAGGAGAATCATAGAATCACCAAGGTTGGAAAAGACCTACAAGGCCATCCTGTCCAACCATCCACCTGTCACCAAGAGTTCTCTAACAAATGATCTAAGAATGATCTACCAGCCCTCAGCCCCTCTAAACCGAGGAGCCATTCAAGTTGCTAAATGAGACTGTCAGTAAACTATATTATGTGTTAAAGAAAACACATGGGCTCTCCTTTCCCTACTACCACTGAGGGGATTTTTTGAGGTGACGGCTCTTACTGTCATTTTCTTACGGTCCTTTGAAGTATGGCATAACTGCATAATCAGCATGAGGTCGTAGGACAAGGGAACACCAACACAATGCAGTACATTACACATATAGTTTGTGAAGGAGCATCCCAGTATGAGGTGTTTCACCAGGTCTCCCTACATCTTCCCAAATACTCAGCACTTCCTCGAATCTGTCTGCAGATCCGTGTCTGGATGAAACCAGCTTCTGCTGGCTTCAAGCTCCGTGGTTTTCTGCTGCACTGAACTAATTCATTTAAAACCCACACAGCTGCTATCCCACAGCATTACTTGAGACTGAAAATGCTCATCAAGCTCTGGACAACATATACTGCCTTTCCCACAAACACCAAAGTTTCCTCCCAAACTTCAAAAGAGCCACTGTGTGATAATGAGCAGCCTGGGCAGTCTGACTGCAATAATCTCACCTCACCTCCCAAACATTTCTGGTCTTTCCTCAGATGCCTCAGACCAACCATTTCTCTCAGACAAAATTAAAGCCACCAACAGTTGTTCTCCAAGTTTCCAAGAAAGCAAATCCATTTTTTCATGACTTGTCGTCCTCTTTCAAGCTAAGCGCTTGGACGGGTCTCTTCATCAGCTCTCAGTTGCTGACCTCCTCATTCACCTCCCTCAGACCATCCAGCAGCCCTCCAAACCTCCACGGCTAGAAACTTTTGAACAGCTCCTGTCTTCCTTTGCCATTGTTTAAATGTGGTTTATAACCCCTTTCACACAAGCACAAACACAAGAAGTTGCTCTTTTCAATCAAAACAAACAAAACCCCATTCTCCCCCCCCGCCACCCTCAACCCAGCTTTCAACTGAGGGCAATTTTCACTTTAAGAAGCTTTGATGAGAATTTGGACCAAATTAACTTTGAGATAATCACCTTTGTAATTGCATCTTTAAAGAGCAGTCCACTAGAGGATGATTTACTTAGAGATGAAAAGCATTTTTCCTCTCTTCATTTTTTTTTCATACAAGGGGAATTTAAACATATTTTCCTGTGAGTAACAGTACACTTTCCCAGAAGGAACAAAAGACTTTTGTAAGTAAGAAACCATGAAAAATAAGCATGTGTGTTTTTACGAATTAGAACAGTAGCCCACTCATACAGCAAAAGACAGTATGGAAAGAAATTTGCTTGGCTGCTTACACACCAGTAAGAAAATGTACAAAGTCTTCAGAGGCTTTTTAGAAGAATTCATTTAAGGATTTTTCAAATAGTTGTAAAGCATGAGACACATATACAGCCTAAACATATTGACGCAGCCCTGGGGTTTTCCTTGCTTAAATACATTACACGCTGCTACTCAATAGCTAGATTTTCAGATGGAAAATGTAATCTAAGTGTGGATTAAAAAATAGCTTTTGTGTTTGCAAGCTGGCAGGAGGGAGTGGTTTGGGCTGCATTTAGCAGAGTGCAAACACCGTGGTGTTCTGCGTGGCTTCTAAAGGAGCCATACTGGATGCCAGCCCCCGGGCACGGCACTAGCCCCCTGCAGGCCCCATGGGGGACAGTGGCACTGACACAGTGGTGCGGCCAGGCCAGACCCAGATGCAAAGTGTCCCCTTACCACCTGCCACCACGCATGCCCGCCGTGCACATGTGCAGCACAGCTGCTGCATGCATGCATGGAAAATATGTTTCTGGAGATGCTGGAATGCTGTGCATGCACCCATTTGCTTCACTGCTTGCGACACTGTGGTGGATGCTTCCAGAAAAGCATCGGTCCCGCTCCGTGCTCAGCACAGAGTGTTCATCACATGCATCGAGAAGTGGTGTCTGGGACAAGCTCACTGCACCTGATTTACTACACTGATCTGATTGCTCATTTGGCTCATGAGTAGAAATGCTGGGTTCATTGCATACGCCTCATCACTCCATCACAGTGTAGCTATGGAGACAGGGACAAAAACACTTTTCTGACACAAGTGTCACACTCAGCCAGAACTGGACACAAAATGCAGGAGATAAGCCCTCAGCATTTACTTTTCCCAATAACTTTTGCCAGTGCTTTTAACATATTTGGATCCCAGCATCCAGCAGAAGTACATACCAAGGTGCAGATTCAAGTAACCCACAATCCTCTGAGGGTTATCCACTGAACCAAAGCCAGTTATCTCTGTTCCCAAACCAGACAGAGGAGTGAGACGGGGAAAACTCCAGAAGGAGTTTCATCACCTCACTCTCAGATGCAGGAAGGGGAAAACTACCCTGTTGAGATGCCTATCTGGTTTCATAGACTGCACAGCAACATAAATAAGTCGCTTAGACTAGACAGCTGATGTTTAGATGGATAAAGATAGGTGGGATGTGTCTCACCTTTTGCATTGGGATGTGTTGCAATTAAGCTGGAGAATTTATTAGCCAAGATTCTGCGGTATGAAACTAGCTTCAGCATAGGAGCTGAGGGCAACGGGCAGTAAAAGTCAAACACATATTAAAGATGTCCCGAATGTTACTGTTTCAGGCTGTGCCTGTTTGATCTGAAAACTGACTCTGTAAACTACATTGCATTCATCTATCTGGGCCACTACCCAACAAAGACAAGGCAGAGCTTAGTGAAACCTAGCCATAAACTAGCAGGAGCTGAGCCTGGTGCACTTGGTGTGTCTGATGCAGTAAATGACACGAGCAAAAAGATAACAACAGTCATGCTTCTCAATGTCTTAAATGTATAAGAAACAAACATATTGCAAAAACAAAAATGGACATTATTCTTCATTTTCTTTTAATTACATTCTTCTATTATCATTTCTTCTCATGCTCACTAATCCTGTGAGCGTTTGTAATTTTGATTTATACATGATTTAATCTTTAAAATATTCATTATAAATGTGCAGGAAGATACACTTCCTTATTTTGTCAGCTTACTTCCCAGATCTCCTTTTTGCTGGTTTTACTTCTCCTTTTTAGGAAAAAAGAAAAAAAAAAGAAGGATTATTACTTTTTTTTTCTCTTTTTTTTTCCCAGTTGTGTCTAATTTCAGTAAGGAAAGTATTTATTCAGTTCTTCTGTCTAACTATGAGTGAGAAACAAGCTGTTACACCATAATGTCCTTTTCTATTGTGTGGGAACTCGGCATTGCATCATCCTTAGTGCTGAGAACAAGAGATGAAGATCCCATCCCTCCTTGGTGGGTGTGGTCCAAGGTTTGGTAGCCAATCTTCAAGCCAAAGGAAGAGTTCTAAAGTTTTGGTTTTTTTTATAGCTGCTTGTTTAATGTCTGAGCACTCACGGGCTGGGAGTTATCAACATGTGGAAGGGCATGAGAACTACAAGCCATGGAAAGCATTAAGAACAACTAGAAAAACCTAGATTCAGAAGGCATTCTTATTGAAAATGCAAGATACTGCTCAGATACGATGATTAAATGTTTGTTCTTAAAGATTTTGCCAACAAATTGCTTATGCTATTTTGTCATGAAACTCTGGCCATTGGCATGGATGTTCATACAGGCACATAGTTCCGTTTGCTGTAGGCCTGACAGAGAAAGCATTGCTTGACTAAATCTCATGTACAGACAATACAGTAGATTGTTTGTTCGTGTTGCTTTTATTTGTTCTGCGTGGTTATCAGTTACGAATGACAACTATTACTTGGCCCACATTAAACATTCATAAAGAATCCAGGAACAAGTAAAAGCAAAATGAAAGGTGTGTCACTTTGGAGTGTGGTTAAAGTTTATGTGCCTATAGCATAACAAAAAGACAAACTGACTTCCACCTGGTGCAAATCTAGACAGGGTGTTAATATCTATCGCAAAGGCTGTTGATAGAGGAAAAGGCAGCTTTTATTCTGCAGACTTTCACACCTGCATGCAGAGTTTACAAAGTAAATAGTGCAGTTCCTCAGGGGCTGGAGCAATTGGGAACCCTTGAATAAGCAATCTGGAACTGCTATTCCAGGTCTAGCTGCAGATCTACTTTTACAGTGCTTCAGGTTGTTGCTTTTATTTGGATGTTGAGGAAGATTTCTCCTAAAGAAATGGAGACAAAAAGCAAACCCTAACAAAATACACCTCTCAAAACAGAAGGTGAAAGACTTTGAGAGATCATACAAAGAAACACGAAACCTGTCTGTGAAATGCACCTAAAAAAAAAAAAGTAAAAAAAAAAAAATTGCCATTCAGAGCCCCCTCCTAAGCTAACAACAAAAACAACAGATCAATAAAGAACAGGGATTTCCTGCCTGTTACCAGGTTTTATGTGGTATAATGACCACTGAAGAAAGACACTGAAAAATTCCTTCTTAGGTTGTAGTGGAAACAAAGCAGTTTGGTGTTCAGGTTCTCCTCAGGTCACAGGGTGGGGGCTGGAACCAGCTCACACATGTCTGTGTGATTTCTAGCCAGATTACCATTGGAAATAAAGAAGAATTTAATCATCATTATCACCATCATGGTAACTCTTCCGAAATAGAGTACAAATATGTGCAGGAGTAAAGTAATACACAAAAGAACTTTCCCCCCAATTTCTTAGGAAGGCTAAATATATATACTGAAAAAGGAGCTTGTGGAAGTTATAGGGCACATACAATTCCATATTTTCCTTCTTTTTCATAGAATCATAGAATATCTCAAGCAGTAGGGACCATAAGGATCAGTGAGTCCGACTCCTGGCTTCACACAGGACCACCCAAAAATCAGATCATACATTTGAAACCATCATCCAGGTTCTTCTTGATCTCTTGTCAGCTCAGTGCCACGACCACTGCCCTGGGAAGCCTGTCCCAGTTCCTGATCACTCTCTGATGAAGAATCTTTTCCTAACACCCAATCTGACCCACCTCCCCTGATGCAGCTGTATATTATTCCCTCAGGTTATATTACTGGTCACCTGAGAGAGATCAGTGCCAATTTTTTTAAAAGTAATTTCTATGATGCAGAAATATCATTCTATGTTTCTCATGTAAACAGAATCGTTACACTTAGTTAGCATTATTATAATAATGACATTCCTATTAGTCACCATTACTGACAATGCATCTTTCACCGTTCCCATCATTAAAGTTTTATTTGGGAAATGCAATTTCCAGAAGGAGGTTGCCTTAATTGGGTTCCACAAGCAGACAGATGGAGTTTATCCCTCTCCCATATGGCCAACAGATTATTCTTCTTCTTTTAATATACAACACAATTGAATTCTTTCCATTTGTCCTTTGTTGGCCTTTTTCTTCAGGATGATACTGTGGAGAAGAAGCTGCCCTCAGGCCACTTTTTAGCAGCTAGAACTTTTTGTGTTGCTCTGGAGAAGGCAAACATCTACAGAAAATTCTGAAAACACTCCAGTCCTGGAGGGCAGCTCCTAGGACACCTCCTAAGTTACCTTAGGCTGAACTCACACATGTAGATGGCACCACACAAAACCACTCAAAAGCTGCATTCACACTGTGACAGGGCTCCCATTCTGCCTCTCAAATAGGGCTGCTACCTCAAAGGCAGTTCCTCCCTCCTCTCCCTTACCCTGTTGCTAGCTGAAGGCCATCTCCTCACACCTTGCTCACACACACACTCCACTCCCCCTGTCAGCCTGCCCAGGACAGTGGTGCCGTCCCCATTCCTGGAGATTATTAGGAACACGTGGAGGTGGCACTTAGAAACATGGTTTGGTGATAGGATTCAGTAAGCTGATGGTTGCATTGATGGTTGGCTGTACTGTGTGCAGGCTTGGGACCCTCAGCACAAGAAGAACGCGGCCTTATTAGAGAGGGTGCAGTCCAGAGCACGGAGAAGACCTGGAAGGGGACGTCAGCGAGCGAGCGAGCAGACAGGCCGCTGCGGCGCATGCGCACTGCGCGGCGCTGTGGGCGGCTGCGCGGCGGCGGGGAGCGCGGCGGCCAATGGGCGGGCGGGGTGTGTGCGTGTGCAGGGGGGGGGCGGCAATGTTTTCGCGAGTCACCTGACCGCGGTCGCCGCAGTCGGGCCGCAGGCGTTGGAACGGGAGCAGCCGAACCGGAGAGAAAGGGAGCGGGGGAGGGAAGCGGAGAGAGACGGCGGCGGCGGCGGCGCTGCCCGGCCGGCCCGCGACTATGGGGCGGCGGCAGTAAGCGCTGAGGTGAGCTGAAGGGCGCGCTCCGTGTCGGGCACGGTTGGCAAAGTGGTGGGGCCCGACGGCGGTGGATTCGCGGAGAGGAGCGGTCGCTGGGAACGGCGCTTCTCGGGAGGGCTTCGCTTGGAGACGCTTCTGCTGAAGCAGTGTTTGGATTTCTTCAGGTGTTTTTCTCGTGTTTATTTAAAGACGGAAGGAACTCACTTCTGCGGTGTGTATCCGTCTCGTGGAAGCGCAGTGAGTGGGATGCTGGGGAAGCCTGCCTCGCTGGTACGCTCCTGCGTATAACCCAAACGCCGAAGTGGGCTGTTACCTTACATCTGCTTTATTTTTGAGCGTTTTGTACTCAAAAATGACCAGAGCCTTAGTGTACGAAGGTTTTAATGCGTTAAAGATATTTTGAACAGTGATTTATGTTAATCTAAGAGTTGCCTGGCATGACACGCTCACCTGGTTGCTTTGAGCAAGTGGCACTGTCATTGGCCTTAGACCGCACGTATCTTCAGAAATAAAACAGGGGCATCTGTGTATTGAGTGCTAACGTGAGTCCCAAACCAAATCTCCCAGTGCTTAGGACTCAGGTGTCCTTGTTCTGACACTCTCCCATTTGATCAGGTGAGAAAAGGCGTTAAGACAACTTCCTCGTTGGTTTCCTTTTAACTGTAAACCTGGCTTTCGCCCAACGCTGAGCAAATCTGGAGCAAGGTGTTGGCGCAGTGGGGCCACTTGAAGGGTTTACCTGTTTGTGTGCTCGTGTTGTTGTCCCTTTTGGAGTTCTTCTGCTGAAAGTTTCATGGGCGAGGTTTTAGGGGCTGAAAAGGCCTTTGTGGTATTTATAGCGCGAGTCTTGTTTACATGCAGTCCTCACTTAAACAGCAATAATGTGTTGGTTGATGCAAATGTGGGTAGGAACAAAACCTTAATGGTTGTTTCAGCAGCTATTTTTTGCTTGCTTCAGTTGCGTGAATTCAGCCTGGTATGACCAAATTGGGGATAATACATGAGGACCCCTGCAGCTTTCCCTGCCTCTGGTTCAGAAGTTAACCGTGTAGGGGTGGAAGAAAGCTTACTTTGTTGAAACAGATCATAGCCTGTATTATACAAGAAACTTCATCTCCAGCAGCAAGCTGTGTTTTTCAGTTTACACAGTTGTTGTGGAGAGGTTTGGTTCTTCAGGAATACAAGGGAAGCCTTTGTATTTTAAGTGCTCATTAGCAGGTCAGAGTAACGCTCAACTGGCATGTCAGCCTTAAAAATGAAGGGGAAGCGTGTTATAAAGGGTAAACTGGCTTTAAAAGCATTAGTGAAATACAAATAAATAGAGTCTAATAATCAGGTGTGTGCTGGAGAATAGAAGTAGTAGTGTAGGGCCAGCTAAATTACCTTTAAATTGCTTGCATGTTAAAGAATGTTCAGGTAGGATTTAGAGTCATGTTGGACTTACGTTTGTGGGTGACTTTAATTGTTAAGATAGTATCTGCAGGTGTTTGGATTCCAGTCTTGGCCCGTTAGCTAATACTTTAATAAGTAAATAGCACTTGCTATTCCTGTTACCATTTGAAGTCTGGTATTCTGCATTTTTTCTCCTTGTGTAAATTTGACTGGAACTAGCAGTATTCATGTATGCTTTTCAGTTTTCATAGAAGTGTTTCAGAACTTCAGTTTCATTTTCATATGTGGTGAAGAAAAGTTATGGAAAGAAATGAGAGGAGTTAAAAAGCTAATGGCACAAGTAACATTATGAAGTCTTTTCCAGAAGTATTTTCTTTGTCTTGCTGCTGTGTTTGCTCCTCAGTTCTTTTAGGTTGTTTCTTGCATCCTTTATAAGTTCTTAAACTGCAGACTTACTATTTGTAACAAATATGTTTTTATGTACATACTTGTGAATGGTTTGTGACAGTCAGTAACCTAATGAATGTGGTTTGTTTAACTGTGGCATGGAACAGGGTACACAGAAGGTGTTCTTTAAGTAAAGGTAGAAGCTGACAGTAGGTGCCAGCTGTGCGTGCTTTGTTAGTCAGTTTTATCCTGATTAAATATTTCACTCTGACTTGGAAAAAAAACCCATGCCATTATGAAGTCTGTGCGTAGCTACCTTCCCAGAGTAATTGTTGAAGAGCAGAACTGAAGGATTGTGAAGGTGGGATTTTGCTGCAGAGGAGTCTCTGAAATCCTTTCAATCCCTATTCGTTGTTAGCACTGAAACCACATCCTCTCAAAGTGATTATTTTCATATTGGATAAAAAAATTTAGCCAAGGCTGGTATATGATTGTTCCAACTATTCCAACTATGACTATTCCAACATTTATTGGGAGAAATTTGCACTTATACAATATCAGTCTTCTGTATGTTTCTTCAAAATCCCAGCTGCTGGAGTCTTGAGTCTGTTAGGAATCCCAATTCTTTTTCTTTCTCTCCCTGCTCTGAGTTCCCACGTGGATTGCAGGTATTTAAAAACAACTGAATCTTTAGGCTTGGAAGCTTGGGAATAAGTCACAACTGAGACATGATGCTGGCCTGACTTCCCGTGATTCTTTTCAGTTCTCTTGTGGCTTGTCAAGAGTCCAAATGCTTTGGTAAGAGTGATGTTGCAGAAATAGTCTAATCATTTTTAAAAAGCTCACTTATGTAATTAAGCGGTATCACCCCGCTGCTTGGTTTGAATGGTTTAGAGATTTAATTATGAACTTGCTAATCATCTAAAGATGAGACATACTTTCTTTGTAGGAGAAAGCATTGTTTTCATGAATGAATGCTTAGCTATTATAATCAATAAGTTTCTGAATCACCGTGTCCTTTTTCCAAGTGTTTTTGAGCTGATGCTGGAGAAGCAGTAAACATGAATGCTGAAATGCTTATTCATCCCTTGTCAGCATAACATGAATCAGCAGCTATTAGCTGCTTCGGGCATTCATCTGTAACATAACTTCATTTCCTTAAAAGGCAAGGTAGCTGGGGGCTAGCACGTGGACAGAGAGCTTTAGAAAACAGCTTTTGCACTGTATTTTGAATAAACTGTCTTTTATCCAAAGACTATTATCCAAATAGTCTTACTTTAGCAGTAGGAAATGATAGCTGTCTGCTTGTATGTCACATAGGTGGACAGCAGGATATTTTTAACAGAGTAAAATAAATGTAAATATCCACTCTAAAGGAACTGAGGGAAATGAGTGAGCTGTTTCAGGTTACTCAGTACACCAGCTTAGAAGTTGGGAATAGCATTCCTGACTTTGCTTTTCAAGATTTTTCTTTGTTTACAATGCCTTCTTTTTTCCCCAGCTGTTCAGGAATTTAAGGTATTCTAAGAATACAGGTAAGTTGGAAGCATGGTGGTTGCTGAGCAGATGGTTATTGTCTACTGCATGTTAAATTAACCCACTACTATGATGGTGGTGACGATCACAACAGGAATTGCACCTTGGTGCCCAAGTTCAGCCAGCTGTGATAGTGCTGACAGTAAGGGTGCTCTGCCTGAGCTCTGCTGAGGAGGAGCTGCACTCACTGCTTTTTTGTGTCCTCAGAAGCTTTACTTGTGTACTACTGAAAGTTAATGTCACTGTTGCAGAGTATTGATATCCAGCATGCTGTTAGATGGCAGCTGTTCACTAAGTGAGGAATAAGGAACAGGCCTTTGGTTTACTGGTTAGTAAATTGGGTAACGCTTGGGTTGGATAACTTACAAGAAATGTAGCTTAAGGTCTTGAGAAGGAAAAACAAAACCCAAACCCTTACCTGTACACACATCAGTGGTAGAGCAGTGTAACTGACATCTGAGTCTAGAAATAAAATACTATTTTTTTAAATTTATTAATCTCCAAAATGTGGTTACTGACTGATGGAAAAAAGAGACTATTACTCTTTAAAAGAAATTGATGACTTGCTAGGTTGTAACTCCTGTAGCTAATTTATTTAGTTATTTTTGCTTAGCTCCTGCTAGTACTGCTTCTATCTTTGTAGAACATGAGACAGAAGAACCACATGTCAGTCTGAGTTGGCTTATTACCCCACTCGCTATTAGGTATATTATAGTTGATGGTTGCAAAGTACAGACTTGTTTTATTTGACAGTGAGTCTTTCACAGATGATTGTTGGGCTTGGATGCTCACTGTACTTGCACAAATCCAGATGCCTCTGGATTCCTGTTCATGTCGGTGAGAACTAGATCCTGGGTTTTCTTTTGTGTCTTTTGATTTCTCAGCACAGACCATCTGAGTAGGAAAAGGCATGACCACTGTTGGTTTCCAAAGACTTGCGTGCACTGATTTAGCGTTTTAAGGATGTGGGAAATACATGAGCTTAGAATAGTAAAAAACTATTTTGGTGAACGTGCTCAGAATTCATAGGTGTATCCTACTGTAATTTCTGCTTTGATTTACAAGGATTTACACCTCTCAAGCCTCTGTCTGTGTTCTAAATGCTGTTTTAGTTTTGTATTTTTTTTTTTTTTGGGGGGGGGGGACCTCCTCCCTTAAAGAGCCTGAGAGCCTATGCGACTCACTTCTGTGACTCATTCATTTTTTTCTGGTTGTGAGTTTTCTTCTAATGCTGCCAAATTCATCTGGTCTCACATCCAAAACGTTTCCTTTAGCTGTGAAGCATAGATAGCCCTTTGTATGCTGAAATGTCTCACCTTTTTCTTTCTGGAGTTTGTGGTGTTTGAATACAAACCAAACAACACTGGGTTTATTTACTGGGGTGGTGGCTGTCATGTTGTTGTTGCAAGTTCACTTTGTAGTGAAGTTCCTGGCATCTGTTGCAGACAGGCGGAGATTTCCAGCTGTTATTTTTGTCTTCTCTGTTCAGAAACAATGATGCAAGTATACAGTAAAACAGCTATAAATGTAGAGAACTGATGTTATCTTATTCTTCTAAGTCAACAAAAAGCTTAAACTACACAACATCTGAGTGGCTTTCCTACATACGTGTAAAATACAAAGTACTCTGCTTAAATCTTTAAATAAAGTCTAAAGAAATTGTTATTAATTGCAGTGAATTAATATTTATTTTTCTTAGTCAGTCCAGTTGATCTTTATCAAAGAATAACTGAGGTTGGAAAAAGACTGCTAAGATCACCTAGTCCAGCTGTCAGCCCACCCCCACCATGCCCACTGACCGTGTCCCTTCAGTGCCACATCCACACAGGGACTGTGACTCCACCACCTCCCTGGGCAGCCTGTGTCCATCTTTCAGCAGAGTGCTTCCTGATACCCGACCTGACCTTGGCACTAACCGCAGCCATCGCCTCTCATTCTGTCACTGTTACCTTAGAGGAGGCTGACTCCCACCTCACCACAGCCTCCTCTAACGTGGAGGTAGAGAGTGATGAGGTCTCCCCTGAGCTTCTTCTAGACTTACGTTCCTTTAGCTGTCCCTCATAAGACCTGTACTCCAGACCCTTCGCCTGCTTTGTTGCCCTCCCTTGGTCTCAAGGCCAGTACCTCTGTGTCTTTCTTGTAGTAAGGGGGCCTGAAACTGTACACTGTATTTGAGATGCTGCCCCACTAGTCCTACTACAGGCAGATGATCTTCACCCTGCTCCTGCTGGCTCTACCGTTTCTGATATAAGCAAGGATGCTGTAGTTTTTCTTAGTTACCAGGGCACCCTGCTGGCTCATGTTCAGCTGGATGTTGACCGCTACACCCACGTTCTTTTTCTTCATGCAGCTTGTCAGCCACCCCAGCCTGTACTGTTGCATGAGATTGTGACCAAAGTGCAGGACCTGGTGTTTGGTCTTGTTGAACCTCATACAGTTGGCCACATCCTATCCAGATCCCTCTGTAGAACCTTCCTACCTTAAAGCAGGTGATTCTGTGTATTTCATCTTTGTTATAAAGAAAATACTTTGGATGGAGTATGGATGTTTGAGAAATTCTCTGCAGTAAAGCTGGAATTCTGGCCATTGTTCAGTGGGCGTCTGGATGATTGTTGGAGGTGATGATTGCCGTGATGTTAAAATCTGCAGTGAGCTAATGGGGTGGTGTTTTGTTTTAAGGTTTCAAGTAGTGTCTTGTCATCCACATCTTATTGCTATGACTTTTGATTAGTAATGGAACTGTCCCGTTAATCTTCTTTCTTGTCATCATGAGGGACTTGATCTTTGAGGCATATCATGAAGTCGGGTGTGAGAAAGCAGCTACTTGATTGGAGTGTTCTATGTCAGCATACATAAACTGTGTGTTTTGTTGTCCTTCGCAAAATGGGAACATCTCCCCTCAGCATCAAATATGTGAGAAAGTGATTGTGTCAACTCTTCACTTCTGGATGTGATTTGCTAGGAAGAGCTATAGCAGAAGGCACTTGGCTGTTTTTTCTTTTAATCTATTTGTGTGATTTTTTTTTCTTAATGTAACTGTTAGAAATCTGAGCTATAACACTGATACTTCTATATTTGGGAAGTGCCATATGAGACTTTCTCCAGGACTCCTTTGCTGCCTGAATTTTGTAGGCGTACTTACTGGTGAAGCAGTTCTTTTGTCCTGCTGTGGGTGTATAGAGTTAAGCTGGGTCCTGCACGTGTTTTTGTCAGCTTCAGTGACAACTTGATGCTTCAGAGCTTCCTTCACCTCAGGCACAGTGCTTCTCTCTTTGACCACAGGATATAAATCTGAGTGTGGGCTCTTCACATGTTGTACTGGTACTGCTGAGTGTGAAGTTAATCTACTTTGTGCCAGGCCTTTGTGTGTGGATGAGAAATTTTATTCTGCTATAATGTTCCCACTCTTAGACTATCTATTCCAAGATAGTAGTATCTATTGTGTTCCTTCTGTAACTTAGCAACGGTAGTTCCTTATAGCTTGACGTGGGACTCAGCCATGGTGATTATCATCTTTGGAATAGATGTATACTAGTGTCAAATGGAGGACACTTCATGGTTTTCCTGAAGTCTTGCACTTAAGTGACTCTACTTCCTTCCCTACAGTATTTCCTTTAGAAGATTATCTAACTAGCCTGCTTTATGCTGCCGTCAGCTAGGAGTTCAGGAGAAGTAACTTGTAGTTGTAAGCAATCAGGTGAGCATGCTTCAAGTCTGAGATTATTTAAAGTACCTTACTTTGTGTTTACCTCCACATCAGTAATATGAATTAACAAATAACTTAGTGTGTGAGGAAATGAGAATTGCTATTTCCTGATGAATCTCAGTAGGTATCTTGCTCTAATTTCTACATTATGCTTCAAACAAATTTATATTCCTCTTCTTCATTTTGTTGGCAGTGCTAATTTGTGTTAAGATAACAAGTATTTTTAATGTCCTTTGGAAATAATTGTGTACTCTTAATTGATTAAAAGTAGGGATTTCTGAATCTACTGAAGATACAGTGATTTGACAGGTGCCTGTTGCTCATAGTTTTTCTCTTGAGTCCTGTGGTAGTAGGGGTGAAATAAATCAGCTCATCTTCACTTGGAAGCAGAATGAAGTATTATAACCAGTGCTTAAGAGACAACGTTTTTGCCCTGAAGCAAAACATCTTTAATCTCAGCCACTGGTGAAGAAAGTGGAAGCTTGATAGTAATGCACTTGGTTGTGTCCTCAAAGTAGACCCTGATTCATTCAGCTGCAGTTTTCCTTCAGGTAGTTCTTGTACTAGCACATGTCCTAGTCCCTTTTTCTTCCTCTCAAGACCGTGAGGTTCTTAGGTGCTCAGAGCTTGATGTGAGAGGAATTTGAGGAATGTCTTTGTACTGACAGTTCTAGTTTTCCTCCACTAAATGAAGGTTCATGGTGAACTTTTGCACTGTTTCATCTTTAAACTCTTCAGCCTGCATTGTAAGGGCTACTTCAAGTCTTGGGAGGTCTTTTTGGATTCTTATCTTCGATTATACTTGCTGTATGGAAAATCTTAAACAGTGCATCCACGCCCGCTTCTAATTTTCTTTCCTTAGGGAAGGAGTTCATCTTAAAATAAAGATAGCATGTTTACTGCCACTGGGTGCTAGTATTGAGATGAAGGGAGTGTGTGAGGGTGTTTACTAACGAAAATGTTTCAGCTTGAGCTTACAGGTTACAAAGCTTCTTTATTGCTATTGAGTTGCTGTCTGCAAACCTTTAATGGAATGGATGGACAGAAGAGGTAAATGGAATTAATTTTGAGAAATCTCTGAAGGCTCCAGAAAAACAGATGACTGTGATGCAGTTCACAGAAGTACAGATTTTTTTTTGTTGTTGTTTCTGTGGGTGTGCATATAATGTATTTAGAATGTGTATAATGTGTTTAGATACAGTGGAAAATCTAGTTGTCTGTCATGATGTACTGTGATAAATGTGAGGCCTTGCCTTTATTGCACAACTAGAAAACAGAATTGGGACGCTCACAGATTTGACCTTTGTCAGCACTTCTCGGAAGTGTGACAGAGTTCTGTGGTTTCATTTTTCCCTTTTCCTGTTAGATAGTTTTTGTTTTCATTAGCATTTTCAATCTTACGGTTCTTTTCCTTTTGATTTCTCCCTTTAGGGTATGTAACCATTACTAGGTTTTACAAAGACAAAATTAGCATTGTGGTTATTTAAAGCCTCTTTTAAATTTGGAAATGCTGCATTTTATACTTCAGATGTCTTGCACTTATATACTGTTTAAAGGGACTGCACCTTGAGTGCTGTGTTCAGTTTTGGGCCCATCACCACAAGGAAGACAACGAGATCCTGGAGCTTGTCTGTAGAAGGGCAGAGAAGCTGTGAGGGGTCTGGAGCACAAGTCTGGTGTAGAGTGACTGTGGGAGCTGGGGTTGTTTGGTCTGGAGGAGGCTCAGGGGAGACCTCATCACTCTCAGCCTCCACCCTAGAGGAGGCTGTGGTGAGGTGGGGGTTGCTCTCCTAGCAGGTAACAGGGAGAGAGGGAATGACCTCTAGTTTCACCAGGGGAGGTTCAGGTTGAATGTTAGGAAATACTTGGTCCCTGGGAGGGTGATCAGGCACTGGAATGGGCTGCCCAGGGAGGTGGTGGAGTCACCAACCTTAGAGGTGTTTAAAGAATGTTTAGATGTTGTATTGAGAGATATGGTTTAGTAAGAAATATTGGTGACAGTTGGACTGGAAGATCTTCGAGATCTGTTTCAACCTTGGTGATTCTATGGTCAATTCTTATTTTCACTCCGTAACAAACTGAAGGTGGTTTGGGGCTTCCTTTTTTTTTCCTTTGGCAACAGCAACCCTTGAAGCTTATTATCAATGCTTTAAGTAGGCTGCAGAGGGTTTGAAAGCACATCACGTGCCTTGTTGAGATGAAGTGAAGCAGGTTCAGCTGTCCACAGCACATATAGCTGCTGTTCCTCTTAACATTCTGTGCTATGGAAGTGTAGTGAGCTGAAGGGGATATTGCTGTGGATTATTTTATGAGGGAAAATCTGAGAGCAGCGTATTTGATATGTGGACTGTCTATCTGAGAGATGGGAGAACTTGAAGAAAAAAGGATAAAGAATGTATGTAGGACTGTTGGAACTACAGTTAACTCATGAGTTTTGCTTAAATGTTCACCCTAAAAAATCACCCTAAAAAAGTTCTGTAATTTTAACACTTCTGTGTTCCTCATCACTCTGGATTTAGTCTTCCATTTTGTCATCAGTTCTTCTTTTCAGTATTTATTTCTGGTACATGTACAGTTATATTCTGTGTGACTATGTGCTGTAATATCTGAGGATAAGGGTAAGCTGTGATGTTTACTTAAATGAAAGTCTGTAGTCATTCATTAGATGTGTGTGTATATGTATAAAGCTTAATGTTGTGTGGTTGTTTTTTTTTTTTTACTTCTAAAAATAACCTCCTCCGGAGTAACTACTCAAGCTATAGCTCTTGCTGAGTGAGAAAACATAGGGTGTGTGACTTGTCTTCTTAGGACGTAACATTTTCATGTAATAAAATCCTGTATTTTTTTAAGCAGATTCCCCTAGATGGAATTACTTTCTTAGTCAAATAAAAAAATGATTTCTTTTGTGTGTGAGAAGTTGAGTGTGCAGTATTGCATTGTGTTTGAGTGAGAAGTGCAAATAATATAGTCTGTATCTGGACTGATGCTGGCCTGCTGTTGCCACCTGGAAAATATTGTGTGAGGGAGCTCTTATTTCTGTTCAAAAAGTAACAAAAAATGTTTGCATTCAATGAAAGTAGCAAGTAATGAATAACCTGAAGTGTAGCTGGCAGTGTGCTCTTTTTTTTGTTTTTGTTTTGTTTTCCCCACTGTGTTTAAAAATGTCCATGCCCTTCTTCTCCCTTTCTGAGTTGTGAAAGTTTTATTGTTGCTGAGAGCTGGCATATCATAATTCTGTTGAGCAATAGGATGGTTGGATAGTCCTGTGTCAGCAGCTATGTTCAGTTACAGTAACTCTTTGGTAGACCATTCGTGTGGAATAGAAGTGGTTGGCCTGATAATGTACTTCTGCTTTCTCCTTCATTTTCATTGTTACTAATTATCCAATAAATACTGTTATTTCAGAAGTTCATCATAAAAGCATTGTGTTGCCCGGTGACCAGAATCACCTTCACTGCTTCAATATGAAAGTAAACATTTGATAAACATAATGATTAAAGTAGTGATGAGCAGAAAGGAGGTTGTAGAAGTGGGGGGGGACAGGGGTGGTCTGTGTTAGCGAATTAAGACAGCTGGAAAATAAGAGGACTAATGTGTGTTAAACTGAAGTGTTTTCTAGAGAGAAAATAAGACTTCCAACAATTATTAACTGTTCTAGCAGGAGACCTACTTTTGAAATAAGGTAAAACAAATATTTTAGTTTGTACTGTAATCAGTAAACAGAAGTAGCTTACATAATATCTTGGTGAATTTTGGCTTAATGGATCTGGTTTTATTTCTCTTCACATTTTCAGAGTGTTGGAATCAGAATATAATGATAGCTTAAAATTAATGCTTAAATTTGTGTTATGGTCAAGTTTGTTATTAAGTTAAAGGATTTGCTGTGGAAAATTGTTTCTCTGTCCCTGAGGTCACATGAAAAATTGTATTTTTGTCTGCAGCTAGTAAACAAATATTTTAGATGTACATATTAAGAGTTTGGATACTTGAAATGCTGATATGAATATTATCTTGTGAAATATTAAATGTTAAGCTCATTCTTGCAGTGAATTAGAACAGACAACATATATTTGACAACTTTCCTTAAGTTCTCGTATTATCAGCAGGTTCCTGTTCAGAGTGATTTTCATGTGTATGTTTTGTTTTTCTTTCTCCAGACTGGAAGAATAGAAGCATGCTTTCCACTGAGACTTACACTAACATTTGTGATACAGAATGTCTCTAAGTGAGAAGAACAGCGTGGTTTTTGCATACGAGTCTTCAGTACACAGTACCAATGTACTTCTCAGTCTCGATGATCAGAGAAAGCAAGATATTCTTTGTGATGTTACTATTTTAGTGGAAGACCAGCGATTTCGGGCCCACAAAGCTGTGCTTGCTGCTTGCAGTAGTTACTTCCTTTCAAGAATTGTGGGCCAGTTGGATGCTGATCTTATCATCACTTTACCAGAAGAGGTGAGTGTTGCTTGTTTCTGTTTTACCTACCCGTGCTCCTGATCTGTTTTGTTCAATTCTGTTTAACGATGATCTGGAAAATGGCTTGCTTGCTTTTTTTATTTTGATTGAATTTAAAGGCATTTAGTGGGAGCAAGCCAGAATTTCCATCATCCACAGGAAAGCAATTTAATTCAGATACTTGAAGCATCCAAGACATTTGAAGAGTCCAGTTGGTATTTAGTTGAAAGCATTTAAGGTACTTAAATACCATCTGAAATCTGTAAGTGTTGTGAGGCAAACATATTTCTATGAAACATTGTGCTTGTAAATGAAAAGTCAAGAGCCTCCAGGTACTCTGTGCTCAGAAGCAGCAGTAGACTGAAGAACTGAAATGTGACCTGTGACTTCATGGTAATCAGCTTGGGAAGGGGGTTGAAAATGACATGAAAATTGTTGGTAAGTCATCTAGAATAATTGAAGCCAGGAGGAAGGGTTGTGGGAGGGAAGTGATAGGGGACACAAAGGTACTGTTCGGAGTGAAAGAGGAGATTAGTAACATGAAAAACTTCTGAAACAACACAAAAATAGGATATTGGAAGGTTAAGGGATGTACACCAGAGTTGGTAGGGAAAAATCCTGTGGCAAGCACTGGTGTTCCACTAAACCTGAGCTAGGAAGGGACCAGAGTTTGTAAACAAAATGGAGTGACACAGCAATACTATTGCTGTGAGTGAGATAAGTTCTCTTAAGTCTACAACTTAATGATGTTGTCTAGCATTACTGATGCTAGACACTGAATATGCTGGAACAACAAGCAAAAGTACCACCAGGGCATCTTATCTTTTAACAATTTGAACTCATCGCTTGGTAAAAACCCTTTGAGAAACTTGAGCTTGTCTTCTGTTAACTGCTAAATGAGTCAGCTTATGAAACTGCACATTTGAGGGGCAAATGAATACTAACTGGCTTGGCAATTTCTTAACCTTTCTGATCATCTAAAGTTTTTGAAGTTTGAAATTAAAGATAATAGTAAAAAAATGTGGAATACCAAAACATTTTGTCATTAATTTGTTTCATATGTATCATCAAAGCCAACTGGTGTCACCTTGCTGTCAGTTACTTCCGTTTTCCTACCGAGGTTTTCACACTCTGAAATTCTATGATTCTAAAATCAGCTGTTACCAGCAAGACAGTTGAGATAAATTGCTCCCACCAGACTTTTCTTTAGTTGGTTGGATGAAGAATCTTTCCTGGGTTTTATTCTGTTTGAGGATAGCTAGCAAGGAATGTGTAGAAGAAAATATGAGGAGCACAGTTTGGTTTTTTTTCTCTTAATCTTCCTTTTTTTTTTTTAAAACAATGAATATTTCCTGGTAAATGAAGATTGTATTTGTTTTGTTTGTTTTCATGTATGAATGTAATTTGTTTATAAGTAAATTAGATTTATTGTATTAGGTTTGAAGACTTCTTGCAAGCACACAGGTAAATTCATTTTCACTTTTTAAGGATCAACTAAGAATTCTGATTAAATCACCACGTTGTCTCCAGGGTATATTTGAAACATTTTTTTGTAGATTTCTTCAGGTTTAGGAATTTTCAGAATGCTTTTGCTAAATTGTCTCTGTAGGTCACTTCAACTGTCTTTTATTTATTTCCACATTTTTTCTTTAGAAACAAAAAGCCCAGCACATGGACTTGAGTTTTAGTAATACTGGACGTAATTCATTTTTTTCACTTGCAGAGAGGCTAAAGGAGGTAGCACGTGACTTTTAACATGATAGTCTGTTTACACCTTCCTAGCTGATTCCTTAGTAATTTTTTTTTTAAGATAAGCAGTGTTGTTTCTCTTTGAATTCCCTGTTAGGTAACTGTTCTGCAGCAGAAGCTGAGATGATAACGATGGAACTGTTCCAAAAAACCTACCTACTCCAAAGAGACTGCAGCCCCTGTGTTGGCATAGGGCTTTGGGTACAATTCTTTTTATCCATGAGAGGAAGAAAGGAGTAGATGGCTACAGTAGTAAATAATCTTATGTAGTCAAATTCAATTACTTCAAAGTTCTTTATATCAGTGAAGCATGAAACTGAGCAAATAGCAGTAACTGCTCTTTAAAGGAATGACTCATGCTAGCAGCGTTTTGATCTTGTTCAGGAATAATTCACGAGTAATTTCACCATGGAAGTTACCTTTATAAAATGAGTCCCATTCTTGGTTTTCAGAGTACAGCAATATTTTTCACATTGTAGTACCATATTACGGGAGTTGTTTAAGAGATTGATCACAGTGAAGAAGATAATTGCCATAAAATATTTTTATCCTGTATATTTCATATTTGTTTCATGATGAGCATGGTCAGATTTCCTTACTGGAGGTAATCTGCTGCTTGTCTCTTCCTCTCTGTCCTGGTGGCATGATTTTCTGACCGCAGGATGCAAGTTCTGGGTGTTTAAACCCATGTACGTGTTGGGATTGTAACTAGAAACTTGGCAACCTAACTACTACCCAGTGAAACAGAAGTGGATTCGTGGGGCCTTGTTCTTTTTCATGTGGTATTCTCTGGTAAATGGGTGGCAGGGGAGTTTCACCAAGCAGGAAGTTGGCAATGCTATTTATTTTTTTTTTTCATAGGTAACACTTAAAGGATTTAGTCCCTTGCTTCAGTTTGCATACACAGCTAAACTTATTTTAAATAAAGACAACGTGTCTGAAGTTTGCAAGTGCGCTGAATTCTTGGGTGTGCGCAACATTGAAGAGTCTTGCTTTCAGTTTCTCAAATTCAAATTTTTGGACTGTAAATCAGATCAGCAGGAGTGTCCTAGGAAGAAGTGCTGCACGCAGCACTGTAGGAAGGTAAACCCTAAAATTAGCAACGTGGATGATGGAGACCTAGAGATAGATGATGAAGCAGAAGAACTTCTAGAGAAGGAATATATTCAAACCTCTCACACAAAGCTCTGTAAAGATGATGAAAATGCTAAAGCATCATCTGCTCTTCAAGATAATAGCAACCAAACGTCTGATCCTATACATTTAGAAAAAGGTAATGTTTCTAGCTCATCTTCCCAGTGCCCAAAGTATAGGAAATTCCAGAAAGCTTTTGGAAATGACAAAGTTCACGCTTCAGATTCCGGTTCCAGTACTAAAGACATCCAGGTGCCACCAGTTGTGACGTTTATTGAGAAGGAAATACCTGATAATGACAGCACACCAAAAGCTCAGGACTGTGTGCCTATGCAGCTGGTCTCAAAGTGTGAAGAGACTCAGGTAAAAATGGAAGAAGGGGAGGAAGACATTGAGAAAAAAGAAGATTCTGTGACTCAAAGTGTTTTGTGTCCTGTGGAGAAAATGGATGTTGCTGCTTTCCCCCAAAAGACCGCTGCACCTCATGGACTTAATTCTGTGTCTTTTTTACGTACTTGTGAGCAATATGGTAATTTAAATGTCAGTGGTATGCAAAGCACCTCAATCTTATCTGAAAAAACTGTAACAGGTACTGGAGCCGAAAGTGACAAAATGGAAAGTCATGACAATGCGACTTTAAAAGTTGATTTGTGTGCTAGAGAAGCTGTTAACGTTGCATCAACCGGTGATCGAAGCAGTGTGGAGAGAGAGGTGGCAGAACATCTAGCAAAAGGATTCTGGAGTGATATTTACAGTACAGAAGCCTGTCAGATCCACTTACCATCTGCAGTACCAAAGGAACGCCTGGAGCCTGTGTATTCGGGGAAGAAATCAGAGTGTCCGTGGTTGGGTATCAGGATCAGTGAAAGTCCTGAACCTTGTTCTCAAAGAACTTTCACAACGTTGAACTCTGTCAACTGCCCCTTCATAAGCAACCTTAGTACTGAAGGATGCTCCAACAGCTCTGAAATAAGCAGTGGAGATTTTGTTCAAGGGCAACAGCAAGAACAGTGTCCCTATAATTATGTGATAAGTTTGGGGGAAGATTCAGAAACTGATACTGAGGGAGACAGTGAATCCTGTTCAGCAAGAGAACAGGAATGTGAGGTAAGAATGCTTGGTTGTCCTTTGCTTCCCGGTCTTCTAAGGCCCTTCTCAGAAACCTAGTTCTGAAATCTCATTGTTTTATTGCTTCTTGTTTTGAAACCTTGTGAAATGGAAATTAAAATAAACATTTGAAAGCTTAGGTGGGAGAAAACTGTTAATTCAAGTGTTAGATGCTTAGGTGTTAGATCTCTTCAGATATGTTTTTGAAACAATTTTATCATAAAGTTTTGTCTTTTAAATCAAAGACTGTGGATACTTTTTAGGCATTTTTTTTTGTCTACTTCAGTCAAATTTAATTCTAAATTCCATAGTGTTTTTTATAGAAACTTAAACATGTTCTTGTTTTTCTTCAGACTTGGAAAGGTGGGAGGGAAATTACACTTCAGATTACCTGCAAAGCTGAAATCAAGTTTTCAAGCTGGCAACAGTAGCTGTGCATTTAAGAATGCTTCAACAGCATCACTTTCTCTGAAACTTAGACTTTATTTGTTCTCTCCAAATGCAGAAAATGTTTGGCACTTCTTTCCTACATGTCATTGCTTTGGTAGGATTTCAGACAGATGTCTTAAGGAGTCAAATACCAAGTGGTTCTATTGTGTACATGAAATGACTTCAGTAGTAATTCCTAGAATTGTACAATTGCAGTGTGACTCTTTTTACAGTGGGGCATGAGAATCGTAGAGTTACAGAGTTGCTCAGGTCAGAAATGACCTTCAAGGTCATCAAGTCCAACTGCAACGAAACTGTACTACCTTAACTCTAGCAACTCTCCTCTAATTCATGTCCCTGAGCACCACATCCAAGTGGTTTTTAAACACACTCAGGGATGGTGACTCAACCACCTCCCTGGGGAGCCTGTTACAGTGCTTAACAACCCTTTCTGTAAAGTGTTTCCTGGTACCCAACCTAACCCCCCCTCCCCAGTGCATCTGGAGGCCATTTCCCCTTGTCCTGTCGCATGTCACCAGTGGGAAGAGACCACCCCTGCTCTCACTGCATCACCTTTCAGGTATTTGAAAACAGCAATAAAGTCTCCCCCCAGCCTCCTCTTCTCCAGACTAAACAGCCCCTGTTTTCAGTTGCTCCTTATAGGGCACATCTCCAGGCCCTTTGCAAGCCTTGTAGCCCTTCTTTGAACATGCTCCAGCACCACCTCAGTGTTCTTCCTGTGTTGAAGTGCCCAAAACTGAATGCAGTACTCGAGGTTGGGTCTCACCAGTACTGAATAGAGGGGCAGGATTTCTTCCCCAGTCCTGTTCACCACACCATTCCTGATACAGACCGGGATGCTATTGGCCTCCTTGACTACCTGGACACACTGCTGGCTTCTATTCAGTTGACTGTCCATCAGCACACGAAAGTCCATTTCCATCAGGCAGCTTTCCAGCTGCTCCTTCCAAGTCTGTATGGTTGCCTAGGGTTGTTGTGACCAAAATCTAGGACCTGACACTTGGCCTGTCGATCCACTCTATCCAGATCCCTCTGTAAGAAGTCCCATTGCAAGGACTTTTATTGTAAAGGGAAGCAACAATTCCTGTAGAAGCTTGGCAGGTCAAATAAAGGGCCAGGATAGGCTTAAAAGCATTTCTCATCTTTACATAAAGAAGTAAACAGCACCATAGCTGAAGGGTGGTACTCTACCCCTTGGTTTACCAGTGATGAGCAAACACAAAAATGTTTTTGTTTGCTTTCCAAGTTAATTTCAGATCTTTGACAACAGCAAGGTAGTACATTTTGCTTCTTAATTTATTCCAATATAAGGGCTATATATATAATATAAGGGCTTTAGCTGTGTACTTAAAACAAAAAAAATAATTTGTAGAAGTGAAGATGATTTTCAGTATTTGACAGAGCTGTATGATCGCTGTATGTTTCTGAAGCTCTTGCTTCTGTAGCTCAGGTGTGTGTTCAGTAGCAGCAGCATTAAGGAGTATAAAACAAGTGCCAACTGCCAGTAACTTCTCTGTTTTAAGTAGGTGCCTATTTCATATGAACTTTTCCTGCAGAAAACCTAAGGTATAAACATGCATACAGAATACAGGCTTAGCAAGTTAGAGGAAACTTCAGGGTGCATTAGTGGTTCTTGACACCTATTCTGTTTGCTTCCTAACCATAACTGACTGGCCTAGAATGCATCACCAAAGTGCTTCACTGTAGGCAGGAGTAGATTTGATCCTACTTGAAGATGCTTTTCATGACATAGTATGAACATGCAGAGTACTTGATTATTTTGCCTGTACTTGATTTCATCTGTTGGAAGCCCCTGGATTTTACCTAGCTCCCCCAATGGCTCTTTTAGCTTGTTCTTGTTTTTGAGGTGTAGAAAGGTGTTGTGGTGAAGAACGCTTTAAAATTTGAAACTTGAGATGATCTGTCAGAGTATGTGTTTATCGGTTTCACCTTTCGGCTTATATTTGTATCTTACATTCTAGGTAAAACTACCATTTAATGCGCAAAGGATTATCTCCCTTTCCAGAAATGACTTCCAGACATTTCTGAAAATGCATAAATTAACCCCTGAGCAATTGGACTGTATCCATGATATTCGAAGACGAAGTAAAAACAGAATTGCAGCGCAGCGATGTCGTAAGAGAAAACTCGACTGCATACAGAATCTTGAATCTGAAATTGAAAAACTGGTATGTATAAATGTCTTTCTTCATATGACTTCTGTCTTTCTTTAGATGTGTTTGCTGGATGTCTGCCAGCAGCTCGGTAGTGAGGCAGCTCGTTACTTTATATCCACCTAAGCTCAGAGGGTGGTCTTAAGCAGATGACTTTCTTGGTAGCAGTTCTAGATTTACTGTGCACTTCATTGCATGTTTTTCCTTCCATGGTTTCCATTCACGTATATGTGCATCGCAGCATGATTCTTAGTGAATGCTGTTCCTGAAGCACATCACCATTGAGTTTAATTACATAGAATGTTTCCCAGACTATTATCCCATCCTGCTCAGTTTTCTACCTCTTCCCTTTCTTGCTTTGCGATTTTGTTCTTCAGCTCATGCTATTGCTCTTGAAGTTTACTATTACCCTGTTATTAGTTTATTAGTTGTGTAAGTGTTTGTTCTGGTAACATTTCAGCATGGGCTGGCAAATTATTTGCTGAGTCTTGAATCTTAAAATTGGTGTGCGGAAGATAGAGTTCAAGAGCCTGCTGACAGTTTAGTGCTTATCAAGATTGAAACTGAGGAATTAATATATAACTTCAAACAAACGTGTGGGATCTCAAGTACTTCCGTCAGGAAAATGATTGAGTGCCTATTCTTAAATGTTTCTGACTGTCATTTCAGTTTAATTGTTGGTTAAACCACCTGTGCTACATAGTTCAGTGGATTAAGGTTACTGTATGCTTGGTATCTTTGTCAGATAGGAGTATTTGCAGTCCTGTGAGCACCTTCTGACCTTAGAAGGAAAAGGAAAATGAAGTTAGAGCAAAGCACCATGGGCAAGAGATTTCTTTTCAAGAAGTGTTTCATCTTCAAGAGCATCTGAGCACTGAGGCAGTATATCAGACTTGGAAGGAAGGCTGAGAGGTGAAAGGGCAAGTCCATTCATTCAGTGTGCTGAATGAAGATGATGTTCCTGGGGGAGGAGGGAAATCAGGTGATTGTGTTGACAAAAGTTATATTACGCAGGTCAAAATGAGAAGCTGCAATTCTGACAGTTCAGAACTTTGTTGTCTTAGTGTCACTTCTATTTGTTTGGTAACTTTGCCAATGTTGTGCAACAACTTTACCCCCAAAATTAGACATGATTCATCTGCAAGATTAAACTTGTAGTTGACTAAATGGCTGATAATCATAGTGTAATATCGTATTTTTTTTTCCCCTGTGAACCTACCCTAAAACTGCATGAATGTCTGTTGTTTTACAGATACCATTGTGCAAGTGGTAGATGGTGAGTGTTTAGTGTGATGCGAGGTCTGAGTTGTGGATTGTGCTCTAGGCACAAAAACTTCCAGTTGCTTGTTTTTTCCAACCATGCAGATTACTTTCTTGTTTGGAACCATTGAGCTTGTCTTACATCAACTTGGTTTTCCACACAGTCAGACTTGTGGAAGTAGTGCACAAATACAGGATCCTTGAGATCTAAGCATAACTTCTGTGTGATTGGAAAAAAGAGGCATCTGTGAAAGGTGTTGTGTGGTACACCCACTTTTCTTTGGGCATGGCAACTTCTTCCTGCTTCTCTAGGTTAGTCACGGGTCTCAGAAGTTACTTGTTCATCTTCCCATGGTATTCTTCGGCACGTGGCTTTGTGTGGGGATAATGTTGCATGGCTGTAGTTAAAGGAATTTTGACAAGTAGATAAGCTGCAATTCACAAAGTATTAGGAAATACTCCAGCTAAATTTCTTGTTCTGTGTTTCAGGATGAATAACATGTTGTCTTCTGTTTATGTCTTATGTTGTTGCTTGTTTGGGTTTTCTTTACTTGGGTTGAAACACAGTACTTGTGATGTGTTGTGAGGAAAGTTGTGTATCAGTTTCATTAGTAGAGGCTAGAAGCTGGCTGGGAAGTGGTTTTACTGAAAAGGTTGTGGGGGGGGAAGAGGGGGTGGTGGTCTGGGCATGAGCATGAGTCAACAGCTTGTTGGAACTGAAAAAAGGCTGTCAGCATCCTGGGTTGTATAAACAGGAGCAGAGCCAGTGGTTTGAAGACAGTGATTGCAGTCCTATACTTAGTAATCATAAAGCTGAATCTAGAGTACTGTGCCTGATTTTGCTCCTGCCCTCCGTGTGCCCGGTGGCCCTCTACTTCCCACCTTGGAGTGGGGTTAGGAGAGGGTCCTCACAGCAGTCAGGGCTGAAGTACATTGTGAGGACACTCAGACAAAATGGGCCTGCTTCTGCCTGGAGAAGAGATGGCTGTGTGGAGATCTAATAGCCACCTGCCTGTTTCTGTGGGAAGACAATTGAGATTATATATGCTCCCTCCCTGGAGGCACTCAAGGCCAGGTTGAATGGGGCCATGGGCAGCTGGAGTTGGTGGGTGGTAGCCCTGACAACAGCAGGGGGTTGGAGCTCAACATGCTTTGAAGTCCCTTCCAGTTGAAACCATTCTGTGATGTAGACACTGAGAATAGGAGTACTCCAGCTTCCTAGTCAAGAAAAAAAGACACTGTCATAAATGAAAATCGTAGGTTTTAACTGGCCATGTGGAAAACCTTTTTCTAATGGGGATAGGAAGATGGCATTGAGGTAATTCATACAAACTGTGGGCTCTGTCCTAGGAGGTTTTTGTCATGCTACTGGACAAAGCTGTGAGCAGCCTGATCTTGCCCACAACTGATGTTGTTTTGAGCAGGAGTTTGGACTACAGACCTGCTGAGGTACCTTACCACCCAAGTGTTTCTGTGGATTTGTAACTCATGTTAGTCTCCACTTACATGTAAAGAAAAAGGCTGCTCCTTGTTGAACCCAACTGTTACCTAGGGGAATTAAGTTTTGTCATTTCCCTTGTTCATCTGAAAATATTCTGTCATCTTGAACCTTGTACTGGGAGGGATGAAGGTAATTCTTCCTGCTACAGTCCATATAATGGTGTGTTCTGCACTTGTATCTACAACAGCATTGTTATCACCCCCTTCACCCCACCCCGAGTCATATTCTCTCACTCTTCTTTGAGGAGAAGTGAAAGAGCAGTGTGCTGGAGTTTTAATTGATCATAAGTATGAAACCACCACAGACCTTACACAATCTTTGCTTATTGATCTTTCAGGTGAGCCTACGTGTTATTATTGCTCACTAATGTTCTGTATTTGGTAATACACATGGAACACAAAGAGAGAGGTTAGCTGGTTTGAAACAGCTTTTCCAGAATGGATGTGTGTACTGACCTGCCACATACCTTCTGCATCAAAGTTTTAGAGTAAAGGTACTTGTGAGAGGGAGCAGAACAAGACAGCTGGTCTTAAGGCATGCTACCTCCTCTGAGGTTCCACAACTCAGGAGGAGGATGTGGCAGTGATTGATAACCATAGCTGTGAGCTAAGAAATGTGACTGACATCTCATATATGCTATAGTAAAGAGATGTGTGAACTAAACAGATTCCCTAACAGAAGTAGCTGTTTCCAATTTTGATTATGACTTCATAACTAGCTATCATTACTTTGCAGTGTTAATAAAATGCTACTAAAATAATATCGAAATCTATTAACTTGTTAACAACTTCAGATGGGAGGAAGGAACGGACACTGGAAAAAATATTTGTGTTAAAGTTTGTGTTGAGTAATAGTCCAAATTATTTCATCAGTCCATATTACACAGCTGAGTGCCTCTGCATACCCAGAATTTGCATTATGTGATTTCAGATTAGGACGTGTGGCAACAGCTGTGCTCTTTTCTAATCATTTTAGGCAAAAGGGGACTGGCAGCAACTGCTTTCCTTGTAAAAGTGCCTCTTCATGCTAACGAATTATTTCTGAAGATTGTAGAAGTTGCAGTATGATTTTTTTTTCCTCCTGTAAGAGAGAATGTGAGGAGAACTAAAAATAATTTCTTTCTAAGAATGAATTGATGTAGTGATAAGGTAACCCAGGGTAAATATATATTTCTCGATAGCTATTTTAAAGCTTTGTGCAGAAACTGAAATTTGTCTTCAGAACTCTGCCTTTTGCGGTTGTCTGTCAAACTTGGTGTATTTTCTTTCTTCTTTCAACTGCTTTTTTATGAGCTTGTTTGTTTCCTGCTGTTTTCCCTTATTTGTTTCTTCTCTAGTCATTGCTTATTTCTGTTGTTAGACAACCTCTTTTTTTTTTGTCCTTGCATTCTCAACCAGCTGTGTTCTTGGTACCTTCTGGTCTCAGAAATCTGACTTTGCAGTAAAATACAGGCTAACTTTTAACAAATTATACTTTTTTTTTTTTTTACCATTTGATGTTCACTGCTGAATTTTTTGCTGCCCCGTGCTTGAAATGTAGCTGTTCAGAGCATTTTTATATCTGAGAAGTATCTACCATTCTTAAGCATGTTTGTCTAAATGGAACTTGAGCATTTCAGCCTACGTTCCCTTGCTCTTAGAGATTACCTGCCTGTTGGCACCACAGTTCTTATCTCTTGAATTTGCTATTCTGTCAATCATCTATCACTATAAATTCTTTAGGTTGTAGTGTTTTAATCAGTGCACTGAGGTAAACTCAATTGCTGCATTTCCTGAGAAAATACAACTTTAGCATGTGCTTCTAAATCAAAGAAAAGTTAAAGAATGGCAATCAGATGTTTTCTTTGTCTGTTCTACAGCACTTCTTGGGAATTTTTCATCAAGCAGAGGTATCAATACTAGAAACGTGATGCCTGGTTTCCAGTATTTGGATTTAAATCTCTATGGAAACCGAGTTGTTTTAATGTTTACTTGACCTAGTGGTAGCAGTTCAGATGTGTTATCCTATAGAGTTAGTGTTTTGGGAATATTTACAGTGAGTGGAGCTAAGTTTTAAGTAAATCTCATTATTTTGGCTGTCAGCAGTAGTCTTGAAAAAGTTTTATGGCTGAAAAAATACCTTCAGATAGCTGAGCTGACATTTTGATATAGAGTTTTTCTTTTAATTATTTGGCTCTGCTGCTGCTATCTTCACAGTGCTGAATTCCTTCTGTTTCAGCAGACTATATTATTTGCAGCCTGGTTAAAATGTAACTAAAGATATTTTTATTTTTGCAGCAAAATGAAAAGGAAAACTTGCTGAAGGAGAGAAACCTCATTTTGTCAACTCTGGGTGAGACAAAGCAGAATCTGACCGGTCTTTGCCAGCAGGTGTGTAAGGAAGCAGCCTTAAGTCACGAGCAAATACAAATACTTGCGAAATATTCTTCCTCAGATTGTCCACTTTCATTCTTATTCCCTGAGAGAGAACGAACAGCTCCATCTGAGAGTGAGCTCGTGACACCAACAACTGCAGAGTTAGTAGATGGTCTTTCGAGTGCTGCGCCTACAAAGGAGCAGAGTTCCTGTTACCAGTGTGTGAAAGGTGTGTGTGATGCAACATATGATCAAGGACAAGAACTGCATCCAGGTTCTGTAAGAACATTGGAGAAAACTTCACTTGCAGAACAATGTGGACAGAGCGGTGCCATCACAGACTTCTGTCAGCAAATGACTGATAAATGCACTACAGATGAGTAAATCTCTCCTTTTCCCATTGCCGGCTTCTCAACGTTGCAGTTTAAAATTGAGCATTATCACGAAGTGAAATTTACTAAGTGAAAGATGAATACTTTTTAAAACCGTGTGGAGAATTACACAGCCGTTATTGTCAGGCTTGGGCTCGCTCTGTGTAGTTCTAGAGTCTAACTCGTGTGTGTCAGCCTTGGAGCTTTTTCTGCATGGTGATGGCAAGGAATGTTCAAGTAAGTTGTTTGGAAGTATAAACTTTGTGCTCAGATTTTGATTCCTGAGGAAGTTTCCATTCAGATATAAGTAGCCTTCACTCTGGTTTATGCCACAGTACCTGATGCCACTCTACATCTCAAATGCTCCCGACAGATGTTTATCATAATGACTTCTATACATGGAGTGCTTTTCTCTTTCAGATCTTTTTTTTTCCCTTCTGTCAGGTGAACCTGAGGAAGCATATATAGCTCTGTAAATGTTTATTTTATAGATGAGTTAAGATAACATGCCAGTTTGAGGAGATTCTGGCAAATGCTCTCTAGAACAACTCATTGCTTCCTGCTGTTTCCATCCCTGTACCAGAGCCAGCTTTTGTTGAATATTTGTCTTAGCTCTCCCATGTGTAGTTAAGATGACTGGAAAAGCAAAGGTGCTGCAGCATACTGCTCTCTTCTCTGGTTTTTGTGTGAGAAATAACAACACTCTATAAAAAGCAGAAATTTGGTAAAAAAATCATTGTTTTTACAGCATGCATTGGATCCTCTGGCATCTGAATCCCAGGTGCTTGTTAAAATTGCTTGATGTACAGTGACTTTCTGTCCTAGCAACCTGTTGAGCTTACTGCTATTTGTGATGAATTGGAATCAAAGTGTTGTGAAAGATTAAGGACAGTTATCATTTTCATTAAGGTAATCAGGCACAAATACTCCATAACCTGAGTGCCTCGTTGCATTTTAAGTAATCCTCTGGTTTTCTTCTCGGATCACTGGGACCAGTAAAGATCTATTTCAGAATTTTAATCTTCAGAATACATTTATGGCTAAACCTGTAGTGCATTTTCAATGGCTTTTGTTTTGAAAGTATAAATGTATGGAAAGTGAAACAGAGAAAAGAGCTGTAAAGATGACTTTTACTGTGTGAAGGAGAAATTCAGCCGCTGAGACAAAAGAAGCATCAAGTAATCCCATTTTTTATTTAAGATTTTTACATGGAAGTATATACATACTGTATACTGATGATTCTTTGTTACTTAAATGTTATTCTCACACCAGAACTAAGTATTGAACCTCACCACAGAAAACTTTCGTTTTGCTGGTTTACAAAACATGAAGAATCTTTTACAAGCCAGTGGAATTCTTCATTTCCTACCTCAGAATGTGTATTAGCTGTTTGTGTCTTCATGTGCATGTATAGTAGGCAGCAGCTAGAGCAAAGAACTGTTGTAAATACTGCTTTGCAGTTTTATCTTGCAGTGAGACAAAACTTGTCAAAGAAACTTCTTGGCAAAGTTTTTTTTTTTCCTCTGACTAGGTAACGTAGCATTAATAAATACGTTAAGACTATCAGGCCACTTATTTAAAACAAGAATTAAAATTGATGGATTTCAGCAGTACTTCTCATAACCAGCACCTGATACAAGTGACTACACTACCTCACCTGTGGGACTGAAGGTTAATTCAAATCTCTAGTTTATATCCTTGGATTTTCGTTAACATATATTTTCCCTTTAAAGTAATGATATATAATGGAGCATAGCTTGTATAAATCACAGTGCTTGCAGTGATTGAAATTCAGAAATAAATACTTTATTGTGGGCATCGTGAAACTTTTACTTTGGAAATACTCAGATAATTGAATTGAGATTCTTTTAAATGAACAGCATTTATGTACATTGATCCTGTATGTGCATTGCTCATGAAGCTCTGTGTGTTCTCCAGCACCTGTTTCTCTCTGATTAATTTAATACTGCCTCCCTCATGTGCTGCCATCAATGGCAATATATTGTGTCTGTCTTGTTGGTTTGCTTTTTAAGTAATATTATAAACAAAGTCCCCAACCTTCTACTGTCCATATGTAACATCATTTTTTGGAGTTGGTGATATTCTTAAATGACAAGGGTAATGACATTAAAGCATTATCCTATGATACTTGTACTTTAAAATGGGGTTTCTTGGGTTAGATATATTTGTTACGGATTGATTGATTGTATATGTAGGGAATAACTGTCTGGGAACCCAAATGTACCCAGTGGCCTAACCCTCGATTCACCTGGCTGTGGATGAAACAAGGTCTGTGATGGCCAAGGCCCAGAAGATACATCCACCAGAAAGAGCTGTGCTCCATTGCCACAGTCCAGTCTGATCAGCCACGTCTGAATTCCATCTAGCAAACATTGCGGGGCTTCCAGTGCAGAAGTAATGGCTGTTATTTCACATGGGGTCATGATAAATTTAATGTCATGTATTTAATCCTAGGATGAACACAATGAAGTTTAAGGGCAGGCTTTTGCCTAACCAGCTGTATCAAAATTTGTAAAATATTTATTTAATACACTAGACACACAAGTTGCATGTTGACTCCTATAGGCTATACCATCAACTTGCAAAAGTTAAAAATGAATGACAGTTTTCTGATACTGATTCTCAGGTAAATGTTTTGGAGTTTGTTGTTTGTTTTTTCAGTAAAGAAATACTCAATTTTGACATTGTAAAATACTTTGTTAAAGCATGTTTTAAAGTACTTTGGGCAGATATCTTAAAGCCATAAGAGTATGATGGCATACAGATTGTAAAATAAACAGATAATTACAACAGTTGATTTTGTATCTTTCATAATTCAGTATTTTCTAAGACTACAATAAAAACCACTATCCTTTCTACAAAGGCTTTTCCTTTTTTTGTACAAATCTTACGCAGCGAGAATGTTTAATGGTGAAGTTGCTTCATCCTATTGCAGGTGTTTTAATAAAAGTGAAAGCTGTCATGGTTGGGGAGAAGGCAGGAAGGTGTGGTGATTGTAAGCTGTTTTTAATTGGTAGGGCCATAGCTGCTTTTTCTGGAGAAGAGTTGTTGAAATTCATAATCACTTGGACTTAAGTTCATAGAAGCATAGAATGTTCTGGGTTGTAAAGGACCCCAAAGATCATCTAGTTTCAATCCCCCTGCTGTGGGCAGAGCAGGCTGCACAGAGCCACATCCAGCCTTGCCTTGAATGCCTCCAGGGATGGGGCAGCCACAACCCCTCTGGGCGACTTGCTCCAGCGCATCACCACTCTCTTGAGTGGAAAAACTTCCTCCTAACATCTAACCTAAATCTCCTGTCTTAGTTTAAAACCGTTCCCCCTTATTCTGTCGCTATCAACCTGTGTAAACAGTCGTTCCCCCTCCTTTTTATACACTCCCTTCAAGTACTGGAAGGCCACAGTGAGGTCCCCCCAGAGCCTTGTCTTCTCCAAGCTAAACAAGCCCAGTTCCCCCAACCTTTCCTCACAGGACCAGTTCCAAGAGCTCTACATCTTCCTTGTGCTGGGGGCCCCAGGCCTTGTGTGTTTCTTGACTGTAGGAGTCAAGATGTTGGCTTTTACAAGGATGTTACTGTGGTTCCTCTTGGAGGAAACAAATCTCCATATGAGAACGATATGTTTAAACCTCTTAATGTTCAGCAGGAAACAACTGCAACCAAGGCTAAAAAGGGTGAGTATGACAGAGAACTGTACTGTACACTTAGTTCTGCCTCCAGATCTTTTTTTAGGAGGCAAGAAATGAGGAACCGCTGACAAATGGCACTTTTTTTATGTGTGAGGACTTTGGTTTTCATCTGACCGTGACAGGGCTAAGTGAAACTTAGCAAGGAAGTTGTTTGCAATAGCCATTATTTTTCTTATGGAAAAAAGATGACTGTGCCCGCTCTAATTATAGCAGTTTGGGTTTGTTTGTTTGTTTCTTTAACAAATTTGATCAGCATTCTGACAAAGGATTCAGTGTGAACAAAAGAGTTGATCTGCACAGAATGAGTTCCGCCCTTTTTTTGGCACAGAGGGGGAAGCTGGACCTTTGTGGCTGTTGGCTATTACCATGTTTGGTTATTGATTTCCTATTTTTCATTTTTGTTCCTCAGAAGAACGAGCCCCAGAAACGCACAGTTGAGATTCAAAAGCATGTCTGTTTTAATTCCACTACGTTACGGCTGGCTTTCAGTTAAATGTTCTCTGGAGAAATTTCTAGAGGGAAAAAAGGGGAAATGAACCACTGAAGTAAAATTGACAGTCTAGTCTTGAAGTATGTGTTATGCACTTAGATGTCTTACATTTAAGCACACTACACCATTTTTAGTCTTTAGTTTCCCTAACAGAGCAACGGATTTTCTTTCCACCTTTAGGCAACTGGGACGGGGCAGGGAAAACAGTGTTCATTTCTGCTTGAAGCTTCAGAAATAAGCAGGGTGCTTAAACAAACATTTCTGGGAATGGTGGGGTATGAAGGCCCAGGTTAATGGCATCTGTGGCTGGGAAATAGTTTTCTACGTCATTGCAGTTTTGTTTATAAACCTTATTTTCCTGTTGTGTGGAAAGATTCAGGGTAAAACTTCACAGGAGCATGTGTTAGAACCTAATATTTTTCTCCTTTTGAGAAGGTGTGTTATGGAAAGCTCCATCCCTTCTCCCCTGTTTCAAGGAGAAGTAGAAATAAAAGCACTCGTAGTGGTGGTCATTCTGTATACAGTGTAGCTTACCAAGAATGCTGTAGAAAACGTGGTTAAGTGTTCTAAAAGAGCAAAAAAAAGTTCTTCTAAGAGGAAGTGGAGGTGTGGGATGACTGAGAAAATTCTTCATTCTGGGAATGTCAAGCAGAACAAACTGTTGTGTGTGGTCAGTATTGACTAGGAGGCCCTGAGGCTGTTTAGGTTGTGTTTGTGAAGGTCAGTAGGAGTTTCAAGTTTGGTTTTAGATGGGCTAGAACTACAGTTACCATCAGATGCAAGTTTTCTATGTGTGTAGGTAGAGTTTTCTGTCCCCTTTCCATCCATGAGAAACATCTGAGCACTGCCACTCATGTGGAACTTCCATCTTTTTATGCATCTTACAGACTGGTAGATTATTCTGATTGGTTTTTTGGGGGGCCAGTAGATCCAGGAAGTGTCAGATTTTAGGGGAAAATTTGGTAATACATAGGATTTCCACACTGAGGAGTTCTCCATTATTCTTGTAACGGGAAAGTGAGTTTCTTATTTTGTTCTCATTGAAATATATTAAACGTTCAAGTACTAGCAAAAAAAAATTATCTTCTTGCAAATCCTGTAATTTTATGAAGAGTCACCTTGAGAACAGAAAATCCTTAGTGCCCAAGTAATGGGAACTTTTTTTTTTTTTCTAGAACTTCCTTTTCTCATGCTGCTAATGAAAGGAAGAACCAGCAGGTGGTATTGCATCTCTAATTAAGATTCTCAAATCTGTGTCTCATGCAGCTGAATAGAAGCGGTTTTTCAGAGTGATGTACTGTTGCATACTTAAACCCAATCCAAGGTAGGATTCCTTAACGAGCTTACATGATGCTTTCAGTAAGGTCCCCAGACCTTCTCCACAGGCCTTAGTAGTGTGAGAACAGAAACACATAGATGTGCATGTGCATCTTGATCACCTCTGAGAAGCCCGAGATGATTTCCATTTTGAAAGTGCTTCTTACCCAGTGGCTTTATTTTCTAATTTGGCGTGATCTGTTTTTGTTTCTAAACTATAGATGGCAGCACAACACTACATACTGCCTTTATCTCTGGCTGCGCCAAAGTGAGGACACGTTTGTTGGTTAGAAAGAAAGCAAAACAAAAATGAGCTAGTGGCAGAGTGAAATTAGGTGGTTTTAAAAAGCCATTTAGAATATGAATCTCAGTATCTAGCAATTCATCCTGCAAATTGCTTAATACTTGTGCAATTTCAGCAGATCAGTGATGTGAATGCATTCTGCTGCTTACCGATGTTGTATTCAAATGTGAATTTCAGAAGCATCTATTTTGCTTTCATCTTTTCATACCTCGAGTGTATCGTATCTCCTGGATGTGAATTCAAGAGAGAAATGAGAACAGGGGAACTAATGAACAAAACATTTCCTGAGGCTTCCCACTTTGTGAATATAATCAAGTTGGAGAGCACATTGAAGTTCGCCTTGGGGTCTCAGCTAACAGCGCATTAGCACCTTTCTAGTGTTATTAATTATTACTGCTATTAGTCCAATTAATTTACTCAACTTCTAAAAAAGAGAAGGTCTTCAAATTAAGTGCTAGCATGAGGCCTTTCAAATGTAAATAGGGACAGAACTAGATTATGGTCTAAAAAGGAAGCTACTGCTTTCAAGTCATATGACAGCTCTCAAACTGGCTCTGAAAGCATCACCAGTCTGTGGTCTGATGCACTGACTGCATTGCCCAGCTGATGCCATCTAGCACATTGCCCACGAAGCAGGGCGAAGGAGAAAGAATCAGCTGAGATAAAGCACATGTCTGTGTTTAATTTGTCTGCTGGGAAACTTCAGTACTTTCAACACGCACTGATGTCAGAGGTTGCCAAATCAATCTTCAGGATATATGTTGCGGAAGAATGAAGTTATAAAATGGAATTTCTGGGAAAGACTAAAACTCTGTGTAGTTCTTAATTGCAGGTGTAGATAAAACGCTGAAACACCTTGTCCAGAGATGTGGTGGATGCCCCATTCAAGGTCAGGTTGGATGGGGCTCCGAGCACCTGATGCAGCTGTGGGTGTCCCTGCTCACTGCAGGGGGTTGGTCCACATGGCCTTTCAGGGTCCTTTCCAACTCAAACAATCCTATGATTCTGTAAACTTGGTAACATACTGATCCTAGCAGTAACTTGTCCTATTGCCTTTTTCTCCCATCAGATTAAAAAAACCAAACAAACAAAGAAAAAAAACCACAAAGTTTGTTCATGTGTATATGGCAAAATTTTCTACCATAATAGTGAAGTATAATAGAATTGTTATATAATTCCTCCTATAGAGCCAGCTTTAAGAGTGTTTTTAGGGGTGTTAATATGCTTGACGAATGACCAGCTAAACTGGAAAACAGCTTTTCATTGGTACAGTATACTGGTGTATTCAAATGCAAATATTAAAATCTAATGCAAATATCATAGAAGTAAAATCTCTTTTTTAAAGCTATTACTTTAGTTATTTAAAAAAAATAATCAGATATTTCACACGTTTTTTCTTAGTAATAGAAAAAATTGTGCATAATTCCAGTCTCACAAATAGCTTAAATCCTTTATCTGAGCTGTCAAAAGTTACTTATGCTTCATCTTAAAATCAAATCGTTGTTTCAGCACAGTGTTTTTAACACTGAACTATAAAACTCTGAAAACAGAGATTTACAATGAAACCTCAGTGCAACCAAGCAATAAAATGCAATATAGTGTTTATCCTTCTTTACTCTTTTCCTCTTCTGTTGAATGGAAGATCTGGTATCTTATCCTAGAAATGTTCTTTGGTGGTGTTATGTTATGGAGCTCTTAAAGGGAGAAAAATAAATGGAGGGGAGGAAGAGTCAGTGCTGCAATGAAGGCACTTGCCATGCAATTGTTCCAACACTTTTTGGAGCTGTTCTTGTGGCTGTGGGTTAGTTTGAGGCTCGCTAATTTAGGGAAGCTATCAATGAAAAAGCTTACATCAAGAAGCCAGCTGCTGTGTGTTGTGATGTGTTTTGGTTTGTTTCCCAAAGGAGCTGTGATTTGAGTCTGAGGCTTAGCAATCCAACAGCTCCTGTTTGGGGTTGGCATTTTGGTGCTACAACTTCTTGATGTGCAAATTCTTCTCATGGAAATGCCTCAGAGAAACACGATTTCCTGTGCAGTCGCATGAGGCATCGCACTGTAGGAATTGTTCTTCGTAGCCATGTTCTACAGGCTTGAAAATAGCCATGTTGGTGCCAAATGCATCATCATTATGTATTCCAAGTTTCTATCTCAAAACAGTTTGGATTGTGTTCCACCACTGCGAAACAACTTGCAGAAACAAGAGCTGCGGTCACTTTAGCTAAAACATTTATGAATGCTTGAAAAAATACTTGAAAAGACAATCTATTCATAGCCAATGGTGGCTTTTACTTTCCCTTTAAATGTCAAATCAGTCTGAGCAGTGCTGATGGATAAATTTGGTGTTTGCACCACACCATCCTGTGTGCTCAGAATTGCTGACTTCTGTCAGTCAGCTCGACCACAGACCTTGCTTCCATGTCGTTAGCTAGCTAATGAAGGAAGAAAGTCCTTTGTGTGGGCTTTCTGCTCTTAATAATGCTGTCCTTGCCTTTCCCTTCCTCCCACTCTGTGACCGGTCATACAGCAGAGGAATTGTAACTCAATGTGTTCTGCAGAACCACTATGCCACATCAACAGCCAGGTCCATGAAACGGTAGGACCCAAGACTGTTCCTTTCTCACTGCTCACTTGAATGTGATTTGTGGGTTGGAACATGATTTACAGTTGAGGTATTTTATGTATCATAAAACTATGGTGCAAGACTTAAGCTTTGTGCTTTTGCTGATATTTTTCTCTTTTTTTTTTCCAGCTGCTAATTTCTGTCCACTTTTAAAAGCTATTTTGTGCTTTTTGTATAGGGAAGTAAAGCACATGAAAATGTCTTGTAAGATGAGTCATGACTCCTCCCACACAGCTTTGAACGATGGCTTACTCATTGTAGATTTTTTTATGATTGTAACCCTAAACTGTAAATGAGACTGAGTATGGTAAGCCCATATTGTTACAGAAGTGGTGCTCATCAAAACAAGTGCCTTTGTGTTACGTATCTTCACTCCTACTACGTTCAGCATTAGCCCTGAACAGTCAGGGATCTAAATGTGTAACTATTATGACAGCAAATTGCCTGCATAGCTTGAGAGCTGAAGCTTCTTTCCGTACGTAACCCAGACTTCACCTGCTTTGTGACAGGGATGAGGTCTGAATTAGGGAATTCAGCCCTGATTGCTGTGGCCAAAATTCATAGGCAATTTCTTAGTCCATTTTCACATTGAAGCCAGATCTGCTCTGTAACGGCACAGAGCTGTTGTCACACCATCATAGAATGATAGAATCCTGAGAATTGGAAGGGACCTCTGAGAGCCATCTAGTCCAACTCCACCACATTGAAGAGGGACACAGCCTCTCATCTGGTCCACCAGGGCACATAGAGTGTGGGTTTGGGCTTCTATTCTGTAGAAGGATGCCAGCATGGAAGTCTCGATGTCAGGAAGTGTCTTCAGCTGTGCTTAGAGGCTGGAGCCTCTCATGGCTGAATGGCATAAGGTATCTGCAACAGTAGCAAATCTGTCAGGAGGGCACAAAAATGTGCCTTATGAGAAGGATATGTTACAAGATGAGTATTAAGGCAAAATGAAGTATCTTGCTAGCTGGCAAGGATTACTGTTGTTGAGATAGCCTCACCTCATTCAGGATATCTTAAAAAGCTCAGTGGATGTGCTTTCAAGACCTGTGTTCTTCCAAGAGTGAAGAAATTCAGAGGAATGGGGCCAAATAGGGTAACAGTAATTGCAACAGATTGTTTCATTGCTACACAGAAATATTCCTATTTGGCTAGATTTCTACTAAACTCCAAGGTAAAGCACCTGTAATCGTGGTTAATTTTGCTACTGCTGTCACTGACACTGGTAGAAGGATTTGGTTGCCTAAAAATATATGTTTAGAATCATAGAAGTTCCTGAGCTGGAAGGGAACCATAAGGGTCATCATTCAAAGCACCAGCTAGACATTAAAATGGAAAGCCATGGAGAGGCAACTTCATATGTTGATACCGAAAGCCTTAGCAACCATCCAGACCAAATGGGTTTGCCAGGTATGTCCAAACAGCACACAGACATCTGTGTTAGTTGTATGAGGTGAATGGAACGTGCTGAGCTTCTGGTCACCCACAGTCCTCAAGTCCTCAGTGCAGGCATGAAGATCAAAAAAAAATCTGAAAAATCATAGGATGGTATTATTTTTAGTTAAAGCTTTATTCACAATAGCAACTAGTACTGCGAAATACCTTGGCAATGTGAAATGATGAGAAAACCTACTTGTGAAGAGAGATTATATTTCCTGGTTTAAATTCTGCAATGTTCCTCAAATCTATTTTGAATTAAATCGTTAACGAGTCTTGCTCTAGTTGTGGATTTTGGACAGCAAGTTAATCCAAAATAATTTTTATACTATGTATAATATATATTTATATATTATTATATACATTTTAAATGTTTGTAAGTTAATTTTAACAGTATTGCAGAAAGATGAAATGTTAGCCTTGTTGCATGTCTTAGAAGCAAGCTGATTGAGCAGCTAAAACTGCCTAGTGTCCAGATAATGTTCTCAAGCCCAGTGTACCTTAAAGATTGTCGTCTGGGTCTGGAAGCTGTGCTGAAGCTCTAAGTTTGAATTTGGTAAGTTTCCTTACCATTCTTACCTACAATATATTTGACTGAATTGGAGCATAGTAAGACAGTGGGGAGCAATCCCACAGTTCTGTGTTCTTGACCTCTTCCTGCTCAGTGCTAGCTATGTATAAAGCTGTACGGAGGAAGAGGCAAAAATACACACATACACAAAAATAAATAAATAAGTAAATAAATAAAAGGAAACCCAGCAAATGATGACAATTTGATCTGTTTCAACACAGGCTTTCAGATAAGAAACAAATGGAGATAAGGAAAACTCATGAAGTTGTCTGAAATGAATGAGTTCAATTCTTCAGGCTAACTGTAAATATTACCTAACGCCTAATTCAAGGAGTTATTTGATTTGCAGTCAAGAGGAAAACCTGGTTACTCACATGTTCCTCCCTTTGCAAAGGTATCTACTTAGCAAAACAAGATCCCTGAAAGAGTGCACCTGGTGATGTAGAAGTATGCTGTATGGTTCATGTGAATTCAGTGGGAAAAATAAGTAGAACAGTAGCAGCGTCTAAGCAGCTAATAAATACACATTATACTGGCTGCTGTTTAGTCCAACATGACTGTCTGGTCACCTGGTGATTTACTGACTTCACTGGTGATGCTGTCACAAATCAAAAGGAGGATGTGGAATCACTTCTGAGTATTTACAGAACACTTCAACTTCTTCATTTCTCACATAGTCAAACAGCAATTGTAACTTCTACAGTGCTAAATGACCAGTTTCTATTTCACTGAATTCCTTTTGTGTTCCAGTGGTAAACTTGAGGATTGAAGAGTTTCCTTTTTATTCACACCAGATTTTCTTGCTCTTTAGACAGACAAAGAGTTACAGGACAGCAGCAGCTGCAAGAGAGATTCTTCCTTTCTTAGTGACAGTAGTAGACCTCCTGCTCAGTTTGGAGATTATGAAGTGGAGTGCATTTTCTAGAGAAGGTGAAGAAAGGTCTTACCTCTCTTGGTCAGTGTTGATTCTAAGAAGTTTCTTAATCTTGAGCTATCTTCCCAAGGCAGGGAAGATGATCTTGTCTTAATCCTTGGATTATGAGAATATACTTTATGCAGTGCACTTGTAAGCATAAAAATCATAATGCTACCCAAGATGCACTCTTTACTCACTGAGTAATCCTTTCCTAGTCTGTATTTTTGCTGCTCTCATAAAAAATGCCTTCTTCCCTTTGAACTTTCCCCTTCCTTTAAGTAACTCCAAATACTTTTTTGTTGTTGTTGCTCTATAGAGCTGTATGTACTCTTTAAGAAAAAGAATCCAGATTAAGAACAGCGTAATCGTTAACTCTCTAACATCAAAATAAGTTGAAGATGGTTCAAAACTCTTCCTAAACTTCAGGAAATTAATTTTCCTTAGACTTTTTCTCCCTTTAAGTAATTTGAATAATTCAGGAACTGATAAACCAGGATAACCATCGCTAAGAATGATGTAAAATAAAGCACTTCCAGAATGATGGCGGAAAGTGCGAGGATTTTAAAATGAATTGTGAAATCAAGATTGTCGTTCTCCTGGTATGGCTGATGAAGATTTTCATGACATTAAATGTTTCCAGCTCAGCTACGTGAGGAGAAAACCAACTACTGTTTTGTCAGGCAGCTCAGACGTCTGGAGGCTTTTGTATAAGACTGGGAACTCAGCACAGGAGGAATAAATGAAGTTCACAGAAGAAGAGGTGACTTTCCCTCCTGTCCCGGATCTCCCATGCAATTAGCAATGCTCAGTATGCACTTGCTTTTGAACTAATTAAATCATCCATACTCTAATGATTCTTTTCCTCCTGCCAAGTCTGAGACAAGACCCCAGAGTGGGCCTGTCTTGCGGTGGCGAGGTGAGATGAATTACAGGTTCAGTTGCAAGGAAAGCAGCCTGGCCTCCTGGGTGCTAGCCCAGTGCCCCAAGGACGTGAGTCCACTTTTTGTAGTTCAGTGGTATTTTCTGCATGGAGATGGAAAGCACCAAGTCTCACAAAATCGTTTCTTCAATGCTTTGACACTGGAGGCTGTGCAGGCAATCCCAACGGCCAGAAACACCTCTGAAGGAGGAAGAGAGGTGTTGCAAAGCATTGTGGAGGGTGCTGAGAGTCTGCTGACTCTGTTGGCAACCCTGCCTCCCTATCACCAGGTCCCTGTAGCTGTTTAAGGCACTATGGCTCACTCCACTGAGCTTTCCTTCAAATGCTGAGAAAAAAAAAGAAAACACAAAAAAACAGCTATTGCTTCCCCAAAGCATTTGCAGTAAAAACAGACAGACACTTGTAAAAATATATTTTGTTGGCATAAAAACTTATCTTTGCACAAAGCATTTGTTTTGTGTGTTGTGCATTAGTAAACATGGAGGGGCTCTGATGAGCTTTGATTTTTTCACTGAGAGAGGGCTCAAATTTTTCTTAGTCAGAGGGTGTTTATGTCCTTTCTGATTTTCCCAGGACCTTCCCCCAGGTTTGAAATGGCTCTTGCTTGCTTGTGAGGAGAAGAAGGGGAAGCAAACAGCTGTCTACGAGAGACAGGTCAGGGGCCTCTAATCTTCCATTTTATACATACAAGATTAAAGATCTGCTTTGAGTTTTGATTAAGAATGCAAAGTTAAAAGATTAAATACCAGCAAGCCAAATTAAAGAGGTTTAAGTCAATCTCGGAACTCATCAAAGTACCAAAATTTTAAGCTGTCATTACAACACAGGATTAGTGCAAAGCTTCCCTGAACCCTGATTTGATGTCCTTCAGTCAACAATGTTATTCTCCCCTCATTTTGTGCTCTTGGCATGAAACCAGCTATTGTCTTGTATTTAAGCTCATCTCACCTATATCCTTCTTTGAGTTTTTCTGCTTTTTTTTTTCCTACCCATGGCCCAGTTAATCTAAGAACCTGATTTTTTTGTGGCCCGCAGCTTAGCAATATACTGTTCTATATTATGCATTGTCACGAAATGCATTAACGCTTAGTAAATTTGGCTGCTTCAGAAGAAATGCCTTAGTCACCACAATCATTATAAACTATTCCTATGAATCCCAAGCAGTAAATAGTTCCTGCATGCTGTGTATGTTTCAGCAGATCGATCCAAAAATTAAAGGAGGGGAAAGATGTACCACACTCCTAGAATGAAATGAGGCTAATGTGGTCATTGTAAGGTACCTGAAAAACAGTGTTAAAAGTCTGTAATTGATGCTCTGACATTTGGGAAACCATGAATCATTCCAGCTGAAATTAGTGGAGATTTGGGATGTAGAGGGCAGGAGACTGGAGAATGATTAAATCCAGGAATCTGTTAATGCAAATAACTACTTTGGTAATAAATTTTGCAAACTGTCATAAATGTTATTTGAAACTCAGGCTGTAATGCATTAAAGCAAATGTTCCCCTGCTTTTCAGTATAATGATTTGGATCCTTTCCATTTATTATTTATATAACTTGAGATGTCTCAGCTATATTAACATTATGCTTTCCAGGGTCATAACCACAAAAGATAACTTCTGAAAATTACCAAATGCTGAAATAACTAAAGCCTTAATTTGAAGTTATTCCCATGGGCAAAGTCGTGTGCTACATGATGTATTTCAGAATTTTCATCTTAAGACTTACTTTCTTTTTTGTAACACTTAAGATCAGCAATTCAACTCTTTTAACAAATACATTTTAACATACCTGTCCAGAATCATGCCTTACCCAAAACTTCCAACTTGTATGCTAAATTACATCTTTTTATTGATTTGACTTTTAAGTCAAATTAAAATTTATATTCTTTATTGAACAATAGTATCTGCATCTTTATATGAATGAGGGTGCCTTCCTGTTTGTTCTGACCCTTGCGGTCATTTCTGAGATATCCCATTATGCAAAGGATCTTATAAACAACTGCCATGCTGTAATTACTATCATGTTGTCTGTGCCTATAATCTTTCAGAATGTTGTTGAAGATTATAGAAGAGAGAAACTCCTTACCTTTGAAAAAAAGTTATGTATCTTTTCCTGTGGTAGTATTCCACCAGCTTTTTGGAAACTGCCTACTCTCACATTTATTTTCGATGTATTACTTTCAGCTGAGAATACTTTTAGTCAGTAAAACAAATTCAGACTAGCCAGGTTTTCCAAAAGAACTTAATATGTGCCATTTGATTAAATGGAAAAAAGGATCTGAGTGCAGAAGGAAAAGGAAGATCACGAAGGATAAAGCACAGTTGTTGCTTATGAAGCTATTGGCATCCTACTCCTAACAAACTTGTAGGTATTCTATATATGAATGTCTCTTGATTGTGTTTTTGTTTATTGCTATTCATGTTGCAGATAGAAATGCAAAAGGATAATTTTGAACCCACAGTAATCATGATAAGTCAGGTATTCAGAATGAACACCATCTCCAAAATATGATATTGGCAAATAAATCTCTGGGTAAGTAGGTACTGATAAGGTAGAGTTCAGGTAAATTTGTTTATATGTTGGTAAAGCTGAGTTGCATCTGACTTCTACAATTTTGTGCAAATTTGTTCCTGCTGGTTTGGTGGACTGCTTCATTATCATTACTGAAGAGTGTAGAAACAGCCATGCTGTCTGCACACAGGTCCATCTGGCTCTGCTCGCACTTTCCAAGAATAGACAAACCACTTTGGACAAATACAATGTCATCCTTCCTCTGCCTGACATTTCTTCCTGGTAATCCACACATTATGGGCTCCCTGAGACCAATATTGCCTTACATTTCTCTCTTTAACAATATAAAGGCCTTATTTTTTCTTTTAAGTAAGTTAAAGAACTCCAAACACCTCATTGTTATTACTTTATTTCCACATCTTTTAACCTGACCAATACTTTGGATACTCTTGAGCTTCTGTTTTATGAAAAATGGAGAATAATAGATTTCCTATTCAGATTTTCTGAATTGCTCAGAGTTTTGTAGAGTACTGACCTGATATCCCTTTTTAGCACGCTAAGTAATTCTCTAAAGCCTTGTTCTGTTGTGTTGGTTTGTTTTTTTTTTTATTTTCTCTTTACCTTTGTCTTTCTGTTATATCCATTTTTTAGATGTGATCAGAACTGCATGCCTTGTTTGAGATGTGTATCTATTTATTGTGAAAAAGTGCTTAATGTTTTATTCTCTGTTCTTAATCTTCACTAATCATCTGCTCATTGTTTTGACCACTAATGAGCTATTTTCAAAAACCTATCCACTGTTGCTCTGGATTTTTTTGTTTCTTATTCATACACAGCTAGTTTAGAACTCATTAGCATGTATGGTTAATTAAGGTTGTTTTTTCCCTCTATGGATGACTGTGCTTTAACAACATTGAATTTACATTGAATCTAATCTGCCCATTTTACCATCCAGCTGCTCAACCTTTTCCCACAACTCTTATCAGTCCATTTTATTCTTTTACTGTGCTGAATTATTACCATCAGCGATCTTTATCATATAGATCACCTCTTTCACATAATTTATGAGTGTGCTGAACACAAATATTATCACTGGATCCATGTGGTAGTTTCCTCCACAAGTTGAAGAATGATCATTTTTATGCTTTTTACTTCATATTTCTTAACGTATTCTTAATCCGTAACAGGACCCAGTTCTCACAAAAAGCTTTGCTGTTAGTGTTATACAAGCTCACTTTGGAAACCCCAACAAGGTTCACTCATGGCCATATCCTTACCGATCCCTTCAAGGATCTCCAATAGGTTTGTGACTTCCCTCTTTTGGTCATTCTGATCCTTCTTATCAGGACACTGATGCCTACTTTATTTTTTCCACTGTTATAATCTTAACTGATTCGATTCCCACAGGCAGCAGAATTATTAAACAGCTGCTCCATAGACCTTCCCATAACTCTTCAGAAGACGGTAGCACTTTCCTTTTCTCTGATTGCTCATGTTGTAGGAAACGCCACACCTACCTACTTCAAGAACTGGTATCGGAGATCCTTAAGGCTGGAATGAAAACCATCTGGACTTCATGAATAATTACTATTTGTTTTATCTATTTGCCCTATATTTCTTATACTGACATTTCTATTTCTCAGTTCTTCCAGCTGGCTGTATGGCTGGGTGCCAAAACAAGTAATTCCATATTCTTTTGCACTGTAAAAATAGATGTAAAGCATTGATTTAACATTTCTGTTCTGGCTCTAACTTTCCTGTGTATTTCTCTTGCATTTATTTTGTTTTCCGTTTCTACAGACTGGTTTACTTTCCCTGTCTGAGAAAGTTCAAAAAAGTTGTCTGCAGTGTGGTTTTAATATGGCTTTATTTTTCACCATCTAGACTTAATGTTCTTTCCTATTTTCTTTATTTGAACAGGGCTCCCACTGCTGACAGACCTCAATACTGTCCTGGCCACGTGAAGCAGGTATTTCCACGGCCTTGCTGAGAGAGTAATGTAATGTCAGGAGTTGTGTGGGAGCAAAATGCAATGGTTAAAAATGAGAATGGAAAATGGAATAACCCACAGAATGATGGCTTGCTATTCGTGCTTGTTAAGCTGAGGAGTCATGATTCAGGACAAGCAAGAGCTTCTGAAATGTTCTGTACTTTCTCTTTTTGTGTAAAATCTTTACTATGCTGATAGGAAAAGACCAAAGATTTTGCAGCTTCTTGGGAGACTAGAGAGGAGTTGGGGGTATCTCTGCATAGCTGGATTAGTTGTCCGTGAACAGTGAATGTCATCACTGTGACAAGGACATTCAATTTGATTATCTGAAAATTAGCATGAATAGTTGAGGGACCCCAGAGAAAACGAACTGCAGCTAAAAACTAATTGACAAAGAATAGCATACATTGACCTGTTATACCTGAGCCTTGCTTCTGAATATCAAAAGTGGGAATGGCTCCTTCATGAGGAATTGACGAGGAAGCTGGGAGATGATATAGGAGATGTGACAGAGTCTATAGAGGGTTGTGACCAGTGTGGGATACCAGAAAGGGACAAACATGTCTTCTGTGTGTTGTTAAATGAAATAAGCAGGAACAAAGTTCAAAGCAAACAAGAGGTGGGTCTTCACAGATGGTTTAGGTTTCTTGTGTAAAGGATATTTATAGGTGCTAAAGTACTACATAGGTTGAGAGAGAGGTTGGACAAGTGCTTGGAGGAAATACTTCAACAAATCTATGAGGTACTGCTGCAGAAAAGCAAGAGATAAGAGGAAAGTGTATGTGTCTGAGCTCAGTGTGTATGTGTGCCCACAAAAAGCCGAAGTCAGGATTTGAGCTGAACTGTGTGATAAAATGAAGGATAGAAAATATTTCAGATGGAGAGAGTACAAACTAGGATGCAGATAGATCTTACTAAACTTTAAAACCTTTTTTTTTTCAAGGAAATGTTTTAAGAAATGAAGTTTGAACTTAATAAAATAAATTAATTAATGTGAATTTAAAAGTAGAATGATGATGATTCAGATATTACTATAATTTTTGTATAGCTTTTTTCCTTCATGCATCCTGATGTTACTGATAGCAATAGGTGTGTTGTTTTGAAATCCATGTGTCAGTGTTATGGGCTACATTGTGTTCGTGTATGCTCACCTACACTGCACTATCCTCAGTCACTAGGAAGGTGCGTGTGGGATGCAACCAGCTCATAGAATGGTAGAATCATTACAGTTGGAGAAGACCTCTAAAATCATTTAGTCCAACTATCAGCCCATCTTCACCATGCCTGCTAGCCATCTCCCTCAGTGTCACATCATGAACACCTCCAGGGATGGTGGTGGCTCCACCACTTTACTGGGCAGCCTGTTCTAATACCTCACTACTCTTTAGTTCAGAGAATGATTTTTTCCTAATATCCAACCTGAATCTCCTCTGGTGCAACTTGAGGCCATTCTGTCTCATCCTATTGCTGTTACCAGGGAGAAGAGGCCAACTCCCACCTCACCACAACCTCCCTTCAGGTAGTCAAAGGATTGCTTTCTTCAAAATACATTTTATTAGTTGTCCAGTTTTCATGGGCTGAACTATGTATGCCCTTTCCTTGTGTGGGTGGGTCTATCTGGCTCAGGAATGCACTGCTCTTTGTCTACTGCCTCTTAAAACTTAATGACTCACTGGTGCAGTTGTCTTATCTTAAGCCAAGGTTACTTTCCTGTCTCCCCGCTGTTGAGATAAGTGCAACTTTCTTTATGATGCATTCTTCCCCAGACTTATTGTTTTTCATTCCATTTTTGTTCCATTTTTTTTTCCACTGAGCTCTCCTCTGTTGTGGTACGTGCTAGTGGGTCTCAGTGTGCTACTTGAGTGATGCAAGAAGAGGCTTTCTTACCCATGTCATTGTTCTTAGTAAATTTTTAGCGTTAGAAAAGCATAACAGTTTTCAGTTGTATTTCACTGTTTTAATAACTATGTGATACTTACAATACAGCTGTAGCTTTGTGCCAATTCTTTTGAGTGCGTTAGAGCCCTTAGTCATCCTGGGCACTAGATGTCTCTTATTTACTCTTTTTCTAAAGGCTGCCAGTTCTCATTTGTATTCTGAATACAGTGCTCAACACATTGCACTAGCTTGCGACTTTATTATTAGAGGTACATCATACACCACAGATCAAAAAATATTAGCAGCAATTAAAAGGCTTATTTATTGAATATTGCTCTTTCCTATACAAGCAGAGGCACAGCTTCACTAGCAGGAACAAAGCACAAAAATATCTTGGTTTTCTTAAGGAAAAAAAAAAAAAAGGAAATAAGGAACAAAGCAGCTTTTATAATTTATTGCGCCTTTGGGGAGAGAAGTCTAAAGTTTTCCTCCTTAACTGGCAGCATAGTGTTAAGAATTTGAACCTGGTTAGGCTCATTCAGGTAACTGACCATGCAGATATTCTTACTGGTATGCTGATAGCAAAAGATTAATTGAAGAAGTTATACTTAAACGCATATGTTTTGCCTGGTAAGTATGACTTCATTTAATTTTTGTATTTTAGGATATTCAAAATGTAGTAATACGAAGTACACACTTGCAATAAATCCTCAAGCATTGGAGATATACACTTGCTATGACTCTTAGCATGCATTTAGCATTTTCCTTCTGCCCAGCAGCAGTTTGTTATAGCCTTTACACTAAGAAAGACTGTCAGTGGGAGGTTATCAGATGCTAGAAGCACTACTGCTGATAGATGCCATCTGCAGATATTTCTTACATTTCTTCCCTTTATCTGCATTTTCTGTTTCTGTTCACCCTGGGGGAAGATAGAAGATGGATTAAAATTGATTGAGCTAATGAGTTTTGGAAAAAGTGCTGAAATATACATTTTCCATAAAACGATGAATGAAATGCATGCTGGCTGCAGTCTACCAAGGGTCTCTGAAAATAGAAATGCTTAGATGCAAATTTCTCCTTTATTATCACATTATTCTTGCTTCTTCTGTGGCACCTTCATTTGTGAAAACCTAGTAACTTGCAAATCATAAGGACTGAGGCAGCCAAGTTTTAATTATCCCTTGAGTGACTGTTCATCTCTTTTATACAGGTAGCATCTGGGGCACCTAAGCCCATAATCCTCTCTCCCATGCCTTTGGCAAAGGTAGGGCTATGATATCGGTCCCTTTTCAACTAGAGCTACCACCCCTGATGCCAGTTAAGATTTCTCACTTCTAGCAGCTTGGATTGACTCACTGGGCATGTGTATTAAACACGTTTTTGAATTGCAGCACCCAGTGACCGCCCGTCCCTACCCAAGGACACAGCTTGAGGGTTTCCAAGACCCAACCAAGAAAAGCACTGAGAAGGCTACTCTGATCCCAGGGCTGGCTTTGGCTTTGGGAAGGGCATAGACCATGTATCTCTGCCACCCACATGATCTACAATGTTCTGAGAGCTTTGCAGAACTCCAGGGATGGTAGTGGAAGCTATTCCTGCATCTGACTATGCTGGGAGCAGAGCTGCCCAAGTGCCATGGGCATGCACTGTCAACCCATGCCTGCCCATCTGCACTGTTGCTCTTTCTCTGCCTCCCAGGCTTTGGGCCAATGACAAAAGGCAAGGTGACTCCTAAGGCATCTTGTTTCAAGTGTGGTTGTCCTGCACTTGATAGGCATAGATTGGCATAGGCCATGGCAGGACAACCTGGGCTAAGTTTTCAACACTTGGCTATACTTGCCCTCTGTCCCTACTGATCTATAAAAGGCTGATAAATTGTACTTGATTACTTTAGGAGTGGAGAGTTTATTATTAAATTGCTATATAATGTATCCTTAATGAGATATTTTAAAAGAAGGGCAGAGATAAGCTCAACATAAATGCAGGGTATGAGAGTTTATTCCATTCCACCAATACTTGTGTTTTTTCCTGTCTATGTAAGAGCAAGCTGATACTGAGAAAGTGAGAGCTACCAGCTGATGTACCCCCAAGCCTGGGGCTTTCCAAGTAGTTTGCTGGTGGTATCTCACACAGAATCATAGAATCATAAGGGTTGGGAGGGACCTCAAGAGATCATTGAGTCCAACCCCTCTGCCAAAGCAGGTTCCCTACACCAGGTCACACAGGCAGGCGTCCAGGCGGGTCTGGGATATCTCCAGAGAAGGAGATTCCACATCTGCTGGGACAGGGTCCTCACAGAAAGCCTAATGCTGAAAGCATGAATACGTGGACCATAGGCGTTCAACTACATTGAAAGACCAGGCTGACAGCACAGCAGGAGGGCTGGGTACTGAGCTGCACAATTAGAGGTCCTGACCAGTGTCGGGGGATGAGTTTGAACATGAGTGTAAATCACATGTCCCTGAGTGATGCTTAGTGCTCTCCTCCCAAGCTGCAAGCCACTCTGCAGCATGGGTGCACTTCCATGCAGAGGCAGGAGCAGGATAAAGGACTGGGAAGCCCACCCTGTGGCATTTGGAAACAGTGGCATAGGACACCAGCACTGATTGGATATGGTCCTTTTTCCTTAAAATTACAGATGCTGCAAACCTTTATCAGGTGCCCCTCATGAAAGATAACTGACCAATAACCTAAGACCACGCCTTGGGATGTTGATCTTGTTAGCTGTTTGTTGTACTTGCTGTGCTGACTTTGGGCCCTTGTACTTTTTATTCGCCGATTGTGTGGCTGCATTACAAGTCTCTTCACGTTTTTCCAGTTAAAGTAAATGACTATTATTTCCTCCTCCTCCCTCCCCCACCTGACTGTTGTTGTTTAATTAACCATAACATGCTGCTCTTCAGTGGGTGTTTATAGCTAGATAAATGTCAGTAATATGCTGTAGCGTGAAGTCTCTTAACTGGGACAGTCAGGGTTTTTAAATAATACCATAGTTGTAAATAAGAACAGTTGTCTTAAAATCTAATTTTCTGTTGACTTTTCATGATATAATAATTATTATTTTCAAAGAAATACGCAATTCAAATTGGGTATGAAATATTAATCCCAAACTTAAACCGTATGTGAGATGAAAAGAAGATTATGTGGATTTCTTGTAGTATTTTATCAAGAGGTTTATTTCCCTAGAAACTCAGATCACATCTGCATTTCTCAGCTTTTTATTTTCCTTCTTTTTCGTTCTTTTTAAGCCTTTGAGAAGACATAAGCACCACTTCTCCATGCCCAGCAAAAGACAAGGAATACAGACATAGATGGACTCTGATTTTTGATGCAAGTGTTCTTTTCCCTCAAGATATCTTCAAAAATTACAGAGAACAAATTTTGGCAAAAGTGCCATTGGAGCACATCCAAATACTGTTCCCCACATTTTTTTTGGTAATCATTTCTCCAGAACTATCTTTTCATTTAAGAAATACTTGATTTCCCTTTCTGTGTGTGGAATGAAGTGGATAGTCTATAGACATTTGGGTCACTGTGTAACCTAACACCTGCCCTTACCTAGTCAGGAGGAACAGAATACAATGGAAGAGGTTACTGGTTCCACTTCCACTACATTGTAGAAACTCAAACACATCCCGAGGGTGCAGCTCTGTCCAATGTCTAGCATACTAAAAACTACGTTTTACCTTTGCAGTAGATCAATAGGTTTTCTCCTCCAGGCTGCTCAGATGCTGCTGGCAGCCTTTTCCCAGCAGAAACCCTGTGCTTTCCTCCCGTGCCGCCCAGAACCTGCTCATGGCTGGGGGAAAGCCAGGCTGAAAGCAGACCTAAGCCTGGAAAGCACCTCCAAAGGAAATGGATTTGACACAGAGCTGCACCACCTCATGTATGTGTGTTTCTACCCTGCTAAGTAGTTAGTTAACTATCAGTCTGGATATGTGCATGCATAGAGAGGAGCTCCTCTGCTGGGCTCATGGCCCACGTATTGGATACGAGGAAGAGATTTTTCACCACAGGGCAGTGGGCATGGAATAGGCTCCTCAGGGCAGTTGGCATGTCCTCAAGCGCTGGAATTCAAGGGAGCTTTTGGACAATGCTCTCAGACATAGCATTTGATTTTGGATGGTTCTTTCTGGAGCCTGGAGATGTATTTGATCATCATGGATCTCTTCCAGCTCGGGTTATTCTAGGCGGTTGGAGTGGGGGTTCTCAGCTTCTTGTGGCTGCACTGTGTGGGCTGTGCACCTGAAGGCATGGCCAGGACAACCCTCATGGGAATTGTTTGGACCTGGTGCTGTGTTGGCAGGGTTGGTAGTTAGGTCACGGATGAAACATTCCTGGCTATAGGGCTTTACAATGCTTCTCTTTTCTTCACTTGTGGAAGAACTGAATTTTCTTGAATGGCTTTGTTCCTGATGAGGAATGAAAGCTATTGTTACATCTTCTTATGAGCCTCCACTCTGTTTTGCTGTTGTTTTTCTTTTTTTTTTTCTATCTGACATGTCAGCACTGAAAAGCGAAGGAATATAGGCATCAAAATCAATTTGTCTGAACAAGATATCTCTAATTGTGCTGTAACGCTCATCCAGGCTCATTCCCTGTCTTGGAAACACGCTGAGAGTACTTGTACCTTGCTGAACAGCAACAGAGCAGCCTCTCAGTTCTGGCAGTGTTCTGGGGTCCTACGAGACCACGCTGCCAAAAAGCTGGCTTAGGGCCCCCTGTGCTCTACTGAAATATAGAGGCTGAATCAGCTTCTCTCTTTCTGAATGACTGCTATATTTTCTAGGTATTTTTTATTTTACTTAAATACAATGCTGTTCTACTGGCTGTGCACTAAATCTGGAAGATTTATTGCCTGCATTGTCTCTCTTGAATCCTTATGCCGCAATTGGATATCTCTGTCTTTTTATTTGGCAGCAGGTTTCCAGTTCCCACGTTATCACCAGAAGCCATAGACACTCACCTTGGGGGAGGTATTCTTAAAACTACGAAAGTCAAATGGGGAAAAGAATGGAAGTGCCACAATCAAACTATCAGATGTCACAGAAAGAAATTATGACTTTTTCCAGTGTCACCTGGAAAGTATATGCTGCAGCTTCTTGTTCAAGACAAATCTATCATGTGGTTTTCATAACACAATGTTCTTATAATTTGCTTTTTGATGTTGTTGGTTGTTTGCTTATGTGATGGCAAAAAAATAAAAAGGTATCCTGCAATAGTAATTCTGATCCTGCAAATGCAAGAAATTGTTTGTGTGTGCATTCATATGTGTGAAGCTTAGCACGTCCTAGATTATAATTATATGAGGGCTGCTCCAAAAATAATGCCTCCTATTTTATGGTGTTGGCCTGTGACATCAGAGGCAGATATTGGTGGTATGGCAGCAGAGCTATGAACCTTCTCACCAATGTTCCATTACATTGTGTTGCCATCTGACAGATGGCAGCAGAGGGGCAGTCTGACAGTATGGTGTCTGATGTGGAAGTGCATATGAAGCAAGGGTGTGTCACTGGACTCTTCCATATGGAAAAAAATGCCACCCACTGACATTCATCGATGCCTGGTGAATGCTGATGGAGATCAAACAGTGGATGTGAGTTCAGTGAGGCAGTGGGTTGTGTGTTTCAGCAGTGGTGACAGCAACAGTGGCTCACCTCTGCTGTTTCAGATGTTTACAAGAATGACCTGCAGACTCATGTTCATCACTGGTGAAAATGCACAGCTAATGGTGATGACTGCATTGAAAAATAATGTTTTGCATCAAACAGAGAGATGGTGGAGTCTCCTTCTCTGGAGACATTCAAGACCCGCTTGGACGCCTACCTGTGCAACCTGGGCTAGGGAGCTGCTTTGGCAGGGGGTTGGACTAGATGATCTCTAGAGGTCCCTTCCAACCCCTATAATTCTGTGATTTTGTGAGATAGTGTTAGTGCACTCTTTGTATCTGTTGTCATTTCCATGGAAACAAATAGGAGGCATTACTTCTGGAGCATCCTACAGGGTAGCCACTGAGAGAGACTGTGGTCCTAAACCCATGTGAAAGGTAAAAGGGCAAGAGTTGGCAGACAACATGCAAGGATTTCCATTGGAGAATACACTGTGTTTTCTACCACTTATTTTTCTTGAAACAAACTCTTTCAGGGTAGGAAGAGTTACTTTTCAGGCATCATCATTTCTAGTCATTTTATTGCTATTTTTTATTTTCCCTGCTAATGCCAGGGAAATATCAGCAAATGCCACTGACAATGTCACCCAATCCTGGCTGAAGTAATCCTGAGTAAGAAGGAAGCTGCCCCTGCTACGTTCATCAGAAGCACTAGGGGAATGCTCTGCTTCAGAGGATGTGACTGATGTGCCTGATGCTGCTGCCAGCTGTAGTGCCCTCCTAGACTCATAGATTCATAGATACATTAGGTTGGAAAGGACCTACAAGATCATCTAGTCCAACCATCCTCCTATCACCATCCCTACCCAACTACTAAATCAAATCCCTTAGCACCTCATCTAAACGCTTCTTGAACAGCGCTAGGGATGGTGCCTCAACCACCTCCCTAGGCAGGCCATTCCAGTGCCTGACCACTCTTTCAGAGAAAAAATGTTTCCTCAGGTCTAATCTAAATCTTCCCCGGCGCAACTTGTGGCCATTCCCTCTCATCCTGTCGTTATTTATCAGGGAGAAGAGGCCCACCCCCTCCTCACCACAACCCCCCTTCAGGAAGTGGTAGAGTGCAATAAGGTCTCCTCTGAGCCTCCTCTTCTCCAGACTAAACAATCCCAGCTCCCTCAGCCGCTCCTCATAAGACTTGTGCTCCAGACCCCTCACCAGTTTTGTTGCCCTTCTCTGAACACGCTCCAGGGCCTCAATGTCCTTCTTGTAGTGAGGGGCCCAAAACTGAACACAGTACTCGAGGTGCGGCCGCACCAGAGCTGAGTACAGGGGGATGATCACCTCCCTGCTCCTGCTGGCTACACTATTTCTAATACAGGCCAGGATGCTGTTGGCCTTCTTGGCCACCTGGGCACACTGCCGGCTCATGTTAAGCCGAGCATCAACCAACACCCCCAGGTCCTTTTCCTCTCTACATTCTTCAAGCCATTCTGCCCCAAGCCTATAGCATTGCATGGGGTTATTGTGGCCAAAGTTCAGGGCCCGGCACTTGGCCTTATTGAACCTCATCCCATTGAGCCCAGCCCAGCTGTTCAGCCTATCCAAATCCCTCTGAAGGGCCTCCCCACCCTCAGGCAGTTTGACACATCCTCCCAACTTTGTGTCATCTGCAAACTTACTGAGGGTACACTCAATCCCCTTGTCTAGGTCATCAATAAAGATATTAAACAAGATGGGCCCCAATACCGACCCTTGGGGGACATCCTGTTGTGCCCCAACTGGGTGCTGGGCTGCCCATACGTGTCAGAGCTCCCAGCAAATTCTGGGTGTACATGTCCTGGAGTGGCAGCCAGGAGCCAGCACAACTATAAGCATTGTTGTTAAGTGAGTTGGGGCTTTCTCCCCATAAAGCCCAAGATTTGGGTGCCATGAGCACTGCAGGTCTCGGTACAGGTGGTGTTGCTAGCATCAGCTCTGGGTGTTCTGCTTGCAGTGTCACCTCCACAGGTATCACACAGAACAGACTCTCTGTTGCCAATTTTATTACTATTTTTAGGCTAAGAATGACTTTGACTGTGCTTGCTCTTAGCAGAGCTGATGCTGGTGGGTCTGAATGTGCTGTGCCATACACAAAATGTGTACCTTTACAGAAAAAAGAAATCTCATTTTATGAGATGAAATGCTATTACTGTCTACACTGCTGTGCATGAATGTAAGCCACAAGGAAGATGGGAAAGAACGAGTCTCTGAAAACACAGCAGAAAAGAAGTTACAAGATAGCTCATACCCAAAGCCATTCCTTCCACACCACTGATGAGTTAAAAGTCTCCATGCAAAGCTAGCAAGGATAGAGCAGACCAGCACACGGGGACATATGGCAGAAGCTTCGTAAGATGCTGAGCCCAGAGAAGCAAAAGATGAAGACAAGGGCCTCATCAAGATCTCTGCCTTATGGCGGATGGCATGTAGCCTTCTTCTCTGTAGCCTCTCATACACTTCTCTGTTCTCTTGTTTCTCATGGGCTAAATGTAGCCAAACAAACTGCATTTCATGGAAGCACTGTAGCAGTAATTGTTTAGGGTCCTAAATTCTTCTCTGTACCACTATATCACAAAGCAAGGGAGGAAAAATCTGACTGCTCACAACTCAACATTTTTTTTTCTTAACAAAATATGAATTTTGTATGTTCAAAGTGAAATATTTTGTGTTACAAAACTTATAACAAAACTTATTACAAAACTCATCTTAGTTACCTTTCTTAATCCATCTCATCAACAAAGAAAAAAATCATTTGAAAGGTGTCTAAAAGTCTTTGTTTCTTGAAATTCCATTCCCTGTACTTGCCAGAGTACAGGGATTCATTTGAAAGATTCATTTGAATCCAAAATGCTTTTCTGATGACTGAACTCAAGATAGGAAAATGGGGAGTGATCATTTGAAGGGATTCAGAAGGTAGGAAAAGGAGTCTAATATGAATAATGTAGACAGATAGGTCTTTAAGAGAAACATTACCTTCTAGCTTTTGAAGCAGATCTTCATTCACTGGGTAATGTGATGAAATCTCACTTATCCCAGTACCTTTGTACCCATAAACAGGAGATTTATTCTCCCAAATGGTGAAGAGGTCTCTCAAGTGTTGCTCAATCTTAATGTAAAGGACTCCCCATTAATATTTTGGAAGGAGAGTTAGTGGGTTTTTGGATATCATGAGCTAAGAACATTAGACAGGTGGGACATAGGAACAGAGAAGATATCTTTTATTAGACATGGTGGTACAGTTGGGAAAATTAAAAATCTTTTCTGGCATACGCTGGCTGACATAAAACCAGGAAATTTCAAAGAGAAATACAAAGTGGGAAGAGTTGCTCCAAGTTCAGGTGGTTGTGTTGTGGTTAGGTTGTCTGAGAGAGGAGATAAGAAACATGGGGTAAGGGAGGATTTTAGTACTAGGAAAGGCAGATGAGGACAGAGGAGGAGGAGTTATTACCTGTAAGAAAGAATCAAAGAATCCTTTTATCTTATGAGAAACTATTAGTTTTGTACTTATTAAATTAGTATTTTTTAATTGTTTTGGATTCCCTTTTCTTCCATTTTTCTGCTTTCCCTTTACCTCTGTCAGGTCTTTCCAAGTACAGCAAGTGAATGATGCCAACACATTCTTTCCAGCCTTCATAAAAGTTCTCTTTCTGCCTCTTTCCTACCTGAACCACTTTAAAAACTCTCCATCCTCATAGGCAGTGTTGGCACAAAGCAGAAATTTGGAAATCATCTCTTACTGTGAGGCAAAGCCCTGCACGGTACCACAGCAGCACCAGGGAGCATGTGTGCACACATGCACACACTCAAGAACCACTAAGGGAGGCTGCCACCTCCCACCCTGGCACGGGGAGCAGATCCATCTGTCAGGCATATCTCTGTGAGCATCCCTGCTCTGGTTCTGTGTGCCTGGCCTGTTTTGTCAATGGGTACTTTATAATTTTAAGTAAGGAGGTCTGCTAACTGCTACGATACTCTTGAGGAGGGATTCATGTACTCCATCATTCTTAAAGAAGAGGATACTGCTTAGTGTGAATAAGAGTGCTGACGGATGGCTTTTCAGACTGGCGCTGCTCTTCTACTTGTTTACAGAAGCATCAATCTAAACTAGAAGACTTCATTGATGGACTTCAGCAAGTTAGCTGTGCTTTTGTCTTTATTTATTTAAGGACTTAAATGAGAAGACAGATGAATTTGGACAGTCCTGTGAGACTTTGTTATTCTTAACTTCAGTGGATACAATAGGATGCAAAACATAGAATCTTACTTCTAGACAGAGTTGTCTAAAGGACAAGTGTTTTGTGTAGCCCACCCCCAAGCAGTGATGCAGAACTGAGGACATCACAGTCAGATGTTGGGAAGCAGGGTAGGTCTATACATTTAGGATAAGTCCATCCCACAGGGCAACAGTTGGACATAATAAAATGTGATACAAAATAGATTATCCACAATATTCAAGTAATAAGAATAGTCTGTAGAAAATCCACAAGATAACAAGTGGACAAACTCTGGGGATAGGTGATTAAAAGACTCTTCAATAATTTTAAAATTATTTTTAATCTGAAATAATCATAGAATCATAGAATATCCTGGGTTGAAAAGGACCTCAAAGGTCATTTAGTTTCAACCCACCTGACGTGGGCAGGGTCACCAGCCACTAGAACAGGCTGCCTAGAGCCGCATCCAGCATTGCCTTGAATGCCTCCAAGGAAGGGGCACTCACAACCTCTCTGGGCAACCTGCTCCAATGCATCACCACCCTCTGTGTGAAGAAATCTCCTTCCCATTAAAACAAAAATACGTTACTATGCCCATGGTTGAAGCAGTTTTAGAAACAAGGTTAGTGGGCATGGTGGTGAAGGATGGACAATTGGACTAGACAATCTTAGAAGCCTTTTCCAACCTTAACGATTCTGTGATTCCTTGCTCTGCCACAATTCTCTTATGTGACCTTGATCAAATTGCATAACACCTATGAAATGAGTTGCTGTCTATAAATTAGTGATAATAGATTTATCGCTGCTTCCTCTTGCAGCTTCTTTTTTAACTGAATAGGAAATGTCAGCTGCTTACTTCAGTTTTACATATTACTCATGAACAGTGTTTAGCATAATGTGACCTGACTTCAGCTGAAGCCTTTGGTATTCATATGCTGTTATTAAGACTGTAGACTGAGAAGTTCAGTTTAAATGATGTAAAATACAAGTGCTTGAAAACCTGATAGGAGTGATTATTGCATTTTAATTATCTTTGAGAAAGATTTTTTATGCATGTGTATTTTAATGAAAAGTTGTACATTCAGACTTCTGCCTAAACTGGAGCAGTATGCAGGTTTGAAGTGCCAAATTTCTAAGGGGTTTCCATCAATCAGGGCCTTTCTGATCTAGCCAAAATCAGACACAATCTCAGGAGGAACCTCTCTTCCTTAGATTCCATGGAACTTCCTTAGTTTTATGGGGTTAGATTTCTGAGCCAGGCACCCTGTTTTATTTTCCTACATCTACTACTTAGAATCAAAGAACTGATTGAGTTGGAAGAGACCTTTAAACTCCATCTGGTCCAACTCCCCTCCAATGAACAGGGACACTTACAGCTAGATCAGGTGCTCAGAGCCCCAGCCATCCTGACCTTGAGTGTCTGTAAAGAAAGGACATCCATCACATATCTGGGCTGCCTGTTCCACTGCCTCACCACCCTTATCATAAAAAACTTCCTTATATCCAATTTAAATCTCCCCTCTTTTAGTTTGAAATAATTTATCCTTGTCCTGTCACATAGAGTCTGCTAAAGAGTCTGTCCCCTTCTTTCATGTAGCTCCACTTTGGATACTGAAGGGCTGCTGTCAAGTCTCCCTGGAGCATTCTCTTATCCAGCTCTCTCAGCCTGTTTTTGGAGAGGTGTTCCATCCCTTGTATCATCTTTGTGGCCCTTCTCTGGATGTGCTCCAACAGGTCCATGTCTCTCCTGTACTGAGGACTCCACATCTGAACACAGTACTCCAGGTGAGGCCTCACCAGCACAGAGCAGAGGGGTGGGACCACCTCCCTCCACCTACTGGCCAAGCTACTTTTGTTGCAGTCTGGGATACAGATGGCTTTCTGGGCTGTGAGGACATATTGCTGGCTCATACCCAGATTGCCATCCACCAGTACCCAAGTCCTTTTCAGCATGTCTGTGTTCTACCTTTTCACACCTCAGCTAGTACTGACAGTGGGGATTGCCATGACCCAGGTGCAAGACTTTGCACTTGGACTTGCTGAACTTCATGAGGTTCTCCTGGGCCCACTATTTGAGCTTGTCTAGGTCTTCCTGAGTTACATCTGCTATTGACCTAATCAACAGAAAAAAAGTATTATTTTGTTAAAAAGACAATTCCTTTCTTGTTTATATAATAAGCAAAAACCCTTAGGTAACCTCTAATTTTCATACTTCTCCCCTAAAAGGGGACTACCATGAGATATTCAGGTTCCCTTTGGAGGAATTAAAGATCAACATCCTCCAGGAATGTGGAGATATCTGCAGCTCTGCTTTCGTTCAAGGGAACTAAATGACCTCTGAAGACTCCTAGTTTCAGTTTTCTGTCTCACCCATGTAGCATTGCAATATGTCCAGAAAGAGAAGGAAAAATCCTGCATATAAATATCTCATTACGGTGCTCTTTATTCAGTAACACTTGAAAGGTCAGATTTGAAAGGAAAATCCCTGTGCAACCTTTAACTACCATGTTCCTATTGATACATAAACTTCCTGCATTTTGTTAAAGATCATAGAAAAACCTCTAAAAAGCAGTAGCAGAAAAACAGCTGTACAGTACCTGCTTAAGGAAACTTGGATTTTGGGCATACATTTCATTAGGAGCAGAAATTTGTGAATTTTGAGAGAAAATAAGAGAGAAAATTTCTTCTTACTATGAAGAAATGCTGTGTTGATAGGAAAAGCATATTTGTGCCTGGGATCACATGGAAGCAAGGAAGCACTGAAGTAAGGATAACAAGTGTGTGTTGGTAAGCATAAAGGCAAACATAGAAAAGAACAAATGCACATCATTCTTCTATGCAGGCAAAGCAAAAGTGTGCTTGCTTTCAAACAGTCCTGCATGTTATAGTATTTCTTCTGATGGTATACCTGTGAATCAGTCTGACAGGTACTGCAGAATAAGTTGACCACATCTGCTTTTTCACCTCAGTAACTAAACCTATCCTCAGAAATGCTTGCATTTCTTTTCCTAGCTTCAAATGAATAATAATATTAGACTTTAACTACTGTGGTGTGGATACTTGCAGAGATGATGTATTTCTTAAATAAATGCAAAGCCCAGTCATTTATTAAAAAAAATAAAAAAAAATAAAAAAAACACTGGCTAAATTGAATAATTGAAACAATGATCATCTATTAATATTAAGAATGACATCTCTTGCTACTACTTTGGCTCTGGATTGGCATCATCAAGTGACATTTTGAAATAGAGCTGCAGAATGCATGATGCTCAAACCTGTACCTAAAAAACCCCACCAAAATATTTCTGCAGAGAAGTTCAGGGAAGAGGAGACCGGGAAAATAAAGGAAAAGTAGCCATTAGACAAGACATAGGCAGTAAGTTCACCAACTCATTTTACCCACTTTATATGTATTCTGTATAAACCAAAGGTCATACTTCAGGTCTATGTTAAATCATCAAATAGTTGCTTTCAAAATGTCAGCAATTCACTGCACAAATAATCTGCCAAATAATAGTTAACCAAGTGTAAATGGCATGCAGAGTCTCATGTAAATTCTGGGAAAATTGTTAACCTCAGCTAAATGTAGAAAATATTTTTTCATGGAAAGTCACTTTATACACGTGCCTTGGCTGATTTAGTCTGGGCACTGCTCTGCTATAAATAATTTCAGCTGTGTGGATTATACAGAAAGGACACGATAGAAAGCTGTACTTTCTATCCTTTTCCTAGCAGTTTCTTGCTGTATAAAATTTGTAGATCCGTGTCACTGGTTTAGGGAATACATTGGGTCAAACCTTTAAAGAGAAAGTATTTGTATAATGAACACAGGCCTGGAATTTTCCCTGTATTTCATTGTAAACAGAATGACATGTAAAGGAGTTGAGTGTTCTTCTGGTTATTTCAAAATACAGCTCTTGAGCTCTGGGCAAGACCAGCTCTGCTCACATTTACACTGAGATTAGCTGTCATGCCACCTATCCCCTTTCTTTCTTCCTTTTCTCTTGCTGCCTTTTCAGCCCCCTTACTCTTTCCTTTCCCACCACATTTGTTTTGTCAAGGCTGCCATCCCTGGAAGTGAAAAGTATGATTTCAATCCAGGGCTGCAGAGACATGTAAAGGGAAACCCAGCCACACAGCATTCTCAAGGAAGCAGGACAAAGGGGTGAAAAGTATGTTGAAGAGCCATCTTCATCTAAGTACCCTGTCACATTTTTTTCCAACCATTGGATTATTTTCTGAGAAAGAAGGTATAAGAATAGGCTTGGACCTCATTTATAATTGGAAATGCATACTGCTTTATGATGCAATGGGAGTGTGGCTTTGCTTTGATGCATTCATGGTGCTTGTTCATTCTTCTCTAACAGATCTGTTTTGTCAAGCCAACCTGCTTCACATCTCCAGCTTTGTTTGCCAGCTCTGTGCCCAGTCCTTTCAATCTCTGCTTCTCCACGGCAAGCTTATTTCTGAATGTTCTGAGGAAATATTGCCCACCCTAGGGTGGGTTTTGGAGTCATATATTTTCAGTACATTTTTCCTATTACACTTGTGCCCCATAGCTGCACTATGAGCCTCTACTGTACCTTATGCATGTCCTAATTAACGGTCATTAGTTAGTCATCAGCATGAACTACTTCTGCTCATTGTTCTTTGATATAAGTAGTCAGGCTATCTTATACTTTCTAGCTCTTGAGATGCAGTTTATCTCTTCCTGTGGATTGTGAGAACTTGCAGCACACTATGAGCTGTGTACAACTAACTAAATGAAGTATGTTCTACCACATCTCTGTCTGGCCACACTATTCCCCTTCACTTTCCCAGGTTTACTCAGCCTTGGATGGGACCTCCTTCCCATCAGTAGTAGCTGGGTGAGGAACCCATGGTGGGGCTGAGCCAGCTTCTTTTCCTGGGCACTGAGCCTAGGGAGGTACAGTGCCCATCTGGGGGCTGCTCAGGCTTCCATGTTTGAGAGGGTATCAGTGCATCCATACCAGCATTTTGGCACAGCAAGCATTAGCAAAAGTAGAATCAGGAGGTCACTCAGTGCAGCAATGCCCTGGCTAGCTATATGTTGTGCCAGGCCACCAGGGAAAAGTTGGTCCTATCTGTATGCCAGGCAGAGCTCCTCCTGAGTTTTTGTTGATACTGTCAAGTTAGGGTACTCTACAAATGTTTATTGTCTTCCAGCATTCAAATTATTTATGAAAATGTGAATTGATAATAAAATACTGAATGTCTCTTTTGACATTTTGTTCTGTGTGATATACTCCCAAAGAACTAGTTCCTTGGGACTATAAAGGAGATGCAGCCAGTCTTTTATTAGACATATAACCCATTAGGTATATGAATGAGTTGGTTCTTCAGTGACTAAAAATAATTTGTGAGCTTCCAGCCTGCTGTGCCACTGCTGCATACAAAAATGGTTCAGTGCTGTGTGTTTTCTTGCTAGGATAATGCTGATGAACTTACAAAATTAATTTCTTGGTGTAAGATTACCATCTTTCCCACAGTCACAGCTTGTCATCTTAATTTTTTTTTCCATTTGCTATCAGCTACTTTAGTTTCAAGCTTTTTCATAGGACAGCTGACTATGTGCCAACCAGATAGTCTCTAACAATTTATATTTTACTTATCAGAGTCAAGTGTCCACCTCTCAGAAATCTGTTGAATTTCAATCTTAGGGATGTATTTCAAGTAATTACTGTCCACTAAGCCAGAATTGAAATTGGTATGGGCAAGAGGGGCATGCTCTATCCTGCAAAGTAGATTTGAATGCAGAAACAAACAAGCCAAGCTGATGCCACTGCATAATTCAGCACAGTTTAGATACGTTAGCTCTGGCAATAGTATACAAATCAAAATGCCCTCCAGTTGTGGTACTGGTCGATTCTAGTCCTCCTCTAGTGTCTCTGTTGAATGCAATCTGCTTTCTTTCATGGGTCCATACCTTCAAGGGTCAGTCCAACAGTCTCTTCAGCCTCACTACTCTCTACACTGTGGTGAGGAAGAAAGCTGAACTGCTGTCACTAGTGTTTGATTTCAGGAAGACATTTCCAAAAGGGGTAGGAGAGTGCATTGTCTGTTATTTTTCCATGTTTTTCCAGCTTTTAATTTTTTCTAAAAGTCGTGCTTGTGAGGTGGACATATTGCTGATGCTCTGGTAACTTACTCGCAGAGATAAAGCTGAAAGCAATATAAATAATTCATGTTTTCTCCTGTTGAATGCCTTGCATTAGATTCATTAAAATCAGTAGAAGGAATACTTAGAGCTGTAGATTCATTAAGGTTGGAAAAGACCTCTAAGATCACTTTGTCCAATCATCAGCCCACCCCCACCATGCCCACTGACCACGTCCCTCAGTGCCACATCCACACAGTTCCTGAACACCTCCAGGGATGGTGATTCCACCACCTCCCTGGGCAGCCTGTGCCACTGCCTCGCTGCTCCTTCAGAGAAAAAATTTTTCCTTATATCTAACCTGATACTTGTTTCCCAGAACAAAAGGTGTTATGATTACTTAATTAAACCTTTAGATAACAGTGTCAAATATAACACGCTAATTAGGTATGGCATTAAGACAATTTTATTTTGATTATGGCATCTGTCACTAAGTTCTGCTGTCAAGGACTGTTTTTGAGGTCACCATTTTTTTTAATAGGAAAGCAAGACGAGACATTTAAAACATCACTGTACCCAAGCTGCGTGCAGATGTGGGTACTATGCACGCAAAGAACAGAAGCAGTAAAAGCTAATTTAGGCATCAGTAATTGGGCGAGTTTTCTGTCACTAATTAAGCAGTCAGATAAGCTTTTATATCTGACTTTATATCACTGCACTATCCGAGGGCCTTCTAAATGGGTTGCAGTTGTACTCCAGATATGCACTGAAATGGGCAGATAACTTAGACATGTAGTAGACAGAGACTACCTGCCAGGTTTCAAAAGCTGTCTTTTCTGAGTGACATCTTTCTGACAAGAGCAGCATCTGTCAAATACATATGAAAGTTGATTCTTGTGCTTTCTCTTCTTCCCCCTTAAAAAAAAGCAGAACCACTTCATTTTGTTTTTCCAGTGAAGATGTAGATTCACTGGTGTGCACAATGTTTTTAAAAAACAAATGGTAACCTATTCAACACCTCTGAGTGGGAAATCCTCTGGGAGGATTTGCACGGTGCAGATGTCCTCCATATCCTCCTGCCCCGGCCCACGAGAGACTGATACCCAGCCTCTGCCCTCTGAGCAAGCCGTTAATCTGACAAACAATCTGATTGAATGAAAACGGGTAAATCCCTGTTGGATAACAAAATGCTAGATTAGCAGTTAGGAAACCCTGTGATTAGAGAGATTAACTGCTAAAGACATCATTCCTTCTGATCTAAAGCCTCCATTTTCATTTAGAGCTGGTAGCCCATGAAAAAGTACTGCACTAGCAATTAAGAAACAGTAAACATGCTGACCTGCAGAAGGGTGATTGAAGCTTAAGTTATCTGTGACAGCAGTATTTCTTGCTGTTCGCTTGTTAGGCAACGTGTTTGTCTTCCTCTGAGCATTTAAGGTTGTGCCTTCTCAAGAGACATGGATTTCTCTAAAGGGAACAGGGTTCAGTGCTGTCTACAACAAGGAGAAAAATTCCTTCTGTTTGGCCTTGTCATTTCATTAGGCGTGGGGCAACAGCTTCTAAGCAAGGAAGAGAAAGTGGCCATAAAGACCCTAAGGCTCCCCACAATTTCTGGAGCTGCCTGCTGAAAATCTACCTCCAGACATTAAAGGTTATACTGGTCTCCCCTAGTGAAACTTGCAAATGCTGTAATTTAAAAAAAATGTTTGCTGAAATATGGTACAATCTTTAATAGGCGTCATTAAATTAGCTTGCTAAGTTTGATTCAATTTAGACATGATATTTGTTTTTTGCAGGTGCAGGAGCTTTACAAATCATAATATAAATATTTTTCAAACATTCCTGCATCTCTTTCTGAGTGTCAGGGAAGAGTTCAGCCCTCTACTTCTCTGAGCGCATTTGTATAAAACCTGAACATTTGATAACTATCAAATGAAAGGGAAATATCAGTATTTTGTAGAGATCTGAAAGTTTTGGGGGACAATTGTGTTTTTTATAAAATTCGATTTCTTCACAGACTAAAGGTGATTAAAAATCATCAAATATGGATTGTGGAACAGCAGTAACTAACCCTACACCATTAGGTTAACTAAGTTAGTATCCGGATGTATTAGGGTTACCTGTAACAGGCTGCTTTAGATGTGAACTCTCATGTTTCTCCATTTCTAGAGACGTGATTGGTAAGGAATTAGAGTTAAGCTAAGTCACACTAAAGGGTACTGTTCACTGTTTACTTTTGGGGTAAAGAGAAAATATCTTGATATGAGCAACTGGTTTTGAATATTCTGCTGGGATCTAACTGTATTTTTGAGCATCCAAATTCTTTAAATAGCATAGCTCATACTTGACTCACTGAAAAGAGACTTCTACTAGATTTTAATAGATTACCTTCCATGCTCACACACTAAAACAAAGACACCTTTTCCTCTGTACCAACAAGAAGAGTTAACAATTCGCAGGGTGCAACTGGAGTGATCTGGACATAAGAGTAGCTTCTCTAGTCTGAATTTTCAGCGATCTGGTGCTTTGTGCATGAGTAAAATCCTGTGGAAGGAAGTTTCAACCCCATCTGTGGAAAATTCACTAACAACTTCCCATTACTGCTGCTTGGGAGTGAAGGAACTCACTACTGGCTTGCCAGAACAAAGCTTTCAACTTCTTTGTCATCCTGCAACAAACAGCAATCCATCTCCCTGTGATATGTTTTCTCTCCCTCCGGTTTTGCTAGTTTGTTTCATCTCTCCACAAGGTTGATATATCATCCACAGTGCTCTCATCTGGTCCTGCCTCCCTGTTTTTTGAGATCAGAATATTTTCTTAGCCTTGTAGCTTCCAGTAAGAGATGGTAGGCAGTTCTAGGATGAAAACCTCCGTTTGCTTTTGGGATATCCTAATCAATTGTTTGAAAATCTTTGCTGAAGGGTTGCTTTTTTCTCACAGTTTTCAGAAACTATGGGATGCTTTTGCTGAGTGTACACGCTTTTCAGAAAACTAAGCACCAAAACCACAAAAACAAACAAGCAAACAAAACAAAACAAAACAAAAAATAATTAAAAAAACCCAGCGTGACAGCTTTATTCTGTAGAAAACCCAATTGAAAAAAGAAAATCTACGTCTCGTACAGCATCTCATTTACTGTATGTATTATAAAGTGAAAGCTGTATGATGTCAGTTGAGGGCAGAACCCAAAGGATATATAAAAGTGTCAACTAATGAGTAACTGTGCTATTTAAACCGTTTGGCAATCTGAATAACAACTCACTGGGCTGGAGCACATCTGCAAGTAGAGAGTAGACCCAGTAACGTTTTAAATGTATCCCGTCTCCTTACCAGATCTGCAACCAGTAACATCCTAGCTTTTAGCACTTTATCCATCCTTATTAATTCTTCTCATGGTATTCAAGGTGAGGAGTCCTCCCTGCTGTATTTTGGGGCTATTAAATAGCAAAATCTCTGTTTCCATAGCAGATCTCAAGTACTCTCCTCTAGGAGCACCTGTGTGCCTGTTTTGTGTTTATGGGCTCTGCCCTTTCCAGAACTGCTGGGACAGACAGCACTTATTGCAACACAAGGCCCTGTGCCATCTTTCTTTTGGTGGGCAGAGGCTGGCTGCAGGTGCAAACACACTGTAGGCCAGGTCAGTCCTGTTCTTCCTGCTAGGAAGAAAGGAATTGGTGATTGCTTGAGGAAGGAAAAATGAACTGCAGACATCTGGAGGGCAAGACTTATTAGGAGCAGCTGAGGCCCCTGGGTGTGCTGAGCACAGGGCAGAGGAGCTGAGGGGAGGCCTGGTGGCGGCTGCAGCTCTCCCAGGGAGCGGAGGGGCAGCGCTGAGCTCTGCTCTGTGTGACAGCGACAGGGCCCGAGGGAACGGCATGGAGCTGTGTCAGGGGAGGGGCGGCTGGGGGATAGGGACAGTGCTGCACCACAGCGCGGTGGGCGTGGAAAGGGATGCACAGGGCAGGGGGCACGAGTGTCAGAGCTCAAGGAGTGTTTGGACAATGCTCTCAGTTGATGGGTGGGTGGTGCTGCGTGGAGCCCGAAGTTGAAAGAAAATCTTGGCTAAAGATGTGTACTCAATAATGTGACATGGATCTTGCTGAGGCAAACCTAACTGCTTCCAAGCAGCACCTTATCTACAACCACTGGGGAGTCGAGGGAGCGTTACAAGCTGCTTCATGCTTGTATGCATTTCAGAAAGGATGAGCACAGCATTATCTGGTTCAGGTGTTTCTGTAATTGTGATTCATTAGGATAATGCACAGCGCTTGGTGTCTAGCACCTGTGTGCTCCTGCTGGGCTGGTGTCAGTGCTCTCAGCTGTTACATGAAATTTATGGCTCTAGTGGCTAGTTCAAGATACTTTTCTTCTCTAGTAGTCACTTTTCAATGCATTTCTTGGTCTCTTCAGCACTGAAGGTGCAGTTGCAAGGTGCCTTTAAATGACCTAGCAGCATGATCAGGATGCTAAGTTTTTTTGTCCTCTCAGAACAGGATTGCCCATATGCTCCCAATGGTGCATGGTACTTTTGTTCATACTGAGAATTCCTCCTTGAAGGGAGGGAAGGAGTAAGGGCATGCAGTCATTACTGAGCGCAGCTGGCTTGCCATGGGGTGACAGCAATGAAAGGGCTAGACTTTTAAGATGGACCACTGTGCCTGAAAGTCTCCTATGGACTATATAGTGGAGTGAGGTTCCTGCCCCTTCCTTTCTATTTGTAAGTCTGACGTGTTCAATTCTGCAGACTGTGGATCAACATCGTTACTTGTCAACATTCATGACAGAGTGCCTGGGGCTTTCTAGGAAGTCTGGGGGGAATCTGAGGTCTTTTTATTCACTGTTTTCATTATTCAGAATCAGGCTGGAAACCCAGCTTTCTCCCAGACATCATCTTGTCCGAGCTGGAGGCTACCACATCTGTAAGGTTGCCTCATGCCACTGGCTCTTAGCAGCTGCTGCTGTTTTCTGGGCACATCATGGTGACCAGTATGTGAGTTTCATCTCTTAGGCTGTTAAAGACTAGAAACGCAAAGGTGAGCTTCATGTTTTACCAGTATGGCTGTGTAATGATTGCATTAATGATAACAGCTTGAATTTGGGGGAGGTTAAGAGAGGCAAACAGGAATCAGAATTCAACAGACAGAAATTACACGTCTTTATCGATAGATGGGGTTGAAGCAAAATCTCAGTTGTTTGACAGATGTAAGTGACATATCTTTAAATAGTGGCAGCTCTGATCCTTGAGGAATTGTGACTCCTGCAAACCTGACAGAGAGCAATTAAGGGACAAGCTCAGCAGTCAATAAATGCCCCATGGGATTACAGGTTTACAGCAGACCAACAAGATGCAGTCCTCTGACAAGGGGCTCAGAAGGCAATAACCTGATTCTCATTTGTTTTGGAGTAGCTTATCAATCATAGTGTTGGCCTGGGCCCTGTGCACACAGCTGAAACAGTTGCTTACATATTTCCAATATTCACTCTTTTCTGCTGAGCCTGCCTTACCACTTTCTCAAGGAAGTTAATGGATGTTTAATGGTCCTTAGTAAGACCACAGTCTGATGGTGGGTAGTGGTATAGGAAAGATCACTTAACATGAAAACACGACCATTTCTGTAATGAAACATATTAAAGCCATTCAACAGCATCAGTCAGTATTGTATTTCTCTTTTATAAACAATGAGGATGCATGCGTGCTGCTGCCAAGACAGAGATCTGATGAGGACATTTGCTTTCCTAATGTATAATCTCTAATCAGGCTTATCTTGTACTGCATGCTGCCATGCAGGAAAGAAGACAGAAAAAAATGTTTATTGGGATACAGTGAAAAGGTCGCAGTAATCATGTTTGCTACCGTGTCGATGTGTAAGATTGCCCTGTGCTTGTCCCTCCTCCCTCAAGAGAAAACAGCTTTCCCAGCCGTGTCATGAATTTACAATTAGCATCTGAACTGAAGGACAGTGTTTCCAGTGACACAGAAGTGAAGGTGCTTTAAAAACGTTTTTGTTTGTTGTTTTAAACAAATCTAGTAGAGAAGGTAAGACGTGTAACTGTGAATGGACTGCATGTGCGTGGGCATATGGAGCTGGGACTTGTCTGTGAGAGGCGTATGAGAGGTCTAACCAGTGACTTGAATGTGTTTTGAAGAGGTTGGAAAAGGTCACAGCTCCAAATCAGAGGACTTGGCTGAATCCTCAAATACTAGTGGGAAGTAAATGGATCCCAAACCATCTTAGATGCACTGATAATTAGCTGAAATATCAAATACGCTGTTGAACCAAGGTGAGAGCTAGGCTGGTTTCAAGCCCCCATGCAGGTGTCCCACATGTCCACGGCTACTGTGAGCGGTGCTCATGGCCAATGCAAGGTGTGGGCATAGGGACACATCAGGAACCAGCACCAGGTCACTGCTGGCCGGAGGCATGAGCAGTGAGACCAAGCATCCCTTCAGTTCCTTCACTGTCTCCTGTTAATCCTTTCTATTGTTTCTCAAAAGGAGGCCAATCTGCAAAGGAGTTACAGAATATGACAGTGGTGCCATGAAAATGCCAAGACAGGAAACAGAGCAATGGATTGTGTTAGTGGTCTGCAGCTCCTCAGAGTTTTTTCAGAACTGTGTTTCTCTAGGTGGTTCCCACCTAGAGTCCACCCCATTTTGGGGGAAAATTTAGAATGAAGTGAATTTTATAACCCATCATGAACCTTCATTCCTGGGGATGGCAGAGAAGGGCACAGCCACGCTTAGTGATGTGTTGCTTCCTGAAATCATGGCAGGCTGGTTAACTCCTTTGCAGTAAGTGTAGTTTCATAAGGTGCCATCTGAGACTTTCTAATATGCTGTGAGTCTTTCAAGCTACTAAAAAGAAGAAGGGAAAAAAAAGGAAATAAAGAAGAACCAAGTATGTTCTATTTATTGTTTCTTCATATATTTCTTTCCAGACAGCAAAAACTCATTCTTTTTTTTTTTTTTCCCTGAATCTTTCTTTTTAAGGGGTGGGCCACTACCGGGAAAGCTGAAATTTAAAATGCAGTAAACAAAACACTACCTATTAGTTTCAGGAAAACATTATTGGATATTTAAAAAAATTGAACTCAGATTTCTGTAACCTCAAGGTCTAAGCCACAGAAGAGTCGCCTTTTAAAAAAAAGGACCTGATTATAAATCTTTTATCACTTTGAACCTATTCATTTTAAAATGTCTTAGCTGAAGGCTGTGGTTGGCAGAGTGATAGAGTTACTCAGACTTAAAAATAATAACTTGCTTTTCAGTCATGACAGTGGTCTGCAAGGCCTATTTTAACCTGATGATAACATAAATAAAAGAAACTACTTTCAGAAAGATGAGATCCTCTATGAGCATTCAGGGCCAGGGGCTGTTTTTCTTAATTACTGCTTATCAATTCAATATGTTACTGTAGTAGGCAACAGACTAAGCTTCCCAAAAGCAAGCACTGATTTGAGCTTTCTACTGTAGTCACTGTGAAAGACTGCTCTTGTTTTTCCAGAGGCTGACTGCTTTGAAATCTCTGAGACAAACACATGGAGGATAAGTAGGAAATGCTGGAAAACCTCAATCATAGTTTATGTCTTCAATGGGGGAAAAACAAAAATATAGGAAGTTTTGATCCAGATAGCTTAACTATGGGTACCTGGACACACTGGTATAAACTATCTGCTTCATAAGTAATTGGTTGGAAATGAGCAAGAGTTAATATGAATCTATCAAATCCAGGTCCTGTTAATCTGATGAATTTTCTTCTTTAACAGCTTCATGAGCCCTACAAGTGATGGAAGAGCTCCTCCGTCTCAATTTTAATAAGTTTTTGATCCCATCCTATGTGATATTTTCATAAACAAGTAGGTTGATAGAACAGATGACATATTCTGTGTGGTAGCTGAAAATGTAGAACTGCACTAACTCTCAAGACTTTACTGTCAAAATGTGAGGATTTACAAGGCAGCTGGGTTTCCTTTAAACTTTGTCTTTAGTGGGTGTGTTTAATAAATTTGCAAGTACTATCAAACTTGTTAAGGCAAAAAGCATGGCCAAGGACAAACTGATCTGGACAAACTGAGATACTCGAGAATCAACCTATTAAAAAAAAAAAAAGTCATTCTGTATGGACACAGACATAAACTTAGGCTGAAATCATCACTGCTTGTACCACTGAGAGCTAACTCATTTTACCCAGTCAAATCAAGGTGGACCTCATCACAAAGTGTACGAGCAATGGTACTGCCTTTGAGACACAATAAGCAGGTCTTTTGCCCACCTCCACAAGGGTAAGACTTCAAATGAGAGAGCATATCTAGTTTGGGGCATCCTGTTTTGAGAAGGATATGCAGTAATAATAGAAAGTGTTGGGCAAAGCAGTGATACTGTCATGAGTTTTAGGAAATCTGATTCGCATGGAAAGGCTAAGTGAACTGAGGTGTCTTCTTGCTTATAGTGATATAGAAATGTATTACTTCTCAAGCAAGGCTTTTCTAAGTAACATCGTTCTTTTTCCCATTGACCCACCCAGTCAGTGTGGGCTGCCCAGGGTGGTGCTGTGAGAAAAAGATGGAGGAGAGATTTCTTCACACAAGTTTATACCATTACTGTCTGCTTTTGCAGAGAAAATGTCCGTGGATATAAAGCAAAGGTAATCAGTGTTTAGCAATAAGTTCCCTGGGGGAATATAAGAAGGACAATAAAATTTGACACTTTGCTGAACACTATGTAATGAACTTCAACAAAGTCTTAAGCAAATATTGTTGGCACGATTTAATCTCACCCAGCTCTGTGCACTGTGCAGAAAAGCAATTTGTAGCTTAGTTCTTTGGTTCCCTTCTTCCAGTCTTTCATTAAGTCTAGAAGTGTTCATGGTGCGAGACTGCCCTGAGCCCATACCCAACTGAATGTGTAGGATAGCAAGGTGCTGCTTCCCAGCTAGAGCTCTGTCAGATGTTATTTTTTTGTTCAAGGCTTGTTATAAATTGAACTAGGTGATTTTCATTTTGAAGTTGATAATAATTTTACTAGTATTAGGAGCTAGAGGATATGGCACTATGATGATGTCAGTGTTCCCTTTGCTTATTCACTGATCATTACTTTTGTGATTTTTGGATTTTCCTTCTGAACATCTAGCACCTGGAGTCATGACATTACTAAATTATCTCATTTTAAAATAAATAAGAAAGAGAGAAGATAGGAAAAGCCAAGTTAGTCACAGATAAGAACCTGAAGAGTGTTCTTTACAACTTTAGAGAAAAGTAAGAATAACTAATTCTTTGATACCTTAGTATTTTGTGCATTTTTGTAGTCATTATTTAGGAGTTAATTGTACAGATTCTTATTTTGGTTTTCTGGATGCCAGTTTCTAAACAGTTATACTTAGCAGAATTGTAATGTTTTCTTCAAAAAAAAAAAAAAGATAACACGCCCAGATTATTGGAAAAAAGATCCCTGTCTCCTGTTTATTTATTTATTTAGAAAGCACATACAGCGATGCGTGGGGAGGGGAAGAGAGATGCAAACCAGGTGAGCATACAAATCCATCTCAAAAGAAATAGTGAGACACTTTCCAGGTGATTAGTAGCAGTACATCAGTCTATGTGAGCATTTAAACTGTTGTACCTCTAGATTAAAAAAAAGAAACCACAGAGAATTTCTGAAGAACAAGGTAAATGTCTGTATTTCAGAAATCCCACCACAATCAACTTGTAGGCAGCATAGTTTTTGTTCCTGATATTTTCTCCCAGGAGCCTCTCCTGCTCATGCTATGGTTTCTTTCCTCAGTGTCCTCCTCTGGTGGCAAGTAAGGATACTTGTGAATGAAGACTTTGCCTTAGTTCTTGACCTTTTCTTCAACTTCTTCTGATGCTTGAGTGAAATGCCAAGCTCCTCCATTATAGCATTGAAAGAAAGACACTGTTGGGACATAGAAATTGCATTAGACAATTTTCATTGAAGACAGAATTCAACCATACCCTGTGATCAAATTGTGGCTCTTAGAAAAAAGGATCTCAGCACGTAAAGGCAGATTCAGGAAGCTTCTCTGGTGAGTTCCGACAGCTTTGAGCAGGTCCCTAATTTCTAACAGGTGAAGTCTGTAAGTCACTTTTTCTTTGCCTAACCTGCCTTCCACTGAAATCAATTTAATTTTTGCTTAACTAAAGCTGATATTAATGCTTCTTAAATTCTGGATAGATTTGTGATTCTTTGTTGGCTTCCCATAGTAAGACTTACCCTTTTTCAACAGGTAACTTTCCCTCTGACCTTAAAAGAAAAAAGACCTTCTTTTTTAAAATCACATGTACCTCAGCCCTGCTTCATTGTCAATACTAAAGAAAATGAAGATTTCTTTGTGGTTTAGTTATGTTCCCTTCACTAAATTAATAGGCAATTCCAAAATACTGCATACTCCTCAATCCTCTTTTCTCATTGGAAAGAATCTTCTTCAAATGTTTTGTGCCAAAGAAAGGAGAGAAATTACCACAAGAATGAGGTAGCTGAATAGTTTAGAAAGCAAACAGAAATCTTTTTTCTTTCCACCATCACAACATTAACAAAGACATTTCAGGTAAGTGGAAAAATCTTTTACAATCTTCTGCTGGAATAATTACTTGTAACACAAAAAGCACAAAGAGGCTTTCAATGGAAGCATCTAGCAAGGCAGAAGATTGTTTCATGCAAATTTGTATAGATTAACAATACATAAAATGAAGTGATGGTAGCAGTGTGAAACAAGCTTTAACCACCTTACCTCCATCATACTGAATAAATCCCACTACCATTGCCTTTCTAGAACTGCAGAACTGCTCGGTTTTAACACATCTGGTTAATTCAACAACTCTTGTCAAATGAGAGCAACAGCATACAGACATGGTTCTTTATATCAAATAGAAATTCTCTTCTACCAGTGAAACCATTGCAAGGAGAGTAGTGTTCAGTTCCTTATCCACTAATAACTCAATTTCTTTGTGATTTCTGTTACACGGGCTTCAAAAAGTATAACCCAATATGATTTTGGAAGAGAAGAAAGAGAAGAGAAAATCCAACATTTCTAGTAGCCACGTATTCCAGAGGAATATTTTCAAATGCAGAAGAGAGTGAGAGGATAACCTGGTTAGAGGCTAGATCACTTATGTAAGGTAGCAAAGGGATTCCTCTGTAGTGAACTCCTCACGCTGCCCTTCTTCCTGTCCGGTATGAACTCTGGGTGCAGTGAGTAACCCTGATTTTGCAAATGAGCCCAAGACATCAGCATGTTAGTGTGTCTGTGGTTGAAGGTATATGATCTTGCAGGTATCAGCAAATCCATCTGTGGGGTTAGCTGCTTGCAAAGATACCATAAAGTGTTGCATGTGGAATTTAACATGTTTTATCTCTGAGAAGCCTAATTTTTGCTCATCTGAAATTCTTAAATATACATAAATCAAGCTACAATAAATTCATGCCAGACCAAAGTATAAAAGTCATGGTCCAGGATACAGTGCTGGTTTTTTTTTCTGAATTAAATTCTGGTAATAGCCAGGACTGTGCAGGTGCAGTTATCATTAAAATAACCCCCTAGATAACATAACATGGGAATTTTGGTGTTACTGGATTTAGAGTCAATGGTATCTGCGGCAGCCCTGTGCCCTCTGTAAGCAACAGGTAATGCAAGTATCATCTTAATACATAATTATTTATATATTGATTCAGGCTTTTTAAAGCATAGCACCACTTATTTCCAAACTAATAAAACTAACTATTCTAACTAGCTAACTTAGCATAGATAAATTCTCTCTTCTGTCTTAGTTTTAACTGAACTTTCAACATCTAAATTACCAAGTGATTCTGGTGCTCCATGGAAAACAGGGAACAGAAAATGTTAAACATTTGTAGGAATGATCAAACTTATTCTTTTTCCCCTCTTCTTTTTACCAACCTGCATGTTGTGTGTGCTTTTAACAATAGTCATCAATCTCTGCAGTGTGCATGCAGGGATGATTACTGCAGAAGACATAGTACAGTTTATTGCCTTGTTAATATGCCTGTAATCAAATTTTCCAAACTGATTTTTATTAGTCAGACAAGGCAGTTATCAAAATATCTTTTAATTTCATATCAGCAAAGTGGTTTCATGAAGGTCATTTACGTCTGCACATAGACATTTGCTGACATTATGTATATGAACTTTCTAACATCTGACTTCATCACTTGTGAAGCACCTCACTGGTTCCACTTTCAACCTGGAGCAATGAATTAAAGGTATCTTGAACTGATCTTTCAAAGATATTCCGATGTTCATGGACATAATTACAACTTTGATCAATGTTATGATCATCCCTGTATCTGAAATACTTCCACCTCTTGGAAGAAAACCTATTGGAGGTGCCAAAGTGCATTAAAAGCCTGCGGTACACAGGTCCTTCTCTGCCTCTGCCTTCACAGAGAGGTTGAGGTTGTCTGAAAGAGCCATTTGAGATAATACTCTGAACTTTTAGGGGTCTGGTTGATCATTCAGAAGGTCAGAGGGCAGACATGACAAGAGCTTTCTTTTAAGTCCCAGGAAAAATGGCTCAACATCCTATTTATCTCAAAGCTTGTGCATGCAATCAGGGTATTGAACAGATGTTTGAAATCAGGAATTGCCCTGCTTGACTTTCTCACCCTAGTAATGCCAAAATGCTGCAGTACATGACCTATGAAAGTTAAAGGAAATCTTTTACAAACAGAATGGATTTGGGCCTCATTTTTGCTTGAGTTTCTTCCTCTTTCCCCTTTGGTCATTGAAGCAGGATGAAAAAGCTTGCTCATGCAGATCTCAAATCCTTTCTTGACTCCAATACAGAAGACTGTATTAAGCTAATTATAGATTCAGAATTTAGTAGATAACATAAAGTAAGTTAGAAATTAATAATAATAAAAATAAATATGTAGTTGGACTTTATCAGACTATTGCTACATACCCCTGGCTATAATAAGATTCTTCAATTGGTTTTTTAACACCTTGAAAAAAATCAAACAAGCAAAAGGAAGCTAAACAAACAAGCAACAAAAAAAAAAAAGGCAACCAGTGTGCTGTGCCAGACAACTGAGAATTATCAAAATCAAGGGATGAAGGCTAGATTTTATTTGGAGAGAACACCTGACTAGCTCAGCCACGGAGGAGGAAGTGCTGAAAACAAGGTTTTTCTCCTGCTGTTCCTTCCTCAGTGTGAAAAACTCATCACTGGGACACTGACATATGTCTTCTGCTGAAAGAAAAGTGATTTGTTTTTTCCTGGTGCACTGAAGGAGAAATATCCAAAATAGTTTCTCCTAGTGAGTGAGCTGCTGTTGCAGCACATTAAGAATCTGTTTGAGTGTTCTGTCACTAATGGCTAATTGCATGAGGAGATCACTAAATGAAGGATTTTGAACTGTCAGACTCTATTGAATGGTGACTATCAAAACAGTGTCACAATAATCCATGGATTATTTTAACTGTTTTTCAATTGTATAAACAGCTCCTCAGCTTCCTGTTTATACAAAAGAAAATAAAAAATAAAAAATAAATCAGTACAGCTACTTGCTGATCTCAGAAACCATCAGATGCAAACAGGGCTGCTCACTGCAGGCACAGCTGGCCACAGTCATGTTTGGAGATGGGGTTATGGATGGGATGTTTGAAGAAGAGAAGGTATTTATAGACCAAATAACTTACCAAAAAATATTTTTTTGCAAGAACATCACTGAGATAGGGATTTTTTTTCTTCTACACCTTTGTTCCCGAAGAGCTACAGATGTGAATTTTCAAAGCTTTAATCCAAGAGAGGTGACACAGGGACGTGAAGATATGTATGGCAGTACTTTGAACAAATATCAGTCCAGATGCAGAAAGCATGATTGGTGTGCTTGTTCTAGCTGCATGTTGCAGGTGTGTTGCTAAGCCACTCTGATCCTAGCTCTCTGAAATGGTGATCATATTCCCAGAATCATAGAATTGTAGAATTGTTTCAGTTGGAAGGGTATTTAAGGTCATCTATATCATGAACCAAGACACTTACAGCTAGATCAGGTTACTCAGGGTCCTGTGCAGCCTGACCTTGAGTATATCCAGTAATGAGGCATCCACCACCTCTCTGGGCAACCTGTTCCAGTGCCTTAGCACTGTTATTGTAAAAACTGCTTCCTTATATTCAGTCTAAATCTCCCCTCTTTTAGTTTGACACCATTTCCCTTTGTCCTATTACAGCATACCCTGACAAAGAGTCTGTCTCCTTTCTTATAGCCCCCCTTTAGATGTTCAAAGGCTGCTCTTGTACTGCCTTTGTTCCTTTCATTCTTCTCCTGTCTCATTCTATCTCCATTGTGCAACCTGTATTTTTGCCTAATTGGATGCAGACTGTGTAATGAGTGCAGCAAATGGCACTAAATACCCCAGCCAAACCAACCTGGCATTGGACAAGGACTAGTTTGTGCATGACCCCGTAACTTTCAGAAGTCAGTGGTTTCTCTGTGTCAAAGAATAGAGCATTTTGTTTCTGCAGGCACTGTTTGAATATTCTGGGAGTCCCTAATTAAAATGCAACTATGGCAAAGTAAAAAAAAAATACTATAAAAATGACACAAGGGTACATTTATAGCCATTTTTTCTCCCCCAATAGTTCTGGTTATGCTCTACTGGTGTTGCCAGAACTGACAGACTATTGTGGCTCTTCCATCGCAGGCAGAGCTTCTAACTCAGTGCTGACACACACCTGAGAGGGGACATGATCTGACCATTGGGTCCCAGCTACAGTCACAAGAATGCAAGTGAGGAAAATGCAATTGCAATCATTTGTGAACAGAGTATTTTTTTTTGTGGCCAAAGTTCAAAGTGTAACAGTTTAAAAGTGGAGAGTGTTGATAGGTCAAACATATTTTAAGGCTCTAAAAGTTCTTCCCTGGGCTGCCCCTTTCTCAAACCCTGCTATTAACCTGAACACACCTGACTTTTTCTGGACACATGGTGAACCTTGCAAAAATTGTGTTTAGAAATGTAGATTTATTAGTTTTCAACTGGCATGCCTGCTCTTCTCTGCCTTAACTGCTGGCATAACTGCTAAGGAAAAACTTTCTAATAATGTTTTTTGTAGTTAGGTAGTTAGGGAAAGGTGAAACTGCTTTGTAATTCCCACTGGCAAGCTGGAGGCTGCAAGGTTGCCTCTGGGGACACCTAGCCTGCAAAATAATCACTAACAATGTGACTGTTTCTTTGACAGCTGTGAAAATGTTTACCTAAAAAGTAACAGAAACTTTCTGGATTCTGCATTCGTTTAAACAGTGATTAGGAATGTAGTAGAAGCTGCAAGCTGATGGATTTCTTGCACAGAGCAATGATGAAGATAAGCCCATTAGTAATTTTCCTTCTACTCTGAGAGAAGCTGGATTTAGTTAGTTTTAAGTTTCTTTGACTAGGAAATTGCAGACAAGAGTGCTTTTTTTTTTTTTTTTTTCAAAATCAGGGATAGTGAAGATCTTATTCAGGCCTTCAGTGCTAGGAAGGATCATTTTATAAAGAACCTGAGTTTTCAAGGCCCTGTTCAAACAAGTTAAAATTCCAGTTTGAGCAAGACAGTTTCTTGCAGTGTCTGGAGTAAGCATAAACTCATACATGAAAGAACACTGGCAGAGAAGAACTGTTATAGTCAAGCTGTGAGCACTATGTCTTCATAAAAAAGCCACCCCAAACCACCCAAAAGCAACAGCTTCAAGCATACTGCCACTATAAATATTGCTGACTAAAAGTTGTAAAATGAATAGAAGCGAAGCACAGTATATTCAGAAACCAGATATGAGAGAAACAATTCAAGAGGACAGCGGAGTTTGCTGGATCATTTTGGTGATTGAGCATGAAGGCAACCACTCGAACAAGTTTTCTAATTGCAGTAGAGCCCAGAAATGGTCCCTCAATAAAACAGATCATTAACTTGTTTGATGAGGAAGAACTGCAGTGTGCAAGAAAACATAAAGTAGGTGTGAGGGGTAGAAAATGAATTGGTGAAACCAAAGGTAAGACAGGATATAATGACATGCAGATAAAATGGTAATCAGGGCTTGAAAACTTGGACGTTTGCAATGGTTCATGATATCCCATGAGATCACATTTCTATATATTTTGTGTATTTATCCCAAATTATTGTCATACATTTTTCTGAGGCATCAATAGATCCAGCCTGTTGTCTCCTGCTCTGGCAGTCCCCAGACAAACATAGGACTGATAGAAATCAAACTGATGATCTTTCCAGGGTATAAAAAACATCCAGTATAGCTTCCTCGATATCTTCCTTCTGTGTTTCAATGTGCCAAAACAAAAACAAAAAAAGCAAGGCTATCCAGTTCAACATAAATTGATATAATGATATCATGATTTTTACTACCACTTATGTCATAAAAGATTTTCCTGTTATAAAGCCCTACAACATGAATTACTCAAGCCAAGTCAACAGAGTTATTCTATGAAAGGTACATATATACTGAGAGTGCCTGAGGGTGCTTTCACTGATTATGTTCTTTAATGTTAATGGTTACATGGCATAAAATTTAACTGATAGATACGATCTTGTGCTATGATAGTTACTTGGAGGCGTTGTCTAATGAATTTTAAATGGATGTACTAAATTCATTAAATATTGACACTGGAAATAATATATGCCAGCTAAAAATCTCTGGCTGTTTATAATAGGGGTTCAGAAAGTTAATGGAGCCTGCAGGCTATTTTCTGAGGTTTATAGAGAACTGTCTGGCCCACTTGCTGAATGCTTCACCAGAGACCAAGGGAAATTCTTCTCCATGCTTTTAGTAATGAAATTGCCATGGGTTTACTCAAGTTTGGTTGAAAATGAGAAGGAGGTATACAATATTTCTTACCTGAAAAAAAAAGTGTATTACCCAATGAAATGACAAGATGACAGTTGTACATAGAGACTATTGCATTTCTTAAAATCTGCTATAGTCTGTTGCTCTCACTCTTTGCTGTAGGTGTAATTATTTTCTGTGATATGCATTTAAACTGCCCAAATTTCCAGGACTTTGACAATTTGCATTAGATAAGCTTATCTCCTACTGGAGGAAAAGGCACTTTGAAGACATTAACTGTGTTTTGGTGAGTACCATCTTTGTCATTAAGTGCACTGTTTAATGGTTTCATTGGACACACCTTTTTTCTTTCCTGACTACACAGTATGAATTGAGGGCTGTGTTCGAATCCCTCTCTCCTCTCGGATTAACTTGCCACAGTCTAACTCCGTAGATAAGGTGGTGCCAGAGGTGGAGTTGGACGGATGGGTTTGCTTACACTGTAGTCCGTAAAAGAAACAAAAGGCCTTGCATGCAAGAAAAAAAAATGGAGAAAATGAATAAATGGGAGAAGTAAAATTAAAAACAAACATGAGAATGAGATTCAAAAGCTATTTAAATCAGAAGAGATTCTATTTATGGAAACAGAAAAGTCACAGGTTGTATGCAAATCATGCTTCAGATTAGCTTAGTGATATTATACACTGTGTAGCATTTTCTGTCTAAGCTTCTTATATCACTACAGTGAAAATAGAGCAAAAAGAGAGAAATCAGAAAATAACACTGAAATCACCAGAATTTTCTTCCTTTGAAATAACTTCCACAGGAAAAATCTGTCATATATATAGTCATATATGATGTTGTCACATTAACATACTTAAAGATTTCCATTATTAAAATCAGCAACAAATCACTGTGAGACAGTAGCAGTTTCACTATGTACAGACACTGTATAGTTATATATTCATCCCTGAGAATTATGCTATTTGTCCAACAAATTGCTAAATAATTTAACAATCTCTCATGATGTTAAGCTTTAGGTCTATTTTAACTATGATTTCCAGGGTACATTGCCTTTCCCAGACTCCTAAAGATTTTCCAGAATATTCTGTACCACTTCAGTACTGATACTAAGCATTTTATCTGCAATAGTGCTCCAAAACTTACTGAAATAAAAATCTCCTGAGTCTTTAATTTTATCACAATAAATTCTTCTACTCATTTTGTGCTAAAACTATTCTATAAAGTTTACGTGGTAATCAGAAAGTTGCAATATGAGCAAAATGCATCCATCCTTTCTCTCTGACTTACTCCCAAACAGGGACACCTTGATTAATAAAGCCTGCCAAACTGCCTGCCTAAATTTCATCCGTTTGTACACATTACTTTTACTGAGGGCTTGCTCAGGGGCATGTAGAGAAGTCTGCACAATCATGAGCTGCCTGCTTCTGCAGGGCACTGTGAACTAAGTCCAGTCAATGACTGTGGCATTAGGTCCAAAGGACCCAGAGTAACATCAAGCATCATCTGGAAAGTTAAGATGCCTGGTAGGATTCAGGTCACTTCCTTCTAGCTGTCTGAATAGTGGGCATGTAACTTAGTTAATTGTTACCACAAGGAAATATATGCATAAGATCACAGATTGCTGTGATCTGAAAAGGATCCACAAGAATAATTGAGCCCAGCTCCTGGCTCCAGTCGGGACTGCCCCAAATTCAAACCCTATGTATGAGAAGCTTGTCTAGAATGGAGGCTACGACTGCTACCCTGGGGAGCCTGTTCCAGTGCCCGGCCATCCTCTCTGTGAATGGCCCTTTCCTAATCTTCAACCTACCCTCCCCTGATACAGCTCCATGCTGTTCCCTCAGGTCCTGTTCGATGGCACCAGAGAGAGATCAGTGCCTCAACATCACTGCAGGGTGGTTCATTCCATCCAAAATCCAATGTTTAATACTGAGGCATTGTCCTCTCCAGGCCCTCAGTCTTGGCTGCTTGCTCTGGCTAAGATGTCAAACCCTCTGATGTCTCAGCATTGGTACAGTGTAAACCACATCTCTGAGATAGAGTTCAAGATGTTCTCTTTCCACTCATCCCTTATTTTTCTTGACTACCTTTTCTGTCATTTATGTCATCGGCTTTGTAGGACTACACCTTGGATGGAGAGGATGAACTGAAAATCTCTTGCCTTTCCCATCTAAGTGCAGACTGAGGTTAAAAAGAACTCACTTAGAAGTAGATGCCTGAGGTTATGTGATACGAACCCACATCTTAATTACTGTCTCAGAGTCTACTAAGCCTGCAGTGCAACATGATCCTCATTTGTATGAAACACCCTATTGAAGTGAAGAGGACAAGAACAGCTTTAGCAGTTGATGCAAACAGGGCCAAACTGGGGTCTAGGACATTGTTAGCAGCAGACCAGAACCAGGGAAGGCAGCCAGAGTGAAAGGGTCAGTAGACAGCTTCATGAATAGACTCCAAGTGGCTGTATATGTCTTGTTTCTTTTACTGTATTTGGGTCTCAGTAAATGGCTGTTTACACACTATTTTGATAATAGATTCACAAGCTTCTGTAACACTGAAGACATGATTTGTACATAACATTTTCTTTGTTTCCTCTCTGTATTTTCATATCACTCATTAAACTTCAGTGGAGCTATATCTAGAATTTGTTTGGTTCCATAATCTTACTTTACTGTGGCATCCATCACCTTTCAGCAGGTTTCCCTGCTTTCAAGTGCATGCTTCAGCACAGAGTGTGTAAACCCCGGCTGTGAAAGAAGTGCTTTCTAGAGCAAGAAAAAAATTACACTAGAGATTTGGAAGTACATTCCTGTTGTTAACTCAAGAGCTGATGTTAATGCCTTAAAAAAAAAAAAAAACAATTGCTTTATTCCTTTCCAAGGTAATTTATACTTTAAATCTTAAAGATCAAGCAGAAACAGTTTGAGAAATTAATTGCTCTTGTTCTGCACTGCCATATCAAACAGAACTAATTGGACTGTGGATGAGTTGCTTCCCTATTCTTATTACTAAATTATTTCTCTGTAGTGCCAGAAACAAATGGTGAGAGTTCATCAACACAACATCTGCGCCCCAGCAAAGAGACATAAGGCAGTCACCATAGACCTCAGCCTCCCAGAAACATCAGCAAGCTGGAAAAGGATGACTTACCTGCTCAATATCACTGTTTTTCCTTGATTTATAAATAAATTCACCAATGGCTACAAACACTGAAAGAACAAGCCCTGCAGCGAGCACTATGAAGATGCCCCCAATATTCTCCACCCCGAGAGCACTGGCTTCTTTGCTGTCCTCCTCAGGGCAGCCGTTGCCTCGCCACCACTTTTCCTTCATCATGTGGAGCTTCCCCTCCTCTTGGAGCTGGAGGATGGCAATGGTGATCTTGTCTCTGTAAGGTGACCCTGCAAGATGAGAACAAGACTTGTCAGCGCTGACTGCAGCAAAGTAAAGGCAGAGAAAGAGCATGTTGCTGCTATCTGAAGCAAAACTGCTCCCTTATTATAAGACTGATTATTCCAGCTAGAAATTCTTTGTTTCTCTTCAGCTGGAAGAGGACAGAGTACCAACAAGCTGTTGGTATCTGCCCTAGGGACTGGAAAACAGAAGGCTCCTTTGGTGTTATTTGTTTGGGAATTCATGTTGTTTTCTAGGGTCTCCTACTGAGGTTTATTTAAGCCTTGGCAGTGGGTTTGCTTGCTAAAGAATCCATCTCTATCATGTCTGAATATTGCTTTAAGCATCCTTTGAGACTTTCTACTTTACATCTCTTCTATTTACTTCAGCATCTGTTTATTTTTCCTACTGCATATAAAATGAGTAACTGTCTAAGGAAACCCACAGTCAGCCAAAAACATTCTCTTCTCATTTATACCTTCATATGCCCACAACTCCACTTCATTTACCTTAGAGCTTAGAAGAACACAAGCTGGCCTAGCCCTTTTTTTCCTTGACTTGCAACATTATTGGCACTTCAAGCTGAAAATAGCAACTACTTAATGCTTTTTTATTTTCAGGCCAACAGTTTGCTAAATGATGCATTTTCAGGCTCAACATCATTAATGGCTCTGTACAGTATCTGGCAAATAGCAGGGTCACATCGGGCAGTTCAGTCTGTTTAGGTTTGCTTCTCATGCACTGGTCTAGATCTCCATCTTCCAAAATCTCTGTTGCTCAGGATTCAGTTAAGCCAGCAGCTCTAACAGATGCACAAATCTGTAGCCTCAAAGCGGGACAAGGGAGATGTCTGCCCCTCATCTCAGTTTTGGAGCACATTGTTGCTAAAAAAATTACTGTCAATTAACCTTTTTGGTGCTGCCAGAAGTTGACGCTATCAACAATAGCAGCAATCCTGTTAGTAACTATAGAAGACAAGCAGAAGGTTTTTTTGGTTTTTTTTTTTTTTTTTTTGTTTTGGCATTGTGAGGGAGGCTTTTGTTTATAGGGCAAGGATTCTATGATAGCAAGCAGGAGAGGATTACAAGAAAAGCTGTTTGCCTCTGAAGACATATATGTGCCCCCAACCTCTGCCATGTTGAATTCCTGCAGTTGGAAGCTTTAGGTGTCTGGGCTGAAATACAGCCAATATCACCAGTCCCTCATCCATGCAGCTAACTGCCATTATTTCCTCTCCTCTAGCACATTAATGTGACTATTCCCTCTAGCTAGAATTTCACAAGGAGTCACATTTTGCTACAAGTTAAAGCAGTTGCAATTCATCAACATGAACAAAATTCAAGGCAGAAGGTGTGCCCCGAGTTTCAGTGATGGTGGGGTGCATGTGAATGTGGACAGGAAAATCTCACTAAGTACTACTTTTTTGTTCTCATATATCTAAGTGGCATGGGATATTTGGCCTTGGTTTCACTTTTCATTCTTACACTGTTGCGTAGGACACTATTAAAAATAACTGTACCATGAATGCAACTCCCTCTCTCTCTTTCCATTCCCTTTAGCCTGCAGCACTGTCCGAGGAGAGCCAGTGCAAAAAAAAAAACGGCAGTTCTCTGTTGTGCCAACACTCAGCTATTTTTCAGCGTACCCTACTGCCAGCAATAGGACATGCTGTGACCACAGATGCCAAGAGACGTGTCAGATTATACGAAGTCCATCTGGGAAGCCAGCAGTCAGCAGCTACCGCTTTGGATAGCCAGCTCTGAAAGGAAAATACGCTGGCTGTAAGAATAGATGATTTCTATGCATGCTATTAAAGAGCCAAAAACAAGCACAGCAGAAAATGAAACAGATACACTTTCAAAACTGTCTTTATATTACACAGATAAGTGAGTTATTACCTCTGAAAACAACAACACCTTCCAGAAGAAAAAGCAAAATTATTTCTACCTTAGGAGAGGTTTGTCGCTCTGATGGCTGGAGTTTTTTATATTGTAGGTATCATCTATTTTCCCTTGTCTGAAAGAACAGAGCTGTTAGGCAAAGCGAAGCAGCCTGAGTCATGGCACAGGATTTGTGGGGATATTCATTCTTTCTTGTGATGTTTTTGTTGCCAGCAGGATTATCACAATTCATCTTGAGGGTAGAAGGAAGGTGCATCTATATTTCTACATGTGCTTTTGAAGTTCAAGTGTGCTTGGAGTGCTGGATTGGTGATGGTTTATTGGTGAGCACTAAAACTGCACACAAATCCATCTCAAGACCCCTTTGAATATTCAGCACAGCATTTATGGCCACTGAGCTATTAACAACCTACCTCTCAGGACAAGAAATACATCCACATACTTTCTTAGCAGTCTCCCATGTAACAGGTAACAGCTCTAGTGTTAGAATTACTCACATCAGCACTGGCAGTGATACTGGAATTAATACTATCCTGACACCTATAATAGTGTTGCTTTCTTCAGCTGGATTCCTCCCAGGGTGACATTTTGGATAAGTCTTGCATAGAGGCACCTCTGTTACAGCACTGCTTCCAGACTGCAGCAAGCTCACCATGAACCATCACTGCAAATTTTTCATCAGTACTGATCTGTGCCAAGAATCTAATGAAGACCCTCCTCCCTGTGACCCAGGGCTCACTAATAAGCATAAACAGAGATGTTTGTTGATCCACCTGAATTTCTGTCTCCCTAGCTCAGCACAATGAAAAATGAAGACAGCTTATATCTGCAATTTTCTACTTGCAGAGTTGATATTCCCTGAATCCATAGATGAATTGTTTCCTTGGGAACCAAGTGGTGATGGTATTCAGCTCATTCTCTGGAAATTTTGGAGTGCAAGTCATGCTTTTGCTGCTGCAAACCATAACCATGTGGTTGTAGATTCTCCTGAAGGAGTGAATGCAGACTCAGACTTGCTGAAACTTTGGTCTTAAGGATCACAGATAAGTCTTGTTTTCAGCGCAGCTTCTGCAGTGCTACTGTTTTGAATGCTGTGAGACACTGACAGAGGCTTTGGGGTTTATGTGAATGCTGCAAAGATCTAGACACTTTATCTTGTGTGTGATATTAGCTTTTTGAAAATTTAAAAAGCCCAATAACACCACAATACTCCATAGAGCTTAGAGGTATCTATTCCCCTAAATTTTGCTGTTTTTCCTTAAGAAATAAAAAAATAATCAAGGCACATTTATCATACAAGAAATATCTTATAAATATATTTCACAGCTGTATTTCCAATTGGATGCACTCGCTCTGAGGATTGCCATCTGTTCCAATTATTCCTTCATTGTTCTTCGTTTAAAGCGTGGCAGCTTTAAAACTGCAAAAAAACTCTTGCCATTCTTTTGTCTTTATTTGGGGATATTTTAACTTTTGTACCACTTTCCTTAAGGACAGAAGGCCATCCTCATATAGACAGCAGAAAAATATCCTTAAAATATTATCTGTGTGATGACCTGAGGTGCTCAGCGACATAAAGAATCACAGTTTGAAGTGCAGTCGTGTTTTTCTTCTCTTATTTATATCTCATATACCAAGTAACTAACAGACCAAATGCTTCACCTGTTATACTTGTATAAACTCTAGTTAATTCCCCTGAGGTCAATAGAATTGCTTAGCTACTAACTGAGTGAGGCCATGTAAATGTATATGTGAGCAGTATGAAATATATAATGCAAGAAAAAGATCTGGCTGCCTAGTACCCATTATTCACAAGATCTGAAAACACATAACAAGCAAGCAAAGATTAAAACGCACATTATCCAATTCTCTGCAATTAGAAAAAATCTTGTAAAGGACACTGAGTATGAGAAAAAAGGTCTGCTGGAAAGAGTTCACAGAGCCTGGGAATCTTGAGCTCTGCTTATCTTGACACACTGAAGTCCCTGATGCAGAGGCAGAACCTTGCAATTGCTTCTCATTGTTCTTATGTGCAGCCCTCGAGTCTCAAAATAGAACAGAAATTGGTCCCCTTTCATACTTCCTTTCAGATATGTATGTTGGACACAACATTTATTCTCCCTCCTTCCCCAGGACACTACCTGATTTCACAAAGCAAGCGATAATTCAGTAGTGCAACTTGGACTTAGAACAGAGAAGCACAGGGGACACCCAGTTTGTCACAAATGGGATGCTCCAGAAGGCAAGCAGGTTATTTGACATTGCTCTGCAGATGTAGCCTGCACTGCTCTATTCCCTCTTGGCTACAGAAGCTGCTTGCAGATAAGTGGAGGCAAGAGGAGATCTTTTGCCTTAAAGGAGACTCCCAGAGCCTGTTTTGATGAAAATACTTTCTAAAAGAATAAGGGCATCATCCAGGTGGCCATCTACACATCTGTAGAGGACATTGCTGGCAGTGCTCCACAACAACTGTGCTGGAAAACATCTTACCAATAGGGGTTCCCACTCCATAGCCTTTCGAATCGATGAGTCCCCCGATCTGAGTGAGGTTGCAGTTTCTCTGAGTCACATACTCAATGCTGGTGGACTCCATCAGCAGCGCATAGTCTGTCGTAAGCACACGCTGGATTCCCTCATCATTGTTCTTCACCAGTGCTGTCTGCTGCCTGCTGCTCATGAATGCCCACATTTTTTCATATGTTGATATCTTGGATTTCTAAGGAGGAAAAATGAGGACTCAGAATCATAGCAGCACCCAAATTACGCTTGTCAACATTTCCTCCACCTCCACAGGCCCTACCATTTTGTTTTCTATGAATGATGTCAATTGCATATCTTGAATGAAGGAATGGTTTTCCTTCCTACATCCTTTTACTCTCACTGTGCTTTATGCTTCATCTGCTTCCTTTGCAGTGCCAGGAACTCCATTACTGGCACAACTGTGAAGTGCTTTGAAGTTTTTTGGGCTAATGCTGTTACATGGATTACAGCAAATAATTATACATAACCCAGCAAATTAGTGCAGCTGGATACTGTTGCACTCAGTATCAGGGTTGCTGCCTATCAGGGCAAATGTGCTTGTCCAAAAGCCTGATGATGGGTAAAGCACTGGCTCTTTTGTGCTGCTATTGTTGCCTTGAAATCACATTTTTCAAGGATAAAGCATGAGAAACAAACCTAAAGTGGCTTCTAAGCAAAGTTCTGCCTTCAGCTTTCCTTTGCAATCAGGATTAAAGACCTATCCTTTTCCCACAGAAGTTTAGGGAATTTTTGCCACTGGCCTCAGTAAGTATCACTACCCAGTGGCATGGGGGAGAGGGGTGCCAGAAGCCATAGTCACTTCCATGAGGTACTGGACGTCCCTTCCTCCCTACTCCCCTCCCTGTTCTGTGGGAGCACTCTACAGAGAAAGGTCCTCAGAGGCTGTGAAAAGACAAACTGAACCTGCTCAGAGTTCTCTGTGCCTGCTGCCCTCAAGAGGTGCTATCTGCAATCCAAAAACCTTCAAGCAGTTGCACAGTGCTAACATGATTAAACCTTGCTCTTCCCCTGCGTGCTACCCAAACCTACTGAGCACAGCGTTGCTTCTGGATGAAATAGCATGTTAGACCTACAGGAAGTTGGACTGCTAGACACTGATTGTCTCAAGAGAGCATAGCCAACCATTGCTGAACTATTTTGTGCCACTACCTAGCATGAGTCAGACACACACAAACCAATTTTTGGTGAAAAAATGAGCCCACGGTCTCCTCCATGCATACACTTCCCCAATTCTGGAGCAGTATGTCCTCACCTCCTTCCCAGTCCCTATCTTTGGTTTGAAGCCATCACAGTTGATTTTAGGTTCACTGTGTTGGAGACCACTAATGCTCATTAAATGCCAACATCTGGGAGATTCCTGTGAGCAGCTGATTTTCTGGTTCTTTGAGTTTGAAATGCTAATGCGATTTCCCGTGAATTCAATACCTGTGAATTTCACATAAGTCTCAACCAAGACTTTAAGCTACTGGATACCAGTAAGCTTTGAAAATGGCTAAGTGGCTGTTCACAAGTAGAAGGCATTTGTACCGCTCAGCTGGGAATACTTTTTGAAACTGATGATGCATTTATTCAGCAAATTGAATCAGGTATTGAATTTACTAGAAAGATGTATTTCTTATTCAGATAAGTTTGATAGAAAGATCTCAGCTTCTTGACTTAGCAACTTGATTCAACTGACTTCACATTGATTTAAGTGGAGAAATGACTGCACACCTGCAGGTGGAACCTGGCTGGACTTGTAAGTTGAGAATAACATCTATTATCACAGAGGGGCAAGAAAGCAATGGAAGAGATATAGCATAGATATATTGGATTTTGACCAAATTTGTGTACAGGGCTGGGGTTTTACATCCTCCCAGTTCTCTCACTGCTGTTTATGTGGCTGTGTGTGTGTTTACTTAGCTCCAGAAATATATGCAGTATTTTGCAGTACAAGGAAGGCAAAATCGTGCCCTAGCAGGGCACACAGACTTCCTTTTGCATACATAAGTACTTGTTGTATTTACTGTACACATACTATGAAATTTTTGAACTTTTGGTCAAAGTACTAATATTGCGAGACTCTTGAAAGGCTTCTGTAATAAAAATAATAACATTTATTTATATAGAATTGTATGTGTGTCACTGATTACAAGTGCAATGAATTGTATTTTCTCTGCATCTGTCACTATGTCACCTTCACTCTGCCAGCTTATCTGTCTCCATTCTGTACTAAAACTGATGTCCTTTCATCAGGTTTTATGTACATGCATATTTCAGGCACAAGTAAGCTAACATGTATAGCATATAGATATTCAATCACCTTATTATTTTAAGAGGCTTGCATACTTCTAAGCCTCTAAGTTTTACCCTGAAGGATTAATGGTGCAAAAAAATATCACTGTAGAGCTGGAAACAGCTCTAGAAATTTGTCCTAAACCTCTTGTGGTGAAATTACAAGTTATTTCCAATGAATTACTGTGGAAGGAACACATTTCTGAAAAGTTATTTCTGGTGCTGAATTTGACTTCAGAATAGCAATGGCAGTGGCTGTCTTTAGGTAGTGAAGAGCTCATACCCAGGAAATGCCCCAAAGCATTCCAGAAGGCAGCAATGGTTGTTTCCCACTGCCTTGCATTACCATCGAGATCCTGTCCTTGCCTCATGAAGTTTCCAGGAATATCCTGAGATGGATTTCCCAGTATGTCTTAACAGAAATGTCTGCTCATCCTTCCAAGAACTGACTATAACAAGGCTATGAAAAATGCTGTACTCCGTGCATTTCTTTCAGCACAGAAACATTTATATTCAGTCACAGGAGAGCCATTACAAGGTGAGTTCACCCTTGACAACTCCACTAGGGATGGTGATGCTACACAATTGAAATGACCTTGATGAGCATTTCTAGTTTTGAGAAATGACCCAAATACTGATTCTTTCTGAGCAAGGAAATGCTCACTTTGCCTCATGTAGAAATACAAGGGGTTGTGGTTAAAACACTACAGGGGGATAGAGGCTGGAACATTGGGACTCTCAGCACAGAAGCTGAATCTGCTCATGCAAATTCAGGTGTTATTTTGCCCTACATGTTGTTTCACCAGAGTATCTCATCCTCAAAGGCACTGCATATCTGACTATCTATAAACATCATTCTTGGATGCTACAGTGAAAATCATGATACCACTTCATTAAACTTCCCTGCTGAGACTGTCAATGAAGCTGCTAATTAATTCTAATTGTCACAGGATTTTTGTATGTATTTCCTATATCTGTAGCTGGTTAGCTTTTAAAATTGACATTTCATGAGATTAACCCATCTTGTACCTAATTAATACTAACATTTCAAAAACAAACAAAAACAATTAAAAAGAAAAAAAGAAAAAAAAAAACAACTAACCAATTTATCTACAAAGCAATTATCCATGCAAAATGAGCCTTTACTTACAGATGTGTTTATGTGTATATGTGACCAATATATTAAGTCTGCATAATGCTGACCACAGAGTATTTTAAGAAAGGGGCAAAGCAGCTTGTAATTTGTCTACCTACGGTATTTTTCCAGTGCAAATGTGATCTTCAGAATCAATTTTAGCCAACTGTTTGTAAGAAGCTGAGATCCTGCTGTGAGAAGCAATCTGAGGAAGAATGTCCCCAGGTCCATAGCCTTGTTCCCTTCATGTTCTCCCATCAAAGGCACCTCACAGCATACATAGTAGTAGGTGATCAGCCACGGGTCAGTTTGACATCTCAGAGCTGGCTGATGCCATCTTACCTTGAAGAAGGTCATTGTGGATCCATCTCTAACAGCCCCGTACTCTATTTTGGTTTGCTTTGCCAAATCGTCGGCTGAATCAATGGGGGATTCCATCCTTTCTACGGTCAGGAAGGCAGCCAGGTTGGCAGTATAGGATGAGATTATGATTAAGGTGAAAAACCACCATATTCCTCCAACTATTCTGGTGGAAAGAGCTTTGGGCATGAGCTCTGATCCTGTTACAATATCATCAAAACAATCATATTAAAACGACACTGAAATATGCCTTTTCTGATACCACAGACTATTTTTAGGCACAGAATGCTTTTATGAGCCATAGTACAATAAAATGATTTAAACAGTAATCTCACAGATGCACATCTAACATTTATAATGGTAACACACTGTGAAGGGGATGTATGCCATGGTACATGACAAATGGAATTATCCTTGGATCTAAACCCCATTACCTCTCTGAGCTAACGCTCATTGTGCCATTAACCTTGCAACCCAAACAAGTTGTACTAGTATTTTTTATCCAATTCCTGAATTTCTTTTTGTCAGTATGCTGTAATCAATACTTTTAACCAGAGATCTTTAGCAGAATGCTGTTCTACTTATAAACTGCTGAAGAGAAATGCCTTACAAGAGGAAGCTGCTCTCTGTGCCTCCTATCCACATACCGAAGTAAGTAGGAACAAGGAGAGCAATATGCTTCCAGAGTATTAATAAGCCTGCATGAACTTGAGCTCACTACCCAGAGTGTGTCTTACTACAAAAGTGTGATTTACATTTTAAAATTCAGACTGTGAATGGAAGTATGCTTTGGATGTACAGGGCAATGCAAAATTTTGGACATTGAATTTGTCACTAGCTGTCAATGAAAAGGGTTTAGCAGTTCTGCCTGCAAGTCACACTGATAAGTATCAGTGATATATGTATGTGTACATAGGAGTGCATATAAGTGATCTGCCACAGTCATAAAATCCCATGGAATAACCCAGCTTGAGTGTTAAATGCACTAAAATGGCTTCTTAACAGCTCAGGCTGAATGTAAGCAACACAGGTACTCATATGTCTAAGCATTTTCATGCAGGTTTAATGCTGTTTTTTTTGTTTGTTTGTTTGTTTGTTTATTTTTGAGGTCTCCCCTCTGAACTTAGCTCATTAAATGGGATTTGGGGATCTGGTTTGGCAAAATACTTAGATGTGCACCTGAATACTTCTGATTTCAAAATCAAGCATCAGCATAATTATTTTACTGATGAAAGATGGACTAAAGAATGTATTCTGCTTGTGAATGGAAAGCTCAGCATGTAAAACTTTTGATGTAATAAATATTTATATTACTGGAAAACATCCTGATAATGCATTCTCTTTCCTGAACTATTTAATGATTTCTGGAAGAAATGTAAGTGGGTTATAGATAATATTTTCAGACTTTGCAAAAACTGTGAGCATGACTTCTGGGGCAAAGACTGAAAGGGTAAGAAGCTTACAAACAGCTAGCAAACAGATTTAACTCAGCTTCGTAAACATATAGACATGTCTTTTAAAGGTCAGTGCTGAGCGTAGCCCTAGGGTTTCAGGAAGCTGACAGAACTGCCGAATTGCAAGAGCAGATGCTGTGCCTGTGCTGCTCTGGTGCTACATGGATTTCAAATTAGGCCAGCAGCCTAAAAGCAAAAGCTCTTGCTTAAAATTTGATTCCAGTCTACCCATTTCTAGAGCTGTAGCTCTATTTGGGTTTGTGTTCTATTTTACTTCCTTTTTCTTCCAGATTAGGTTTATTTTTTTTTTTCATGACATTAAGTGGTATCCTTTTATTTTTATTTATTTATTTTACATTGTTGGTCTCAGAATTGTGTATTTCTCTTCAAGCTGGGATTGAACTGCAAAAGCTGGCTTCGAAGACCGCTGATTCAGATCATCCTGATGGTGTAACACGTTTAAAGCTCAGGAAGCTCCACACATACAGATTCTGAACTTGATCCCCGATGCAAACACATAGCTCTGATGTGTACACACAAATAATCACAGAATCATAGAGTTGTAGGGGTTGGAAGGGACCTCCAGAGATCATGGAGTCCAACCCCCTGCCAAAGCAGCTCCCTAGCCCAGGTTGCACAGGTAGGCGTCCAGGCGGGTCTGGAATATCTCCAGAGAAGGAGACTCCACCACCTCTCTGTGCAGCTGTGCCACTGCTCCGTCACTGCACTGGGAAGGAGTTCCCACAAACATTTGTGTGGAACTTCCTATGCTTCAATTTGTGGCCATTTCCCCTCACCCTACTGCCACAAACTGCTGAACAAGCAACAAAGAAATCTGCCAGCGCAGCTGCATGGCGGCACAAATAGGCAGGTGGAGAAGCCCTGTGTGTTGAATCTGTGGGGTGCCAAACCTCCCATGATTCTCTCTGCCAAGCATTGTTTGTGAAAAAGCAGAATACATTCTGTGCAATTAAGCTCAAGACTCCTGGGTCTATTAATTATGTAGTGAGCATTGGTTTTTGCTTTTGGAAGGTGCTGAGCATGCTCTCATCCCAGCTGAAACAAGCAGGCCCAGCATCTCTTTTGATCAGCCCCATGATTATTTTATTGTTCACCTTTTCGTGTCCCCTGACTGCAGCAGAGAGCACTAGGATAAGCTTCACGCCCCTGACTTCATCCTAAGCACTCTCCTGAGCTGAGTACTACTGTTCTGCCCATCTGGCTGGAAGGGGGCTCTGGCAGGTAACTTGCCTTGCTGAAAGTAGTGGTTTCTCTAAATGAATTTGATGAAATGTGACCCATTTGGATGCTTTCGGAGTATACATAACATATTTGAGACTTTCAGGGGAAAACCAGGAGAAATAACATCTAAATAGGAATGTTGCTAGTAAGACTCAGGGTCAGGGACAATACTTGCTGAAGTCTCTCTAGTGCCTTTTTATGGCAGACATGACAGCCAATCCTGATCCAGACTTTGCTCACGCTCTGTAGAAAAGAGAAAGTCTGATCATCACATTTTAAAATTTAATAACAAGTGGCTTCCAATCAAGCATAGCAAGCAGCTGCTGTCAACAAGAAAGAGTATAACACTAGATGCAGAATCTCACAACCATTCACTCCATGTTCAAGCTCTTCACATTAGCGATGATGCACTTACAATCACACGCACCACAAGTTTATACATGGAAACATTTGTGTTGCCTTACAAATGTTTTTTCTTTCTTTCTTTCTCTTGTTTTGTTTTTATGCTTCTTGAAAGACAAGCAGAGTCTGGTTGGGGCTGACTGTCATGTACCCAAGGTAGTGGTAACGAGCAGACATCGCATCCCACAGTTTGCTGTGGATGATGGTAAACTCCAAAAAAGGCAGTACATTGAAACACAAAATCCTGGGGCACTTTCACACACACGGCAGTCACATCTATATACACACACCTGCCTGATACTGTAAAACCTCAGTCTGCATTTCACTGATCAGTTGGAAGGACAATGAAACAAAGGAGCAAAACAGAATGGCTCTTCCTTTGGCTGGTCACCTTCAAAACCATTTCTGTGAGGCTTTGAATGGCTTCAGAGAGCATTTCTATTCTGTCAATGCATTACTGCACCAATATAAGCAAGGGCATCCTAGATACAAGACAATCTATACCACGTCTAGGAAAGATCCTCCTAATGTTTCTTTTACTTCTACTCATGTCTGTTAAAAAGGGAAGAATAAACTGTACCTGCATGAGTGTAGAGATGGTTTTACACTCCTTACTTAAATGTTTAGGAATCTAATACTGAAGCAAAATGGTATTTCTTCTGGATTGCCTTTTTGGTAGTTGTTGTGGTGCGGGTTTTTTTGTTCAGCTTTGATTCAAGTAGAAATTTTGACAGAAATTATTTTCATCCCTTTCAGTGGACCCCAGTTTTGTGAATAGTAACTTAATTGGAAACCTTTGAATATATATGCCATAACCAAATGTGGTCAGGATACATATCTCTTTTACTTCCCATACGAAATGTGCTTCACTGCCCTTCCTTGTCAATTGAGTATAATGTCAGCTGTTTCCAAAACCATCAGCAACAGGTGCTTGTGACTGTATTAAGTTAATGCTTCTAGGGTTGGATGCGTTTACAGAAGGATGGGACTCATACCTGCAGAAAAGCCATAAAAAAAAGGTTTGGTTTTCGTTTTATACAAAGCGTTTAACAAGCGCCAACATACTTAACAGTCCTTCTGAAGAAATTGCATTATCTTTTCTGTTTGTCAGTGAAAACATTTTTTCTCGGGTAGCTAAGGCTGTTACTGATTCTATTGGGATGAAGCCCAATTGGGAAGACATTTTCCTATTGCCAAACCTCTTAAGTCAACAGACTGAACTTCAGCATAAAGAACATCATATTCTTCTAATGAATATTTTCTGTTTAACTCCAGCAACTCCGATGTGGCCCTATCTGCTTACCTCTTTCCCAAACTTCCCCTCCTTGTTCCTGCTATAGCCCTATCTTGGATTTTGCAGGTTGCCCTCCTCTGCCATCTCCTAGCTCTGGAGATATGTTACTTTCTTCCTTTCCCGTATCGCTTTAGTTCTGAGATCAGGTTTTACAGTATAAGTTGTAATTACAGAGGGTGGAGTTTACCAGCACAGAAGCCCTTAAGCAGACTGTGGGATGTGTGTGACAACGAAGTGTAACCGATGTACCTTGCTGCATGAGAGCTCCAACTCCAAACCAGAAACTATTTAGTAAAGTAAAATTGTTTTCCACCACATCTGAGTCTGGGTTGCACGGGTGGGGGTTATACCATTCATAAGGTGTAAACCTGTGGCAGTTAACAGAAACAATCTGTAAACATCAAATAGAATACACACAGCGGCAGCAGACCTGAACAACGCACAAAACGAGGAGATTAATGAAGAAAACATGAGAAAAGGAAACCTCAGCGGGAAGGTTGTCTGCAGGACGTCCAGCAGCTGCCTCATGCAAGCTGTGGAGCATAATGTCATGGCCTTGCTCCTAGCACAGGACTTGTGTCCTTACTCCTGTTGCTCCTTGGTCACTGCTCTCAAGGCTGGGGCTGGTGGAAGGCTTGAATCCCCCAGCACTTTGCAGCCTGTGTTGCTGGAAGGGCACAACTTCCCCAGGGCTTTGCAGCCTATACTGCTGGAGGGGGCCAGATCCCACAGCGCTTTGGTGCCTGCATTGCTCCCAGGCAGACCTTTGAAGGGGTGGGGAGGTAGCTTGAAGCCCACACCATGCTCCATGGCAGAGCTTTTGGAGAATAGTGAAGATAGAACAGCCCTCTCAAGGCAACAATTTCCAGCTTGATACTTTGATGTGGGATGCCTTCACAGAGCTGCCCTGGCAACAGGGAAAATGCCTGCCAGCAGCTGGGAAGTGATGGAGGGCAATTGCCATAGGGCCATGCGGTGTGGAAAGAATCATACAATTGCTCTCAATCTGAAGGATTCCATCCTGTTCCCCATGCACTATGCTATATATGCAAACTGCGCCCATTCTGGTCTGCAAAACGCTTGTAGGAGTTACTTTTAAGATGGTCCCTCCCCAGGGTGTCTTGCCTGCTATTGCTTCCCACTGCTGTGTGGCTCGCTGCATACTTTCTCATGAAGTTTATGATTATAGCTTTAATTGACAACGTCATGCCAATACATTTTAATTACTGTTCCAACAATATAATTAAGCATTGAATTTACGCATGGTTGCAAGCAGAGCGCCTTGCTTAGATGAAGTAAGGAACTCCGGTAGTCATGAACTTGCTAATTGAAAGTAGGCAGCTTAGGATGCCATTAGCTGGGCAATCTTACTATTACTAGCATCATAGTGATGAAAAATTGTAGCAGAAGACAGTTTTCAGACTCAAGACACAACTGTTTCACATACACCAGTTAGAAGAATCACCAAGTTGTATGTTTCAGAAAGCCTTTGCGTAGCAATGAAATGGTTCCCAGTTCAGTTTGTGCACAAGTGGGCAAAAACATGTTCCCACAGGACAGTGAGAAGATGTGCAAACAGCTGTAGGGCCTGACCAGGAGGGAGACCCCAGGCTGGGATGGGACAAAAATCTCCATCACCAAAACAGCCAAATGGTGGTTGATAGAAAGCAACAGTGAAATTCTGGCAGCAAAACTCCTTCTGCCACAGTAGAAAGACTATTATCACAACAAATGCATAGTTTAATGGGATACTAGGGTTTATATTTCCATCTTTTTTTTTTAAAAAAAAGGTGGTTTTCTTCTTGCATTTCTATTGCTGTGCTGAGCATCAAAAAGAGACTGGATTACAGCCTATTTCATCCCTCACTCACATCTGGTATTTTTTTGATCACTTCTCCTTATAAGACAAGACATACAAGGTCACCTTACCATCTTTTTCATAGGCTGTGCATGACCTTATTCACCTCATATGAATGATGGTTACCTCAGCTCTACCATCAGTGGTACAAAGAGCACAGGGAGTTTGACATAGCAATAAATGGAAATCTTGGCAGTAAATGCCTTCTTCATTCAGTGTGCTTTGGACAAGAGTTTTGTCAATCCGTAACCGTTAGTAGTGATAAAAATGTCAGTGTTTGAGTTTACAAATTATGGAACAATGACAGGGCTATGTAATACTCAAAGACAAATAAGAAATGGTTCAGCTGCTGAAAAATCTGAAGAAAGAACAGTAAAATTACCTCAGTCCATGAAGATTATTCCCAAGAATTTGTCTTCTGTTAACTGATGTCAAAACACCATTAACTGTTTAATTTACTATGGCAGTGTTAAAAAGCAGATGATTCCTGAAATTCCTAAAACCATTCTAGCCAATATTTAATGAAATTTTTTACAAATCTTGCAGAAAGCATGGCATATCTGAAGACATGAGCAGTCCTAGATGTGGACATTAAGGAAAGTTTAGCTTCTTGGCAGAAACTGAAATTTATAAAGTCTGGAGTAAATTGAGACCACACGTGAGAACTGTTTTATGTACTTCTTCAAATCACAATATAATTAGGCATTGGTTTTCGACATCAATTCAAAAAAAGCATTTATGTCAGAAAAACATATACATTCAGAAAGTGATATTAAGTATTTCACTTAACTTGTGTGTTCTTCTCTTTCCCTAGTATAGATACGTTATGAGAATGATATACTCAATATATTTAAGATGTTACAAGTCAGGTTTTTGGCTGAATATTATAAATGCGTATACCTGTAATCATGTTTAAGCCTTCTAGCCACATTTGAAAAATGAACTGAGGTCTTAAAGGTTATTCCTGCAAGTTTTGTGAATCACTGCAGCAAGTAGCCCCACCAAGGGACAGCTGCAGGACAAACTCCCAACATGTGCTGTAACAGTTAACATATATGCGAGGGATCTCTTATAAATCCTTCAACTGCAAGGACAGCAAACAAGCAAACAAACCTTCAAATTGTAATTATGGTCCACTATGAGACACAAATTTGGAGGGAAATCATGCTTCCTTAGTTAAACAGACCCTAGAACTACTGCCTTTTAGGAAGATTTGGGAGAAAAAAAAAAGAAAAAAAAAGAACACAGTGACACAGGCCAGAGCTACAGATTTACCCAAAAGCTGTGCTGTCACATGGAGCAATATCAGATGGCCAAGACTGTAAAGCAAACAGGTTTCACATGATGACCTGTGAGTACTGAGTTTCCATTTGGTTTGTTCGTGGCCATGTCTGTGAGTAGGATACGTTGCAAGCAGGCAGGGGATCCTGATGTTCATTTATTCTTCCAGCCTTAATGCCAGTGTTTGTTTGTTTGTTTTGATTTTGTTTTGTGTTTTTTTTTTTTTAATAAAAGAACTGAGGATAATTTGGGCTTTGCTTTCCATTCTGCCTGACCTGAGGTGGAGAGGATGTTTTCAGTCTTGGCACACAACTGCAATCTGTGATGATTGAGCAGATTTAACATTAGTCATGAGTGAGATCATGATTTGCGTACAGTAAGAGCTGTTATTTATGGTACAGTGAGCCACTGTAAGAGCTTGTGGGAAGCAATGACTAATTGTGTATAGTCCCATCAGTGCCAGGGAGGGATGAACTTTCTCTGTTAAATAGGGCCAACACCAATAAGTTAACCGATGAGCTCTTCTCCTCTAATTCCCTCCTTCTTCACATTCTCAGAAATTTAAAGGAAAAAGTAAATCTCACAAAGTTCTGTACTTCAGCACTGATACAGACATATGCAAACAAGTGAAGCTTTCACATAGGCTGACCTTAGAAAACTAGGTTTGTTCAGTGTACCATAGAGAATTGTATGCCCAAGGCCAGTCACTCTCAGCAGAACTATTCCTCTGAATGAAGGTTTCACAGGGCAGTGTCTTTAGGTTAGAAGAAAAGAGGGAAATGGTGGAAAAGCAGTCCATTTGATTTAGCTCACACATGTGGAAGTCAGGCAGAACGTATCAGAATGAATGATTCAGATTACTGTTATTTTGATGTTTGAATGAGGGCTATAGATGCACACACTGGAATGAACATATTATTGCTGAATTTTTAAAGTAGAATATCATTGTTTGCAATAAAAACTGCAGCATTTCCATGTTATATTTGCTATGATATGAAAGGCTGAGTTTTCAGTGATATATCCCTTCAGTTCTTATATTTCATAGTATAAATGTTTTCTCTGTCTATTTTCCCATATTAATGTAGAATATATTGCTATACATGCAAAAAAAAATGCATAATGAAAGTGGAGGAAGCATTAGTGATCCTAAGTAAAATGATCAAAATGTAAGTATCTGTGAAGCATTAATAAAAAGTCTATCTACCAGCTAAATTATGAAAAGGAAACAACTAAGGATAGGATGAGATTTAAAAGATAGAGTAGTAATGAAATTCCAATGTCATTATTTGAAGAAAGCAACAATAACTATACCAGTTAACAGAGTTTATGTTTACTGAAGAGTATAGGAAAAAAGATGTCTCAGTGACCAATTCCCTCTGACAAGTTTCTAAGTTCATTTTCTTTCATGCTTGGGTTTCTCTTGCTCAAAGCCACAGAGCAACTGACTCATGGTCCATGTTCCCTGAGGCCACAACAAGTAGCTTGTAGCTGGCTTGTGAAACCATATCAACTGTCTTGAGTTTTTAAGGTAAAGTTCAACGTTAAGGGTGTAGACTGCTCTGCTGGTCATAAAATATAATTTGGAGTATGACTGTGGACCACTGGTCCAGAAACTTTCAGGCACACTTTCAGTGCTTTGAGAACATAATAAGCTCTAATTTCTTTCAGAAAAGTGTTGTTTATTTGCTTGTTTCCTACTGTTTTTGCACTGGGAACCTGTCACTGACAGGTAGCGTAGGGTGCACCTCAGGATGGTGCTGGGAGAGAGCAATGGGTATGCAGCACCTTGCAGAACATCCCCCTGGGATCTTAGGTACATTTATCTGTATTTTCAAAGGGAAGTGAGCTGAACTAGTTAGCATCCTTCTGCAAAAATGTGTTCACATCCTCTTTCTTACCTTTCAACTGTATGCACTGTTAATGTGAAAAAAGAAGTGCTTACATGCAACTAGTATCAGCTACTTTTCAACATGCAGTTTACTGAGGTGCTGTGCACTGGCAAAGAAAGGCTGACATATTTCATCACATATTTCTCTCCATTCAGCCCTTAAGCACAGTTAAATCTTATCACATTGCAGTATGTTAAAGTGATAGCGGTGTTGATGTGTAAATACCAAGAGAATTTGTAGAACATTATATTTTAGACTGGATAAAACCCTTAGGACAGTATTAAAGCTGTTTTGCAAAGCCCATTCAACACCTATGGATGAGAGGTAGTTAATACGGATGCATCTAGAACTACATCTTTGACTTACCTTGCAATGACAAAGAGGACACAACTGACTCCGAGGCAGGCTAGGAGAACATACATCCAAATATCAGGAGAAAGAGGGTTTAAAAAAGAGAAAACACCAGGGTTTGTGCCATTGGGCTTCCGGTACAAGATACTGATTCCCAGCGTCATGAATGGCTTGGAAAAATCAATTACCTTCTCTCTTACATAAGTAATAGTGAGAGGAGCAACTGCCAGATCAGCTTTCTGAAAACACAAATGGGAAAATACTCATTCTTTTTCATGTTTTCATGCAAGAACACTATTATTCCTCCTATTTCTTCCTTTGAGTATTAAGAAAGAAATTAATTTCACTACAAAACTGAAATGTGAGACAAAAGTTAATGGTGCTAGGGTACTACTGGGTACGTGACATTCTGCTTCCTTTTTCTGCATGTGAGGGAACCTCTTGGCTTCTGTATGTGGAAGATCTGACTATACTTGGGCACTTGGCCCCTGAGGAGGCCGTGCCCCAGGGAGTTCCGTTCCTGGGAGGCTGATGTTCACAGTTTGCCACAGGGTAGATGTGCACTGCAAGTTCTGCTAGAGCTTATAACCAGAAGGTGGGCATAACCTGTGAGAGCTCAGCACCCACTGGCTCACTGCTGTCAGAGGTTCCCCCTAGCACCCAAGCACTGCCAGTTCAGGTGTATTGCTGTGATTTCTTACTCTAATCAGAGGCAGTAGGACTGATCAGTGGCTTGAAAAGCTATGAACTAATGTAAACATTTCAAGGGGACTGGCTTCTCACAAAACACTGCAGTTGAAAGGAAAATAAAAAGAGAATGATTCAATCTTACATGATCTATGAGTTCTTTGACCATCCCATTCCACTCTCCTTTGTCATTCTGGGCTCCATATTTACCATCAGAAACTAGTTTGACCTCATAGATGAAGCCCAAAATATTAGACAGCTCCTTTAGCAAATCCAGGCAGTAACCCTCAAATCTGTCATTTCCGTACAAAGGCTTGTCAGACTTCTTGTACATAACATAGGGATCTTCCTATAGAAAAACACAGAAGAAATAGCAATATAAGTGAGATTTGTTTCAAATTCTCTAAATTATGTGAATATTTTATTAATGGCTTGCAATTAGATGGATACTACTCATTTACTATGTCCATTAAAAACTGCTCTAGGTATGTTAACAAAATCATGGAATCAATTAGCGATAAGCATAAAGGCTTTAATTGTCACTGGAACAGACCATTCATAGCTCCCATGGGCTTTAATTAAAGTAGTGCTTAGCAGCTTCAGAATCAGATTCAAGATCTGTACTCTACATGGTCCCATCCTGAGGAACAGGAAGGAATACTGAAGGAGAAGCCTGAAAAATGGAAAAATAATCCTAAACAGAAGCTAAAATCTGACATTCTTCTAGGAAAAAATTTAAAGAGTTATCTTTACTGAAAAATTCTCTAGTGTTTGATAAAGCTGTGAGCTGAGCAGGCATTCAGAAGAGAAAAATGAGAACAGCATTGGTAGACTGCAAACTACTTTGTTTTCTTTTTAAAGGATTTTGGTTAGAAGTAGGTCTGGGGAAAAATCTTGCTGCAATTTAGTATGGTAAAAAGACCTCTGGCAATAGAAAAGAAGGACAGGGTGAGTTTCTCTTCTCCTAAGGGTTAGATGGAATAGACGGGGAAAAAAAAAAGTGGCATGAATGACCACAGAGAAAACATGGGGAAGGCAATTGGCTGAAAAAACATTTTCACATTTTCTATTAATCATAATAAGGACATATTTCAATCAGCCTGTCCACTGTTTTTTGCTTTCTTTAATTCCTCTTCATTTAACTCTCAGTTAAAAGAAAGGACGTACAATGACTACAAAATTGAGCATTTATGTGTGTTAATTCTTTTGGGAAAAAAAAGCATACAGCTTTCATCTCTAAAATAATGAAGAATTCTTTTGGGAAGAAAAGTACGCAGGGTTCATATCTGAAATACTGTAGCAAGCTGAATAATTTTGAAGACAGAGGTATCCCATAGTCTTTAACTGGTAGTGGTGTATTTTGAGTCCACTGTATGGCTAGATGACACCTTATGCTGTTTCTGAGTCTACTTCCAAAAATTTGCTTGAAAAAAAGAGTATTTTACCAAATTGTGTTTTAGTATGGAGGAAAGCAGCAGTGGAGTGCAGAACAGAGGTGTCACGGTGGCTGCGTAGGGCCCCATGACACAACACAAGCCATGCCTGCAACCTGTGCCATGTGTGGGGACTCCAGTTCTTCCCACCACGACTTACCAAAATGGTCGTGACAATCAGTGTCCGGTTAGCCAATGAGTCCGTGATGTTGGTCGATCTGTCCTTGTTGCTATCTGTCATGTTAAGGCCACTGTAGGAGTTCCAGACACCGATCTAGGTAGAAGAGAGGAGGTGAAAGTCTGCCCAGTCACAGTGAGCAGACTTAGTGAAATGCAGCATTTCTCTAAATGCTCATGGTCTGGTCAGTGTGCACTGGCTCTAGTCATCACAGAAAGAGACAGCAGCAGTACAAGATGCTTGAGAAGGGATATAGCTCTAGATCTGAATAAGGCAGTGACATTAAATGGTTGATCGTCACACTTAGAAAACACAGGGAATGTACTGCTCTTTCAAAAGCATGTTGAACTTGTTTCACTGTAAGACTATAAGATGTGTCAATACAGCTGTGTATTAGCCAATTTTCTACAAAAATGGAACATGTTGACTTCCTTTCCTGCTAAAAAATGTCAAACATCTATTTTTTATGGATTTTTTACTTCTTTAAATGGTAGAGTTGAAGCATACATCCAGACCCCTCTGTCTTCCAATGAAAGAGATTAAAAGCTTGAATAAATACGTTGAAGTAGATTGATGGATGCAGTGGCCTTTCGCTCCTGTTATGCCTTCATCAGGTTTAGTAAAGATTATTCTGTTATTTATTGACTACTACACATGCCAGAGCTAGCAAGGTAAGAACGTCTCACCCCCTGAACAGTATTTGTTCAGCAAATATACGTGACCAAAGGCAAAACTGATTTTTAATTTCTTTCTAACTCTGGAAACAGTGAAGAAATGTAGCATTTATTGTCTTATCTGAAGCCTGAAGAGAAAGATCTCCATTACTTCTGTGGATTTAGACTTCTACTTTAGGCTGACAGAAATTATAACCTTGGAGCTGATCTATTCAGTTAAGTATTTACTTAACAAAAATGCAGTCTGAAAGCATCTTCAGATTTTTTTACCTTTGGCTTACGTGTATACTGTGGTTGAAGGCTGCTGTGGGAAAACCTCAGGCAAGGAGCTTGCTCAGCTTGGTTTGTATTTTGGGCATGTATGGAGAGCACCAGACAGATGTCTTGGGAGACAGACGATGTCCATCCACAGAGCCATTTGCACTGCTGTGCCATTCTACCAGCGTGTTTCATCTCTACCCAAGCGAGATCAACTTTTGAATTCTTCCTCCTGGGGTTGCCCATGAAGCTGACAGGAAGCCTAAGATACACTGACTTGTCCTGTGTTCTGAAGGTCTGTGCCTGCCACCAGAAGCTCCATCATCGGAGCTAAATCAGAGCTTAATAAATAAAGACTCTTTCTTTAGTAGCTGACTGAGGTAGATAATGCTTCTCCATTGTACAGAACCCAGCAGATTAATTTGTGCCTGCTGATTATTATTTTGGGGTAATAACTATGCCATTTCATACAAATTTTGAGTTTGTGTCCCTGATTACCACTGCTCCTGTCTTCCATAACCATTTGCTCCAAAGCACACTTAGTGGGAACAGTTATGTATTTTTTATTCCTTAAGTATTTTTCAAGCATTCCCTTTGTTTCCATAATTAGATCAGGTGAGGAAACTGATCTTTAAAGTATACACAAAGTAAGATGTTGTATATTATGATACAGTTCTGTGATGATAATCTGCACCAGGAACATAGTAAATAACCAGTGCTGTTGAATTTGCACCAGGGTGCCTGAATTAATCAAAAGCTCTTCTGCTTGTTGTTACTGACTTGATTTGCTTTTATCAGCTGGCAGCAGGGAAGAGGAGAACAACCATGAAGAACATGGAACAACACAGTCACAGTGCATACAAAATACACCAGGAGAACACTCTACATCTGAAGAATAGGATGACACCACAGGTCAACCTTCATTAGAGCAATGGAGGAGGTCGGAGGGGCACTGGAAGAATGAGGCCAAGGCAGTACATCACTATGGTGAATCCAGGAGATTTATTGCAGTTTAGTGACAAGTTTGAGAGGTGTCATATGCCCTTCTCAGCAAATCTATATTCTGAACAATTACAATTCGGTTTAAATCAATTCAGCTTAACATGAAGTGCCTAGACTCAAAAGCCAGATTGGGTCAGCAGTGTTGTGCACGTCAGGTAGGATGATCTATTCACCAGGAATGAAGGAAATTGAGTCCTTTTGCCTTTGCCCCATTGATTGATATTAAAACAAAGGTACTAAGTATGTCCTTTACAAGAACAAGAAAACAGTGCTGTATTTTACACTGTACTACTCTGTAGTATTAAAAAAAACACAAAAACAAAACCTTATTTAATTGTACATGTGGGAGGGGAAATAATAAGAGCTGTGCAAAAGATATCAAAAAGATGTAATTCTGAGTGTTATAAGAAATTTTCAACTTGTGAATCCAAAATACTTTAAACATAGTAAATGCAATCATTATCTTCTCTATACAGAATAGTGACTGTGCGGTACAGGGAACTGCGGATTGTACCTCCAGCAGGGAACAGTACATGGAGCTGGTCTCTGACTCCCACTTCTGTGCCTTATCCACCAGGCAGAGACATCTTATGTCAAAAGGGAACTGAAATTAGTGAAGTAATTTAGATCTTTTATAAACAAGCTTAGTTCAGATTTCCATATGTTAGCGAATGACAGCATCCCCTTAATTATCTATATTATTTTCTATAAGGAGTTAATAACACACTTGTCAAAATTTTGAGTCAATGATGCTAGAACATTGCCTGCACAGTATGTGTTCTTGTGGGAGGCAAAAATACTCCCTGCATGTTAAAACAATCGTGTTGCTGGTGCTCATAGACACGTTGTAAATTTACCACTTTTGGTAATTCCTAAATGAATCAGAAAGGATAACTGCTGTGGAAAAGGACTGCTTCATTGCAGTCGGGAGACTCTACTCAAAGAGGGGAAAGGCACAGCTTCCAAGAAATAAAATAATAATGATGAAAAAAAGATCTTGATGAAAAATCTGACTCCTGCCAACATTTTTTTTATTAGTTAGGGCTACATTATCTCAAGTTTGGAGAAAACTTATCCTAGCAAAATAATTCACATTCTTGGATTGACTGTTGTCTCTAAACTGCAATTTGAAAGTTACTGTAAAACCCAAAGGATGAGTCTGAAGACGCAACCCAAAGGTTTTTTTTTTGCATCACCTGTCTGTGTACAAACCTTCTTCCACACTTTATATAAATGATTAGAAACCTCGCCAGCAGCCTTGGTGCAAAGAAAAATAAACAGAGTGCTTCATTAAAAATGAAAAGAGAATGAGTCTGGAGAGCTGTGTGGGAGCAATTAAGCTTGAAGTCTCAATTAACCCACAGCAAGCATCACTGAGTCAAGCCAGTGTACCTAGAGCAAGAGACAACACATCCTCCAGCTGACATGAGCTGGTAATACTCACCTTGGGGATTTGCAGACACCTGCAGTAGGTGCCCATTACAATGCACACTGGAAGACCATGCTGGCTGGCCAAGAGCAGGTCAAGATCACCCCATATCCCTCTGGGAGCCCATAGACCCTGTTGTTATCCAACATGGCCCCTGGTTGGCATTGCTGTAGTAGCACAGCCAAAAACATCCTTGGCTTTGGGTTCATTTTAGAATCAAGGAGTCCTCTCCACCCTTCCCCTTTGCATCTTCAATACAATTTGTAAGTGGTAAATAAGGGAAATAAGAACTGTTGACTTCAAATTTACTTTTCTGACGCGTGCTTCCTTGAAATTCCTCAAAGAATGTGAATCTTATTAGACATTTTTTGAATGCAGGACCAGTTTCTGGAATTGTACCATGCAGAACTTTCTCTTTTTAGCCAAAAATGATGCAATTAATTTAGTTGCCTGTTTGGCATAACTTGTAATAAGCAGCTAGAGATTTAAGGGCAAAACTACTGATCGTGTTCAAAAACAGGAAGAATTTTTAACTCTCAAAAATTCTGAGGCTATTACTCTAGCATCTGCTTTTGTCTCTCCCTCATGTCACACCTTTTAAGAGCAGTACATGTAAGTCTAAGTTTTATGTATATATGTGTATACATACATGTATATATAAACTTACCACACTAAGTTACAGTGGCAAGAAGACTGTGTGCACTTACAGTAATTACTGACATTCAGTAGTGACATTACCAGTCCAAAATTCCTATCCAATGCTTCAAAATACAAGATACACATTATTTTAAAATAATTTTTAAAATTTTAATAGCTCTGTTTCATGTCACAGTATTTTTTTTCACCCCAACTGTTGGAGATTTAAGCTGAGGAAAGTGGATTTTCCCATGCAACTGCTAAAGTAGTTTTCTGTCACTGTTTTACATAATGTCTGGTTACCTTTTCTGTTCCTTCTTCCTTGAGACTAATGATGTCCAAATCAAAATCCTTCCGTAAGCCATCAGTTTTGTTGAAGGTTATGCGCCCTGTCAGGCCATCCCACCGTGCCTGTGAAAACACAAAAACACTCTTCCATTTACCAGGATTTTCTCTAAGCCCACAACAAATATTGCATTTCAATTTAGCTGTGGAATTCAATTGCTTCTAAATACTTTCTTCTAAGTAGGCTGTTTTGTTATTTTGATTTAAAACAGCATCTTTCATTTGTTCTTTCATCTAGTTTCTCTTCAATATGTTTTGTATTTTACAAGCAGACACAAATTTGTGACAGTTTGTATATGTATTGTACTATATATAAAAAAGAACAGAGAAAATAAATTATGTATTGCATGTGCCCAGTGACATAGCAGTTTTGCAGTGCCTAAGAGAAATCAAAAAGTTTTGTCCAAGCTTCAGGGCTGAACCTCAGAGTAATGCAGTATAAAACCACCAATATCCCTGGAATGATACTATTTACCTCAGCCCAGGACCTTGGAAGTTTTCCATGAGCAACAGATAATGATTGGCAACTGGTACTGAATGGGATCCCCAGGAGGTATTCCTTGAAGGAAGGTGGCTAATCATCCCAAATCATCATGGTTTTCTATACACTTCAGTTATGCTTTTCCTAGTCTCATGTTCTAAGTGCTGCTTCTGCTACTCTGGACCTGGAAAACTGGATTTTTCCAGGAAGAGATAAACAAAAGAAGGACTGTTGTCATTATAGTTTGGTTTCTTGGGCAGGTTATGTATGAAGAAGACCCAAGTTCCCAAGTAGGTAAATGAGACGTGTTATTCCTAATAGGGATTCGTGATTCCTGCCTGAGGTCACAGATGTTGATGGCATGAGGAGGTTGGCTCAAAAAGCACGCTTTAAGGAACAAGTCACCCAGCCAGAGAGACAAAAAAAAACACAACAATTTGTAGAGTAATGTATGCACAAGTATTATGTATTTGAAGTATAGCATAAGAGTCTAGATAGCATTTTGGATGTTAGCTAAGTGAATCCATGCCTTTCCTATTTTAAACGTTAGCAGCAGGAGTAAATTAAAGTGACAGATTTTGTACATCAGCCTATAAAGCCATGATGATTCCTTGCACTGAGCTTCTTCTTTGTGGCAAGATCAGTGCCCTGAACATAAAATAAACAGAATCATAGAATATCCCAATTTGGAAGGGTCCCACAAGGATCAGCTTCAGCTCTGGGCTCCACAACATCACCACTCAATAACCAGACCATATAGCTGAGGGCATTGTGCAGAAGCCTCTTGAACTGTGGCACCTGAGGCCATGACCACTGCCCAGGGCAGTCTGCTCCATGCCCACTGGCCTCTGGTGAAGAACTTACTCCTAACCCACAGCTTGTCCCTCCCCTGAACTTCTTATGCAGTTGAAGTTTCCTGTGCCTTGTAGGCTTTCCACAAAGCTCACTTTCTTTCAAATGTGATTTATCTGTCTCACATAATCACCCTTATACCCCCAAAGTTATTGCTTAAATACAAAAGATTTCAAACTGCAGATTATTTTTATAACCTATTTTTGGGAACTCACAGATTAGATTAAATTCTTCAAAGAAAAGAATATGATAAATGATGGCAGTTTCTTCATGTGCATCAGCTGTTTAATTCTTAAATTACAAGCTTTTCCTCTGCACATTGCTATTTGCTTCATTTAATTTGTTGTAGACAGATGACATAATGAAAGATGGATTAAAAATCATATTAAGAGAACAATGTCTCTTCTTCTCATTAAATCTAAATTCCAGCTCTGAGTCCGCAAGGTTTAATCTCGGAGGCTGAGGTGCTATAACTGTGAGTCTCACACAAGTCTACAATCTAGATTAATCTAGAATTTTGTGTAAACAACTTGAGATTTCTAAGTATGGTTAAGTAATAGAAGAAAAATAAACCACAATGGAAATGATCGTTCTATGAGACTTTCCACACTATTGGCATGGGAATATGTGAAAACTTCATCTATAAACAGGGAAACACTTGAGGGTTTTGTATGCTGTTATAATAGAGCTAGCATAGGAAAAAGATAGAGGAATGCATTTTGTTATATATCTTTCATACTCTGCCTTTTTATTACTTTGACATGACCCCCATCTCCTATTTGTAAAGATGGAACATTTTTTAAAATATGATCTTTAGCTACCTATTCCTCCTCAGAGGGCAATTTGTTTCTGTGAAATGTTCACATTTATTGATTACACATCAGATGCTCTGCTTCTCTGCTAACGTGATATGATCTTCAATAAAGTAATAAAGGAGGAAATACATTAGGTTTGGAAATAGTATCAGGAACCTAGATCTCAGTCCTGCATGATAAAATGCCAGCTCACTTTTGAAAGAGGTGTTCTACTATCTCCATTAAAAAAGAACTCAACAGATGTTATGAGCTGCACAGGTGTATGCTTAAACTTCAAGGTAGCACATAAGTACATAGTCTTTGTTTACCTTAAGTGTCACTTAGACCATTAATTAATGACTTAAATTATAAACAGGAATCAGGGACTCTTTCTTGGAAGAGCTGACCTTCAATTCTGAAGTGGTTCTTTTGACCATCTTTGTGAGACATGGCCTACACAAATTTTAAATTCTATTTTTTAATAACCATATTTTTATTTATCATAGATAAAACATTTGAGTTAGAGCCCAGCAAACATAATTTAGGTTCTGACTTTGAGAGAGCTATGTTATGTGTGTCTACAGTATGGCCAGACAGATGGGTGATGTTTCTTTCCTGATCAGAAACCAAAGATTTCTTCAAGAACTAGAGAGAAGAACGAGCTAAGAAACGTGCTGTCAATCCTGGGCCTTCTGCAGTCTGTGATAAAACTTCCCAGCTTTTAATATGATATGCATCCTAAGGCATAAATGCTTTTTGCCTGCAAAGAAACTGTAATGTATCAATTGCTTGGAAATCATATTTGTATGCCACGTCTAGGTGCCTGTCAGTTAAATCGAGTATGAGAGTGCCTATTAGTTATCATGTTTAGACAAACAGAACAGGCAGCAGTTGCACAGTTCTCAGATGCAATTAATGACTAGAAATGAAGCAGAAATTTTGGAATGGCCAGAAACTGCATGACTGCTAAACATAGCAATGAAATTTCATGCTTTTATATGCAAGATTTATAGCAGTTTTAATGTTTCTAGTTCCACTCCATGTTAAATGTTACAGGATATAATAAAAGTTGAATCGGAACTTAATCAGGTAATTCATCAAAAGAAATTGCCTTTTTACACTCTGTCCTTGCTTTAATATTGTGGAACTAAGGGCACAATTTGATACTTTCACAGAGGGAATGTATTCTTTTTTTTTTTAGCATAACTTTGAGTACAGCCTTCAGATTAATTAAAAAAATGTGATTTTCAGTCGCTTTGTTTTTAACGTCCTTTGCTTGTCTTTGATCCTGTTTTTGCAAGGTTGCAGGCTGCCTCTGACAACAGAGCTCCAATGAGACACTGCTCTGCTTGTTCAAAAGTTTTGTTCACAGCAGTAGAGTACTTCAGTGTTTAGATGAGGTTCAAAATAAAAACTCACAACCTCCAATACTGTATCTTTTCAGATAATTATGGTTCCTACTTCTAAGATATAAATATTTGATTACTTCCTACTTGTTCATTAAACAAAATGGAGAATTAACCCAGTATGTTAGTTTCAGCTACTAGTCAAGAAGCAAACCACACAGGACCTTCAGATAGTCAGACTCTTTCTTACTAAACACAGGGAAGGCAGTGGATAGACGAAATTAAATCTAAATTTCCTACAGCTGCATGTGCAGTCCTCTCTAAAAGCTGTCAGGTACTTGAAAAGGCAAAATGCTCGAAGAAATCAAATAAATAAATAGAAAATTTCACAGTTTCAGTTAATTTAGAAGATTAAGATTATGGATAAACTACAAAATGACATCTGGATTTAAACGTATAAATCACAGTATTGGTTTCTATATTAATATACGAATGAAAAATTCTAATAAATAGAGATTAGAGTGATTCAGCTTCTAAGGGCAAACATTCCAGAAGCTTGCTATCAATTCACACAACCATCATATGTTCTTTATATCAATTTCCACTTCATCATCAAGAGTCAATTATTACATTTCAGCCAAAGCCAATCAATGGCTCATTTCAGCTACAACCAAACTCACTAAAGCAACAGGTGCATTTCAGGTTCCCTTTATTTCATCTCCAGTAGACCTCACAGATATTCTGATTTCTGTTAGCAAGACATAACTAGATCAGTAAATCATAATGCCTAGTGTACACAATGCATGGATTGAATAAATATTCATTTTTATGATATATCCATAATGGGATATAGACAGTTTTGCCAATGCTGTATTGCAATACACAAAAATATCAATCTTTCTCAGACAAATTGATTACCTTTATATGATCTTATTTTTTCCTACTCGATAGATGTGTATCCAAATATTTTATTTAACTATTTATCTCTCTGTGGCATATTTACTCTTTCCAAGTCCAGTGTTGAAGTGATAGACGGTTAATTCACATACAATTCAGATTAGAGCATTCTATTTTCTTCAATGTCATTTTAAAAGCATTCAAAGTGTCCTGGGACACATGTTGTGCACATACAAAAGTGCACAATCTTATTCTAAATTTCTAAAATGTTATGTTTAATAATGTTTCATCATGTGCATACATTTTCTCCCTTCTACTAATATTCCACTTATTCCAATGACCTGTAAAATAAAAGTTTTTCTGAACTGGTTCTTTGAACCTTCACTTGCAATTAATCAAGCAATCTCTTTAGAGTTTCAAACTCAAGTTTTAGACTTTGAATATGATTTAGCTTCCAGTTTAATAGTTTCCAGTGTTCAGAAGATAAGATTCCTCCCCATTTTGAAGACGTCTGGAACTATGTTAGCAGAAAGCATCTGAGGCATATGTATGCACCTTCATATACATATAAAACTGAAGATATCACTTCTAGATGTGTACATAATTGATCTACATTAAACTGTTATAAGGAAAACCAATTATAACTTTTTTTTTTTTTTTTAAGATATAGACAAAAGGAGGAGTTGATAAAACTTCTGAGTGAAAAGCTTTTTTAGAGTGGTATTATTGAGGAAAATAAACTGTTCTGTTGTTAAGCTCCAAAGAACCAGGTTCAAACTTGGCTTGTGGTAGGTATTCTGACACTTTGCATCCACCAGAAACCTGAAAGTCAACTTGTTGAAATTTATGAGTTGCTCTTGGTCCCATTGTTTGAGCCTGTCTAGCTTTCTGTGGATGGCATCCAGCCTCTTGGGTGTGTCAACCACACCCCACAGTTCGGTGTCATTCACAGACTTGCAAAGAGCATGCTCAATCCTACTCAGTGGGGGAGTGTTGTCATTCTCTGAGGAACACCACTTGTCACTGATCTCCATCCAGACACTGAGCCACTCTACTCTCTGAGTATGATCTCATAACCAGTTTCTCATCCATCAAATCCATATCTTTCCAATTTGGAGAGAAGAATGTTATGGAGGACTATGTCAAAGGCCACACTCAAGTCCAGACAGATGACATCAGTGGCTCTTCCGTTGTCCACAGATACAGTTACAGTATCACAAAAAACCACAAAGTTGGAGATAAAGGAACAAGATTGATGGTTTAAGAATCATTATCAACAATTAATGCACTTTTAGTGAGGTCATGAATTCTGTTACTTGGTAGAAAAGAATATGACAGTGAGTGAACTCCTTTACTCATGTAACTCTGAACTTTTACTTCCCAACAACAAAATCAGGTATCTGAGTGGTCTGTAAATTTTCTCATGTAGCTTCATGCTCTCAATACCATGGTTCACTTTTCTACAGATGAACTATCCAATCAAAATGCTAATGACTAGGAAAACTCTCTTTTAATTCTTTCATTTTTTTCCTTTTGGAAGAGAACATTCTTGCTGTGTTAGAATAGCAGACAGCTGATAGATTTAAGAGATAGTGCTATTGCTTCTAGTTGCATAGGAAATCATAATAAATGTGCTCTGAGCCACACATGAACTTGTCAGCTCTTACAATTAATCCTCTCATTAACAGAGATTCTCAAGGATTAAGGAATACAGTGATTTAGTGTATGACTTTGCCATTATCCTGGTCCAAATCCAGTGTAACAGCAGCAACAAAAGTAGTTTCAGCATTCCCCACTGCAGAGTGAAATTCATAATGTGCCAGAGTCTTTTTTACTCAGAAGAGTAAACCGCATTAGAATGAAAAAGAGGCAGTGTAGGAGGGCTTGTTCTTAGGAAGGAGTTTAGGCAGCTATTATAAGACTGAGCACATCCTTGTCTAGAAACAAGAGATAAATGGGGGGATGAATAGAGATGAGGGATTTCATAGGAAAGAGGTTTCTATGAACTGTTCAAGACCAATTTTTTCCAGAGCAATGGCTGAGCTTAATGACTTTCAGGTAGTCATATGAAAGGCTTTCGTTATTATGTATTTGACAAACAAACTGAACATTTGAGGATGACAGTGTAGGTGGATTAATTTCAGGACCTATGTTTGAAATGCCTTTGAGTTCCATTAAAGTTTACACTTACCAAACTGCTTTCTAACAATACCAGAGGTGAGGGAGTGAGGGTAAAAGATCAGAAGGGAATGTTAAATCTTGCCTTCCTGGTAGAAGCAGTGTTTATTTTATGCTAAACAAATGTGACTGTCACTAAAAGTGGCTGTGTGGTATTACTGATGTCTCCGAACTTGGAAAACAACTTCACACTATTATGGTAACAGGGGATAGGACTGCCATGTAAGATATACTGATTGTACAGTCGAGGAAGTATGGGGAGATCCTGTTCCACATAGCTAACAGCCTGAACACATTAACTAGACAAGAGCCATTATACATCTTCTACAGATGAGAATTACAGCTTTTCCACCTACAGAGCTTCTTCACCTAGATTTCAGGCACTGTCACTTTTGTTTTAGAGCAAAGTGAAACTACATGTGTAGACGGTGATGAGCCTGATCTTGTCTGTGCCTTGAAAGTGCCTACAAAGCGATGGTCTGCTTTTCTGTTTCAGGTAACTGAGGCATGATTATTGGAGCTTGCTAAAAATTATTTGCTTGTGGTTACAGATAGTCCATGGCAGAACCAGGAACCAAAGTCAGAGCTTCAGTGTTCCCACCCAGCATCTTGTGTGAGAAAAATGCTCCCTGACCATGCTGCTGTTTTAATACAATGACGTTGACTCACTGAACAACAGAGAGCCCACTGAGATTTCACGTGATGCAAACTACTGTGTCATTTCCACCCAAGATAACAGAATCCAAGCAATGGAAAATATGTGAATGAGTGAGTAGGAGGCTGTGTGCTTGATGAACACATTGTTTCAATAGGAGTACACTGCTCTGAAATCTAAACCATCTGATTTAATAGTTATCTTGCAAGGTCTTTAGAGCAAAGGCTGTTGACAGTGAATTGCTCAATGGTGACATGGCCAGGGCTCTTGGGAGCTTTTCCAATACAAATAAGTTTAGGCCATGTGCTAACGCTTAAGTGGAAATATCAGTGTGGAATGAAAGAAGAGCATTTCTAGTAGGCTAGAACAGAAAATATGTTCAAAAAATTTTGATTTTGCATATCACAAAATTCTCCATATATTCAGATAAGAAGAGTTCATAGAAATTCTTGCTCACTTTTCAAACAAATGTACTTTCTAGGCAATACTTGAAAAAGTAAAAATTGAGTGGAAGAGAATATAATCTTTTCATCAGATTTCTTGTTTTGATTCTAGGCATCATAGTACCAGGGACTCACTGATAATTTTTATCTATTCCATACATATTTATTCTTACTATGCAAGTTGCAGAACTATTATTTTGTTATTTATGTGTGCATACATCATTGCATAACTTTTAAATTAATTGATTTTACACTCAAAATTTGATTTCAGAAGATAAATGTTTCCTGGCATTAATCTCAGCAATACATTATCTTTATGAAAAGTTGACTTGTATTATCTAATAAATCATCATTGGGTGAAAGTCTTGCAGTTGTTTTGTTTGCTCTTTCAATTAAGAGTTTCCAGTTAAAAGTAACAGACTGTAGTAGGCTCATAACAGAATTTTTTCTCTTACTTTATGAGCAATAAATAAGTTTTTAAGAAGTAAAATGAATATAAATGTTTAATATCAAATTATCTGGTGAGAGGAGTCCTAGCTGTGGGGTAAATAACTCCCAAGGATGGTACTTCACAAAGAAATAGTATAGATGATGGAATATTTTGAGTAGTTCTATATAGATAGTATACAAATAATACAAAAGAGAGGATGGCTCACCTTCAGGATGACAAGGCTCACAGGGGACTCCACATGGGAGGGATCTCTGAGAAGAGATTCTTCCCTGGTGGTGGTCAGCCCTTAAATGGGGTTTGGGAGAGGTGGAGCCAGGCTCCAAGCAAGTCCAGTTGACTGACATGCAGATCTATCCTCAAGCACCTGGGTAGATGGAGGTTCTTTGGTTTCCTAACAGTCAGAAGACCATCCTGTCCACCTCTTCTTTGTGTCTGTAGGTTTTTTTGTCTCATGAGAATACTCTCGCATTGTGATAGTAATAAATAATTTGATGGTAATAAATTTTTGTGAAACAAAAACAATACTGCCTTCTCTTGAAAATAATTTTTGCTTCTTTGTTTGGAGATGCTGCAAATTTTAGCAAAAAACAATAATGAACATCTTCCCTAGTTGATTACTTTCCTTTCTGTTTCACTTTAAATTCATGTTTTTCTAGAGGAAAGTCTTCAATTTCTTCTTCTTCCAGTAGTGTTCTATGTTTGTTTTAGATTAAGTTAGCTATCATTAAGAATCCCCTGAAAATTACACCCTTGAGATGATAAAAATTAATCAAGACTCTGAGTGTTCCCACCATTCTCCAAAAGCACTGGTGGTTGTGACGCCTTCAACTCAGTCAGTTCTGGCTTCGATTTCCTTCATCAGGACTTCCAATGAAATCTATCAGTCCAGAGGAAAGACAGAGGAAGTTTCTAAATTGTCTGAAAAATCTCAGCACAAGTGAGGAAGACATGCATCTGGACTTGGAGGCAAGTATGTATTAGAGGTTAGCTGATGTTTGAAAGGCAAGTACATGTTAGAGGTTAGCTAATGCTCTGAAACATCTTCATTTTGAAGAATTATTGCAAATCAGTTTGACCATAAACTTGAAAGAAATACAGCCATGGAAGAAGTCCTGGTATAACCAGATCCACATACATTGTTGCTTTCTGTGCACATTAGTATACCTGAAGAGATGGTTTTGTTCAGTGGGTTATCAAGAATTTTCTTTTCCTTGTGGTGTAGGTTTTCTTTGATATTTCTGTGGCAACTGAAAAGTTAATATAGGCTCCTTTTTCCCAGTCTTCCAAACTGTGCTGATGGTGAGGCCTCTATCACAGCAGAGGAAGGCTTATTTGCATAAATGCTTTGAGTTTGGAAGGAAAATTTCCAGGAGTTATATTATTCTGGATATATATCTTTTTCTTCTTACAGAAGGAAAAAACATGACATGGAAATATTTATAGCCAGTGTAACTAGAATGTAGAGTAACACACTCTGAGTTACTGTCATGATTTCAAAAAGCTGGCAAAATTACAACGTAAGATGATAAAGATGGCCTTGTTGGATAATCTCATTGCTTGCTGTTGAGTCTATTTACTGTCTTCTTGTACAGAGAAAGACTGGATACATTACTATTATTTATTAATTTTATTGTTGAAGCAGAATTTCTTCCACAGGCTACAGACAGTGCTTTAAAAACTACAGAATGTATCCAACATTTAGAATATTCTTTCCCTGTAAGAATAACTTAACCTCCCATTTTACACCTTTATAAAGGAAAACTGATGTAGTATTTTAGACAAACTTCTTCACAGACTGGATGTGGTCAGTGGGCATGGTGGGGGTGGGCTGACATGGACATGGTGGGTGTGGGACTAGGTGATCTTCCTGATCTTTTTCAATCTTAATGATTCTATGATTCCTAAGAATTCCCTTTTTCCAATGTGTTATTGATGGTGATGTTGTTTTTAATAATGTATTACCACCAAAAGAGGCCTGCATGTAATTATTTGGTGTGGAACATAGATGTATTGCTCTTACTCCTGGTCTCCACTGACCAGCTATGCTTCAAACATGCGCTGTCATCAACAAACAGAAGCTGAAATACAGATATAAATTGTTCAGATTTTTTTTTAAATCTTTGAGATTTGTGAGTGTGATTCTCTTTGAGAGGATTTAATAAAGATACTCAAGATAAAGTCTGCATCTGTATCTTCTGAAATTCTTCTCCATAAAGTTGTTCTTTCAGTTCCTTCTGAATTTGACTGAGGGTTGCTCACACTGGTTTACAAGATAATTGAATAAAAATCAATAGACAATTGTTACTGTGGAACTTAATTCATGATTTAAAGGGGACATGACCAGGGAATTCAATCATTTGATTGTGAAAAATTGTTTTATGTTTACGTACATTTTCCCCTCAGGAAAGGTGGAATCAGTCTTTGTCTCTTATTCCCTCTCTGAAGAGAGAGAATGACCTTATTTCTCTTTCTGGACATGGGCAAAATTTGCTCCCTGTAAATGCTTCTGCAAGGCCTAAAATATTAAAATATCATTTAGATATCAATGACATTAAGTCACTGAGAGAGACAAGATTATGACAAGGATTTATTTTTCATTAAAAAGATCTTCCTGAGCTACTATAGAACAATTTTGATCCTAAACAGGTATTTTATGTATAAAAGCCTCCATAATGAGAACTACTGGATGACCTCTCTGGCCTCAAAACTGTCCTCAAGTTGAAGGAACTTTAGGCAGGATTGCTTTTTTGTACAATTTTGTAAATGGTTCCTATAATCAACAATAGCTCATGAGATCTTTAGAGAATAGAGGATTACTCTTTCTGTCACTGTAATTATTGTCTAACTTCAGACATATTTTCTTTTGCTTTTCTCTCATAGGCCTACTAATAGTGCATAAGTCTTGGTAATTAGGAAAAACAGGCAGTTGTTCTCATACTGCTTTTACCTGGTACACTTAACTGAAGTCATTAGGCCACTGGAGGAGTATTCACACATTACAATACAATATAGTTTGGCTTCATATACTCTGAAAATTCAGAAACCAACTCCAATGAGCTTGCATTCACACCAGCATAAACTAGGAGCTATTTTGTCACAGAAGTATCTGCTTACTGAAAGAAGCTAGCTCCTTTTCCTAAGGACCAGGTATGGCATTTGACTTTGATTTCCCAACATGATAGTGACAGGCTTAAAAATTTTAATTTGCCCTCTGGAGAGCTAAGAGCCTTTCTATCTTATCTTCTGCTTATGTCCAGAATTGTTCTGAGGTCCCTTTGGTTACCAACAGTCTGGCATTTTATAGCATGGATAAATAAGAAAAGCAGTGATCTCACTTTTTTAAACACCATTAAGGTATAACGCAAAACAAAACAGAATTTAAAACAAACAAACAAACAAACAAAAAAAAAAAACAACAAACCCCAAACACATCAGTGAGCCATTCAGGTCTTACTAAGCTCTAGAACCTGCAGTACTCATTGCATGCAACCTCTTCATCTAAATGTTATTTACTGAGACCAGCACGTCTTCAGAGTGGTCTGTAAAATGGCTTCACATACTGCCAGTACCATACTAAAATCTAATATAATTAAACTGTATTTATGTGGGCACAGACCATTCTTTCTGCCAGCTTGACTTCTTCTCTCCATACCTATCCACTTGATTCCTAATTTATACAGTTCATCCCTCTTTGCTGAGCAAATCAGATCCTAGCATGAGCTTGGAACATCTAATCATATTTGCTATTTAGTTTGCAATACCTGTTATAGCCTTCAAGGGAAATAAAATACTGTGTTATTAAACCTTATCATGCAATTTTAACAACCACCTTTTTTTTGTTGTTGTTAGAAGAGAAACAGGAAGATAAGACCCTTGCTGTGTTTAAATCAGTGTTTTAGTGACCACAAAAGACACTATCTGAACAACAATCACTAATTAGCTCACATATCTCACTCCACACAAGAAAAGCCAGCTGTACATGATAAATGGGAACTGTATAGCCGCTTAACAATAAGCTTTGAATTGAATCTGCTGAGATACATCTAGCACTTCTGGCAATCCAGGACTCTTAAGCTATGTGATCAGCATCACCCAAAAGAGGTGATGTGGAAGTATGCAGGTGCATTCACTGATTACAAAGTCTTTTTGCTAACATTCAAGATCATTCTAACTCTTTTAAAAATGCACCAGAAATTGTATGAGTCATAGAATCACCAGGGTTGGAAAAGACCTGTATCACCAAGTCCAAACATGAATCAATCACTGCTGTGCTCACTAACCATGTCCCTCAATGAGTAGTGCTGCTACCTCATTTAGCTTGAGGTCAAGAAGTACAAGATCAAAAGGTTCCCATTCAGATTAAATCAGGAAGGAGAGAGAAGTTCATCCTCTGAGGTCATTTTCTTGTGTTCTACTGGTTTTGCTTACAGTCCTACCACTTCCTCCCCAAAGTAGGAGCGGGATGCAATATAGCTGAGGTCAGTATGAGTGGAAAGGTCCAGTGCTGTCTTCTGTGAGCACTCCCACAGTTGTGTCACTACTGGGAAATATTTATAAGTTTCCTTGTTACTACCAAGCCACCAGGGTGTCTCTTGTCTTTCTTATATTTTCAAGAAGAGAAGTTTATAAGGAAACCTTAAAATCCATAGAACTGTGTTTGGAAAGTAATGTGTTAATAAGTATCACTATCCACGTAGGTGAATCACCATGCTGTCGACTGATTGTGGCAACTGTAAGAAATTTACTTGGATTTGGAGAAGGTGACGATAGTTCTTGAACATGTTCTGTAGCCACCACATCTTGACTTTCAGCTTGCTCCTGAGATATTCTTGAATTCAGTTGTATGCCCCAGTGTGCTGCCACTACTTACCTAGTAACTCAACTACGGGTCCCATTCCATCTACGCAAGTACTACTGAATTTGGCTTTGAAAGGAATTTCATTGCTATGAACCAAAACTGGAGGAAATGGTGAAATATCCTTGTGAAAATCAGAAATTATGCATAATTTCCTTTTCACACTCAACTCTAAAGGAGAACCTTCCTTTTGAGATTCATATTACAGACTGGATTTTTGGAAATGAGAAGGTATTTCACCTAAAACATTTATTTTTAGAATATTTATGGATCAAGATATCCCAGTGATGAAGTCGTATGAGATGTTGCATGACCTTATGAAGCAACTTGCTTCTTTAGAAGTAGTGACTGCAGTATTTTCTGAATATTGTATTATTTAGTGATTCATTAAACAATTTGTAAAACAACCAATTTAAAGTGGTGAACTGACTCTTTCATTTTCTGGAATGTTTGTTATTGGTTTTAGAAGTTAGAAGCATCCCTAATTACCCAAGCAAAACCTATGGGAAGCCTTGTGATAAGCTTGAGATTTTATCACATCTAAGGTTTAGCAGTTTCTGTTTGAAAAAGACCAGATAAAGTTGCAACTAAAACACAGGCCACAATCTTATGTCTGTAAATCAATGTTTCTCCTCTGGGAAAGTGAGGAAAAATTGGGTGCCAGAAAACAGTACAGCATATGACAAAGACCAAGGAGCAACAACACAAGCCAGCACAGTAAAGAACAGAGGAAGGATTATGCTGGCCATGAGCAGATGGTCTACACTTACCTCTTTTATCAAATTCATAAATCTGGGTCCAAAGCGCCATGGCTTGTGTCTGTGACACTGCAGGGAGCTGACAGTCATTTGGGAGGCACGCTGGGAGGCCACTGCTACCATGTAAACTGCGTCGTACATCAGAGCCGCTTCAGTCTACATGAAAAGAAATAATAACACAGGAAGGCCTTTTAAAATATACCTCCTTGTTCCTGGCCTTCAAAACTGAGAACCACTACCCTGGGCTGGTGTTAAGGAAGAAACCACTGCTTCCTTCTTTTTGAGGTACCATAGTGATAAAGAATTTCTACATCTAAGTTTTAGCCGTCTAAGATAGTCAACATCTCTAAGATGCTGAAATCTTACTAAAATTTCTGTGTGCTTCCTGTGCATCAGTATTTCTTTTGAGAATGTACTTATTGGTTTAAAACCCTACCCAGTAAGCTCTAGACTGATACTGCACAGCCTATAAACCTTTATTAGTGATTTTTTTTTTTTTAAGAAACATCTCACCTTTACCTGCATTGCACTTTGTTGATCCAGTGCTCAAGGTAGGATTGTCTGTGTTTTCCTTAATGCATAGGCTTGTTGTAAAAATGAAGTGCTTGTATTTCTTGAAAAGGTACTGAATAATTAAGTAGGGGCCTTAAAAAAAGCAGTAACTGTAGATGAGAAAAGCTGGACACGTTTATATGAACTGCAAAGTTACACCATTTTTCATTCCTTCCCTGTGCAGCTCCCTTGGGAAATTAATAGATTTGATTCTTTGTTTCATTTACCTAAGTACATTACAACAGCATCGGTCTTACTAGCATTTGATTGCCAGCAAAAAACTCCACTGTGATCTGAATTTATCAACAAATCTTAATGTACTGCAGATGAGGAATTGCTCTTGACACGCTAGTCAGGATCTGCAGAAAACAATGCTCTCACAACATGAGCAAATTGAAAATGTTATAAGCAACAAGGCAAGTAGGAATAGACAGCAACATCTGTTCTCAGTGTCAAGTCTTAAAACAGATACTTGTTCCAAACAGACCCACTGACTAAAGGTCTGAACTCAAACCCTTCCAAGTCAGTGGAAAAATTCACATTAGCCTCAAGTCAATGGGCTTGAGAACAGACTTTTTTTTATTAAACAAGAGACATGTGCATTCAGGATTGAATTTTTCATTGGTGCTGACATCCCTGTTGGTCTATGAGGCTCTGGAAGTACTTAGTGAATATGTTTCAGTACGCACCTTGTTTTGCATTTCTATTTACTAACACCAGTGTTACTCAACATGATGCTTCCCACCTAGTTAGTATGTTGTTCAGCACTGCCCAACCTGGCAGTTTGGATCTCCTGTTTGTGTAATTTACTACTCATCCAGACTACCTTGCAGTAACTAGGAGGTTACAGTGCTTCTTCTTGTCATTTGTTTCTCTTTGTTCTTGTTATGTTTTAGTGCTTGGGATATCATTGAGAGACAAAAGGTCACCCCATTTTCTTAAGAAAAGTGCCTAAATGTTGATGCCTGTTAATTATGAGTAACAAGAAGAGGTCCAAGAGCTAGTCTTGGAATTTGTCTTTCTGATTTTGATTCTGTTTAAATTATTGCAAAAACTCAAAGATCTTCTTAGAACAAATACACCTCTGTGTGCAATTTGGGCATAAAGTAGGATGTGAACTCAAAACTTCCTTGGTTATGCTCTGTTGAACTTTGATAATCTGTGATCAGGGCAAAAAATATAGCATGAAAGGAGAAATCTTGAATTAACAGTAGGTCATGTAATCCTCACCTCCTTATAATGTGCAGATTGTCATAGCCTTATTGTCTAATGAAACACAGCAGTACTGCAGCTCTCTGTCAAACGAATAAGCAGATCTTATTATAAATACTTAAATGCTAATAGCCAGATAGGAAGATGTTTTTCTTGGTCTTTATACTGTTTCAGAGTATCAAGGACACTAAGATATTAAAGAGATGCAAAGGATAGGATAAGAGATTAGTAAAGATTTAAGTTTTCCTAAAATCCTAGTTTCTCCCCTGTTTCTGTGAACACAGTTACACTGCTAAAACAAGCAATATACATATATATAAATGCTTGAGGTAGCACATACAATGAATTTCTCTTCAGATGTTAGAATGCTTCAGAATTTTCCCTGAAATCATCTGCAATAAAGCCTACTTTGTATCACCTCTACCACCTCTATCCAACACAAGGCATATTATCTTACACCACAAAAAAAAATGGCAGCCCTCTACCCTGTAAAACTGAGTGGAGTCATATGGTCTGTGTGATTGCTCCTATTCTTTCCTTTTGCTCTTACGGGAGTGGTAGGGAAGAAATCCTAATTTTCTGACTTGATGATACCTTTCATTTATCTTTAAATTATATCTTAAAAGCCAAAGTTGCTGTAGATGATAGAAATGAAGGAAAAGGGTTCTTTTCCAATTTAGAAATGCTATTACGTGTCCACATGTACAATATCTTTCTCTGCAGGTCATAAATCCTATACCTGCTCTGAAAGTTTTTATTTCCTGTTATGTTTTTCACTCCATCCAGAACATTAACAGAGAAATGAGACAGTAGTGTATACATTTGACAACGGATGGATGGTGTAGGCTGGATGGCAGCATGACAGAGACCTGTTTCTCTTCTCCAGAGCGTGCTATAGATGCCATTGCATCACTGCAGTTGTTCACTTACTGTCATCATGCCATCAAGGAGGCCAGTCTCTGGTTTTGGTGGTGCCTGTAGACGCTCCATTGACCATTTCTCAATGACTGATGAAACATGGGGATTCTCGATGTTAAGCAGGCGAAATCCTGTCATATTGACTCCGCTGTATCTGTAGGGTTCCAGGTCCAATGCAAACAAATCCTAAACCAACATCAAGAAAATGATCAAAACCAGATGTAACATTTTTTAAGCAAAATGTTCAGAAGATACAATTAGACAAAAAATGTATTTGATTTTTAATCCAAACCTGTAGTGCTTTATTTTTAGCCCCGAGAACTCTGCCTTGCCCTCAAAACTTTGCCACAATCATTTCAGTCGTAAACTTTAACACACAAAGGTTGTGTGAAATGTACAGCAAACTATATATCACATTGTTGGAATATGAAAATCAGGTGCCTCCAACAACACTGTTTTGCAACCAAACCACAACAACTGTATCTAATTTTAATTTTTATCAGCTACAGTGCTGACAAGCCAACGCGAAGAATTAGTTGGTCAATGTTGAGCTTATTTCTGAACTCTGGGAAGGAAAACTCCAGGAGATTTCAAGAGCAATACACTTTTTTCTGCTTATGAACCCCATTTTTCTTCTGTCTTGCCTGCTTCAGTGACTTGCTGCCAGCATGCCTAATGGCCACGTCAGGCTAGTGCACAGTAACTGCATGCACTGCAGTGCTCAGTGTTTACAGGAAAATAATGGACATTCTAAATGGCATAACTATGTGGCAAATACCACAGCTAGATTTATTAAGCACTGGCAAGATGATAACTGCTTTTCTAAGCCTGAAGGCTTTTTCTTTTTTTTTCTTCTTTTTTTTTTTTTATTTTTTGCTGATCTGGGAAAGCTGGTAAAATGACAAATATGCTGATCATGGTTTAATACAACAGTAGCTGTGAAAATATGAAAATTTATACCACAATGCACAGATACCATCAACAGCCCTTACTACTTTTATTAATGTATTTAATGCTCCATACTATCTCATGCCTATAGTTTTTCTTCGTTATCATTTTATGGTAGATTCATGGCTATTGTATAGAACAGTATGGTCTACAGTAAACCCTATATTTTCACATTTTCCCTAATGTTAAAATGGGCTCAAAGAGAGCTATTTCAAGCTACTACTTAATTTCCAAACATTCTTTTCTGACTATTGAATTGACCCTTGGATTCAGAATGAATTTTCACTTCCATATGAAACTTCTTATGGAAAGGAAGTGAAGTATATGCTGATGCACAGAACTGACACAGTCCAACTTTCTAGGATTGTTCTAGAAATACTGGTGCTTGGCTGTCTTCCTACAATGCAAGTCTACAATGTAAATAGATCTTTAGCGCTGACTCAGTTATATGTAGTACATGTGTTAAAATTAACATTTTTACTATAAAAGAAAACAGCATTTTTCTTTTACTTTCAAACAACCCAAGAGAAATTTAGAAATACATGATTTTCTTCTTTTGTGAGTAAAGTAGTTAATTAGTAAGAATTATATAATAATTATTTGTCTGACAGTTGCTAAAACAAAGCACACACTTTCATCTCTGAATTACTCTTTTCTTATAACACTGTACCCAACCAAAACAGCTTGGAGGGACAGGGTCAGTGCAGTTGAGCCTCTTCAACCAGATAAAAATTAGGTGATGCTTTTTAAGCTAAGAACTGACTGAAGAGCAAGCTCACACGCTGTGCTGGATGAGGGCTGTACCACACTGCCTGCAGAAGGCTTGGCCTCAGCTTTGCTGCAAAGCCATTCATTCATTATTTCATACTTTATTCAAAGCCATTTGTTCATTACTTTGTACTCTGATCCATCTTTACCAATGACTGCACCTTATATGTAATACTGAAGTTGTATTAAGTTGTATTTCCGTTGTATTTCCATTGTATTAAGGTGTTGGCTAGCCCTACTGATACTGAAAAATTTGTGATAGAGCAAGGGGTGTTAGTACTCATTCTCCAGGAAATTCCTTGAGTAATTGCAAAACAAAAGGGAAAGGAAAACTTTCTAGCTAACTTCTCTGAAATGGAAAAAAATCATGCTCAGATCTTCATCATTTCTTACCAGTGTTGTAAAAAAGTAGTGGTAGTATTCAGTCATCATTCCCATGGAGAGAATCTGTAGAAAGAGATTAAAAGTTGAGTGTATTTTACATTGGATGCCTTCATTATACTAAAAAGCATGTGTTAATGTGGAACAGTACCATACAATTTATAAAAGGTTGATTAATACAATAAAGTCTACATTTCTCTTCAGGAGCAAAAAATATTATTTTTATATTCAGATGAGGTGAGTTTTTTCACCTCTGCTCAGAAAAGAGATGAAAGATTAAAAAACTTCTAGGACAAGAAAAATGACTGATAGTTACAAGGAACTGGTTTTTTTTAAGGTGAAATTATTTAGTTTGCAGTTTAGAAATGCTAACATGAATTTGATTAGACATAATAAAATTATGTCTAATCAAATTCATGTTATGATATATAATGTTATAATAAAATGCTATAAGCTATAAGACAGCTTATAGCAGTGGGCCAGATGCAGACCTCTGGAGGGATGTGGTTTTTCTATAGCCCCTTTACAAATTGCTGAAAATGCTTGAATGAAGCCACCCCTACAACATCTTATGGGATGCTCTGCAGTTCCAGCCTGGCATCACCTACTCTTATGGCCACATCTACGCACACTGCTATGGTGACGCAAGCATATTGTCCTTTTTTGGGACTGTGTGAAGTGGAGGAATAGCTGTGAGCTGTGTTTAACCAGTGGAAAATTCATCACCACTACAGAAATACAGGGAAAGGTTAAATGTTATTCAGTCTGGATCACAGTAAAGTAAGCGTGTGCTATTAATAGTATTTTAGAATGCTTTTAGCAGTGCCTGGATAGTTACTTGAAAGACAGAAGAAAATGATCTGATATGGCTTGCCAAAATTCTTTCATAGTAGAAGCCTGTTTGATTGTGTATGGAAATTCCTCATATAAAGAAAGGGAAGAACCTTAACTTTCTAAGCTGCAGAAGATAATAAAACAGCTCAGTGTTAATCACAAACAACCAATCCATTTCCAGGCACTAAAAATCAAGCCAGAAGGCAAGTATTTTACTGAAACACTCAATTGAATTTACATGTCAAAATTGCCTTTTTTATTTCTTATTTTATTAATCCTCTTGTATTGCATTTCTTAGAGTTGTTTTATTATCTGGAAAAGTCAGCAGCCTAGCAACCCTGGAGACAGATGTTCCTTCCCTTTTTATGCACATAAAATTATATATTGTGGCATCAGTGAACACCTCTGCATGCTGTGTTTCCTTGCTGACTTATAGAATCTGAGAATGAATTAGGTTGGAAGGATCCTTAAAGATCACTGAGCTCCAACCCTCTGCTATGGGCAGGGTCATGGCTAGACTCAGTTCTGCTTCCTGAACCAGCTCTCCATCTGTGACTGTGGTTCCTGCTACTGAAGGAGGTGCCAGGCAGGACTTCTGTGATACAGGTTTCTTTTTAGTTGGAAGTGTACTGAAATAATCCAATGATTTCATATGGGACACAGGGCAACTGCTAGGTAATAATGATTCAAACATGTCTTGAACACAGGTACACCTCTGGATGCCTAGATTTACTTGATTCTGAGTCTCACTGTCAGCTTATGGTACTACATTATTAATAAGATAATAAGATTATAGTAATAAACTTTACAATAAGATTACACTAATAAATGCACAGAATGGTTACAAGTACCCAGATTTAAATTATTTATTCATTAAAGTTTTAGTTCTTATCTTGAGATACAAAGTCTGACTTTGCATTTCTGTTAATAGAAAGTATGAAGTCCAATCTGTTAATAGAAAGTATGAAGTCCAATCTTCCTGTATAGAAATAGTAAGACAATAGAGGATCAGGACAATGCTAAGTCATATAATATCTTTAAATACAACTTTAACTAGAAAAATATATTAGCTTGAATGATTATCAAGTGTATAGCCTGGGTGTTTGGGAAGAATTACTTACTTTGTGCAGCTGTAGCTACACAGCTCCTGGCTATATAGTTAGTTAATCCAAGGTAGCCCAGTTATTATTTTCCTCACACATCCAAGGGCCTGAGAGACAGGTGTGTTTGCCTCCTGAACACATTTTTGATTAATTTTTTTTTTTTTTTGAGAATATTGATTCCCAAATAAAAGCACTATAAACTGAGAAAGCAGTGCACACACACGCCTCTGAATAATAATGATTTAAAAAGTCATGCTACAGAACGACATCTGAAAACAAAGCAGAACTCCTGACAAACAAGGACAATTACATGCAATAAATTGGATTTGATCAATAATGTTATCTGCCATATGCAAGACAGGTTCCCAATGGAGGTGTTCACGAGCCATGTGGATGAGGTACTGGGGGACATGGGTAGTGGGCTGATGGTTAGACTAGGTGATCTTAGTGATAATTTCCAGCTTTAATGGTACTATAATGGCCAGCAATGGAAGAATGCCATGGATTTGGAAATGACCTGGATTTAATGGTGCCATGAGAGAGGCTTGCTCAAGTTCTTCCAAAGAAAACATTGCAGTCTACCAGGAAAGCTCAACCAATATGTCACTTTTATAATTTTTGTATTAGCAATGACTCAATTAAGATGTGAAGCTACAAATAGCTGGAAGGGAGCTTGTAAGTGACATGCACACAGTAATAATGTCCTTTTTTTTTAAGGAATAATTGTTGATGCTCGATATGTATCAGGCAGGGCCCTGATCTTCTTCCAAGCTCTCTCACTTAGCACTGATCACAAGAACAGACTTCACTGGTTGTCCCCCCCACAGCAATCATTAGCAATGATAATTAATTAACAGGTTCATAGCACTTAGACTTTATTGTAATTTGTGAACTAGATTTGTAGATTGACGTAAGTAAGGTTATTTCATTCATGTTTCTGAGAGTCTTTGCAATAATAACCTATTTTTCATAATGCCTAATTCCCAGTGAATTGACAGATTTCATGACTATATTGAGAGTTAACTCTGAAGGATTGTATTAGGAAAACAGGAGATGAAGACAAGTATAAGAAACAGCAGGAGGGATGTTAGCTACCATCCTGAGGACCCCTAAGCATCACCTTGCTGACTCAGATGCTCCCATTAGTGTAATTAGAAGTACTGTACCTGTGTGCTCCCAGCAGCAAGGGCTCATTTTCTGCAACATAGTAGATATGGGGACAGCAGTTTCCAGGAACTACTGTGAGACAGGCAGTAAGTATGATGGGAGCAAAGAACCCTTTTAGGTTGAGAAACCTCTGAAGAACCTGGCAAAGCAGCTGCACAGGCTCTTCCTACTGAGCTTCTCCACTACAGAAAATGAGCAGAACAGCTCAGGTGAGAGACAGGAAATCAAAAGTTTGGTTTATATGTATATAGTTGCTCATAAGAAATTAGAATGAAATTTCATTGCATTCTCCTGTTAAATAATTGCATGCAATTATATAAATAATTATGCATCTATTTAAATACTCTTATTTAAGTAATAGCAGCTTTTACTTTCCGTGGAACTTAGATGAATGTAAACTGGCAAAACCATGATAAAATGCTCTGTATTCTCCTTGCAGGTCTTCTTCCCACACAGACTTATATGAAATCCGTTCTTCAGCCAACTTCAGGTGTAGGTTACTGTAGCAAATATAATAGACTTCCATCTCTAATTATCCATTTCAAATCAAAGTTTTCTACTTATATTTAGGAGACCTGTACTTTTAGCTGTGGGTCATGAACTGCAATGTGAATCTGAACAACTATCAATGGTCAAAACCTATATGTTAAGTGGGCAATGACTGGATCAAAAATGTCATCTGGTTTGGATTGGACCAGGCTCTTTTCAGTAGTGCCCAAAGATAGAACAAGGGGCAATAGGCACAAAGTGGAACACAAACTCCATTGAATGTGAAGAAAAAATGTACTGTGAGAGTGACAGAGCACTGGAACAGGCTGCCCAGAGAAGTGGTGGAATATCCATCTCTGGAGATATTTAAAACACACCTGGATGCTTCCCTGTGTGACCTGCTGTAGGGAACCTGCTGTAGCAGGAGTGTTGATGTTGGACTTGGTGGTGTCCAGAGGCCTCTTCCAACTCCTGTGATTCTGTGATTCTGTAATCTCTTATGTTTGTAAATCAACTTGGGTGCCTTGTTATTGGCTTGCATTGTATGTATCTCAGCTCTAACTTGATTATTCATCTTGTTAAAAAAATAATAAATTAAATAAAAAAAAAAACATAATTATTTCCTCATTTAGAGGTGGTCTTAGTCTTGAAGGCAGGCTGGAACCACAACGATGGGAAAGAGTATTAGTGGGAACTGCATCAGATACTTTACTCACTTTTATTTTGCATTTTTCTCACTCATGCTATTGTTCAATTTCATGAACATTAAATGAATGCATTTCATTATCCAATTAATTAGTACTGTTTTCTAGGATCAGCAATATATGCCATAATGAATAAAAGACCCTATGCCTCATGGCTTCTTAAATGTTCAGCATAAAGGTTTATATTGTCATTGCAGTGCTTCCCTGGACTCAGTGTGGGTAGCTTTAAACTGAATGTGACGACTCACTGGAAACCTCCCATTTAACCTGTGTCTTGCTCAGTCACCGCAGTGGGCCAGCCTGAAATGGTGTAATGTTTCTTCAACACGAGCATAAACCACATCAGGATTTCTCAGGAGAGCAAAGCTGTGGTATGAGAGGGAAGAGAAGCAGTGAAATGAGATTCTCTGCCTCTCACCCTGTGCTATGGGGGCATCTGGGAGGACCTGCCAGAGATGTTCCTCTAGCATCAATGAGAACATAGCTTTTTCTCAGCAGATTGTCATTTTCACCCTCCCTGCCAGCCTACTGGAAGGATCACATTCAAGAACTGGAGTTTTATGTTCTCTATATAATCATATTTATTACTATACTTGGAATGCATACTACAAATACACTTATTTTTTGTACTCCTGTAAGAACCAAATTAGTTATTTTGCTCTTTGTCTTTCAAGTGATGAAAGCAAACATGGAAGTCTTGATAAAATGATTCATGAGTATCTCAAACCTGATCAAATATGATTTTCATTCAATAAAATTATTTAAAACTGTGGAGGAAGGAGTAGATAATATAAGGTGAGTAGCAATGTGATTTAAGAGCAGTAATATCTATGCCAACTACTGGTGTATTAGAAGAATAAATTAAAGGTTAACAGTAACAACTTAACCTCTTGAACTGACTTCCTCATATAAAAAGGCAAAATCAAACAAAATATATTAAGTGCAGTAGTAAGAACATTTTGGAAGATTTGCACATAAAGCAGGTTGCTATTTTCAATAGCTAGATTTAACTGACTTGTGCAGTTACTTCCAAGTCTAGACAGGAACTAAATCTCTGTCCATGAAATATTTCAAGTGCTGCAAGCACCAGTTTTTTCCTAAGAAAGTGTTGCTAAATTCCTCATGTAAATGTCTCAATTCTGTTATTTCAGGCATTTTTGAAGGGTACTATATTACCTCACACTATCTCAGGGAAGTTTGTTTTGGGGGCTTGGAAAGGCAAGACATGCTAGGCACCATTGGAACAGGATGAAGTTTACAATGTTGGTTTCTACAGATCCTGTGCTGGACCTTTGGAGAACACGGTTTTGCCCTTAGAAACTCAACTGCACTTAACTCCTGTTTTCAGCACCCAATTGGCACTAGATCTTTAAGGTTTCTTCCAACCCAAGTCATCCTATGATTCCCTACTAGTTTTTGCTGCTTGTCAGATTTCTTCAGTCTTTATGAATTTTACAGTTCCAGCAGCAAACATTTTCAAGGAGATGAGAGTCGAGACCAGCTGCAGCATCTTCCATTATCTCATTTGAAAACTGCAAGTGTAACATCTGGGCTCAAATAATGTCAGATGCCCCGATGCCTGTGGGTCACTTTGAGCTGCTGATTTGGACAGTTATCTGGCTGCCTCGTACCAGAAAACAGTGCCATGAAACTCCTTTAGGCACTGTACACCAGTCACATGAGGTTACCGTCTCTCATGAGGTAACATGGAGAGAAAAATAAGTCTAACTACTGGATAAAGCAGCAATTAATAATCACAATTTCTGCTTACTCCTTCCAGATGCCAATGATGGGAGGGCCCGGTCTCATGAAGCTGGCTGGGGATTGTGAAAGCCTGGGCCCACTGCAGCATGTCAGAGAGAAGTGAAAATGCAGTAGTTTAGGGAATAGGTTATTCAGAGGCATGTAGGCTTTGTATTTTGTTTAAATTAGGTTATTGATTCTCCTGTTATTTCGCATAGGGAAGAAGTGTGGCTTAGTGGTATTTTATTTAAAGCTGTAAATAAGCAAAAGATTGTCCCATTTAAGAGAAAGAATCTGTCTCTTATGTTCATTTGTAAACAAACACTTCAAGGAGGAAAGCACAGAGGTCACCTCCTTGTGTTCCGCACCTGATAGTGTATCAAGTCTGGACAGCACCATGTGTCCAAACACAGCTCCATACACTCACACTTCCAGGGCATCACTTCCAATGCACTGATCCTTCAATCCCAGAAAAAGCTTTAGACTTTCCTTGCTCCCCCTTCCAAAACACAAGCCATGACAGAGCCAGTGCCCCCCACTGCTGATGTGAGCAGCGCAAGCTCAGAGAGCCCTTGGTGCTGAGGCAAGGCTTGGAGGATGTGAGAGACTGCCTGCCTGGACATAGGATGTCCAAAAGAGATGGAGCCAATGCTGATACAGAGGAGAAATTCTCTGTACTTGAAGAAGGCAGAATAAGACCTGTAAGCAGGACGCAGGAACTAAGTATAAGCAATGGGGGGCACATGCTTGTTTGACTGTGCTACAGTTCTAATCTGTGGAATACTATTCCCACTCCAATTTACTGCACATTTCCACCTTCTTTATTTATCTTCTCCCACATAGGCTACTAAACTTTGACTATGTTGTTGTAAAGTAGTCAGACAAGAGAAACTTTCTTTGGGGGGCTGCTTTAGGTGACTATTGGCTCAGATTTATACACTGTCAGAAATCTTATAGAATTTAATGATGGTATGTATTATTTTTTTGTTTATTAACATTACATAATTTTCTTAAAATAATTTTAATAAGATTCTCTTCAGTATCTTGTTCTCATTCAGTGTAGAATTGTATGCAGGTTTCTGTGTGTAGTGATGTGAACGTGAATCATGGTAATCCAGGCAGCTGACCTACAATCAGATGAGCCATATGAATTTGGAGCCTTCCACACCTCCGCATTTCAGAGCTGCTTTTGACAGTGAGGAACTTCAGCATGTGAGTTATGGCTGCCAGCAGCTAGATACAGCCACAGAACTGTCTCATACAAAAGCTATTTTCCCTTTATTTCTAGCCTATATTTATGATGCCTCTGTTCCCGCAGCTCTGACCCCCAGGTGCACCTCTCTTAATTTTCTTGTTTTCTTCCGCATTGCCATCCACTATCCCCTTCAGCTCTAAAGCCATTGGAAAGCATTATCTGTATCTGCAGCCCATCTATTGTTTCCCCCGATCCATTTCCCACACAAACCGTTCTGCCACTTTGCCCTGTCTTAGTGCATCTTTTAGTACTTCCTCTTCTTTTGACATGAAGGTTATTTTATTTTATATTTTTTTTACACTCAGCCTGATGCGTTTGAAGCTCTGTGCCTCCTGCAGTGTGCCAAACATCTGCACTTTCTTCTTGCAGAGGCTGGAAAATTCATGCTGTCAGTTTAACTCTTTTCCTCCCAACTCTCATTTTGGAGCAGCTTGTTCCCGCTGTCAGGTTGTAATGCTTTTGGATAGCCCTCTGGCAAGAAGGGTAAGGGCACAGCAGCTCTCCTAACCATCCTCCCCCACATATTGCTGATTGCAGGGGGGACAGCAGCTCTTTCCCTGTGTTCCCTACACCACACCTGCATCTGAGACTATTGTAAATATATAGCTTGCACTATGAAAATCCTAAAGTACAGTACAGATCCACTTTCCTAAGAGCAATAACGTCAGAGCTCATGGGAATGGGTGTACCCCAGCTGACTTTGGACAGCATCCTGCAAGTCAGTATTGACAGGACCAAGGGTCTCCTGTGTGAGTTTCAGTCTCTGCAGATCATTACATCCAGGTTGGAAGCATTAGAGTTTAACCTTTACAGGACAGCCCTTCTTTGTGCCTTTAAATCAGTGGAACCTTTCCTGATAATCCTTTACAATCAACATTTCCCACGAAACTGACTGACAGTAACAACAAAACAAAACAAAAAATCCAAGCAAAACACTGTTCCCAGTGTACTGCTTCCTTGAGATTATTGCATATAGGTCATTGATTTGTAGGAGCCAGTGTTTTAGATTTTGATTGTCTAGAAATATATAGTAAGTGACAACAGCAGATTCTAATTTGCACCACTCTTTGTGTGCCCCTGGTAACGTCCCTGCCCATTACCATCAGGCTTTGTGGCACTTGTCCTTGCCTTGTGTGACTGTCCAGCTCACACATGTAGGTCAAGACCATGCCAACCCTTGAACAATAGCCTCTCTTCCTGTTTAAAGTACTCTTTTTTTTCTTCCAACAATGTCTCCATTCCATTTTCTTGCTGTACCAGAGTTTAAAATGTAATGAGGTGATGCCAGCAGACTACATTTTGCTTTGTTATGGGACATGAATGTAGAACTATGCTATTTTCTGCAGTGCAATAATGCCCCATTGATACTATAGTCAGAACTGAACCATATGGGCAGCCTCTCTGGAGGCAATAGTTCGATGAGAGTTAGTCTCTAAGTGCTCCAAAATGAGGCTCTTTTTTTCATTATTTATTTATTTTTTTGTGGGAGAAGTCATATGAAGTGTATTGATTAAACTAAAACAAGCTAATGCAGCAATCTTCCTAATAGATCAGAATCTGAAGTATTAAAGAAGAATGTATATTTCCTTCTAATGGATATTTAAAAAACTTGTTTTCAGACATCACAGAAGCATAGAATCATTTGAGTTGGAAGGGACCCTTAGAGGTCATCAATTCCAACCCTGCTGCAGTGAACAGGGACATCTATATCAAAACTGCTGCTCGTTCTTCTGGCTCTGTGAAGTCCTGAAATCTTCTTGAGTGATGAAATCACTGCAAGTTCTGTAGTGTCTCCTGTCTCTCAGATTAACTATTAAGGTTGACAACTTTCAGAATGCAAATTTAACATGTATTTTCACCCTATTCTTCTTACCTGCTTTAGGATTTCTGCTGCAGTTTCATGTGAGCAATCAAATATCACGTAGAATTCCTTGCCTTTCTTCATCTCCTTGAGTAAAGGCCTGGCATCTTTATTTCCAGAGGGCAGCTGACGGATTTTGATTTTAATGTTGTATCTAGAAGGGGCTTTGATGAGCTCTTGCAGGCGAATTAAACCTGAAAAATGATACACAATTATATAAAGAATCTTTTTGTGCAATGAGTATTTATCGTCACTTGCAAAGTGTCTCTTATCAGTACTAACATTTCATGTATCTAAGCTGCTATCTTCATATATGCCGAACTCTTGATTGATACAGCTTTTCCTTTTTATGATTATACTTTGCTTCAGCATCCAAATACTCTGAAATATGCTTTGAATTTGTTGACATATATGTTTGCATTGATGCAGTATTGATACTGTATATTGCAAAAGAGCAGTAGCTGGCAGCAATTTTTATCTCAGTACTGAAGAACAAGACCTTAGAATTAAGAAAATACCCTTACTAACTTTCCTGCCTAACAGTAAACATACATAGATGAGGAGAAAGAGTGGAAGGAAGCCATTCAAAGTCCAGAATCTCCACTATTCCTCACTTAGAAGCAATGGTTAGCTTAAGTGGCACTTAGAAATGATTATTCTTAATAGGCACCCATATGGCTTTCATTGTCCTCATTTCAGCATATATTGCAATACCTCAGAGAGGGGAACTTTAATTTTTTCTTATCATCAATTTAGAGAAAAAAGCTCGAGGGCATAGTGAAATTAAATGACTAGCTTAAGTTGACTCAGCAAGTCTAAAATCTTAGGAAGTATTGAAATATTTTGCGATCCAGTTCTATATCTGTAAGCACAAGAACATGATTTCCAATGCTGTCTTCAGCTGATACAAATCTACAGGGCTTATTTGAAGTCAGTGAAGCTCAACCAGTTGAAGATTTGTCCAAGTATTTAAACACAGTGCAATTCTACTAGCTAATTCAGCACTCCTATCTAATTTGTACTGTCTCCAAAAACAAACTAAGATAGTTAAGAGTTCTTTGAGGTGTGTGATTACAGCCTCTTTCTCATTACCCATGAACTTAATTTTCACACAAAAAAACTGGTGATCTCCTGCTGTGTGAAAGTAAAAGGCTGTCTTAACAATATGTGGAGAGGGAGAGAGAATATGAGCAAGGAACACTTCTTAAATAAAAGTCAAACAAATGTCTGATATGAAAAAACTCATTGCTCTCCTGCTGAGAGTGGTTATATTTTCGTCTTGTGCATGAATATCCTTGGTTCATTGATCCAGTGGCACATAGAAGGAAAAACAAAGCATCCAATTTTCTTCATATTGCTATGTTGGCTGTTGGCTTCCATAGTTGGTTTTCATTCAATTTTCTGGCAATGTTTTTTGAAAAAATAGTCTTTCCTTCTGCCTGCAGTGCCGAGTTTGTTCTTTTAGGTCTTCAAGTATCAACAATCAATATAGAATATTAAGTATTATGAGTATTTAAATGTAAATTACTGCGCACATTGTGAGATTAGTGCCTGGCTGGAAGCCAGACTGTATAAATATGAAACAATTTGAACTCATTATTATGAGGAAGGAGTGCATCCTTCCAACACTGACTAACAAGTAGGAGTTTATGTAATCTGTCTGTAGAGCTATAACTTGGTTGTATAATACATTCAAGTGTTCAACCATTGACTGCAGTGTCTCAGTCACTATACCAAATGATGACTCTAAGAGGATAAAATGAGTTTCAGGATAAGGGGAGTCCAGCATGTAAGGAATCTCTGCACTTTCAGACTGAGTATTGTTATATCTCTTTCCAGCATCAGAAACTACTTAACTCCCAGTGAGGTTTAACCGCGTGAGCAGAAGAAAAACATATTAAACTATCTGCTTCAGCCAACCAGGACTTGAACTTGTGCTTCCCATCACTTCCTACTGCCACATCAGATGAAGGCAAAGACTAATTATAGTGTACCAAAGAAGTAAAAAGAGCATTTACACATGAAAGGAAATGTAGGTGGGTTTTTTTGTTTTTGGTTTTTGGTTTTTTTTTTGGGGGGGGGTGGTCAGACAAAACCTGAATCAGTTGATTGCCTTCAGTCAAAAGCTACGAGAAAATCATCAGTGTTCTCCTCTTCCTCTTCCTCCTGATCAACAACTCCAAACCCATAAACATAATGCTACCAAGACTTTATTTGGAACATGTATTGTATGCTAAGTTCATAGTCTGGAATAATTCTCAGGTGTCAGGAATGAAGGCTTGGGAAAGCAAAGGGCTTATAGGAATCATTTTTGCTTACTGGGACCAACCAACCACCCAGTCTGTAACAGTCAGGAGGCCTCAGTGACTCTCCCTGAGGTCAGGAAAAGGACGTAGTGGATAATATGGCAAGGACTCATGAGTAACTAGGCATTTCTTCACCCTTTACAAAGTAAATGATGTGACTTAGAGAGTCTTGCAGGTCTGCACTACAGCATGAACTTCAGTACAGAAAATGCTGTAGAGTATAGCCAGGTGGAAGCTGTGGTAGCTGAGCATCAACTTCAAAGAAGCTGAAGAGCCCTATTGAGAGAAAAGGCTCAATTTAGATAATCAAACCAAAGCTGTAGGGATAGAAACTAGACCTTTAACATTAATTGTCTTGGCCTGTATTCTCTTTGGTACTCTTTCTCAGACTTTGGAACTCTTTCCCCTTTTCCTTTAGACTCAAAGTTGGGAATTGTGTTTAACATTTTTGGATTCAGTATTCTTCCAACTTATCTTTTAGTGATTTGAACATGAGTAATGGTCTTCTCTGACATGAGCAAAATGCTTAAATATGTAAAAATCTGAATATTTCATATCTTTTCACAATGTCTAAAACTGCAGCAAGTTGTGTGTGAGATACTTAGGAATTCAAATATATCTAACATGAATGCAATGTTCCAACAGGCATAATAATCATTATACACTGGAGTAATAATCATATACTACTGATGACAGTGTGTAAGTAGAAAGTGAGCTTCCCCATTTCCCCTTTCTTTTTTTTAAGTAATACATTTGTGTAGTTGATTCATTCAGACTGCAAAGTTAATGAGATGGTTTTATTGTTATGAAAGAAAATGTGTTTATAAGAAAAGCACTAGGACTAGCCAACTTTGAGCTTTTCTTTGAACGGCGCAAAAGGAGAAGGAAGCAAATGTAGTAAAAATTCTAATTTTGATCTGTGCAATCAGATTGAAATGATACGACAAAAAATATTTGGCTCCTGAGAATCTTAGAAAGCTAGGAGAGCTGGCTAACACATGAAAAAAGTCAGGGATTCTCACAGAAGATGAGGAGTTTGATGTGGTTGCCCTTCTCACGTTCTGGTAGTTTAAAATCGTTGGATTCAAGGAAGATGGACTAGATGAGTCAGAGACAAACCTGTGCTGAAGGCAGTAACATTGCTGTTGTTTGAGTTGTTGACAACAAATAAAATCATGTGTCTGTTACAGATCAATGTGCAAAATACCAGTGTACAAAACTGGGAGACTGGAAGGGATCTATTACAAACTACTAAATTAAACTAAGGAAGAAGATGGATATCCAGCTCTGGCATGCAGAAAGATAGACTATAATTTATGGTACCAAGTTTGGGAAGTGCAATGCTTGATATACAATGTGCTCTTCAGCAAGGTTTTGTTGGACTGTTTTAAAATTCCCAGAGACAATTCTTTGCCTTGCACAGGCAAGGTATTGTACTTAATATAAATTAACTCTTTTAAACTACTTAATAGACAGAATGAAGACTGATTATGGCCTAGGACTCAAATAATATAGTGAGTTATGCCTCATATGTAAAAAATGAGGTCAGTCTCAATTACAAAATATATATATATATATATTTGCTTAGGAGTTTTATTTTCCCTTAGTATTAGAAAGTTATTGGCAATAAGGAGTAAAGTGAGAATTTTAAAGAGAGATAACCATGAGATCTATGCTCAGAAGCCATTAATTTGCTATCTAGAACAATAATTTTGGCTGAAAGTTCAAGACTTTGACTGAAAGACCATATTTCAATGGCAAAGAAAGGATAGCAGTTAGAAATAAATATCAGCTATAGTGTATTTTATTGTTCTATTTATACTGAGGGCTGAGAGAGAAGAGGGTAAAAATCTGATTTACTCAACTTAGGAAAAATGAAGGAATTTTTCTAATATGACTTTGGAGTAAAATACAAGCTCTAAAGTACCGTAGGTCCCTTTGTAAGAGACTGTAAAGTTGTTTAGCGTGGTACATAAAAGAAAAAAGTTGCTAACATTTCTGCATTTGATAAGAAGCAGGATGAGTAAGTGCTTCCTATTCCAAACATAATTTTTAGTTGCAGATTTTCTAGATTTGTTTATATGAAATTTACGTATCACTGAAAGTCCTGTAGAGGTTACTAACACTCAACCATTTATTTCATAAATGTTGAAACTTTGAATAAATCATAGAGCATCTGAAATATGTACCAATGTTTTGTCAATATTAAAAAGTATGTATGAGATGATATGTAATAACTTACTCTGGTGTCAGCAGTGGACAAATTAGGAACAGAGCTGATATGGTTATAAAATGCTGAAGAGCAAAATCTTGGGTCTACAGTAAGAGACATACTGAGCTGCCAAGGGAAGGTTGCTCTGTATCACACTAAATTTCTTTGTTTGGTGTGATAGATTACGTTGATATAGGCAGCTTCTTAGATGTATAGCACTTGCTGCCTCCTAGGAGGTTCCCATCTTCATATTTCAACCTGCTCATGAAAAATTCAGAACTGTAAGATATTCATTTGCCCAATCACAAAAAGCAGATGTCAATAAAAAAGATTTATTAAACAATGAAGATCTGTGAAGGCTAGAAGTAGCTTTTTCAGAAATTTGTCATGCTCTTGTCTCTATATTCATTCCAAAATCAGCACCTGGAATAAAGTTATGGCTGAAAAAACGTTGGATTGCAAAAAACTGGCAGGATGTTAAATAGTGTTTGAGGTAAGGAGGGTAAGCAGAAGTGATTGGGATCATTTGGAAGCATGTGTTCACTGAGGTGAACTGATTTTTTATCACTGCTCTGTTCAAACCTGCATTTCTCTTTGTGGACGTGTGCATGTGGTAATGAAAGGAGTGACTACATGAGATTAGGGAAAACCTCAGCTTGGCAAACAGGCATGGCATGTGGTCTCTGTGCCAGAGGTGGCCATGATGGCATGTGGGCTCAGAGTGGTACTGTAGTGTGAAGTTTGAAAGCAGGGTTTTGAAAGCAGTCTTCAGAGTAAACCCTTAAACTGGAAGCAGGGCTGATCTGTAAACTTAGTGACAACCTCAGCATGCACCATTGGAAGTTCAGTGTTACAGCCATTAATTCATCATTTAATTAGGAATGAAGTTACTCTTCATATGCAATTAGTCTTGAAGAAAATAAACTTTGGATTTTGTTCTACTTGTAATATTAAAATGTCAAAAATGAGAGATGAGAACTAAAAAAAGCTCAAGCTAAATGGTGTCAATGTAAACCCAAACCAAAGGATATTTATATTGATCAAAGTTGACCTCTTTTCTTCCTTGACTTCATGTTAATAAGATGATTGACGATTAACTTACTTTGGAAATATCTCTGCATATTAAGCCTATTTCATATCAATCAATTTTTATAACTGAACACTTAATGTTTTGGAATACTAATTTGCTGATGGGATAGGATGAAAAAGATCTCAATTTGATTACCCATTGTTATATTTTGTCATATACTGCTAGGAAGTCAAGATAAATCCTGCTGACCTAGATCATCTTAGTATAGATGCTCAAGAAGTCTGCTGTGTTAAACACAATCTGACTTGCCTCTTCTACCTCCAGTATACACTATGAGCCTAAGGTGAGAATAGAATATTGGCATTGAAATCTACCTCTAGTATCCAGCAGGAGAGATGCTTCTTTTGTACTGTAGAATGAATGTATATAAATATAACATTTCTAGTGTTAAAATTATTGTTTACTTTTAGTTGGTTTCTGTTTCTGTTTGTCTTTTCCTAGCAGAGTTCTATTTGTCGGTTGTGGGGTTTTTTTTTTTTTTGTTTTTGTTTTTTTTTTTTTTTTTTGAGTCAGCAAACTGGCTAACTAACTCCAAACAGTGGAGTTAGTGATTCCTTCCTGTAATTAAGATTTCAGGGTTTTATCACATCAGCAGCCTATACGAAGTTCAGTCTTATCCTTTGCTTAGACCACAAAAAGCTGCATATCTCTCTAGCTGAAGTATTACTCTGTTGGCTCTATTTTCTTCATCTCAAAAGATACGACATCCCTGAGAAAATCTTTTCTGCTGCTTACAGTTTGCCCTTAAATGTAACTTAGTGCCCTGTAAAAAAAAAAGGTGGTTCTCCTTGCTTAGTATTTCCTACATTTTGATGGGAGAGCTATAGACCTCTCTGAGTCTTTAATGGTTTGCTTACTCACTGTCAGTGGTTTACAGGCTGGTTTGGTCTGGTTCCATGACAAATTGGGCAGGGGCACCCACATTTTTGTGTGGGCCTGTGGGTGCCCCTGCCCAATTTGTCATGGAACAGGCCCATACAAAAATGTGGGAAATGGGAACGGGGAAAGGGAAAAGGGAGATGGGCCTAAAAACAAAACAGTAGCAATGATCCGAGGAGGAAAGCAAATTTACTAAAATAACATATCAGAATGCAAAATAACACAATATAATACAATATAATTGGAATTGAAGCTAATAAATCAATTAAAATGAGAGAGTGTCCGAAAACCAAAGGCCTTACTCTAACACTGAAGGCAAGATGGCTAGGGAGCACCTGCTGGAACCATCTGAAATGGGAAAGGGGGGATCTCATGACCTGCCAGCAGTTTTATCTTGCCCTCTGAGCAGAAAATTGAAAAACACAAAGTAACTCAAAGTCCTCTGGGGTACGTAGTTCTTGTCCTCTAAGACAGATGTACCTGGGATTATCGGTGATCCACGGAACTGGAGCATTAACTCTTTAACTCCTGGTGCCCTACATGATGTTATGATGTGGAATACCAATAACAAAAATCATAAAACCAGAACACTTGCAAACATTTTCTTGTAAACCCAGATTATGGAGACTTAATCTGTGACAGTATTCACTGCAGGAGAGATCATACTCTCTGCAATCATGCATGTAATAATTTTTGGTGTATTATCTTGCAGGATAATACTTTTGCTTCTGTGAAAAACTTTGAAATGCAACTACATCAATGATCAGAATAGCTAATAGGTTTTTTGAAAGCAAAATCTCTTCCCAATCCAGTGAGGGAAATAGTATTCCTTACTGATTTGGGCTGTTAATACAACACATGAAATCAAGTACAGGAATAGTAAAACCTAGATAGTTAAAGATATGCAAAAGTGGCTTGTGTTGCCTTATAACATCAGTGCTCTTGCTGTTTGTGTATTGAAAAAATGAAAATCAAAGTCTCTAATAAAGTTTGAAATCCCACAAATGGGAAGAAGTTACTCTTTTATTATTATTCTCTTATTATTGTTATTTATTTATTTTCTATATGAAAAAATGGATGTTTTGCTGATATTCATTGTCTACCACTACCACTTTTCCCAAGAAGAGGTTCTTGTCATAAAGAAGGAATGGTCTTTTCTGAGTTGAGAATCTGAAGCTGAACAACTTATACAAATTTTAACTTTCAGATTCAGCATTCGGTACCCAGCTGACAACTGCATTTGCTGAGACAGTTCCAAGTAAGAAGGTAATCTCTATGTTAAACATGCTCCAGTTCAAACTTTTATTTTGTAATTTTTTTCTTTTTAAGATCTTCAATGGAAATCCCTAATAAGCCCAACCCTAATGTATTTGTCAGTTTGAAGCTGCAGTATTGGTTCCACAAATAGGAAGCAAAAGGTGACTTATTACCAAAAATTCTGGTGCTACCTCCTGGTGACTTCTTAAGTTTGAATGAAATGAACAGCTTCCCAAAAGCGATAGGCACAGAAACCTAACTGCTCCTTAAGAGATCTTTTTCTTTAATATTTGCTACAAATACACCAAAGTTATTGCATGAACTTTTGTCACAGAATTTATTTATGTGCATATATTAGCTGAGGCACTTGTCTTGCAGTGCTCCGGTGCTACTTACCTGTGCTGTCTTCATATACCACTGTCACAATTTTCCAGTTGTAGTATAGTACAAGATCCAAAACTGCTCTGCTGATGGCTGCATAGTCTGGGTATAGGTTGATATAAAATGCATCCTTGTGATCAACTGTAGGGTGTTTCCATCGGGTTTGAATATGTGGGACTTCAAGTGCATTGCAAATGGACTGCACAGCGCTGACTGAGGAGCTGTGAGAAGGTCCAAACAGAGCAGCTACACCAAGAGCGAGTTGATCACACGCTGCAGGGAGAGGAAGAAGCTGTTAGTCATCAGGAGCAGGTAACCTATGTAGCATTTACTGATGTCATTTATTCTCCATCCATGTCCATCATTTCAAAGTGACAGTGAGTAAAATTGTTCCAAAACTCACTTGTAAACAGATCCTGAAAAGGGCTTTCAGCATTATATCCTAGAACCAGCTTGCTACATATAAAAAAACAAAACAGCTTAGCTGACCACTATTGCAGATCTCGTTCATTCCTAAATTACTTTTCTCAGAATGGCATTTTCCTGGAGAAACCAGGAGCTTTCTGATTATTGTCATGCCAAAGGGACATTACGTGAATTATGTTTGATGGCAGTATGTCAAGGAATACATTCATGGAATCACAACAGACACTATTACGGATTTCCACCATGACTGGCAAGCTACTACCTATACAATTGCTAATTTCAAGCTAATGAAGTAATATAAACAGTAAAGGGCATTATGATTTATGGTGCTCCATAATCGGTGTTTACAGAAGCAATAAAGCCTAAAGGTTTGAGTAACGATGCAGAGAAATAAAAAGCCAGTGTCACTGACATTTTAATATCTTTCCAAATCAGTCAAATTCTATTATCAACAAAGACTTCTTTCTCCTTATCTATATATCTCATCAAATGCACTTAATATTTCCAGCAAGAGAATCCCACCTGTAGGTGCATTTTTATTTTCCTTCCCCTCCCATGTGTTTTCAGGCCAACTGACATGAGATGAAGGAATATTAACTACTTTTGTCCACTTTTAAAAGTTACTGCAGATGTTTCTACTGAGGTCTTGACAGACTAGGACAAAGCTGAGCTGCCGCGCTACACTTTTTGTAAAGTAGTTCTTTCTTGAAAGTCTAGAAATCTCTGCTATTGGATTAAATAATATCCAAACATCCACGATAAGCAGAGGCTTTTAAAATTAGTACTTAGCTATCTAATAGTAATAAAATCAGACAGAAAATCAGTTATTTTCTGTTTTCAGTCTACAAATGGATGTTGCACAGATGGCATAAAATGAACAGGCATTCAAAGTTTAATTTAGAAGCTTTCTGAAAAGATAAAAAGTTTTAATGCAAAAACTGCATAAATAATATCAATAATTCATACCAAGAAGAAATTACTATTGTCTGCATGGATTCCTTGTGCTTTAGCTTCTAGTCTTACAAAAATATTTGTAATGAGCTCCTTCCTACAGATTCAATGGATAAGGTACTGAGGTATTTTCACAGTAGTCACAGAAGAGATTCCCACTATACAGAGAATCTAAAATCATCTCAGCCTGGATTATATGGATTATAAATACAGCATATTTGATTTTTGATAATGTATACTATCATCATATTTAATATTTGAAAATATGCAATAAACATGATTTAAAGCTATTTTTGATGTTGTTGTTTTCTCCAATCTTCAGTATGAAACTTGAGTACTGTGAAGAGAATTTGGTACCTTAGACATTTGAAAGGCAGCTTTCTTACATGATTTATTTATTTTCCAATCTTCATTTGTCTTATAGCAAACTTATCTTTTAACTTTCTGCAAGGACATTTTTGTAACATTTACAGAAACAGATGCTATAACGATCTGCAAAGCACATGAGCAAAGTCTTGGCAACTTATGGGTCTTTTCCTGGACTTGCTTGCTTCAGACTGCATGCACACCGTGTAATTCCAAGAACTAGAATATTGAATATATTTAATATGAACTTCAAGACTGCCTCCTAGAGGTGAAGAAATACACTGTGCTTAAGGAAAGTTAAGGTATTTTTTCAACTTTCTGTTTTGCTTTGCAAGTAAATTAGACACAAATAATTGGACCATAATTTTCACTGTAGGAACAATAAAAGAATAAGCAAAAAATTCAGAACTTGTCCAATCCTTGTCTTACAGTTGTTTATAACAGAAGAATTGCACTCATATTTCTTACCCACTGAAGTGTTAATATTTCAGGACTGAGAGAATACTGGACTCTGCTCTTTAAAGTAGAAATCATTTGTTATGAATAATGGATATCTGTGTGCATGTGCTAATTATGGGTTGTGACATCCCACTGTGCTCCTTGTTAGGTAGTGCTCATTTTCTGCAGAATTCCAGGTGGCAAATCTGTTTTTTTGGAAAGAAAAACTGGTTAGACCTGCCACCTTCCATCTGGGGCTCTTAGCATGCAGACATGATGTAGGTGTTTCATCAGAAACTAGATGACAAGTCCAACTCCAGCTTGATTCTTAGTTGATATAACTTTGAAATATAAATGTTATGTAATCATTTGTATACACATATTACAACTGGAGGAGAAGAGAACTGGGTGTGGGAAAATGGTATGGAACAGATATGTTACTGACACAGTAATTGAGATAATTACCTCTTCTCGAGGCTTCAAAACTATCAAAAAGGTTAATTCTCTGGATGTCATAGGTTAATGTCGTATTAGGCATCAGTGTTCTGTTTCTATTAATGTTGGTGACTGCAAACTTGAAAGCCAATTCTTCAATATTAACAGGCTCATTTTCCACAGTTTCAAAGATCCCTCCTGTTGACAGAGATAAAGGAGAAGTATTATTCACCTCTTCATCACTGTACATAAAAGAGAAAAATAAATTATGAACAACAATAAGCTGAGTGTTCATGAAGGAAAACAATTAAAATTGCTGTTAAAAGCACTAAAGCAAAAGCATGTTGGATCATTGGCTTTTATCTACAATGTCACTGTAGGTTAGCTTTATATTATGAATGTTGATTAGACAAACATCTGTGAAAGATAATGCATGTTTATCATTCAGATTTCCTGAAGTAAAACACTTAAATATTTGTTAAAACTTCTGTTGAATTCCCAGCTAAAAAAATAGCAGTATTCATTGGTTTTGTTTACCCTGCTCAATCTAATCTACGTATAGAGATGAAACTTAGATGAGTTGGAGATGTTTTCTGAAGTGCACACACCCTGGCAGTACAAGTTCCACGTTCAGAAGTAGCAGCTTGAGGAGAAATTGACTGAAAATTTGCACTTGAGGTCTTTGACTTAGGAGGGATTGTTTTTTGTTGTTGTTGCTTACACTTTGGGCACTTTTGCCACTGGTGAATGGTTTTGCTTTTTCAAAGACCATTACTATATTAGCTGAATTTTTTATAAAACATAACTGAGCCATACTGTGCAACTCTGTGCCAAAGTGACAAGTAATGCCTCCAGTGGTGTAATGTCTAGCAGTACTATCATGGAACTGAATTAGAAGTTTCCTTGCAAGGACAGTGCTGCATCTAGCACAGCTGCTTTCAGCTTCTTTCTCTAAACTCTTAACATCTGCTTCAAAGTATTTGAACAATGAAGTTGTCCCAACCCATTCTGTGTAATTTTGTTCAAGCAACTGCTTTTTGAGCTCTGCTCAATTTGTCAGAACTTATTTTCTATCTCCCAAACTGAAATTATATGTACTTCTTGATCCTCGTTAAAATGAACAATATGAATCAGAACTTTTTTTTTTTACATGAAAGAGAGTTTTCCAGAAGAGGACCTGTAAAGAACCAATTTTAATTTTGGAAGCATTATCAACTGTTTTCTCATATTTTCTGAGATGGAGAGGTTGACTATGTTTCAAGTCAACAGGTTGCCCCATTTATACTGGGATGTCTACTCCCTCTAGCCTCTAGAGATTTTATTATGCCAACAACACATTCAAACTGTCTGGGAGTATTGGGATTTGATGAATGCATAACAAACACAGCTAATTTGAAAAAAAATAGCTCCTTTAAACAGCAATTTCCAGCTTCAGTACTTGATTTTGCAAGTATAATTTACTAATTTAGTGCAAGTCACTAGAGAATACTTTGGATTTCTGTTAGATATTTTCACATTTTTCCATGTGAAATTTGAGCCTTAGATATCGCTTTATATTTTCTGAGCATCATGAGTGTATTCAGCTAATGCAATTTTGACGTCACCAGTGTAGGAGTAGCATGGTCATTAGCTGACAATTAGGAAATGGAAACACAGCGGAATTAAAACCTGTTTTGAATTTTAACTCAGAAAAGAAAATACTGGAGGCTATCAAAGCCAAGTTTCTAGTTACTCTTGAATACACGACATCTATCAACATCTCTCAAAATCATGTATAACAATACCTTAATGTGACTTCAGAAATTTTGCCAATTTAAGCGATGTTTTCATTTACTATATGTATTTCAGACTTGCATTCTAAATATGCAGTTCTTTCAGAGCCTAAAATTCATCATGACAATAATGATACCAACAAATTCAATAAAATTACTTTCCATCTTTCATCTGAGAAATAAATGTACTTTCAGTTGACAGTAATGCTGTTTAGTCTTGGGACAGTAGTGTATAACAGTTTAGTTTTGCTTGGACCTGCACTAGAATTAACAGAATGTTATTTCATATGGCAAAGTGGAAATCAATTATTAACAAAATCCTAAGATAATGTTCCATTCAGTCAGGGTGCTATTTGCAGAAAATCTTCTCCATCATGGAAAATTCTATTGTGCTTTGATTGATCTAGTTATTAGTTTATTTGTTTATTTAACTTAAAATTACATCTTTCAACCACTCTGCAGCAGTTTCTATGTCATTTTGTAACCACAAGCAGAAGAACTTTTTCATTTCAGGACCAGGACTTTTTTCAGACCTGTAATCAGTTGCCTATTTGAGATTAATTTTAATTACTGTAAATTCAGAAGCTATTTATAATTCATTAGCATTTTTTCCAGAATTTTTTCCTGATTACCTTAAGAAAAGAATAGGAATTCACTGAGTAGGGGGGAGGAGTGGAGGGAAAGGATGAATGATGGAAAGAGTGAAGGTTTTGCTAAGCAAACTAATCAAAACTGCATACACAAAATCGCTACAGATATGTTCAGATATATTTCTCCGAAAGTCAAATGTACAATCAATATGTTGGTACACATTCAACATATTTTCTGGAGTTCTTTTGTACATGTTAGCATAGCAGTAATACACATACAGAAAAATTTGGTTACATGCTTTAATTTGCTGATGAGATACTCTGAATAGGAATAGGACAGATAGACATAACTATATGAAAGAAGTATGCTTCATAGAATTGTAAAATCATAGCATGGTTTGGATTGGAAGGAACCTCCAAGATCACCTTATTCCACCTCCTTGCCATGGGCAGGGACAGTTTCCACTGGATCAAGTTGCTCAAAGCCCCATCCAACCCGGCTTTGAACACTTCCAGGGAGGGGGCATCTGTACTTTCTTTGGGTAACCTGTGCTAGTGTCTCACCACTTTCGGGGTGACACATTTCTTCCTAATATTTAATCTAAATCTATTCTTTTTCAGTTTAAAGCCATAGCTCCTTGTCCTGTCGTTATACTTCCTGATAAAGTCACTCCCCATCTTTCCTGAAGGCTTCCTTTAGGTACTGGAAGGCTCCAGTAAGATCTTCCCAAAGCCTTCTAATCTCTAGGCTAAACAGCCCCAGCACTCTCAACCCGTCTTCACAGGTGGATCCTCCATCCATCTTTGTGGCCTCCTCCAGACCTGCTCTAACAGATCCACATCACTTTTGAGCTGAAGGCCCCAGAACTGGACATAGCACTCCATATGGTGCCTCACGAGGGCAGAGCAGAGGGGGACAATCTCCTCCTTCTCCCTGCTGGCCATCTGTATTGTGATGCAGCCCAGGATACAGTTGACCTGTACTGAGAGCACACACTACAGAATCATGTTGAACCCTTCATCTACCAATACACTAAGACCTTCTCCCCAGACTTCTTCAGCCACTCTCCTTCAACTGAACTGGAAATGTTAAACATGTTGCCATTTAGAGTCTCTGAAAGCTAGTATCTCCCCCACCCACACTTCTCCTAGGATGCTGAAGTTTGGAGACCACTGATATCACTCTTACAAGACACTAAATCTTTACCTGGCTGTGTACTCCCCTGATAACACCCTGAAGGAAACACTAAAAGGAGTAACATGCTGTCCATTAACAAACTCCAGGATATAGTTTATGAAGGAAGTCACTGTCTGCTGTGAGTGAAATTTGGGAAAAGCCAGAATCGCTTCCTATCTGAGCTTGATTTTCTCTGTTGGGAGCCAAATCAGCATATAAATTTGCATCACAAACAAAGCAGCAGATACAGTCAGTCTGTTCCATACTGTTGTGTTTTCATGCACATATTCCTAATAAAATCTAGCCATTTATTAAATAGTTTCTCTTCTCTCGCATTTTGCTGATGACTTGACATCAAGCTTAGAATTTATTATAAGGTTCAGGTTAAAAGAGAAAGAGCAGATTAACTGACAAGTTTGATGAAGAACCTGTTTGCCAGATGATTCATTTAAATAAACAACATTTAGAAAAAGATTAACCAAAGCATTCTACAAGGGAAGGAAAAAAATCAATGTTAACTCAAGACATAAATGATCCTGAAGAAATGAGGCTCTCTCTTCTAAGCTCAGAAATAAACACTGCAATCCAAGGTAGCCTGTTGGTAGCACTTACAAGGGATAAAGTCCTCTCTTTTATCTCCCTCCCTTCCTTCCTAATTGTTCTTTGAGATAATATATGCTTTCATGCATCTTAGGCCAACTAAAGGCTTCTTAGCCCCAGGCAATGGAAGACCTACCTTTCCTTCAAGAGTGGTGGGCATGGAACAGGTTCCCCAGGGCAGTGGGAATGGCTTCAAGTTCAAGAATCATTTGAACAATTCTGTCAAACATAGTGTTTGAATTTGGATGGTTTGGTGTGGAGCCCAGAGCAGGACTCAGTGGATGCTGTGTGTTGCTTCCAACTTAGAATATTGTATGATTTGGAGATTCTGCACTGGTACTGTGTTTATACCCATGACGGGCAGTTTTGGCCTCCTGAATCAGAAGAAAGCTGAATACTCAAAATGAGATGAGAGCTAAAGGAGCTGCTTTGGTTCTCGCGGATGTAAACATTTCTCAGGGGCTGTGCCAGCATACACAGCTGAGGAGCATTCTCATGCTCTGATTCCATGCATCTTGTTGCCACAGACTCTGGAGAGGCAAAGCCAGACCTACATTTCACAATCTTATTGCATGCAAGGAGCAACTCCCTCAGCCACACATAAGCACATCAATGGGAAAACCGACTAGTCATGTTTATTTAACAAACAAACCTGCTTCAGTGCACAACATGTGTGAGGAAACCTTTTACTTTCTGCATTTTCTTTACAAAGTCACAACTCAGAGACTGAAGAGAAAAAGCTGCATATGCTCCTACTTCTAATTTTGCTGCAGAAAGTAAGAGGAACATGCCTACTTGGCTAATCTTGCTCTAATAGAAATGAGATCTGAACCACAAGTGACTGCTCTTCACAGAACAGCAAAGGATTCAAGTCAAAATGACAAATATGACAAAGCATCATCCCCATTCATGCTTTGAAGGAAAAAAGAAAAAGCTACAGCAAGTAAAATGTCAAACATATAAAAGCACACCTCAGTAGACACCTGAAAAAGTGGCTCCAGCCCTTCTGAGCAAGCAAATATTTCCCTTTAATGGGGGTCACCATGGACTGAGAGAGTTTTAGAAAAGGTCATGACTGAATCAATTTCCATACCATTCAACAGATATCAACATCTTGCTTCAAGACAAGGCAGAGCTCAAAACCTGTTATTGGAAAAATTCTCTGTCCCCATTTTAAAACCTGCCATGAACAGCAACAGCTAAAAGTTGTTGACCTTTCTGATGACAGTTATCGACCTGTCTCTCCAGGCTTTTTGGTTGGGTTTCCTCAATGCAGAATATCTCACTAACAAATCTCAGTTCCAGTGCAGCAGATCTAGTACATTTCTTTAGCTGCAGATATACACAATTGCCTGACTAGACATGAACAAATTTTTGTGATTTCAATCATCTTTGATGCTTTCAAAATTAAATGCAAACTTCCAAAAATGTTTTTAAGCTGTACTCTCAGTATTCTCAGATAGATTTTCCTTACTTACACCATAGCTAAGATAAGAGCAGTATTTTAATGCACTGCTTTTTCCTAATTATTTTTATTCTCTATTGAAGTACTTCAAAAAAGCCAAGTGGAATGGAGGTAAGCTCACAGAAATAGCCCTAATAGCTTGCAAAACAGAGGTGTGAAAATATAACTGCTTTTGAGGGAGATCTGTGTTACACTCTGACATCTAAAGGAGACTGAAAGAAAGAAAACATGTTCAGCCCTTAAGCCATCCTGAAATCCAATGGTTGCCATGGATATGCTTAAACAGCAGCTACTTGTCAAATTTAGATCTTGCTCTGGGACACTTATACATTCATAATCTCAGTGGATAAACTTCAGATTTCCCAAATAAATTTTATGCAAGTCTCCCCAGCTCACTTATGGCTCCATGAGGCAGGTCTGTGTCCAGCCTTGTACACTGAACCAGTAGTTAACCTCCTTTGCACACTGGGAGGCTGCTGTTTATCAACTATTGAAAGTCAGCTGGAAAATCTAAAATACTCTCTCACTAGGGTAATTCTTTCTACTTCTTGACCAGTGGAAAATGTTAGCAGTGTGGGCAAATCACATGTTCATGTAGTTAAAATAGAGAAAGGAGTTGTTGAATACAAGATAAAATTTTCAAAGATCATAAGTCAAGCCACACCAGACACTATGAGATTTTAAAAATATACTGCCTGGATTTTTATTTACTGCAAAATTTTCATCCCTTATTATACTATCTCAGTCCTAGAGCCAGCATTTCCAGCACCTTAAGTAGCAGCACAGCTATTTATACATGCACATCACTCCAGATGTGAGCATACTGGTAGTAATTACAAGTATTTTGATATTATGACAGATTAAAGCAAGAAACAGGAGGAGTTAAAAAACCTGAAAGCTGTTACGTTGTTTATGTTCCTTTTGAGTTTGTACTCTTCATAAAAATGCTATTTGAAAGCAGATGTGCTGACCACGCAGTGAGAAATGTTTGAAATATTAAAAGGTACAACCAAAGAACAACGGGAAATTACAGATAACAGCTAAGATTTTCCTCATAAAGGCACACCAATTTTTCTCCATGCTAGAGAAAAATGTGTTTTTCTGTGATTCACAGCTCTCTTCCATCACTAAGATTATATGTGGTTGATTTCCAGGTTTCCATGCTCAGAGGACACCCTCGTTTCATAGCTTAAACATGATGTGCACCTTCTCTTTGACCTGGGGAATGCTTTTTTTGCACAGAATGACAGGCTCACTCAGTAATATGGAGTCTCATGGCTCACTGGAAGGCGCTGCTTCAAACGTGAGACTTTGAGCCACTGGAGGCTCTCAACGGCATTCTGCTCCTACAACATGCAGGAGATCCACTAGTACAATTTCCAGAAACATTTGAATATCTACATCCCAGGTGGACTGCTGCTTTGAGAAGCCTCTCCTCCCAACCACAGCACCATCTGAACACCTTGCAGTCCATGAAACCACTGAAGAGAAGTGAGAGTTAAAATCCTAATGACTGCGCAGCTATGTGTCATTGGCATCCCGAAAGAGAAACTATCGTTGATGCAAACTTAATGTAGGATATTCATGAAGCCAAATTAATGTACATTTTGTTCTTACTCCCTGTTAATATCAACATGGGCTCTCAGTGCTCTGCTGCCTAAATGGCTATGAGCTCACACTTGCCTCTGACACTCAAGGTGTGGGACTGAAATAGAGCAAAGCAAAACAGTGCTTTTAAAGGGTTTTTCTGCAGTTAATATTCACTTGTGAAGAGTGTCTGATGGGACTGAAAGTACTTGCTTTTAGAAAACATCCCAAGCATTTTCTCAATCCTTGTCTCTTAGCAGAGGATGTTTTCTCCTCTGCCATAAGGTGCCAGACAGAGAGCTGGTGTAAATGTATTCATCGCAGAGCTAAGGTTGGTATTCATCTTACAGAAAAAAGAATAATCAAATGAGTTATTACTTACAGGCTTACATTTTAAAAGTATCTTTTCTTTTTAAAGCTGTCTCACCAACTGTGTAAGATTACTTCAGAAATTGGTTATTACTTCCAATTTATATATGACCTAAAAACTACTATGTTATGTGAAGAAAAAAGAAAAAATTCTCTCAGAAATAATCATTAACAATCATAGTCCTATAACCAACAGTAATTGCATTTTGTATTTACAGATCCAGACTGAAATGGGCTTAGTCCCCGAGGTTTTAATGGAATTAAATGCATGGGTTTTGCATGAGGCTCATGGAATATAAACTAAATACATTAGTATTCTTTGCACAGGCAAATTTAGCCTTGCAACGGGGACCTCTGAGTTAGACAGCTATTATCATCCTCATTTTACAGACAGTGAAGCTGAGAGCTCAAATAACTTTTCTACAATCACTTCCTCTTCAATCTGTTCAAATACTACTTTGGAATTCCTCCACACATTGCTCTCTCCTTCAGCCTTTTCTCTGCCTTTTGGAAGCCCCTGTCCTTACCTTGGCATTTGCTAGCTTTGCATTCACCAAGCTTGGTTCCTGTCCAGTATGCCTTTGATTTCATCCTATATACCCTGCCAAGTGTCACAGCCATCTCACTGCTGCTGCCAGTCCCTGAATCTGGAACATGATCCCTCTGCAACTCTTCATCCTGCTGTGGCCTCCTCTTTTTGGGATGCACATCAAACAATCCTGAAAGGCCAAATCCTTTCCCTGCTCTATCTGCATTATTTGCAGCCATCAAAATCAAAAATAAAAGAAGCGTCAGTAGACACAGAAAGGCAAATCATGTTCTGGTCCTCAACAGCAACCCCCATATCTGTGTTTGTATTCTCGGTAGCTTCAACTTTCTACAGACTACAAGAAATCCATATCCAAACAGGCTAATTCAGAGCAGTTACATATTCCTTTCCATGACTGTAACAGGATCAAAAAACAGAAAATTGGGGCAAGATCATAACCTGCAACCTTTGGCAGAAAGAAGTAAAAGGGTGCAACCAAAGTGTCAAAGTCAGCAAATGTGAGGATTGGGTTTGTTTGTGAGGTTAGATTTGTTTTTAGAAACGCCACTGAATATTTGACAAACTTAAACTCCAAGGTTAAAACTGTATTACTGGAATCCACTTCTGGGGCTGTGTTTCCAACCTGAGCGTACTCTGTAGCATCAGTAGAGACTTTGGTATCAGTGGTCAGTGGGCATGGCGGGAGTGGACTGACAGTTGCACTAGGCAATCTTAGAGGTATTTCCAACCTTAGTGATTCTGTAATATTCTGTATAAGAACCAGGACCAGGTTCTTGTAACCATCTGCAGACTAGCAAAGTATTGCATTCAGCTCTGCTTTTATCCTTTGGAAAGCATAGGAACAAAAATATATACGGTGTATGTACATACGTAAAAAGGTGAGCATATTAAGGTACAAAGATCTGCATTATTGAGTAGAAGCTACCTGATTTTAGCTTGTGGAGATATTTCCCAGGGGCTCAGTCAGCACAATTCACTTTACAGTATTTTAAAATAATGAATTATTTCTATTTTTACAGGAGAAAAAATGATTGACCTGATTTACATGTGTCTTGTAATACAGCAGCAGTACTAGCAAGAAACCAAAGGATGCTTTTAGAATTGCAACTCGCATTATTTGATCACTTAAAAACATGATTGCCTTACAGCTCGTACTGTATTGTTTTCACCAGCAGGCACTGAAAATGCAGGATAGGACACATGCTATTTATATTGTTTGTTGTTCTTCTTCCCACATAACCATACATTCCTGGTGAACTGGCTCTCCATGCACTGCAGCATTAATTTCAAAGGAGACAAATACAGGAGAGGGAGAGAATTGGTTTGAATTACCCATTTACACATGAAATGTTGGGTCCAATCTGATGCTATTTCTGCAGCAATGGGAAGGGAGTAAGAATTTTCTCCCTTCTCTTCTTGGAGCTAGAAATAAGCAGATGAACCTCACAGACACCAAGCTCTGGTATTGTGTGAAGTGTTTTCCCCAAGAGCAGTTCACCTGGAAAAAACACTGCCATCAGGACAGTGAGGAAACCAAAGCCCAGCACAATGGGTGCTTCATATGGGTATTTCTGCTCAGTGTGAGCACTTACAATGGTTAGAGATGTAAAGGGCCAGCATCTTCTCCCAGGTAACTAGTGTTAGAATGAGGAGTAATGGCCTTGAATTGTAAGAGAAGAAGTTTGGGTTGGATATTAGGAAGAATTTCTTCTCAGAAAGAGTGATGAGGCAGTGGCACAGGCTGCACATGGAGGTAGTGCAGTCACCATCCCTGGAGGTGTTCAAAAGTCATGTATATGTGCCACTGAGAGATGTGGTCAGTGGGCATGGTGGGGATGGGCTGATGGTTGGACTCAGTGATATTTGGTCTTTGCCAACCTTAATGATTATACCAATTTCAGTAGTATTTGGCAAATTCTTTCATGGCTGAGCATCTCTCCTACTGGCTGCAACAATTTAGAAAGTCTTGCTCAAAGAAAAATGTACTTACTGTTTAAATTTTTTCAGAACACCGGTTTACAAATTCAGTTTTTCTATATATTTCTCAGGGTCAGAGGATTTCCCTTTCAGATATCTTTACATATTGCTGATTATATGCATTACTATGAAATGTTTTTGAAAGTGAAAAAGTGTGGAGGCAACAAGAAAGTAGAGAGTAGACAAAAGCTACAGCAGGAAAAAAAAGAGGTATTAATTTCACAGAAACAAAAAGTAAATGAGAATGCAAAGAAAGCTGACAGAAGGACTGAAGGGAAACTAGAAGACTGATGGCTTCTTAGTGCTGGAAGTTTATCTTACTGGTTTTAGCTGAATCCACCTCAAAATTATTAAAATGTTTAAAAATGCGGTCAGATACTAGATCCAAAGTAATTTTACTTTATGTCTAAGGAAACCTAGAAGTAAATTCTCTAAATAGAGTAATAGAGGCCCTATCTAAAACTACAGCAAGGAAAATTGAATTCAGTTCAGTTATTCAAAATAAAAACTACATGCTTTTATGTAGACACTAGCTTAAAACAGGAAGCATATCTATGCAAAAAGCACTTAACCATCCTTCCTTGCTGCTCCTACAAGATCCAAAACTTTCCAGAAAGCAGTGATCAATAAACTATGTGCAGCCACATCACTTTTTTTCTGCACAGCAGATGACCCATAGAAAGACATACAACTTCATTTGGCTGAAGACCCGGAGAAGCTGGTTACTCTATGTGGAGAGCAGTCCTGACCATGGGATATAGCTTTGCCATGAAGCAACTGTGTGTTCAAGTATACAATAGCACTGCTTCAGGACTAGCCATTTTTCTCAAGCTCTAAGACAGAAATAGAAAGCCAGATTTCAAATCCTAGACTGCTCTTTGAAATGTGCATTATTCAGTAAACAGCCTTTTGATGCAAAAATGTCAGGGTTATATCTTTAAAATTACATACTCTTTCTTTTTGTGAGTGCCTATTAAGCACCATTATACGTAAGATGCTTAGGAACATAAGGTCTTCATTAAAGCTGAAGAAATCTGAGTTTATCCTGAAAAAGCATGGATAAACTCGGATCACAGACGATCCGAAAGTACATCCTTTCCAGAACAGAGGTGGCGGGGAAGGGAGGTTAAAGTTGGTTGGGAGAACATTTTGCACTCTAACTATAGTTAATTGCTCTTTTCTTTCTGGAATCCAGCAGTTACAATTTCCCTAAAGGCAGTGAGCTATTGATCCAGAAATTACTGACATGGGTTTCTCTGGGTGAGTACTCCAAGGAGACCACAGCTAGTGAGCTGCAGTGGATATATCTCTTGGAAATTACATGAATGCTCTGGTTTTGAGTATTTTTAGAAATAACTGCGTAGTGTAGACTCATCTGCAGCTGAAGGTGTTTCTCACACTCTGGAGATAAGCTAAAATGGAGAAAATATCTAGTAACTGTTTCAGAAATCTTCCAGACTCAACTTCAAAAGCACACCAGAGGCGGCACTGGGAAACTTCTTGGCACCTTCCTCTTCAGTCTACACTTCTGGTCCTGGGAGATGCAGATCCTCAGCAGAGGAGGCAGAAAAGGGATCAGCACAGAAAAGAAAATATCCTCCATTTCTTCTTCCACAGCACAGTCTTTCACTTGCAGCATCACAAAGCGTGGCCCCAGGTTTGGTGCTTCTTTTTTTTCCCTAAGTCTTGCTTCAGCATAATTTAGAGGCAAATTGAGTTTGGCCCAAAAGCCATTTAAATACAACTATTCCAGAGATGGAGAATCATGCCAAGTGTGCTCCTGATGGGGCTAAAATGATGGCATTTTTTGTAACACCTCAGCAAAGAGGAGCATCATCTATGTTTTATAGCTGTTACATAAAGTAGATGCTCAGAACCCAGAAGACTTGCATTAATAAAATACAGTCAGCTTGACACTCTGCTCACTGATCTAGTCTTGGCTTAAAAGGGAACTATATAACGTATCTATTAGAAAAACACTGTGCTGTGAAGCTTTTTAGATCCTCTGACATAAACAGCTAAGGAACACCACCCCCCAAAGCTGACAGTGGACTATGTTCAGGCCACAGCCAGCCTAGTGGAAGAGTTTTCACAAGCCTCCTTTACTGCTTTATTTTATTTTATTTTATTTTATTTTATTTTATTTTATTTTATTTTATTTTATTTTATTTTATTTTATTTTATTTTATTTTATTTATTTCATTTCATTTTCACAAATGAACCCATTGCAATAGGACAGAAAGCCTTGCAGACCTCTAGAAAGAGTGACAAAATATGGGTAAGACTGCTATAAGCCACTCAGGTCACATGATGTGTTTAATTAAAAACGTATACAAAAGTGAGGGTTAAAACCACAAACTTGAAAAAAAAGACATAAGTGATAGAATTGATTTTCATTAGAATAAATAACTGCTCCCCTCCATTAGCCTTCTATTGGTGTTGTGGAAGGATACAAATCAAATGTCAGAAGATTTCCAACAGTATCAGTTATTTTGATCCTTTTGAAAGTCAAAGTAAACCACTGAGGTGAGGCAGTTCACTGACTGTTCCCCATGGTTTGTGAAATGCCAGCAACTTGAAATCAGCAGGATTTTCTCAGAGGTTCTCTCTTATTCCTTCAACTTTATACAAACATATTTTTCCTCCATCCTTCTAGACTATTCAGTCTCTCTCATGCTAGTATTCATGTAGTTTTGCCCTTAAGTACACACATATTAAAAAGTAAAACACAGAAAATGAGCTGTAATTTTTTTAAAGAAGCTATTGTTTCTACTGCACTGTTAGTACAACAATTGCTTTAAAGAAAAATATCAAGACACATTTTCAGTCTCATCAAGTACACCTAAGTAGCCATACCTAGCACTGTGTCTTTAAGGAAGGGGATGGCAGATTTTGCAACCGCACCACTCTTACAAGTAATGTTTAATCAGTACTCACACACTGAGTTGCCATATTTCTTTATAATAATGATGGTTGGCTCCTGAAAAGATACTTAGTTGAGGTACCTGCAAATTAAAGTTCTCTTCATAAGTATAAATCTGAAACATTTCTATTTATGAAACTACTGAGGACCATTTTTGTCTGAAAAATATCTTATTCAATTCCACATTTGCAAATGTTAAAGTAACAAGTGTAAACAGAGTGCATCTACACCTGGTCACAACTTCAGGGAATGTTAAATTATGCAACTTCAGTGGAGATTTGGAATGCAGACCCAAACTGGAGCTGCTAACATCTATAGAGCACTTATTTCTTTTAATGTTTTTTTTTGTTTTTGTTTTTCTGAAGGACAAATATATTCTTGTTCCTGCAGGACAGATTTTAAAATACCTAGAATGCAGAGAGGGAACCAAGAACTCCCATGTTAAATGTTAAACCATCTGATGGAGAAACATACAGTTTTGAAATTCTTATGCATAATGGGGTATAAATTAGAGGGGACATAAGAGCGTTAACTCCAGAATTCCTTTCACCTGGCAACTTCCCATGCTTTTTTTTTTTTTTGCTGCTGAATATCCCAAAATGTTCTTTGAATCTAAACTTTTCATTTCATTCATACCTCAGTCTCTGGGTTTCCTTCCTGAGGCCCCCATTCAAATCTCACTATGTATTTGGTTGCAAATTAAACTGTTGTAGCATTATTGTACACACTGATCTTTGGATTTTTACTGCAAAGCTACAGTCTTCTTTCCCATTAAAAAGATGGTATAACAGTGATTCAGCTGAAGTAACATGACGATGTGAGGAGTGCATTGACTGTTATCAGCTTCCTGTCCAAAGATGTAGTTCTTATGCAGATTTTTCATTATTGAACAGATTTGCTTGTTATGCACAATGAGTATGTTAGCAGTTTCCTGCACTTATCACAATGTATGCTTTGGACTGTGCTGCACTGAAAACACATTTTTAAATTCTAGATCTCCTTGGTTGTTCTTTCCAACATTCAGCCTCAGCAGAACTATTTTCCTTCTCTCTCTTTTTTTTTTTTTTTATTCTGATCTATCCTTGATTATTATGGGTAATCAATGTGACTGAAGCCCAAATCTTTCCACTGACTTCACTCAATCAAAAAGATTGCAAGAAAATTTCTTATAGGCTCTGGTAGGGCATTACAAACTCCATTTCCTTGTGGGTAAACACTCAGTATGACTCAGTAAGATCAGCTTCATCTGGAATTATGAACAGGTTAGTTAGATATGTGAGTTATAGATAAGATGTGTATTAATCATACTTGCATTACACTTAGTTGCAATTATCAGTAGAAAAATTAGACATACATTTTTACAAAAGGCAGGGAATTTGACTGTAAAGAATTTTACGGATGTGTTAGCCACTGTGAAACTACAGTATATTTTGTAATGATTTAAAAAGAGAAAAAGTAAGAAAATATCAATTGAAAAACTGGAAACGGTCTCTCTGTGCTCATTAAGTGAATACTGTAATTATTAAATAATTCCAAAAACATTCAACATAGAAAACATAGAAAACATGAAGTATAGTTTTTACATATTTTTTTCTTTTTCTTTTTTCTGTTTTTAATATATATATATGTCATAGTTTCATTGTCAGAAAATTCAACTAAAAGTCCCTAAAGTAACCTTCCTATAAAGAGGAAATTGTAATTAATTATAGTTAGCATGGTGCATAAAGTATAGCTTGAAACCCATTACATAGTCATAATTTAAATGTATCGCCATCAATCAGAAGGGAAAAACTTAAGTTTAGAATTAAATTAAAACTTCAGCTCGAGAAAGATTTCCTTGCTAGGTGACTCAAGTTTCCTATGCATATGAAACTTTCTACGCATTGTACTATTTTGATTTTTCTTGACAATTTTTACATCTGAAACATCTTCCATATTTTGGAAGGCATTTATAAGGTCTGTATGTTCAAAGTGGCATCAAATGAAATGAAACACTTTTCTTCTCAAGCTGCACATTAGCAAATCCCAGGATGGATTTCTGTAACAACAGCGATGAGATTGTTTCAAATTGCTGGAGCTGTTGTGTTTCATGGCTACTGAAACTGGAGGAAGAGAACTTCCTGATCAAGCAGCACCACTAGCTCTTGTTAAACACAAAGATAGACGTACTGGACAGAAAAGAAATACTGGACTAAGATTTTCAGATAATTAATTTCATTTAAGAAGACCTTCTGAAGGGAATATGGCAGATCCCAAGGAAAGCCAAGTATAAGGCAGTGACAAAAAAAAAAAAGTGCTTCAGAGATGGAAGAACCTTGTCCTGAAGATTGTCATATGCACTCTTCAGATTCAAACAGACACGTCTCAAGAGTATGCAATTCTTATCTCCCTCACAAGTGGAACTTTTTCCCCTGTATTCAATAAAATTAGTATTTAAACCAGATACCTACACCATTGTGTTATCGTATTGATTTTATTAATTCAAGAAATAAGCTATTACAGCAAAACCCTGCTATTTAAACACTTGCTGTCTGGAGACAGTGTGACAAAGAGGCTTCTTTGGCCTATTGTGTGGATATCCTTTTCCTTTCTCCTTTGCTTAGTTATTTTGTGCCTACGAAATGCTGGTGCCTGCTGGGCATGACTATGATCTCAGTATCTCTGAAGTGTCCTGAGCTACTTTTGTTTACTCTTCCACATGACTTACTTCCAACATTCACTAAAGAATAGAAGCAAAACAGGCTTGTTGATTATTGTATTCAAAGGTGTGCTTGGTGCAGAAAGCATAACAATGGTAGGTAAGTTTGTATTTATTTATATTCGTTTCCCTCAAACCTGGGACACTTAACTCTCTCTCTTTTTATTTTTACTTTTTCCTCCAAGGATATGACATTTGACAGAGGGTATGATTCTGAAAAACAGAGACAGTTTTAAGTACTAAGAGTCAGAACACTACTCCTCGACAGGTTGTAATTTATTCAGATCAAATCTGAGTGCCATTTTGAAACACATGTCACAGTCATGTAGAAGTTAATGGGCTCTGTTTTGAGGTAAGGGGATGAAATTCCACTTCTTTTTATGGTAGACGATAGGTGAAGATTACCTAAAGATCCTGGCTGGCATAAAATTTTGAGGAATTCTGGAGGGAGTGATAAATCACAGCAGAGGTCTTGAAGCAGAGGCGGAATGCTCTTGTGTGGCAGGAAATCTCTACTTCAGTTACACATGCCACAACAAACTGGGTAACAGAATTATTTGCACATGCAGTTTTTGCTTGGTGACAAAACAAGTGTTGCTTCTAACTATGTATGTTTTCTGTGAGATACGGAACACTGAAAAATGGTCAAATTAACAACTGCAATACATTTTATATGTAAATTAAATGCTATGTAGACAACACTTGTAATGATTGTAGCTCTCTATGTGACATATGTTTAATGGTTTAGATTGGCTCCTGTTGAGAGGGATTTAATTTAAGGCATTTATGTCATTGGGCTCAAATTATTTGCAGGAGCTGATTGAAGCTTATGTTTTACCCTACAGCTTGTGTTCAGCTAAGGATCATCCACTGAGTACTTTTCATTTATCTCTTGTAGGATCTAAACTGTGGACTTTAGCCACGATCTTCCCAATCCATACAGGTTGTTAACTACTTTCCAACACTATCAGTCATTGTTGTAAAATCAGATGTGAAAATAAAATTGCCAAATCCTTGTATTTCATTTTTTCTTTAATTTAAGTGTTAAGCCATCCATTTTTTAAATCTTCCCATCTATTTCCCTTGGTAGCAAGCTTTTGATGCCTAGTTTCCATTAAAGTTGGAAGGAATTGGTCATCCAGATGCTCAAGAGGCTTTTAACCTCTTCACATTCCTATCTTTACCATTCATCATGAATGAACTGATGACTTTAGGAACCTATGGATTTGTAAGCGTCATCATTAAATTTAAACTTAATCCAAAGTATGCAGGTACCACTAACCTTTCCTGTGCATTGTAACACTATATCTCCATGTTGATAAACTCCACCTAGCAGTGGTTTCCAACTATATTTTCTCAAAACATTTGCAGATGCATGTGCACAGCTCTTGCTGGAGTGACACAGGAGCTGAGTGCATTGCTTTCATTGAAGTTGTCTGAGTGTGAAAGCATGATTTTGATCCAAAATGTAATGGCCTCCCATTAACTTTTTTGGCCTTTGAATTGGACCCTCAGCACTCACTGATCTGGCCCTTATTAACAGTAATGATTGTTGAATCCAGGGGGAGGGTGGGGAATACAGAGTGCAGATGAGAGTAAATAATCAAAATGGATGTGTAATTTCCCTGTAGCACAATGCCAGCTGGCTTAGAAAAGGCTGAGGGCAACTGAAGTGATGGTTATCTCATTATTGCCTGAAAACGGGATGGCTGATGCTACTACTCTGATTTGTCAGGTAGTTGGCTATTCTTTTCTGTTTTTTAGGAGCTCTGTGAAGGAGTGGATTAGTCCGTCAGGATCATCCTGTGCAGGATCTCAAGATGTCCAAAGGATATTTAGATGTGTAAAGTCTTTTAATGTAGGGGATAAAATACAGTTGATGTCTACTTGTATTCAAAGAACATATTTGGTCTTGTGGTGTGGTGATGGCACAGAGGACAATGCCATACAAAGACCCAACATGCTGCACTGCATAGTCTTGACCAAATAATGACCACAAAGTTTCTAATGCTTTGCATTTCAAGCTCGTGTAGTTTGTGCCAAATAGCCTGTTTCTTAAAATGCCCAGTTCATAAAGATAATAATTGCATTATTTCCTTTCCTAGAAACTATCTGAAAATACACTTTTCCACAAGGAATGAGAAGTTAACTCAATCCCTCCTTTCCTCCTGGATGAAAGTTAGTTATATACATCTTCTGGGCAAATTTCATTTCTTACAGATTTAAAATATAGGTTAGATACTCAGTGAAAATCTAACAGAAAGCCTGTGATATAGAACAGTATTAAACATTCCAGGAGAAGAACAAACACTAAGCACATTTATGGAGTCAATTTAGAATAATTTTCACACACTATGTATGAAATTCCATGCTTTTTAGTGCGTGGATATTTTGTAAACTTTCACTTCCATTTTTCTTTGCTTCCTGATGATGATAACATTTTCCTTTACCAAAATATGGAGCATTTCCTGAATCACATTTCTCACTTCAGAGCATTTCCTGAATCACATTTCTCACTTCATATCCACTGTAGCAAATACAATCCTTAAAATGTCAAACTGTATTTAATAGTTGAATTATATTGATTTATGAGAAGGTACATGACCATGATGCAGTTCAAACTTCAGTGGAAGAAAAGAGCCTGCTGGCCTTGGTGGGCTTGCATTCATGTTACCTCCTGGACGGACATTTTGCAGAAGCCTTGTGGGGACTATGGAGGCATGTGCATAGGTGAGGATGCTCTGCTCAGTCCCATTCCTGGAAAAATATCCTGTAGTTACTGGAGCACTGCCTCTGACTTTCAGTGGATATACAAAAAATGGTAGTTTCAGGAAATAATACTGTGAGCTGGCAGAACTGATGAGTTAACTGCATATAAATAGTAAGTATATAATAAATGATTCCATTAAAAGACACCTTTCTCAGATCATTTTTCTGAATACATAAACCAGAATCTGGCTAGCCTTCTGAGGACTATTAGAAAGGCATGCAAATTAGCAGTGCTGGATCCAAAATCACAGACCCTAAAGCAGACCAAACCTTGACTATTGACAAGAAATTTGGGTTTTGATGCAGACATGAAAATCTGAATCTCATTCATATTGAAGTTCTGACCCTTTCCTAGAAAGAGAGTTCAGCTACAAATTTGGATATGAACACAGATTTAAACCAAAACGAAAACATAAAGATATATTATAGACTCATAGCATCATATATCATATCATATATAAATCTTTGTTTATAAAGTGTAATTGCTTTTACCATTGCTCCTCTACAGATTATTTGCAAGATGAGGGATGTACAACAAACACAAAATTGCAAAGTCAGAAATGCAGTTGCTTGTTTTTTCAGATAGTACATACATTGCCTATAATCATGGGATATTCTACTTTTTAATCTCTGTGCTCATATGGTTAATCCTGCCAAAAATAATACCAGTTGAGCTTGACAGGATTTCAACATGTGGTTTTAGCATGCCAAGAAATGATTTCTTAAATTTGTCCTTCATGAACTCTAGCAGATGGTTTTTCTCTATTGAGGCTACATTTTGTCATATACATTATTTTGTGAGCAGAGATAGACTACAGGTTTGAATTCTAGAAAAGGTAGTAAAAATGTATCATTAGCTATTTAGAATTCGTTTTTATTCAGTAAAGCTTCAGCAGCTGGCTGAATAAGCTTATTAATACAAGAAACTGCTGTTGGTCCATGCTACTTATCATTCAATGAGTGAGCACTTGGAAAAAAAAAAAAAAAAGCAGAAGAAAATATTAAATAAAAGAAAGGTCACTGACTTTTTAAGCCTGAGAAAATTCTATTTCCTTAATATTTTGTTATTTTGTTGTGTTTTTTATTATTATTATTATTTCAAGTATGATCTGTTTCATTTATTAGAGCATGATCTGGGTCATTTTAGAGGTGTCTATATCTTTAAAATCTTCTGTGGTAATTAGACACTTTTTAACTACCAAATGAGCCCAGATGGCGTGTACTCAAGAAGTCTGAGGGGGATAAAACAGCAGAACGGAAAAGTAGCTGAGCTTCTAACAAAATACACAGTTTCTCATTAGTGTAAGAATCATCACCAGAAGACTCAGGAGTGGCAAATGTTGCCGTATCAGTTTTCAGAAGGAGGTGTTTGGAACTGCTGTTGAGAATCACTGGCAAATTTACTACCTGGAAGACTAAAAGAAATGATAAATTGGAGTACGGAATTTATAAAATGGCTGATGAAAATAACCTGAGTTATACATATTTAACTGTGCTGAGCAGCACAGTGGAGGTTCCTCCTTATGTAGAAGAATCCCACCTGGGCACAACTGGGAACTGATAACAAGCTCTCTTTTGTCTTTGAAATTTGACAAAGAAGGAAAAGGAAATGCAATTGAATAGAAAAGAAAATGAAAAGGGGAAAAAAAAAAAGAGAAAAAAAGAAAAAAAAAACAGAAAGAGGGAAAAATGAAAAAAAGATGAAGGAAAATGGAAAAGTAACTCAGCGCATTAGCTCTACGCCAGCTCCTAGCATGGTGGAGGATCATGGATGTTCTTCCCTCTCGAGCACACAGTTAGTCCTCAGAAGTCTTATCCTGAGGAGGACAGAGCTGCATTAGGGGCTTTTCCACTTTAGGTGTGAATGGATCATACTTATTGGTGCCTAAGTACTACAGATAGCACATCTTGAAAGCAGTGCATAGAGTCCACACATTTCATCAAGTTCATCTCATCAGGATGTGAGAAAATCCATTTTTTCCTGCCTAATGTAGCAAGCAATTTATTTCAATAGTGATCTGTTTAACTCTTCTAACTCTTGTGTCATCTCTGGGTTAGCACCTTCCCTGTTAAAGCCATTTTCTTGTAGTTTAAAAAAAAATGAGAAAATATCTGAAATTCCTATGTAGTGTTTATAAATATTTTAAAGTGGAAGTTGTCCATGTGTTACAAAAAAAAAAAAAAACAAACTACATCAAAATCAATAAAATGGTGTTTTTGTTTTGGAAGGAATTTTACAATGTTCCCTAAACAGAGCCAATGGAGTTCAGGAAATGCTGACATGAATTCTATCTAATTTTCTCTATGGTGTTCACTGAATTCAAATTTTAATAACAAAACCAAACAAACAACAAGAAGAAAACAAACAAAACCCCATGATTTTTGCACAAATGATGTGCCAACAATAGTGAATTGAATTTTCTATTCTTATTTTTTTACGGAGAATAGAAAGATGCGAGAACTATCTGAAAATCTGTGGGATGCTCTTTTCATGTTATCAGGTGTAATTTGTAGTAAGAAAAGACAGATGATGTATTTATAGATGACTTACAAAATAAGCCTGATCACAGCAATTAAACTTGGTGGTTGAAGACCTGGCTAGTGGAGGTTTTGTTATTGACATCCTATGAGTAAAAAGTTCCTATGGTTTCTGAAGGAATCTTTTCTTTGTCTCTTATTATTTGAAGATGTATAAGCTTATTTGTGCACAAAACTGATCCTACTGAGTTTGGTAGAACTGAGGTTAACGCTAAACCAGTGGACACTTGTTTGCCTGGTAGGCATTACAGAGCTAAAATATTCTGCTCCTGGTATATGAGATTTCATGCAGATGGATGCACAGTATGGGACTCCACACCTCAGAAGTGTATGTGTGTGTAAAATCATCTTTTTGTATTCTAAAGAGAAAAAAAAAAACAGAGTTTTCTCAATTTTTCATGTCCATGCTTAAGAAAATTGTTATGAGGGGCTATTAACAGAAACCAGATGAGGGTCCCAGGGCTATGAAAATGATCTACCTTGCATAGTGAGCATTCAGAAAGTTAGGTCTAACTGCAGCCTCACTGCAGGAGGTGACACTTTGCAGAGCACTGACTGGAGACATGAGATTGGAAAGGATAATGAAAACAATTGCTTCATTCCAAATAGAAAGAGAGAACCTGGAAGAGACCGTAAGAAGTCTGGTGTTACTGTACTGCAAGTTTCTCAAATACAGATAATAACTGGGCAAGAAGAGTTGCAAACATATATGAGGGATTTGGTTTAGTAGTTGGGTAGGGATAGTGATAGGAGGATGGTTGGACTAGATGATCTTGTAGGTCCTTTCCAACCTTATGAACCTATGAACCTATGAAAACATGATACGTTGATAGGTTTGAGTGAGACTGCCATCCTTCACTGTCCCCCTGGGCAGCCAGACCTAGTGTTTGATCTAGCAGTGGGCAACCCTGCCCACAGCAGGGGGTTGGATCGAGATGGTCTTTGAGGTCCCTTCCAACCAAAGTCATTCTGTGATTCAATGATAATACAATTCACATGCATGTGCAGCTCCATCTACTCGCTACATTTTGCATAGAGTCTCAGTTTTGAGTCACTACAGTCCAAGAAGAAGATGCACTGAGGCTAGATGCTTGCTTGGCTGTTTGTTTATTCTTCATTTTTAAATCATGGCAAAGCTTTTAGCATTAAAAGCAATTATTTTTTTTTCTTTTCACTGCATATGTTCTCCCAGTGCCTCAATGATCAAAGGGCCCTTTTGCAAAATGTGAACTCATTTCTCTAAGGAGTACAGCTGCTTCAATGGAAATTTACTGTCACCTTTATAAAACAAAGTAGAACACTAAGAAAGAAAGTTCACACTGAGGTAAGCCATATGGGGCTTTTAAGTGGTATAGCACCTTTACAGGGATTTGCTGTGCTTCTTGCTGTGACTGCAAGGTGTAATGCTGCTGGGAACGTCGGCTCCATCTCCTTGAGGGTGTCATCATTTCCATATGTGAAGCTCACGATTATAGCAGCATTATAGTTATTTGCAAAAAGAGTTTTCCAGATCTCCAGTTTTTTAATATTGCTCATGCAGATTTACAGCAAAAATGACCTGGAGAAAGTACTGCTCTTTGTATTTACAACACAGCATGGGTTTGCATTGATGTCTTGCTAGAGAACTGCTTTATCCCCTTAGCATATGAAGTAGTAATAGTGGCACTAAAAAACACAAACCACAGAATGAAACAAAACAAAAATAAAACACCATAAAGGTGCAGATACGCCCAGCCAACTTCATTTTGCAGAAGTGCAGCACACGTTATGAAACATTTCGATAATGAATGGAGTAATGGAGCTGTCAGCTCTTTGTTACTCAGCTGACCAGCTGTCAAACTGAGAGCTGTCTTGCAACCAGAAGCCCTTGTTTTTGATGTTTGATTCTCTTATTTCATCAAAAGCCTTTCTTTGAAAAGAATATTTGAATCATGCATGTGTTGGGGTTGGCTTCTTGTATCGAGATCGTCTGCTAGAAACAACTGGGGCTTCTTGATTAAAGGTTTTATTTTATTATTATTTTTAATAAAGAATTTATTTTCATTTGGGGATTTTTTCTATTAGAATGATTCCTTTGTATTACTCAGACTTGGTGATGATTAACTGAAAAAAATTGGAGCCCACAATAGCACACTTTGTGCAATTCTTCCTAAATATATGGAAGAAGTGTTTTACAATAAGGGTGGTGAGGTGCTGGAACAGGTTTCCCAGAGAGAGAGTGGATGCCCTGTTACTGGAGATGCTTAGGGTCACGATGGATGGGGCTCTGAGCACCTAATGGAGCTGTGAGTGTCCCTGCTCATTGCAGGGGGATTGAGCCAGATGGCCTTTAAAGGTCCCTTCCAACTCAAAGAGTTCTATGACTTTTGTTCTATGACTTTTTAAAAAGCTTCAGAAAAAGGTCTTGCACAACTCTATATTTCTCTTGTAAGAATCTGTCAAATCTTCAGCATATTGTGCTGAGGTGTACATGAAATTTGATACTTCAATTTTCTTTTTCTTTTTAAAAAACATTAGAAGTGACTACTGGGCTTCAATAAATATGGAGACATGCAAGTTCTGTTCTACCTGAGGTAAGCTCTGTTCTACATGGGAGGATGACCATAGCAGCGAACTTCACAGAATCATAGAATCATTAAGGTTGGAAAAGACCATGAAGATCACCTAGTCCAACCATCAGCCCATCTCCACTGACCACATCCCTCAGTGACACATTCACACTGCTCTTGAACACCTCCAGGGACTGTGACTCCACCACCTCCCTGGGCAGCCTGTGCCACTGCCTCACTGCTCTATCTGAGAAGAAATTTTTGCTAATATCCAACTTGAACCTCCCCTGGAGGCCATTCCCTCTCATCCTATCACTGTTACCTAGGAGAATAGGCCAACCCCTGCCTCACCACAGCCTCCTTTCAGGTGGTTGTAGAGCAATGAGGTCTCACCTTCTACAGGCTGAACTTTCCCAGAGGGAAGACCTGTAGGTGTTATGAGAATTATACTGAAAATAAAATATTGTAGATTTATATACAGAAATTCTCCTAAGAATATGTTTGTTTGTTTGTTTTCATTCTCCTCTAGCAAAATGGCTAGAAAATATAAGAAAAATCAATTTAACGTATGAGGGTTAGCCCTACATGTCAGAGTTGGCAATATATTTATACAACTATGTAATCTTAAGTGTTCCAGGATTTGATAGTTACTTGTTTAACATCAAACAGCAAGTTCATATAAGAAGAATTGAAATTTGAAGATTTGAAAAAACATGGAAATCTGTAGGTTAAGTCTTCATGTTATTTTTAACTGGAGGGCAGGACTCAGTCTGAATAATTTCTACATAGAAAAACGATGAGTACAGGCCCAGGTCTGTTGTCTCTGTACCAGCTCCTCAGCACATGAGCCAGTGAGAGAAGTTTCCACAAGGTTTGGGACAGGGGATGGAGACCCAAATTGCACCTCGTGGATCTATCCAGCCCAGTGCCTGTCTGTCCTGCTGTGGCCGTGGAGAACACCTACAGGCAAGATGCCCATGGGTACTGCTTGTCTGTGGGCAAGTACTGCACATCTACAAGTCATCCATCTTCCTTCCATAGGAGTTTTAGGACCTACTTAGAGAGAAAAACATTGAGCAGCCTGGTCTGATCCCACAGTTGGCCCTGCCTGAGGCAGAGGGCTGGACTGGAGTCCTCCAGAGGACCGTTCCAATGTTGATTATCCTATAATCCCATGAACAGCTGGACAGTATTTTCTGAGGAAGAAGCTAGTCAGCAGAGTCTGGTAAACTACCTTTTATCTGATGATGATGTCTCTTTCTGGTATGTCACATAGGCTTTTCTTCCATTTTTGAATGCATGCACATCCTTCTGCACCTCTTTGTCAGTACCATGCAGTGTTTGACTGATACCTCAGTACAACAGCATTTATACAAAGTTTTGGCTGGTCTGCACTGTGAATCTACTTCTGCAGTATCCATCATCTCCATCCTGTACCTGGTAGCGAGCAAAGAGAAAGCTGAAAGAGCAGATTACTTCTTTGCAGATTAGTCACTTGCAAATGTATTCTCTGAGGTACTCTCTCAATGCACAGTTCAGATCTGAAAAAGCATTATGTATTTTACATATTTTATTTATTCTGTCTTTTGCAGTGTGGTGAGCTTTTGATTTTCATGAAGGCTGGTATTCCTGTTTCCAATATCAGGAAGGATGTAGGGCAGTGGGCTTATTTCCATTTATAAATTCAAATACTGACCTCCACATTTGCCTACTCCAGTAATTTTCATTGATTTTTTGGAGAAAATTGCAAGTTTTGCATTTAAGTGGATTTTGTGAAGTGTTAACAATCGAAGAGCGTGGGCATCGTGGGCTGGGTGCACTCACCTTCAGGGAGACAAGAAGAGAAAATCTTCTCATTTTCAAACTCCTGCCTAGTTAGTTGACTACAAAGAGTGGAAGTGTCCTGGAACAGTCCAGGCCATGTACCTATGCAGTGCCCAGGCTTGGAGTCACCGTGCACATTAGAGAAGCCTTCCAAGGCCTTACCCTCATATTCTGAATAAAGCTGCTCACAGAATATTTGTTCCTATTAATTGCTTATTCCTCAATATAGTTTTAAAACTGCCATCAGACTCCACTTTGTTTTCCACTGAAGGCCCTACAGTTTCACGTAAACATCAATAACTGTAACACATTATAATTAAACTCCTTAAAATTACAGTGTATCTGTCTGTACTGGTCCAGATGATATTTTCTCTGTTATTAAATTAATAAGCCTTTATATCTGAAATCCCACCATACACGACTGACTGACAAGAGTAATGATGAACCTGAAGATTTGATGTGGTCTCAAGTGAATTGTTTTAGGCACAAAGCAGGAACTAACTTTCAATAATGTTTATGGAAGTCACCTATTATTAGAGTCATCTAGTTAAATGCTATGGTTATCCAGTGCCAGAGAAAACAGGCTTAGGGGACTTGCTGCAGCTTTGCAACAAACAGGAGAAAGTTCCTTTGTCTCTTTAGTGTTGAAATTGCTTTTACACCCCGACTAAGCTGGCCCACATTAACCAAGACACCAGATGGATATAGGAAAAGCCGTAGATTTCATGATGCTTTATGACTTCCAATTAACCCAAACCCATTTTCTATAAATTATTCAAGATATTAAGGCCCCAGTTTTCAGAATTAGCCTCCAATTCTGTGACTGCAAATAATTTCAGGTACAATTTATAGCAAATAGATGCGAGGTCATTTTTTGATATGTAGACGTCTGACTACCAAATTATCCCACAGAAATGATGTCTATGTGCAATAAAACCTTCCCAGAATAATCTGTCTCTGGCAAATTGCTTCCATGATATTTCAGCCTCTGTTTAAGTTCTCTCTCTCAAAAAAAAATTAAGAAGTAATTTTATTATTAATATATATCTTTATGGAGGACAACTTTAAAAATCTATAAAATCTTTCTTTAAATATGTGTTTTACTGTTATCATAGTTTCCCTGGGGTTTGCTGCAGTGGTAAACTTATTGTCCATCACCTAAAAATGTCAGCGTGATGCCTTTGGTACATATAAGAAAGATAGATCTTCCTCAATGTTGTTATAAAAACTACTTTCATGTTCCAGCATTTGGATTTATGAGGCATAGTGTATATGTATTATACATTTCTTTTAAAGTAGTAGACTTGGGAAAGTAAAAAGGGCTACTATTAAGTAAAAATAAATAAATAAATAAAAATGATGTTGAAAGAGGAAGAGTGCGAGGGATTTTTTAAGGCTTATTTTCCACCCCATGGACTTGAGAGATTTTACATCTAAATACAGAGAGTATTAGGTTGAAGAGTTTATTTAGATTAATTCCAAATTTCTGCTTATACTCAGCTATGTCTAAAACAGTGTCCCCTCTGAATTCTGTAGGCATATACGTGTGAGCAGCTGTTGTGGTAGAGTTTCTGAACTAATAAAGCTAAGAATATTGTATACAAAAGCATGCAACTTATTTTTACTGTCTATTACTAATTTAGTTTACTACTTTTTTCCCTTCAACTGGTTATTGAAAGTGTAGATATTTGGTCTTTGAAGCCAGTCATTGCAATTATGAGTTTGGTCAGATTTCTAACAATTTTGCTTAGAAAATTGTCACACTTAGAACTGCAAGTTAAATATCTGCGGAAAGAATGACACATTATACCCTGACAGTCATAGCACACACCTCAGCAGTACAAAGCCCTGGCACATTTCACTGAAGTGCCATCTAAAGCCTATCTCAGTGTAAAATGTTCCAGCATACCAGTAAAAAAAAACACCACTTTGAAAGAGAGGTGAGGAAAGATAGGATTAGAAAAAAGCATGTCTAGTAGCTTGGAGGCTTACTCATCAGGAGAGTGAAACTTCAGTCTTTCGAGAAGGGCTCTCCAACCCTACTAAATGCTCCTACCCATGCCAGTTCTGTCATGAAGTTTCACAAGAAAAGATTCTGTCAAGAACTTACAAAACAAAACGGTTTGTTTTCCTTGCTGTTCCCAAAGTTATGACCAACTGTCAATTGAAGAAATGACGATTCAGATTTCTTGGTCATGACTCACTGGACCGAAGCTATTCCCAGTTCTACACATAGATATGTCTTTTGTGTTTGGTTGACTTTGATAGCAGATGAAGAATATTTCATGGTTGGTCATTTCTGCAAGTTTAAACAGTCCCAGGTAAGTTATTGGGGCAATCAAACCTTACAGGTCAACCAGGTCCAGTGCCTGCATCTGTGACCATGTTGCTTACCAATAAATGCCTATGATTTCCTTCTGCATAGCAGAAGAGGTCATCTGCATCCACTTCAAAGCAGAAATGTGCAAAGGAGACAGGAGACTGCAATATGGAGCTAATGCTATTTTCCCTGCATTGTGCAACTACCATATAGAGGGTAAAATTGCCAGAGCTATTAATTCTTATAGAAAAAGAAAAAGAAAGGTGAATTTTTAAAAAATGTAAGGTTTAACATACTTCATCATTCTGATGAGAAAGTATGCAGACAGTGAGTTACAAAGGTAGTGAGAGGATGTTTCCTAAGAAACATTGAAGAGCTGAGATATTCTGTACACTAATTAATGAAGCATTTGGTCAGATTTGTAAAATCTGATCAAAATCATCTTCAATTTTCTGTCAGCTCCCCTTATTGATGTCTGCATACTCTATGTAATTACCGAGAATCATTTTTATGGAGTAACTAGCTTACAAAAATAACATTTTCCCCCCATAATTTATACTCTGAGATTTGGCTCCTGTCTTTTCTTTCAAATTGCTTGACCTTTTGTCTTTCCAGAGAAGTTCGTAGCTACCATGAAATTTTATTTAACATGGTAATATACATACACACAATTTTGCATAATGGCATATACTATAAATATATCAAGCATTTTATATGACAAGTTATCACCGGGTGGGATTTAGTGAATGGGTTCTAACTGCAATATCTGTTTGAAATATTTTGAGTGGAACTTAGCTGATGCTTTTCACTGTCTTCTATTTGATACATCTGTAGAATGCCAGACAGCAGAGATTTTGGGGAAATTATTCTGAGATCAATTAAAGATGTGTGAGAGAAGTGGCAATTTCATCCAGAAAGGAGAAGGAATTAATGTTATACTCAAACTTTAAAAAAAAAAAAAAACGTCTTTTTAGATCACAGTCTAAACTTTCTTCAAAGTAAAAGTTCAGTAAGCTTGCACTGATGAACAGAAATGGCAAGGATGTTTGAGAATATGCAAATAAGGTGAAGGTTGCAGTTCCTACTGTGGTGCTGCCTATTCTTATGAGTAAGATAATAATGCACCACTGTGGTCCAGAGGCACTGTAGCCATCTCTTGGAAAGATGAAGGAAATCTGATTTCAGTAGGAGATGGCTGACAATGTCTTTAGGCTTTTTAATGGCTATGAATTCAGATTCTCTGTTGCTGATGAAGGTAAAAACTGACAACACCACAGAAGTGATATGATCATACAAGCCGGTGTCATGGGGTAAAACACCTTGCATCCTAGAGTGTCCTCAGGTCAGCTTGTTAAATAGAAATTAATGCTCTTCTTTTAGCTAATCTGAATTTAGACTGGACAAAGGATAAGATAACAATAGAAGAGTTCTGCTATAGATGTGTGAACCTTTGATTTGAAATTCAACTTTTCGTAAATTCACATTGAATCTAATTTTATACTCTTACCCAAACCTCCTCCAAAGTCAGGATGAATTCTGAGCGCCCAGAGAGAAAGGGATTTGCTTCTTGGTGCTGTAGTGAGATGAAGCACCATAACAAACAGTGTGTTGTGAAACCTGGCAATTATTGACAAAAACTGTAAGCACTTAAAATGAGCAACACTGAAGCCGCTCAGCAAACAGCAGGTAGCAATCTCACAGAAGCAACTCATGAACACATTCACTCCCCACTGACCCATGTCATGGCCAGATGTTCCCTCCTATTTATAATGGTGAAGAAAGTAAGCCTGCATGAGTCTGTCTTGAGAGTTGGTGGGAGAAAAGGGAATGGGACATGCTCCCTACTTGCCCCAGAAGGTGTGATTATAGCTTGAGAAGGCTAGATGAGGCCAAGACAGTAGTATGCTAGTAGTACTGCAAAGATTTTAGCTGTCTTTTTCTTTTATGCTCTCTCTGACATGTGCTTTGAATTCATTCCAGACTAATTCTCCATCGGGATGGCCTTGGCAGCTCTTCTCCTGTATCAGACTTTCAGGCAAAGGGTATCACCAGACTCAGGATACAGGGAAGAGGAAAGGAGGTAAAGCTTTTGCTTCCTTGACATTCAGTTTCTCTCTGCTGACACACTGGTGGCATGCTGGTAGATGGACTTCATGAAAAAAGAAAAGAAAAAAGAAAAAAGCAGGAGTGTCTGATTTTTTCTTTGTTTTAGTTTTCAGTGGTAACATCACACCTCCCAGTTCCCTAGGCCTACTCAGAAGTATATGGGAACATAGCATTTCCCTCTGTCATAGAAGGAAGTAGGCATCACTAAGGTTGATGGGACATGAGCCTAGATGAGCATCTTGTGGTGCTACAGTTGTTTTGTGATGTTGTTATCCTCAAAAGGTTGTGCTGACTGGGAAGGTTTCCAGTGGCTGAGAAGATAAATATAATAACCATCTCCAGGAAGGGCAAGAAGTGCAATCCTGCAACTGCAAGCTAATCAGCCTCACCTCAGTCCATGGGAATGTTATGGAGCAAGTCTTTCTGGAAGCCATTCCCAAACATGTGAGGGACAAGAATGTGGCTGGAAACAGCCAAAAATGAACTCCTTCCTCTGTTTTTCAAGTACTGTCTCTGATAGAGTCATACAAGGCAAAACAGCGGGTTCAGAGTCGCTGGGGAATGAGCTCCTTAGGTTCTAGGAGAAGGCTTCTACACTTTAGCCTGACAGATCATGTCTAAGGTGATAATATCCATGTGGCAGGCATATGTCTCTCTTCAGCGAGGTTACTGTTCTATTTTCAACACGGCTGTAGTGCACTGAGTGTAGGTGTTAGCTTTCTGACGTGAAGTAGGGCAGAGGTAAGGCTTTTATCAGTGGGTTTTATTCTTGTAACTTCAGCCTTTCTGTGCAAAGGTCATAAAATCACCCATAAAATATTTTATTTTTTGCAAATACCCTAAAGCTGTCACATAATCATTGCCTGCTTTTCACTCCCTGACAGGGCAGCTGTTGTGGTTATGGGGAAAGCGCATGAAGAGAACAACGGAACGTTAACAAGCAGTAAAATTCCAGTAACAAAAAATGAAGGAAATGGAAAGGATTTTTCTGTTCTAGCAATAGTGCAGACTGTGTTATATAATTACAGTGAAACTAATGCGTTATACATTAATGTCTAAGTGCACAATAGTAAAAACATTTTACTGAGAACTTTTCCCTATAACTAATTCTGCTGGTTGCTTTCTCATAAATGTTGCTTCTTGCCCTCTTTATAAGAGAGATTTTACTATGCAAACTAACTGTATCACAGTTAGGTTTTTATTATTATTCTGATATTCTTGCCATTTCCCAGGTGCTTTTTGAGCACACAGAAACAGTCTTGTCCTGAGGCAACTGGTAAATACCATTTACACTACTAGACTATCAGTGGAGTACCAGTTTAAATCATAGAATCATAGAATTATAGAATCATAGAATCACAGAATCATAAAATCATAGAATGGTTTGGATTTGAAGGGACATTTAGTATCATCTATTTCCAACTCCCTGCTACAGTCAGGGACAGCTCCCACTAGACCAGGTTGTTCAAAGCCCTTGAATGCTTTCAGGGAGGGGGCATTCACAACCTGGAAGCATAAAGGCAGCAATAAAATAAAATCTCTCTCCTAAGTCAGTTTAACCCCTCACTGACATTAACAGGAACATCGGCAATGACAAGTGAAAAGTGCAACAAGGTGTGAGCTTTGTGGGTGGAGCTCTCTGCGCCTGAATATGGACATGTCCTAAAACTGGGGAAAGATCATTTCAGGCAGAGAAGGGAGGTCAGATGAAATACAAGTCAAAGTCTCATCTGCTTTTAAATTAAGTAAGGCCAATGACAACCTTGTGTAAGCCATTTGAACAGAGAGAAACTGTCGCTCCAGAGACTATGCCACACATGAAAACAATTAACGTCACTAACCTATTTTCACACTAAGATCTCTTCACCCTGAGAGTGTGATAAAGGCACAGAGAAAAGTATCAAGTGAGTGCTAGTATATCTGACTGTGTATTCCACAGTTACTGGTCCACATTCTGCTTTATTAAATGGAAAGAAAGTAAAAAAGATGATGTTCTGTTGAAAATGGATGAATGTTGGAATGAATGTGCTCCATCTACCTTTTCTGGGCAGTGCTTCTAATGCACGAAAGCTTGCTTCCAGGATTCTAAGACTCTGGCTTAGGTCTTTTTCTTTCCCTTTGTAACATTGTAAGCCATACACAAAACTGTAACAAATGCAACTGTCTCAGATTCATGTGGCAGACTTTATTCCACGTTTATTTCATGAATTATCTAAGAGAAGTGTGCTTCAATCCATTGCAAAAAACAGTTATTGCAAAACTAGACAGTACCATACTCATGGCTTCTCAGGAAAGGTTCAATAGCTCACTATCTACACGAGTGCTTGCATTATCCCTTGGAGAATAAGATTTATTTTCCAGAAAGATAAGACTGCTAAATCAGTTTCTGACCTTCTTGAAGCTCACAGGGCAGGATTATCTGCTGTCTGGAAGCAGACAGACATAGAAAATCCTGTTCTGTCAGATACTGCTGAAGAGACAACTACCATTAAATAAAACTAACACAGTAGTCTTAATTGTCACATTTTGGTTAATGCACAAATGCGTTGGGAGATGTGACTAACCATTTCTGCAGAGGTTCAACTAGAAGGTACCTGGGTTGGGAATACATGGTGTGGAGAGCACTTCAGTTAAGTATCTGTTCTCATCACAGATGAGCCTTTGGATGCTGCACTAACGAAGTTTGGTGTAAGCTGGTAATCAGGAACTAAACAAGTCCATCTCTATCCACGCTGCTCTCACTCACTGTTTTTCCTGCTTCACTGCCTCAGACTTCCACACAAAGATGTAAAGATTGATAAAAAGAATGCCGTGCTAAGACTGGTAGCACCAAGAAATACTACAGTTACAAATACAAGTTTCTTTGATATTGCTAATACATTGATTTTTTTTAGTAACATTTACTGATAACTTTTAAATTACTCCAATGCTACTATTCACATGCTACACTTGAGGATAGTGGGTAGTTTTAGATCTTATTTCTGGGGGACTATGTTAGATCATTGAATACATGTCCCCAGCTGGATGGCATTCTTATTCAGTATTATTTTTAAAAGTAACTACATATCATCTGTATCTTAGGATTTTCCACTCTAAAAATAGATGCATAACCTTTAAAAGAGCATAGAAAATCTATGATAACCCATTTCTCAAATTCTGAATGAGAAGAACTGTTGGATTTCAAGGGGCCATAATTTTAGCTACTGATGTAGACTGCAAGATTCTAATTTAGCCATAATTTAGTCAATATCAGACATAATTCTCTTGCTTAAAAAGTTATTAAAAATTTAATAAAACCAAGGAGATTCTAGGATGAAGTATATTAAGATGACATAAAAGTTGTGCATACATATTAATTTAAAGATGTAGTAGATCTTTATTAGACATTACTTACTTGGACGTTACCAAATATGAATATTTTTTGATTGATTTAGAATGCATTTCCAATTCTGAATGCAGTAAATATCAAATGCATAGAATCAACCCTTTAAATTTGTTCTTTCGCAGTAGTGATAAACATGAATGCTAGAAGTATACACATATGAGCTGTTCTTGTATGTTACATGACACATGCTTTATGTTACTGACATTGATACATGAGAACTGATACAGACCTCAGCTCTGCATAGCCCTGTTGAGGGTGTGCAGTGTAACCTGTTCAGTTCTATTCCCTAAAGGAGAGTGAACTGAAGGACACAAGTTTACCTGGAAGCCCAGTGTTAAAGTTACTCATAAAAAAGTAGTTCAAAAAAAAAGCCAAGTCTTGTTGAATCTGGATTTAAGGAGTTGGTCGCTGTTTATTTTATTTATTTTGGTTTTGTTTGTTGTTGTTAGTTTGTTTTCCATTCTTTTCATTCTCCATCTCTCAAAGCAAAGCAGTATGAAAATGTATAGTCGCTGTCTGCTGCCACTTTGTAGAACCTACAGTCACTTACAGCCATGAAGTATGTGCGAGTAATCGGAATCTGGGTTCTTTCACTTCCAAGCAGCTCTAAACATCAAAATCCTAGCATTCATTTAACACATTTTCTACAAATCTGTTACTTTTAGTCTTTCTTCTACTGAACAATCAAGCTAAGATGTTCACTCACATCTTTGACTACCTGTGTTTATATTGATATTTAATGAATCAATTTGCCCGTGCAGTAGTTGACATGCTCCTGGACTGCTTTTAGGGTGTGCAAATTATTTGCACCCTGACCTAATGCAAACAAATGAAGAATCTTTTCTGACCTACCTGCACTGGGGTGTCTCACAAATAGATACTATTATTCATCGTAATTGTAGTTCATCAAGGCTTTTTGGTAAAAGTCTACAACACAAATATATACTTTCATAAATGCCTTTGGGGTTCATTTGTCTGCTGAATCTTGTATGGCTCAGAAATAGCAGTAAACTTTTCCAAGCCAAAGAATAACCTCAAGAATGAAAACACATTCCCAGTGCATATGGTGAAATACCTCTGATTCACCCAGATGTACAGAAGTAAATGAAGCAGTAAAATCACGTTTGGATGAAGAATCTTTTGAAATTCAGGCCATATTTTCTGAGGCCCCATCATCACTTTTTCAAGGTTTATACAGAGGATGGTTGTAGATCACACGTGCACTTCGTACTACTCCCTGCAGTTGTTACCCTCTGCCAATATGAGCAGAAAGCATAGAGGGATGCACCAGTGCTGAGATGAACTGGTCTGCCACCGCAGAGCCAGTGATATCCACAAGATATGGTCACAAGATGGCTTTGGAAAGTTTTAATTTGTAGAATAAGTGCTAACTTACATGATTTCTGTTTGAGTGTGCAGTGTAGAACAGATGCACAGATGTAAGTATAAACAGCTTTGGAGAGAAGAGGCCTGATTTCATCGCTAATAACATATTTAAGAAAAGATAAGCAGTTGGCATGGCACCCTTTTCAAACACTAACCAACATCAAATGGTTCAAATGGTTCAGAGGAAAGCAAGGGAGTTTTTATAGTCAAATGCAATTGACTATAAAAAAACATTACTGTGGTCTCTGTACCACTTTACAACGTATTGTCCTTTACACTGCTCCAGTATAGCTGAAAAGCATGGAATGAAAAATGCTAGGAGAAAACCTAGTCCTAAGGAAGCTCCTAGTGAAATACGGGATGTTTCTGTCCCTCCTCCCCACTGAGCAATATGATCTACCGGACTGACAGTGTTATGATTTCACACTGGGATCTGGTTAATGTATTTCACCAGTAGTCATCCAATACCAAATGACATGGGAATCCCTACCACCACCCAGCTTATCCCCAGCTTCAGCATAAGGGGGGCAATTTTATTTCCATTGCTGACACCATAGCTTCTCTATGAGGAGAGACACTTCTGATTTGGCATCTCCCTGTTACAGGCCACCTCTCTATGGCTGGGCTCTTTGAGTGATGCTAGTAGACATGGTGGCAGTGGGCTGATTTTTTTTTTTGTGTTTTTTCCAACCTTAACGATTCTATGATTCTATTATGGTTCTGAGATTCTCTACATGCCTCCAAGAAGGCCAAGGGCAGCCTAGCTGAAGGTCCTGCAGATCTCCCCTCTTGTGTCCGGTGTGCAGGAAGGGCATCCAGCTAGCTCAGACACAAGAACCGCTCTGGTTTCAGTCAGTTACGCTGGTACCTCAGTCTCGTGGTGGTTTGCAGACTCATAATGAGAGCAGTGTAAAGAAGAGAAACACAGGGACAGCTGTGCTGGCTCAGGCTAAAGGGCAGGTTCTCCTTCTATGTCATCTCAACAGTGGCAAAGTGTGGATATTTAGGAAGCAGCATGAGTATTGGGGAAGCATAGAACAGGTTTTGTTCTTGAATAGTCAGTATCTGAGTGTCTTTAGTTTTTTCAGTTCCAGAGCTAGAGGTGAAGTCTGGGCATTTACTGGGCTTTACCCAGTCTTCTCCTAAGCCTTTTTCAACCTATGGAATGGCTGATAGCTTCTTCCATGCCCTGTAGCAAGGAGTTTCACAGTTTAACTACAAGTTGTGCAAAGAATCACTTTATGCTACTGTTATAAAATTGGCCTTTGCTAGTTTCATTTCATGCTCCTTAGTCCTTGTGCTCAGAAAGGCAGCAAATGCTCATTCTTGATTCACCTTCCCCCCTGCACTGATGATTTCATAGCCCTCTGCCTCAGCCTGAACATTTTTTCAGGCTCTGAACACTTTCTTGTCATGCTTCAAGCTATTTTTATTGCCCTTGTCTGAACTTGCCCTATTGCTGCAAATACAGGCAATGCTCTCACAAATAACAGGCTGTCAGACTTTCAGATATGCCTCTCAATTAGTATGTGCATACATTCTGCACATGCTGGGATCAAATAACCTTTGTAAATGCAGCTTGCCAATATAGCTGTTTGCATATTTCCTACACTGTTCTCCGAACACTATTTGGCTTGTTAATCCTACACTCAAGGGTTACCCATTTGGTGAGCTCCAGTCAAGCAAATATGAGTCTGGCCTCAATGAGGCAAACACACAGAATGGAAACAAAACAAAACAGAAGTCCAGAAGGGACACAAACTCTTGAACTCTTACTTGAGATAGTTACTCCACACACATATGTATATGTAGTCTGTGATTTGTGATTTCTGGAGCCTCCATCCCTTCATTAAAGACTATGGATACTGTCGAAAATGGGAACTTTCTCAATAAATCACTGCAGCAGTTACTAAATACCTTTGGATTCATTTCAGCGTTTAATCACTCACAAAAGCTGTTTTTTGTCTCTTATGTTTCTGCATTCTTTAATCGTGAAGGAATTAACTGAAAAATCCTGTTCTGTTTTGCTTAATTGTGCTTTTTTCTTATTATATTCATTTAATGTACAAAAACAAGGAATGGGTACTTTTCCTTCTTTCTTCCTTTCTTGCTTGCTTGCTTTTTCAATGAAGCCACTCACAGTTCTCCACCCTACAGGAAAATTTATTCCCATTCAGATTGGATCAAGAGGATCACTGCCCTCTCCCCTCCATACCCACATAGCCTGCCTTCCCTCAGTCTGTGTCTCTTTCCAATAAACTGCCATAAATGAAAACTTTTGCCTCCTTCCAGCCCCCTCCTTGCTCACTTCTTAAACAAGTAAGGGTGCTCCTGAGGCTTTGAGGATAAAGATCCACAAAAACTTGTAGCTATTTCAGGGGCAGACTCAGTAGCACTTTCCTTTGAAATGATCTTCAGCTGAGGATTACCAGCTAATGCACCTGGAAATACATTAGTTTGTTCAGGCTCTCAGTTTATCTGAAAATCATTTCCCAGTAATCTTATGTATACCATCTGGCTAAACATCCTGTGAGGAACAGCCACTGTGCAGAGAAGGAAGCTCTCTCTTCCCCAGGCCGTTGCTAAGCAGCTCGAGTAGTAACAACCAACTCATTGATGCCTTCCTCTGTGCCAGCCTGGGGCTGGGCATGGCCACACAGCCACCAGTCTCCAGTGAGCTATGAGAAATTCTTATACCATCCCTCCAACTATCAAACCAACATATTTTCTATTTTCTTTTTTTTTTTTTTTTTTCTATAATGAAAAATTTATTTTTGCTTAGCAGGGTCCATTGTCTTTATCTGCAGCAAGTTTTGGGTTGCTCCTAAAATCAGATGGGAACAAATGTGAGGCTGCCTCTGCACAGCTCATAAGTACGGGACCATGCACTGACTGGCGACATCCTGCCAGCAGCTTCCCACTGAAACGAATTCTGCTGAGATGTTGCTCATTAATCTCTGGAATGCTGCAGGTGCATTTATTAATGCAAGAGCTCCATGTTCCAATGCTGTGATCCTTTCTGACACGTTAAGCCATTTTTAATTTGCTCTCATCATCTCCAGCCTCTCTAGCAGGCATTAGATAACTCTGGGGTCCAAAACAAGCTGCTGTGATTTAGGCAGAAGGCAGGTGAGTTATTAATCTTATGCAAATGCCTGTTTAATTTTCAGGGATTTTGGCACTGTTGTAAGTACTGGAAGTCATGGACTACAAAGAGGAAAGGTAATTTCCTGTTTGTTTAATTGATCTACTGTAACTTTTCTCCTGGCTGGTAAAGCTAGGTAATGGAATTTGCAATGTAAAATCATTATTAGAAGTGCCAGTATGAGATTTGATTAATCCAGTCTATTTACGCTTAATAAGACATACTTGACTTATGTTCTGGAAGTAAAATTGCCTGCTATTTCCCCTCCTGCTTCTTAAATATATTTATAAATATCTCTAATGTTATTATACATAGACCTATTTCTTCATGCATTATTACTAGGAAGTGATAACTCCTCCAAAAGTGTTATCTCTAAGGCTTCTACCAAGAAGGAACTTCTGGTCTATGCAGTGACCAAGCATTCTCTGAGATGACGGACGAGGTTGAGGAGGGCCAGCTCTGGCTGCTTGTCGACTGGTAAGTTTCTAGGAGAAACACAGCTTCTGCTGATGACTCAGGAACCAGCATTGTTCTCATTCATCCTGGAATCAATTTTCTGCAGTGCTAGTTCTTGGATAAAACCGAAAATAACAGTACTTCTAACTGTTCAGGGAAAATAAAGGCCTCTTGTCAATTCTTTTCAGTGCAGTTACTCTCAAAGCCATGGCCAGATACATTTCGTGGAAGCTGTTTTCTCTCCACTCACATCTTCCTGTGTAATTTCTGTCAGATGAAGCATCTTTTTGCTCTCTCCAGATTGAACAACGGTTAAAAATTCCTTTATATTATGACAGGGACTGTTTTAATTCAGCAACAAACAAAGATATTTCCCCTACAAAGTGTTCAGATTGAAAACAGTATTCTTCAAGCAAGGTGCAACTATTGCAAATGATGTATGTTCTGAGTTACTTTATGGAAATCTTTTTTGTAAGTGTGTTCAAGAAATTATTCTGTCCCTGGTTTTGTTTCATTTTATGCTAATTGCTGTAACTTCTATTCCCATCATAGTAACATCAAGTGCAATCATATCCATTTAATTTGATCATTTATGTTCCACTGCAGGGATCAAAACAGGCAGCCTACTACTTCATGTTACCATTTGTTACATCTTACTAAATCAAGCTTTCAAATGAAAGTAATTGTAAACACACGTGAAATGGTACCTTTTATGTCTCAAAGTGTTATGAAAAAGTTTTTAAACTTTAGTATTTTAAATGTAAAAATCAGCTCCTTATGTTTTGTTTGTACCTCTCTATGTCTCACAGCCTGAATTTTATTTGTAAGTAAAATCTTTAAGGAACATGGGATGTTGTGAGCCTTAAAAACAAATAAAATGTTACTCCACAGTAGGCTTCAAACAAAGTTTTATTCACATAGATTGCATTAAAATTCTTCCTATTATATATCTTTTAGAGATAGGACTATCTGAAAAGACAACACTGAAACAAAACAAATCAGGACTGATTTTTAAATAGAATATATATATATATATTCTATTTAAATATATATATATATATTTAAAGCAAAGTATCTTTGGAAACCGATGATCTGACTGGTTGGTCAGAGGTGTTTGTTCATTTGCTTTTAACTGGAGGCATACAAGCATCAGGTACCACTGCTGAGAGGTGCTCTTCGTGCAGATACTGGAGCCCCTATCCTCCTCTTTCATCAGTGATGACATAATTTATGAGTTTACCTCTATTTTGAAGACATCAAAATGAACACTCTTCAAACCTTTTTCTATCAAAACCGCTGACCTGAATCTACTAACAATTCTGGCTTTTCCGAAGCTTTGTTTTCCAATGAGTAATTGATTCATCCTCTCCTTCCTTTCTCCTGACAATCTTGTCTTTTGTATGCTGTGCTTACAAAATTAAGTTCTGATTCCGTTTTATGCAATCAGTAGCCAGATGGTGGCTGGACAAGAAGCAGCCTGATTTACCTCAGAGTGATACTAAACTTCCCCAGCTGCTACAGGGAGGAAGTGTTTCTTCTGAAGGATGCATAGTTTATGGTGCTTGCAATGAAGTAGCAAGTTGGCTGTAGATGGGTGTTGATGTAGAAATCTATTATTCAACTGTGCTTCCACAAGCAACAAACGTGGTTTTAGGGACAAGGTTAGTGGGCATGGGGGTGATGAATTGATGGTTGGATTAGACTCTCTTAGTGTTTTTTTCCAACCTTAATGATTCTATGATTCTATGAAAATGAAATTTTTGGATGCAGCTCAATCACGGATTCATAGAATATCACAAGTTGGCAGGGATCTGTGAGGATCATCTGTTAAGATCTATCCACTGGAGAGTAAAATATTAATGTCCTTGCACAAGGTATTGGTGAGAAGTCACCAGGAAGACAGCACACAGTTCATGTCACCTATATTACAGAAAAGATGTGCAAAGATGGCTCATCGGGATGCTTAAGAGGTGGAAAATCCATCTTCTGAGTGGAGAATAGATGAGATAGTCTGGATCACAGACCGAAATAAAGGCAGCAAAGGAATAAGCTTTCTCCTTCTAAAACAAATTTTTGGTGGCAGGGAGGAATATAAAATACAGGAAGGGAAAAGCTGAAGGACAAAACTGGCACATGGACAGGTGGATATGAAGCAGTCATGAATAAATCTAAGACAGCGATGGAAATGAGACGGTGGAGCAGGCTGCCATCATGACAAGCTGGCTCTTGCTCACAGATTAAATGTTAAGTTTGCAGAGGGTTGCGGGGGAAAAGAAAAGCAACTCACTCTTTCCCCTCTCTCCTCTCCCCCACTCCAGAAAATTATTTTAGTTGAGATAGGGGTGAGAGAGAGAGGGAGCAGTGCCTGCTCAGGATTCCTGGCCACTCTTCAGGAGAAGAGAAGCCACATTTGTATGGTCTCATCATTCAGCTGACAATGACAGGCAATGATTTCCAGGCTCTTCCCTCTCCTTTCCGTGACTGTTTAAAAACTGTTTGTGTTGGTTTGAGGGTATTTTATTATACAGAGAATAGGTATATTTGACAAGACCTAAATATGAATTGTTGCTGTGCTGCCTGAAATATCTGATAACGGGCACAATTCTAAACAGTGCTTTGCTGTGGTGCCTCTGCTTGTTTCTGCTGAGAAGTTTTCCATTCTGTAGTTTGTTTATCATTATTATATCTCATCTTGCCTGATGCATTCAGTGGATCGTAAATGCAACTTGTGTTCTGCAGTTAGCGGTGTTGTGGATGTTAATAAATTGCCCTCTAGTCACACTGCATTTTCTTTCTGCAGAGTGAGCCTTCTCTTTTGCACGCAGAAACAGTTATATTCTGTTTTGCGGAATAATTTTTAAACTTGTGGAAGGTGAATCTTCAAGCACCTCACTAATGAGCTTAGACTTGTCTTACATTTTGTGCTGCACAAACAGGCCAGAATAAAGCCATTTTCTTTTCTTATATCCTTCCTTTCTAGATTGCAGTGCTACCAAAGTACTGCCCCTATCAAACTCCTGTAATTCCATTCTATTACATTTACTTTACCAGTTTAATAGTCCTCTTTATGTAAATGCTGTGCAAAGTTTTTGAATGTAATTTGACTCTCTTAAACAGCTCTAGGTATTTCTGCAGTGCATCACTTCAACTGAAATCAGGTGCTGGATTTTGTAAAGATTTTTCTTGAAAACTGAGGTGCTGAATATCATTCTGAGAAAGTAAATATTGGTTAGTTGAAGTTTAAGCTTGAAAAAGATTAGACATTTAATTAGTCTAAATTATTATATTTCATGCTGTAATGTAGCAAATTAGATTAGACAAGCTTAACATTTCAAATTACACTAATGATTGCATAAATTTTATTAATGTTATAATCTTTAATCTCAGATCCCTCAAGATACTAATAATTCTCTAATCCATCAGTGACTTTAACACTACTATTTAAAACCATAATCACTTCTAAGATTTTCATTTAGTTTTATGATACAGGAAATAGCTATAGATCAGAAAAAGACAAAATACATATAGTTCAGAATGTGAGGTTTCTTTTAAACTTTTGAATTAATAAAGTGTCTGTTTTGCATTAATGGTTAACTAGACCAGCTGCAATGGTTTCTTTTCTTTTTTTTTTTTTTCACTGAGCTTAAAAGAAGAGGCTGCTTTGTTCAATTTTAGCTTATTCTCCCTCAGAGATGGGCTTGGCAGAGCCAGATATCTGTTACTGCCATGTCATCACTCCAAATTCACAGAAAACACTGCCCCGAAAGAAGTTTGTGTTGGCACTATACAAACAAACCAGATGAAATAATTCAAGCACATACATTCAAGTGAGCACAGAGCTTGTGATGAGTGTGGGGCCATCATTTTTATGGTGGGATTTCTTCATTCTTTCCCAGAAAGGCTAGGGCTGAAGGAGCACAAGAATGGAAAGATGAATATGGGAGTATCAGTTATTAGTTGTGTCTCACAGGTGAAGACTAGCACAGCCTGAGTGAATCAGAGATCTTCATCTCTGGTCTTCAATTCACCACAAGGCTTTATAGAGAGCTGTCCATATTCCACTGGTACACCATACGCCCAAGCCATTCCTCAAAACCATTCACTTTCACAGGGATATATCCAAGCTTTCACCTTCAGTAGACAAGAGTTTTCAAGAAGACCTTATTTTCATAGTTTCATTCCAGTTTGCACCATGCCTCACAAGCAGAGCATTGCAGTGATACAGGATACAGCTACTCTTGCTCGTATGAGACCATGGGCTGAGATTTACATATTTAACAGATTATTGCATCTACTATCTAACCCACGTGTAAGACTCCAAAATACTACTTCTGCAAAGAAACTGAGTTCCATGGGCTATGTGATTTGGATTGAGCAGTTTAAGACCAGCTCACATTAAAACTAGTAACTAGCAGGTGACGGCTGACCAACCTCACATACCTTCAAAAGCCGATTCAAAACTGCAACACTGACTGCTCTAATCTTCTTAATCCTAAAGCCTGATACAACCTGGAGGCATGCTGAGGAGTTAGCCTTGTTACAGTGAGCTGGGACTCATCTGAAGAGCTGTGTCTCAAAAGCAAAATTTCAGTATCTCTCACCAGCACTATGTTCCTCTGGAAAGCAACAGATTTAGCTTTGACTTAAAATACTACCTCACTTCAGAGCTTCAGTTTGTTAGGATACTCTTGTCTTTTCCCAAGTGTATTTCCTTACGTTATACTTGCATTCATTTTGCCTAGGTGCTATGTGTAAGAAGAGAGCTCCTGACACTGCACACACCTCAGCGTGTTCCTCAACTGGAACTGGCAAAATCTATTTTCCAAAGAGTAAAATCAAAGCATTAGGAGATAAAAACATGAAAAGCAAAACAGATATATGAATGTTTCAGCTAATTTGTACAGTTTCATCCTTCACTTGCAGTCTTGACACTCTGTTGTGCAAGTAGAACTACAGAACATTCCATGGTTTTATTCTCATAATTGTCTACTGATACAGATACAAGAAAACTGGACATTGTCCAGCAAAGGATGCTTCTTGCTAAGAGAAGACAAGTAGCATCAAGAAGACACCACTCAGCATTGGACAACACAAGAAGTCCTTTTCACAGCACATTATGCAATAGAACTCCTTTCTGTTGTGGAACACAAAAACATTTACTGCTTGGTTGATTTATCAGAGCTTCCCAAGATATTCAAGGCAATTATGAGTTCATACTGTGCGACTACTTACTGCTGTCTTTACATGTCATTTTAATGCTAAACTTTTCCGTCAAAGTCAGAATTAGCCATATGCTTTAATGATTTACTTCAGAATTTTGGTTCCCCAGCATGCCTGACTGAACGTTAAAATGAAACAGAAAATTGAATGCATCCATAGGAGACAGAATGAGAATATCTTCTGTCTCATGGAATTCACAGAGGAGATTCAATAAGTATTGTGGAACTGAAATAGTTCATACTTGCAAAATTTTTCCTCTTTCAGGGATGTTTTCTTAATTATACTAATTTTTCAAATCTATCTTCGTTTTCACAAGAAGTTTCCTTTTCAAACATTTGTTAAAAGAAGATAATAGCAATTGGAAAGCAGAAAAATGAAAAGAACTTTAATTATGTGTTATAATAATAAATGTGTTCTAGTTCAGGTGAGCTAGACCAATTATATATGATTAGTGATTGGAAACAATCAGTGTTTCTGCATTTCCTTTCGGTCTCCTGACCTTTCATGGCAAATATGCTACTATCTGTCTTCCCCTGCTGCTCAAGACAGACCAAACGTTTTAATTTATAGAGCCCTTTGGAAATATTAGTTCAGTCTGCATAGAAACAAGTTGTACTGAATTTGATCAGTATTTGCTGCATGCTCGCAAAAAGGAAGAATGCTTCTTTGTAACTCTTGTTAAATTGTACATGGCCTAAATGTAAGAAAAAGCTATCAGGCTAGTACTGTCTTTTCTATATATCTCATTTTGTATCAAAAAGATAGATAAATTGAAATGTATATTTAAATTCTACTTAGACATTAGATGAAGTTGAAAAGGAGTGCCTACTAAAATTTGAAGTTGCATATACAATACTATAGCTAATCCAAATCTTTACCAGCTATTGGCTCTGAAGTGAAGTTCACTGTGACCTTAGTGCTCCAACTGAGCATCAAGTCTCCCCCACACCAGTTATTGCATGATATGTATGAGAGTAACCAACAACTTCATAATCCAGTAATGGGAAAAGTAGAAAGTATGGCACAGAATGGAAGCCCAAAGACCAAAGAAATCACTGAAATTCAATGGCGTTTCATTCAGCTTGGCATTGAGCTGATTCTGCTGAGTCAACAACCAGTGTCTGGTCACACTGGACCTCATAGCCATGGAGTTGTAACTGGATCTCTTCAACACAGAAGCTCACATTTGTTTCATGGAATTTCGCTGCAGCATTGAAGAATTTATTGAGCATTTATTATCCAGAAACCATTTCAAAAGACAAAGCAAAAAAAGTGCACCTTTTAAAAGGACACACAAGGTGACAAAGCATTCAATTTCATGTGGTAATATTTACATAACATTAGAGAAAGCAATTACAACTCCTATTAAAAAGCAAGTTGCCTTTAATACATCCTTCACTTTCCTCTGGCTGTGGCACATGATTTCCAGTGTTTACTTTTTCTTAGTACTTCTGAATAGGTCTTTAATCCAATGCCTGAATCAATTGGGATACTATGTTTAAGAATATATTCTTTAGTAAAGTCATATAAGAGGTGCACCACGTAGGAATAAAATACCAGAAGCTCTAGTAACTAAAACAGTTGATTTACAGGAACCATACTTTAATATAAATGTTAGTAATTCACATTTTGAATCTGTTTCAAATGGGATATAAAAATGGACCAAAGCCATGTAATTGCTCTGACTTATTCCATACAGTATTTTTTCTTCAAAATATGCTTTTTCTACCCCAAAACTCAGCCAAGACTCTGACTGTGTATCTGGGTTCTTCCCCATCACCAGCATTAAGGTATTCTGCAGGTAATGTAATATTCTGTAACTCCATTACTTTCTGACTGTGCTTTTGGAGAAACCTATGCAAACTCCTTCAAATCTAATGAAGCTGTACATCACTAGGCTCACTTTGAAGGTAATAGGCTTGCACACAGTGACCTGAGGGCATAATTTGGCTGCTTATACTGATGATGAGTGAGAAGAAAGAAACACCCTTAAGTGTCAGAATCCACAGGGAACCCAGAGGTTAGGATAGGAAAGTGAGATTTTATTCTGGGTACCTCTGATACAGAATTAAAGGGAGCAGTAAGCACAGATTTCTGCAGTGACTCTTGGTCACATCTTTAGGTAAAGCTTCATTCTGAGTCTACTTATGTAGAATCAGAGAATTAGTGACATTTTAATTCATAATCAAATTAACTGCAATCATCATTACTATGGAAAAAAAATACTTATCACTCAGACAGGAAGGATATGTGCAGAGTCAGAGCAGAGGTGCTCCAACTAGGAAAACATGTCAAATAGATAATGCATCTAGGAGCACAACTCCTTTTTTCATGAGTATCAGCAGATGTAATCAATTACACCACATTTCACAGCCAGTAGAACCAAATGAGCTGGAAAGAAGAGGGGGTAGATGAAAAAATCCAGTAGGTTTTCCAGGCCTTTTCCTCTTGCTCTCCTCAAGGGTGTTTGCACAGAAAAGTACCTTTGCATTCCAGATATCTGCAGAGTGAGAACATTAACCATTTCTTTCTCAGCTGCAACTGATAAAATTATTTCACTGGTAACAGTGAGTGCTGCATCTTACCATATGCCATCGGGAAAATACTGATTTAGCTGAGATTAAAGGGTAACTGCCATTCATGCATGTTTTGCATGTTTGCAACTAGAACTAATCAAAACAAAATTGTCCATACAAATTTGCAGTGCAAAGTGAGGATTCATCTTAAATCTTTGCATATGAAAACAGTGAGAATACAGAGCATGTGGCAAAGAGTGAGAAAAGACAAATACATATGCATGTTAATTATCTATGGGTGTGGAGGAGAGAAGAGGCAGTTCTTAAAATGTCCACTGACCAACTCTACAGCCATTCCTCTTTCCTACTTGATGTTCCACTTTCTTCCCTTACTTTGCCAGATGTAAACTAGTGGCAGCCACCTCCCCAGGCAGTGACAGGGATGTAATAGAAAAGCTAGCAGAGCTTATTTTCTCACAGTTTCCAGATGTATTCTTCTCAGAAACCATATCAGGTGATTCCTATAGACAACAGTATACATGTTAATTTCCTTAGGGAAAAAAAAAAAAAAAAAAAAAACTTATCACTTTATTTACCTTATCAGTAATATTTGCCATCTAGGCACTGACTCCCATAGATGCATCTAGAGGTCACTCTTACTGGGTGTCCCTCACCAAACCTGCTCTCTGTAGGTTCAGGAACACCACCCCATTTATCCTTTGCCATGTTAATTTTTCCAGTGTGCATATGCAGTATGGTGTGACTGATGGTCTGCATCGTTCTCTAGGACACAGTTTGAGATATTACAAAAAGCTTTAATTGTGATTTGGCATCGCATCCACAGCAGCTACTTCTAGCTCAGAAGTCCTTCACCATAGTCTGCCTCTGAAGCACACTTGTCCTCATCCATTTCTTTCTTTTGTTGTTTTCCATGAAAAGGTGTTTTTTTTAACTTCAACTAATCAAGTGGCTTGAGAAGTTCTGAAGGTCATCAGAGGTACAGAAAAAAATCAGTGTTACAGAAGTGCAGTGGTTTCTGCCCCTAAATCTTGTAGCTCAAGTAGACAAAAGTGAATAACTAAACAAAACAACTAACCTTTACAGTGCATCTCAAATCTTAAGCATGAAACACTTTCTCTGAAAAAGAAAAAGAGAAGAAACACAGAACAATCTTTCAACTTCTTTTTCCCTTACAGTGCACTATTCTCTGTTTATTTGCTTGCTGAAATGGAAATCAGAGCCTAGTATTAAAAGCATACTCTGTCAGTGCATTGGATTGTGCAGAACTGAGAGGTAGATAGCCACTTAATCCTGGCTTTGGTTGGAGCTCACCTGCACAAAGGGGATCAGTGAAGGGCTGACACACATCTAAAAACCCACCAGGGTCCTATTTTGAGGTTTTATGTTTTGTTCTGACATTATTTCAAACAGCACAGGATGCCAGATTGTACCAACTGCTTTCAAATCTAGGGCATAGGAAGCACCCTATCTTTAACATGCCCTAGAACTGGTGAAATTTAAAGGTTGTGTAGAATTTAATACAAAGGAGTTCAGTGAACTTAATAGATGTTAAATAGCATGTCCTTTCTCCAAAAATAGATACAACCTTTGCAAGACATAAATACTTGCTGCAGTGCAAGATAATTAATATCACTGCCTTTACGCAGGAATTATTCAACCATGCTCCTCATGTTTGTGAGAATTTTAGTTCGGGGTGGGGGGGGAATAGATGATGGACTGTAACATGGCATCTAGGATAGAGAACCAGATTTAAATCCTCCCACCAGTACGAAAGATGTCAAAGGTTTGAGGCTAGTTATCTTTCAAAACTACACACAGCTGTAGCTTCTACTTATGAAAAACTCAGAAAAACTGGAGCTTCTGCCCAAGATGTATTAGTGTGACAGCTAAGGAATTTCCCTCTGTTTGAGGGTAGGAAGGCTTTGTGAAGAGATCTGAATAGGATGGATTGATGGGCCAAGTCCAATTGCACGATACTCCATAAGGCTCAGTGCTGGGTCCTGCAGTTGGATCACACCAACCTGATGCAACAGTATAGGCTTGGAGAAGAGTGGTGGCAAAGTTGCCTGGTGGAAAAGGACGAGGGGCAAACTGGTTGACAGCTGACAGAACATGAGTCTGCAGTGTGCCCAAGTGGCCAAGAGGGCCAATGGCATCCTGGTCTGCATGAGAAATGTGGCCTGCAGGACTAGAAAAGTGATTGATCCCTGGTACATGGCAATGGTGAGATCACACTTTGAGTACTGCTTTCAGTTTTGAGCCCCTCACTAGCAGAAGGGAATTACATTGTTCAAACATGTGCAGAGAATAGCGAAAAAGCTGGTCAAGGGACTAGAAAACAAGACTTACAAGGAGTGACTGAGGGAACTGTAGATGGAGAAAGGGAGGCTGATGGCAGACCTCACTGCTCTCTAATAACTACCTGAAGGGAGGTTGCAGTGAGGAGACTGTTAATCTCTTTTCTTGGGTGACAAATGATAGGATGTGAGGAAACAATCTCAAGTCGTGTCAGGGAACTTTTAGGTTGGATATCACTAGAATTTCTTCATGGAGAGGGTGGTCAAGAATTGGAATGAGCAGCACAGGGAAGTGGTGGAGTCAGAGGTATTTAAAAGATATAGGTATGTGGCACTAAGGGACATATCTGCAGATGGGATTGGATAGCTGAAATTGATGAATGAACTTAAAAAAGTTGAAGGTCTAGATGATGATAGGCAAATGGATGAACTGGATGATCTTGTAGGTTTTTTCCAACCTTGGTGATTCTGTTATTCTATTCTATGTTTCTATGAAACTGAAACAAATTACAGTTACTCCAGCTTCCACGATTGAAATTGTAAACCTCACAAGTATTCTAAATTGAGAAAAAGTAACTGTTTATAGTTAGCAGTTGCAATTCCATTTCAAATTATTCTATCTGATGTATAACATGAGAATGTAGCTATCATCTAGCTATGCAGTGGTAGTTATTATTTATTAGTTTTGAAATACACCTCTTACCAGACTGAAAAGTACTGTTTTTCTCTGAGCTTGAGCCTGCACAAAGAAGGTAATTTATACATTCCAGGGAAAGTCTACAATGAACATTCCCAAAAATTCATCACCTGAGCAGTGTGATTCCTGTCTTCTTGTGAAAACAAAAGTAAAAACCAGATGAGGAATACTGCAGCAAGAGTTTAGTTCCCTCAACCTTTCCTTATAGAAGAGGTGTTCCAGCCCTCTGATCATTTTAGTGGCTCTCCTCTGGACCCATTCCAAGAGCTCTGCATCTTTCTTTGTGCTTCACACTTTTATCATAGATAATTCATCAGCCTGTATGTCTTCTCTTATTATTACTACTGAAAACATAAAAATCTTGAGTTTAGGAGAAACAAAATAATAATTTTGCAATATAGTCACAACACACTGAGAACATAATTAACCTTGTTTATTATAAAACCTATTATAAACCTATTATAACCTATTATATTACTTTATTATAAACCTATTGTGATCCTGGAAGAGTAAGTAATCACTAAGTATGGTGGGCAGAATAATTCATTCAAAAAAGTGAGGTTTAGAAAGCATAGATGAAATTTCAAATTCAATGAGAGACTCAGAAAAAGCATTTAGAAGAAACTGAATCTTTTAGTTCAAAACTGAGATCTGCTCCCACTGTATCCTACTGTGAAATCGAGCCCTGGATCCTTACATCCTCTCAGTATGTAATGACTCTTTGAGAGGTCACTTCTGAGATGTAGACTGGCACAACGCTACTAGTTTTTGGTTCATGGTGATGATTTAAATGCACTGACATCCTACGTCTTACAATACGTAAATGTGCTCAGATGATCTGAGGAAACAACTTCAGTTCAACAGTTTACTCCTTTCCTGCAGTTTGCACACAGCAACTACTCACAGAGTCAACTGCATGTCTCCACCATGACCCTCAGTAAATAAGACCGCTAGGATGAAGCTGCTAGAGAATTTACTGCTTTATAACACTAAATTTCTATTTTAAAGAGTTTGTCTTTGGTGGAGACAGGTTTTTGTGAGCTGGAGTAGAAATTTTCTACCAGTCTCCCAGCAGAAAGTCTCAACAAGTTGGCACAGAGTTACATTGTCCTTATTCTCCACTTTAGCAGTGGCACTGAATGGCATTTCATCATTCTAAATGATGAGTTTGCCACCCGAGCAGAAACACAATGAGCTGATGCAGATGAATTTCTGAAGCACGTGAGGACCTCTCTGCCATGGATAGCACTCCACTGAGCACGCTGTCAGATATGAATTATGCATTGACACTTTACTCCCACATCATTATACCTTTCATTCTGCTGTGTCTGCACAGATAGGATTGATTCACACATCATACACTGCAATGTTCATAACGAAAGAAGACTGGAGACATTTGCACAGTGAGAAAAGAGAATGTGAATAAGTATACATTTGGTATAACCTTATTATTGGTTGGTCCTCTAGTCTCTAATGGGGCATGAAATGCTATCAGAAAGCTTTTTTCTTTTATCAAAATATTCCCTGTTTAGGTAATAATTCAGAAGTGGGCACTTGGGGCCTGATGCAAACTGTCTACTTGCATATGGTCTAGCAAGAGTGGAAAAAAACGTTGTGAATTCTGGAATACACTGCTTTCCAGAACAGTGTTTTATAACAGACCTGCCATCCATTCAGGACCATCATTTAAGGCATCTTGCAATACAGAATGATCTCATCCATGCAGTAAATTAATCAGAACAGAAATGTTGCATATCAGCAGTGTCATTATGTGCCTGTTACACAGTGCATTGTTTTTCAGAAAAGAATAGACACTGAAAAATAATTTGCACATTTTTTGGCTCAGGATGTCACATTTCTCAGCCAATTTTTTTGTTTCTTCACCTATACACTCAAGAGCGGATCCAAACTACATAACAGGTAAGCTGGCATAAATACCTGAATGAAATGTTAAACCAGGATTAATAATCAATTTCCCTGCATCAATCCATGCAAAAGCGGACTGGTCTGAAAATGAAAATAAAGTAAAACAGAGATCTAAAAGAGATTTTTAAACATAGAAATAAGCAATCTATGCATGATGAATGATGTTAATCTGTAACTGTTTAAGGACATAATTAGTTTGGCCTGGACTCTGATATTTCTCTCTCCTCTTTGCTCCAGGACTGTGAGGAAAACAAACAAACAAACAAACAAACAAACCAATTTTGGAAAAGGTATTTATCTTCTGTGTACACTCCTGTCCACAGACACTTTCACTGTCACAAGGAAAGGATGCAAAGAAATGTGATTACTGAATCATGTCTCTTGGAGAATTGTTAATGGAAACACAGCAGTGATTTCACAGCAAGAACTTAGATTCACACCCAAATCCTTCTGAAGTACATCATAGTAGTTACTTGCCACCTAGCAAAGACACACGTAGTTTCAGAACAAGAATGTTTTTCATTTTTGAGAAGTGCTCAAAAACTACATTGGAATTACAAAGGGCAAATGTTACTGTGGCCTTTTGATTAGGCCTGTAACATCTCAGGAAATGTTTAATCATTTCAGTGTTTGCATCTACTCAAAATTCACCACGTATTCATCTTTCTAGAGTTCTGACTTCTACATTTCAATTCCATTCACATTGAAAGTGGCGCAGGATTAGCTCAGATCATCAAGAACATCAATTCAGGGTAGTTCACACATAATTACATTTTAATTTATTCTGATAATTTGGAAACTGGTTTTTATTTTTTAAGTATGATGTCAATCCACGAATTTATTAACATGGAAATATTCCTTATCTTAACGCTACAGTAAACAATGCATTTTTTGATGTTTAATTTTAATGTTTTTGATCAATAGAATTTTTGAGTACAGATAGATCTGATACTTGCATATTTCAATTTTCCACTTTTGGTAGTAAAAACACGGTGAGAAAAAGTGTATCATATTGAGATGTTTGTGATAAGAATATAAGGAAGAGATAGGTCATGTGGCTTACTCATTTTTCCACGTTCCTTAGAGAAAGGAATAATATCAGATAGGAAGCATATGTGAGAAAAAAATAATATTTTGATCACTATTTTCATTTTCATTCCAAAATTTCACCAACCCTGTGATTCTACTTTTCTGCTGCAGGCTCCACAAAACCAGATCAGAAATTGCCAGCTGAATTTTTAATGCAGAAATAGGCTCATATTAAGCAAGTAGAGAATTGACAGCACTGAATTTTAGGCACCGAAGGGATTTAAATTAGTAGTCAAATAAAGACCATGGAAAGAGGTAGGCATCTACATGAATAACAGGGAGATGCCTTCTCAAAAAATGTTTCCACTGGCAATGCATTCCTTAGCACGCAGACACCAAAGCTTGGTTCTCAGAGTCAACTATGTAAGAATATCCAAGCTCACTAGTGCAGCAATCACAGAATCCCGGAATCATTAAGGTTGAAAAAGACCACTAGGATCACCTACTCCAACCACGTGTCCACCCCTACCATGCCCCCTAACTATGTCCTTCAGTACCACATCCACATGGTTCTTGCTGGGATGGTGACTCCACCACCTCCCTGTGCAGCCTGTGCCACTGCCTCACCACTCTTTCTGAGAAGAAATAGTTCCTAACACTCAATTTGAACCTCTCTCCCCTGGAGCAACTTGAGGCCATTCCTTCTTGTCTTATCCCTGTTACCTGGGAGAAGAAGGAGACCCCTACCTCACCACAATCTCCCTTCAAGTGAGTGTAGAGAGTGATAAGGGCTTCTCCAGACCAAACAATACCAGTAAAATATAAAGTAGTATAAAATACTATAGGACAATAAGTTAAGGAAAAGCTCCATTTGTTTTTAATTTTATCAGTGATTTCTGGAGCAGTCCACTTAAAACAGACAGTGGTGCTGCTGAACAGATAGATGAATGGGACCTACCAGTACTTCACTTTAAATTCTGTCTTGCAGAAAGAACTGGTCAAAGCCACCCTACAGAATACTTTCCAAGCGAAATAGAACAGTGCAATCAAATCCCAGCTTTTCACAGGATGACCATCACCCTCACATTTCCTATAGAAATGCTGCATGTTTTGTTTTGCTGAGTTGTAAGTCTGCAGACAGCAGATGGTATATCCACATTTTGGAGGGCATCTCTCATAGGTGCACAGCCAGGGACACCTTTCAAACACACCTGTTGGGCAATGCAGTGACGTACATCTCCACTTGCCTGTAGTTACATGCCCATGGCCCATAAAAGAGTAAGCTGTGAGCACTTTGTCCAGCATCTTTGCTCCTACCAGGTTGCAGGGCTTAAAGCAAACCTGCTGAGAAGTGCACAGGATCACCGTAAAGGAAAGTCACTCCTTATAGGAATAAGCACATTTCCCTGAATTTGGGTCTGAAAGAGATTCAGGAACAGGTAAAAGAGCCTACTCAGGCTCTTTTCTCAGAAAGAACACAGTATAGAAAGAAGGAATGAGCATGGATATTAGCTCTGCATAATCATTTCTTGCTGTGCTATTATTCCAGTTTTCCTGAATTAATAATACTATATCTCTGGGAGCAAAACTGAGACAAGTTTTATGTACATTCAGGTATTTTAATATAAATTTTCTCATGTTTTTGCAAGCATGAATACTGATATCAAAGAAAAGTCTGATTTCTCAAAGGGCTCTTTTTAATGTTAGATATTCATCTATATAATTATATTCTGGATGCAAGCTTTTTCCCAGCTGTTTGCCAGCTCCATACTAATAACTGATAAATGATAGAAAAATGTTTTACTCAAGAATGAAAGGGACTTCCCCTTAATGCACCAGCACATGAGAGCAGCGGTGCTCAGCTCCAGAGGCCCTGACAAACCCAGGGCTTGATGGGTCTTTCTCATCTTACTGCTCTGCATGGATTGCTTGGGCAGGTAAAGAAAATCTATTATCTAAAGCACTCAGGGCAGTGATTAGGACTGTATTAAATGGCACTTTGATGCCAACAGGGCAGAAAAGAGTCTGTGGTGCTGAGATGGGGAGAGGGCTACAATTGTATGCCAGAAAGGTAAATTCAGTAAAAAAATTGAAAATGAGCAAATGGATAGGATAACAAAGAAGACTGGTGTAGTGGAAGTGTCATGATGGAAGAAATAAAAGAAAAGGAAATAGTGAAGTCAAGAAAAGGATATTAAGTCTCTTTTCTTAGCAGCACATCTAATGCTACAGTGATCAGAGAACATCATCTAACAGGCAAGTGGATGCAATTAAATAGCAGAAAAAATCTACAGACAATCCCAAAGGAAAATGAAATCCTTAAAATAGATTGCACTTTTGGAAAGAACTGGACACACATCATGGGATATGTCGACTATGTAATTGCCCCCACTGCTAGTTAAGTAAGCTGTTAGTTTTACAGAGGTTTTGTGAGCAAGGAGAAGGAAAAATTAGGAAAATATGGTCATATTTATTATACAGTTATCTCAGGTATTCATATTGAGGAAAAAAAATACATTAAATGACATTTCATGCATAAAATACCATGATGTCTAAGTGAGCTGAGGCAGCAACAAAATGGAGCTCACCACTGAGGTGGCTTTGATAAACTCAGGAAGTCACCCAATATGATGCTACAAAATTTCCATGACACTCTGTATATTTTCTCAGTTCACTAACAGAAGTCATGCAATGTTTTCACATATCCTGTTTCTACACTAGTACAGTATTGTTGAATATTTAACTTGGGTTTGCTACCTACTAAGGGAAGCCTGAAGCTTTCCCAATCTAAAGCAGAAGATATACCAATGGACCAAAAAGCCTGGGAGCTTTGATATAGGGATCATCTGGACAGTTACAAGCAGAAACAGAGTGCAACCCCATAACCCCAAGCAGAAAAAATGCATCCCATAGAAATCCCATAATGATACTGCAGAAATGTAAACCCTAAATGTAACAGGAAAAATTATTCTCATTCATTCACAGCCATATATGCTGGCAGCTTCAAGCAAAGCCACAGAACACTTTATTTCCCCATTCAAAAATAAAAAATAAATAAAATTCTTTTAATCTTACTTTGCCACATGTGTGAACACGCCACAAACATTCAAAAGCTGCTACAAATACTCTACATCTCATTAGAACTTCAGTGCTTTTGATTAGGCAAGAGCTTTAAGGGACTTACTCTTCCCTTCTGTCAAACACATCCCCTCCAGAGAGTGTGTGTGTGGCTGGTGGAGGAGACTCAGAACAACCAATATCACTGAAGCAGTTCTGGATGTTGGAGTCCCGTCATGGACAAATAAGCTAATTTCAGTTGAAATTTGACTCTTGCAAATGTGAACAACTCTGGAAAACACTGATCTCACCAGGTTTCCTTTTGTGTTAACACTCAACTCACCCAAATAGAGGGGTAAAAGAGAACTTGTACCAGAGGCTGATTTGACTCCCTGCTGAGTATACTTGAGGTGTGCTTGGAGCAAAGTGTCTAACTTCACACTTTGTATCTGAAAACAAGTTCTGTCCGTCTTAAAAATACCACTTCTATGTAACACTGCATGCATCTAAAGTGCAACAACAAAAAACAAGCACAGCAAAAAGCTCAATTTCTGACTGAACAACACATATGTTCAGAAAAAATCCAGACTGGAATATATGCACAAAATACAAATGGAAGACATTTTACAGAGTTCAAGCTTTTAAGTTAAATGCTTACTTCTATGAAAAAGAAAACAACCAAATCTACAGAGAATTAAACTGTGCTGGCTACTTAACTCTTGCTCTAGACACTTCATGTTTATAATGCAAGAGGGAGGAAAAACTACTATAGTTTCACTTGGACAATAAGCAGTTACTGTTTTTTCATCAGTGTTGCACACCATTGATCTTGACAAATGAATCCTGTCAAACTGGCTTTTTTTTCCCATAAACTTGGTTCATGATCAGTTTTGCTCTTGGGGCTGATCTAATCCATAAGAAAATGTCCCACTGGATCACACTTATCCCCACCAGATAATAACTGCAGTTTATCCTTAAATTTCCTTTGATCTGTGACTCAAAGAAACGAGGTATCAGATAAAACAGAAAGCAAACAAGCAAAAGCACTATGTATTCCTGTGGAAATAAAACACGTAACAAATTCTGCTTTTATCAGATAAATTCCCCCAGGGCAGAATATTTGTATTTGTGAAAAAGCTTATTTTAATCTCAGGACAGCAGATTTATGTTCTCCTCTAAGCACACACAGAAACAAAAAAATGAAAAACTCCACCTCGTGGGATGAATCTTTATGACCATCTAGGGTTTAGCATTGAGGCAGCTGCTGACCCACCTAGGTTGCCATCTTTACATTTTCCAAGTCTCACTCTTTCTTCTTAAAAAAATAGCTACAAATAGGCATTTATGGCTCCTTTTTAAAAATATTCAGGTAGGCATGGGACACAAACAAAGCTTGTAGATGGATGCTCTGTTCTTGGAGACATTCATGGTCAGGCTGGACACAGTTCTGAGCACCTGATGCAGCAGTGGGCATCTCTCCTCATTGTAGAGGGGTTGGATCAGATAGCCTTTAAGTGTCCACTCCGACTAAAATGATTTCATTATTATATGATCTATTCTTCCATACGCCATCCCTATTAGCAGGGAACAGAGCCTAAACAGCCTTTGTGTGAGCTCATTCTGCACTCCATGGATTTTACTTGGAAAAATTATTAACTTCATCACCTTCAGCTTTTATAAAAAATTCTATTTCATTGTGTAAAAACATGACAGGCCAGATGTTGCTGAGCCATGTGGTGTAGGGTTCACACTGTTCATGGCGGTTGAGGAAATCTCAGGCCACGAGCCACCAGGTGGTCAGGGAGGAGACCTATTTCTCCTGAGAATTACATTCTGCTTCATAATAAACAGCTCCTGCTGAAGGAACAGGTATTGTTCAGTCTGGAGAAGAGGAGGCTTAGAGGAGAACTCAGCGCTCTCTACAGACACATGAAAGGAGGCTGTGGTGAGGTGGGGGTTGGCCTCTTCTCCCAGGTAACAGAGATAGTACAAGAGGAAACATCCATCCTCTAGTTGCATCAGGGGAAGTTCAGATTGAGTGTTAGGAACTATTTCTTCTCAGAAGGAGCAGTGAGGCAGTGGCACAGGTTGCACAAGGAGGTGGGGGAGTCACCATCCCTGCAGGTGTTCAAAACCGTGTGGATGTGGCACTGAAGGACATGGTTAGGGGGCATGGTAGGGGTGGACACGTGGTTGGAGTAGGTGATCCTAGTGGTCTCTTTCCACCTTAATGATTCCGGGATTCTATAAATTTTTCTAATTTATTTTTCTTTTTCATTTTTTTTTTTCTGGCAGAACTGGCTTGAGTCGCCCTGTAAACAAGCACTACTTAGGATCCATCATATGTCTGCTTCAGATAGAAGTTGTTCCAGTTCCTTAAATCATGTTCAACAAGCATTTAAACAGCTCCTCTGTACTGCAGTGAAATTTAAGCCAATTAGAATAGAGGTGGCAAGGATATTCTTTGTAGGCCCACTAAATATTTAATTTGCATAATTGTTTATTTATTCATTTATTTATCCATTATTTGAGTGGAATTTGTTGCTCTCTATTCAGACAGGTTTGGGTGGGAATGCATTTGCACACTACAAAAGCATCAGCACTGTTCTTTTGTCTGAAGTTCCTCATCCCATAGCTTCATGCACCAAGCGACTGCTGCACATTGTTCCACACCTGAACGACTGATAACTCTTAAAACCCTTTAGTGTTCCATCTATGTGCCTACCAGAACAAAATAGAATGAAAACAAGGCTGATAAGAGAAAAAAGCCAAAAAGGGCTTTATAACTCACAGGATTGAAATACATAAATAAAGGTTTAATCTTTTCAGCATAAATAAAACTTTCAACTAGATCATTTCTTCAGCTTCTCTATTAAGGTCACATCACCCAGGGAAAAACTACTCTGCTATTCATATTTTACTAGATTTTCAATATTTCTAAATTTATTCTGATCCTGAACGTATCTTATGAAACAAATAAAGAAGCATGAAGTGTCCAAAACAGCAACTCACATTGTGACAAAAAAAAAGAAAGACAAAGCAGGATCTTTTTTTTATAATCCTCTAAACTATAAGAAGCCTCTCTCTCTGACCAGTATAATGAACGTTCATATTCTCCCTCCAATGATTCCTCCCATAGGAATAGTGCTCACTGTAGGTTCAGAAAGAAATCAATTTGAAGTTGTGTGAGAGCGTGGATACTCTCATACACACTGTGCTGCAGGGGCTCTGACACCTGGCTATCTGCTGAACAGTGGTTGCACTGCAGGGCATGTCAGGCTCCCCAACTGCTTCTGTCCAGCTACAGACTGCCAAGAAATTTCCCATTTCAGAGGGCCTGAGTGTGACAGCCCCGCACCACCCTGGGACACTCCAGTATTGTGCTTGCTGTAACAAGTGCAGAGAGAATTCAGTGTTTGCAGTAGCATCTTTAAAGACAAGTACTCCATCCAATATTTTTTTTCTTTTTTTCTGTTCATATGCAAAAATATTCTTGTTGCTGACAGAGCTAATATGTATATATTTGTATGCCACAACTGGCTTTGCTCTTGTTTTGTTATGAGCACAACTGGGGTTTGCTGGATTACCAAGGAAGAATAGTTGCCAAATATGATGTTTGGCACACAAGCCTGTGAGTGACAGATTCACTATGAAATGAAAATTTGGAGCACACAAATCTATAATATGTCCTGTTTAAGATACAAGGCACATGGGTTTGTTATAGACATTTTGTTCAGTGGTGATGGTTATGCTGCTGCTGTTAGGTATTCTGTGAAAAGATTTGTAGGAAGCATGTACATGTACTATTTTAGCTGAGCTGCTGCTCACAATGTGCTTTTGAAGATCTCCTGATTTTGAAGGTCTCCTGATTGTCCCCCTGTTATCAGAACTTTGTTTGCATCTCTGAGCAGTTCTGTGGCATGCAGGATGCACTGCATCTGTATAACACTTCACGGGAAGGCATGGTCTAGAAGTGCAGCCTAATGCAAGCCTACCATTAGCAGGCATTTTCTGAGAGCACACTGGAGCTCAGACACATAGACGGCCACCATATCAGACTACGTAAAACGTTGTTCCTCCTCCTGTTTATAAGCTTTCTTAAGTATTGGAAGGTCCCAACAAGGTCTTCCTGGAGCCTTCTCTTCTCCAGACTGAACAGACTCGGCTCCCTCTGCCTGCCTTCCTAGGAGTGGCTCCAGCCTTCTGATCATCTTCATGCCATTCCCTGGACCAGCTCCAACAGCTCCATATCTGGGATGTGCTGGGGGCCCCAGGTCTGGATGCAGTACTCCAGGTGTGGCCTCACGAGGGCAGAGTAGAGGGAGACAATCCCCTCCCTCTCCCTGCTGGCCAACCCTCTTGTAATACAGCCCAGGATACTGTTAGCTTTCTGGACTGCAAGCACAGGCTGCTTGTTCATATCCTGCTTTTCTTTCTCCAGAACCCCCACATCCTTCACCACAGGACTGTTCTCAATGGGTTCTTCTTCCAGTCTGTACACACATCTGGAATGATATAACGGACCAAGGCCATTTAGTGACAGTGATCTTCTCAATTTGTTTTGATTTGTAATTTTTATACTGTTAATCATACAAATTTGACATTATAGGTTTACACTGCTATATCAAATTACATTTCATATTTGGTTCTTTGGGAATAGTGTGCTTGTACAGCATATGATGCTATAGACATCATGTTAGGACACACCTACATGTCTACTAAGCACCTCTATTCTCTCTCCAAAACAGGTGAATAAATGCAAGAACTGGAGTCAAAACTGTTGAGCCATGCTAGTGCTCCCTTGACAAAACACATTACCCTGGGTTGTGTTCTCCAATGGCTGACCAAGATGGGCCTGCCTTACATTTCAGACAGATTGTTATCAATGGCTCTATGTCCAGATGGAGGCTGGTAACAAGCAGAGTCCCCCAGGGTTTCATCTTGGGACCAGTACTCTTTAACATCTTTATCAGCAACACACATGATGGGATTGAGTGCACACTCAACAAGTTTGCTGATGACAACAAGCTGAGCAGTGCAGTTGAAACAGCAGTAGGAAGGGATGCCACAAGATGAACCCTGATAAACTTGAAAGGTGGGCCTTTGGGAATCCAATGAAGTTAAAAAAAATCAAAATACAAGGTCTTGTATTTGGGTCAAGGTAAACCCAGATATGAATACAAACTGGGAGAAGAACCTCTTGAGAGCAGCCCAGTTGAGAAGGGCTGAAGGTTCCTGGTTGATGACAAACTTGACATCAACCAGTAGTGTGAGCTTGCAGCCCAGAAGTCCAATGGTATCCTAAACTCCATCACAAGAGATGTGACCTGCAGGGCAAGAAAGGTGTCTGTTCCCCTCTATTTTGCTCTTGTGAGGCTCCAGTTGGAGTACTGTGTCCAGGTCTAGGTCCCCCAAAACAGGAAAGATGAGCTTTTGGAGAGAGTCCAGAGGAGGGCCACAGAGATGATCAGAGGGTTGGAGCACTTCTCCTGTGAAGACAGGCTGAAGGGACTGGGCTTTGTCAGCCCAGAAAAGAGAAGGATGCAGGGAGTCCTCATTGCAGCTTTCCAATATTTGAATGGAATTTATAAGCAGGAGAGCAATCAACTTTTTACAGGACTAGATAGCAATAGGACAAGGGAGTTTGATTTTAAACTAATGGATTTAGATTAGACGTCAGGGGAAAGTCTTTTACTAAGAAAGTGGTGTGGGGCTGGAACAGGCTGCCTAGATAAGCCTGTGGATGCTCTGGCCCTGAAGGTGTTTAAGGCCAAGTTGGATGGGGCATTGTGCAATCTGATCTACTACTTGATCTAGTGTTAAGTAACCCTGTCTGCGCGGAGAGGTTGGAACCTAATGATCCTTGGGGTCCCTTCGAACCCATGCCATTTTATGCTTCCATGATTCTATGCCTCTGGGGACTCTGAAGCATAAACGTCACACCTTGTATATTTTTCAGAATTCTGAAAAACAAGATTTACAGGATACTGAAAATCAGGAAGAGTGAACGTGATTTTTATTCAAGTATCCCAGGTTATATGAATGATTGTACAAGAATGGCCTCACATGGACTATTGTGTCCAGTTCTGGACTCCCCAGTATAAAAAAGACAGGGATCTCTTGGAAAGAGTCCAGCACAGGGCCACAAAGATGGTGAAGGGCCTGAAGGATCTCCCCTATGAATAAAGGCTAAGTGAACTGGGTCTCTTTAGTCTTGAGAAAAGAAGACTGAGAGGGGGACCTGATCCAGGTTTATAAATATCTGAAGTGTGGGGAACAAAGTGGTGAGGCCAGACTCTTTTCAGAAGTGTGTGGAGACAGGACAAGGGGAAACAGACAGAAACTACAGCACAAGAGGTTCTGCATGAATGTGTGCAAGAACTTCTTTATGGTGAGGGTGACGGAGCACTGGCACAGGCTGCACAGGGGGGTTGTGGGGTCTCCCTCTCTGGAGATATCCCAGACCCGCCTGGACGCCTACCTGTGCGACCTGGTGTAGGGAACCTGCTTTAGCAGGGGGGTTGGACTCGATGATCTCTTGAGGTCCCTTCCAACCCCTATGATTCTATGATTCCTTAGATTTGCCTCTTGGTGAAATATGTGACTCTCACAGTAGGCAAAAATTATAAAACACTCAGTTCCTAGCACCTAACTATGACTAGATTTTATTATTTGTTTGTAGATTTGGCAGTTCTGATGTGGTTATAAAGCACATTTTAAAAAGACTCTCCATCTCTCAAAAGATTTGTATATTTTATACTTTATAGATTAATAGCATTGCTTTTCTTCTTTTTTTTTTTTAATAAAAAATGGATTCTCAGCAATACTGCAGTTGCCAAAATTCCTGCTTGGGAAGTGAAAGCAATGGGACTAGTAAATATTAATATTAATAATGCTTTAATACGGCTGGACAACCAGGAAAGATCTCAGGCACGTTTATAAGCACTTGTTTGTATATGGATCTTTATAAGTATCTTTCTTCCTTTACAGAAACAACTACCTGGAAAAAAATTCTCTTTTTCCATAACAGAGCCTTGCTTTGCATTTGCACAGAAAACTAGCAGAGAGAAGTAGTTAGAAGTGCTTGACATTAGCCTACCCCTACACCAGTGTCTGAGGCTTTACCATCAAGAACATTTGGTGCAATCAAGCCAAATTACAGCACTCTCATAAATCCCACACTGAAAATACAAGTGCTCGATTATGCCCAGCATATAGCTCCCTGGTTTGCAAAGAAATGAAGAATAACACCTGTTTTAAAGAAAATGCTGAAAACAGCTGCTGCTGCAAGCAGAGACACATTTCAATTGACATGAGATATATGGCACGAATGGAAACAGAAGAGAGTGACAGAAATGTGGGCACAAATAGCAAGACCCCTCTTTTTTTGTACTAAAATAGGATGACAAGTGTAAGACACCACGGATGCACCTCTTGATCTTTCAATTTCACAGACAGCTTTACTTATTTCAAGTAAGACAGAGCACCCTGCTCTTTGTGATTGCTCATGCAAATCTCTGAGAAATACACACAATTCCTGAACTTAAAGAAAACCGGCATTTGCATTCTTGGTGCAGCAAGCCATGTCTCTATTTAAAATCCCACAAGATCATTTAGATCACTGCAGATTTTACTTCCAGATCTGAACAGAGCCACAGGGAAACATACCAGACTTTCCAGACAAGATCAGAGAACATGTCCCTTTGTCTTTTCTATACAGGTGCTTATTTTGCTGCTGTATAAAATACAAAGCATTATCTGTGGACAAAAATAGCTAGCAAGAGTCTAACTTTTCTTGCTCAAAGCATGACTAAAATCCTTCTGCAGCATGGGACAATGGAGACAACTCCAGGCAGTAAGGTTCTGAATGAAAGGTGGGAGGCTGTTTTCAAAGGAACCATTGCCTAGCAGAAGGCAGAGCACTATAAAAAGCCCATTTGGTTGACCTCAGAGTGACATGTCAAAAAAAAAAAAAAAAAAAAAAAAAAACCACGACACCACAGCAAGGTTTTAAAGGAGAGAGCTAACCTCTGCAAGGCAGATAGGGAAATGGGATAGCTTTTTAAGGAGATCAGAAGATGCTGCTCCTCTCAGGGCATCCTTTTCCAACAAAGAGACAGAACTGAAAGCAGAGGCATGCTCCAAGCTGTGAAATTTCTACTACTATTGCTTAACCTTTGGAATTTCCTCCTCAGGACCAAAATTTTCCATTAGGATGTCTTCAGAGGGAAAAGCAATCACTCGTCCTTTGTATCAGCTGTTACTTCCCTTTCCCTTCAAATAAACAACACCTTGTTTAACTGCAACTAACATTTAGATTTGACTGCTAATACTAAGGGGATTGAAGTCTAGCTCACAGCTCAGGCTCTGCCTTTGGGAACGAACAGCCAACAGAACTGCGAAGAGAAAACAGGATGCAGATACAGCAAACAAGAGGAATACAGGCAGAGGATTATCTTCTCCTGTCTACCTCTTTCATGTTTATGGGTAAAAGATGCTCAACAAAATCTGAAATGGAGAAAATACTGCTTGATACAAAGTTGCAGAACTGCTTGATATTAACTTGCAGAACATGTTGCTACAAGGTGATTCTGAGAACAGAGAGAGGTCAGGGGGGATTCAAGAAAAGATGAGACACACACGTGGAGAATAAGAACAGCTACGATTACATCAAACAAGATTAAATGCAGAATTTATGTGTGCTAGTAGTAGGTGAAACACTAGAGGATAAGAAGGTGGAAAAGATCTTTCTTAAGGGATATCTCCTTAATTCTCTTTTTCAGGGTTTCTAACATTCCTTTCAAACCTGTAACTTTCTGACATTGAAAACTGGAATGAAACACCTCCAGACATGCTTATATTGTAATTCCTCTCATTTATGAAAGAATTTCTGGAAGTGCCTGTTCTATAGCCATCAACTATCTGACTGTTGAGCTAAAACTGCAGGTCTGTATTTATCTAGGTAAAATTATCCTTCTGTTTCCAAGCTGTTCACTGCAGAAAGTTTCACATACATGAGGAAGCAGCCCTGCATCCATACTGCAGTACCTCACTTCCCCACCAATGACCCTCAAACACTGATCATAACCAAACACCTCCAGCTCACACAGAGAAGGGAGAGTTCTCCAATAAAGCCACCTGTAATTTAACATCTGGGTCCCCAAGCAGCATTCTAATATCGGTTTTGTGATTTGCAGAAAGTAAACTCCAACTGCTCACTGGACTGAGTATAAAGAGTGTCTGGCAATTTCACAATTTGGTGGATAAATACTCGTGCCTGGGCAAAAATAAAACAACAGATTCTGACTCCAAGGGGAAGCCCATTTGCTGTGATTTATATACTTACTGCAGTGGATAAACACTAATGCCATAATGATTGCCCATTGTAAAAATCCTGTCATCTGTAGCAACCTGTCTTTTCCATTGGGGCCAACTGTGCAATCTGATGAAAAGCAATAAAGCTCTGGAAGGTGACTGTAAAAGACTTAGACTGTCAGCAGCAGTCAGAGTTTTAATTGTCCTGCTGCTGTCAGTTACTTGAAATTTTAAGACAGTCTTAAAAAGATCAGGAAACTTGTCTTTCTTCCAATTAGGCCTTTTGCTTTTTCTTATCTTGACTACTGGCAGGAGCACTGAACATTTTGAGTCTTGTCTTAATATAAAGGCATCTATAGTGAAAGAAAAATAAGAAAATCTCTTACTGCCCATTTGCTGCAAATACATTCTTATACTCTCTTGGTGGTTTTACAAGCACATTCATATGACTTGCTAGATTTCTTAGTTCATATGCAGTGTTTGGGGGCACAGCAAAATATGCCAGGATAAGAGAAGTGTGTTTGGGATTTTCATGGCAACTTTTGCAATAAACCCTGCATTCTATAATCTCTTAAGCATGTTGCATGCTGGAAAGTACTTCGGTTTAACTAGAAAATGTGCATAAACGTAATTCCACATACTTATCAACCTGTCAATTCATTCTTATCTAAGATTTTTTCTTTCCATTTCCTTTTCTTTATCCTCCTTGTGTCTCCGGTGCTTGAGATTGTGATGACAGGAGATAGCAAGACTGCAGTAAAGAGCAATTGTAGCAGAACTCCAAAATAATCACCTTCCTATGGCATGCCTGCTAGCTTCAGAAGCAACTTCCAGCCCCAGTTTTGAGTACTGTAAGGGAAGGGAAAGAAGAATACACTGAATAACAGTAATAGGAAGGAACTTGGAGGACTATTAGCTACTTCAGTGCATCAGCAAAAAGCCTACAGCCAAGCTGTACAATACAGCTTCAGAAGGACTTCCATTCCTGTCATCATATATGGCCCATACATATAAACTAACTCAAGTGTACAAATCTATCACCCACTTTTCTAACATTTCTGTCTCCATCCTGAACATTGCAGCACTTTGAGTTACTGAGAAAACAGCACACAAAGCCCCAGTTCCTCTTCCACCACCACATCACATGAGACATTGTCTCCCTCAGTGACAGTTGGGTGTCTTTGTGAGGGCCTTCTTTCTTCCTCTTGCTTCATGCATAAACGTTTATGATGATACCTGTTAATATTCTGCATTGTAGAGGGCTTTTTCAGAAAAGTGACAAATTCTCTCTTTGATTTCGTGCTTTACTTATCATCCGTAACATAACTGAGTGCAGTAAATTATCAAATGTGTGAAGGATGTAGATTACATTTTTTAATAATAAGCATCAGGGTAGTTCTGAACTTCCTGTGCTGCTTGATTTCTTGAAACACATTTCCCTGTAATAAAAAGAAAACAGAGCTACACTGATGGGCCTGATATTCCAGAAACTGCTATCAAAGTTTTTCCCTTTGATGTCTGTCTGTATCCTGATTGCCGTCTGCAAGGCTAGAGAGGAAGGAAAGACACTGTTGGCTTGAAAGGAGCTAATATCTTAATCCACTCTTGTCCCAAAAGTTAAAACAAATTTTCCCTAATGTTATCTTTTGCAAGAGCACAGGTTTTTCTGCAACAGTAGCATCAATTTGGTTTTGATTATACATCTTCACAGAATGTAGAGTGAGTAAACCTATATTTTGGCTATCTCAGCTATAATCTAGTTTGTGGGTAACAGACACATCTAATTTTTTTAGCCAAAAGATTTAAGTCTGCTTTTCAGCCAGACTGTCTAAGGAAACAAGTTTTGCTAAGTCATATTATCTGCTCATCTGTCTCAGTCTTGCTAGCTCCAATAATTAAACCACTGACAAATCTTAGCCAAGTTTTACATATAATTGAATGCTCACAGTTATCTGATTCCTAAAAATTGTGTAACAAACAGAGGACTGCAGTGAGTGGCCACACCAAGGGTAAAACTCAAAAGTTCACTGCAATTTTGGTCTTCTGTGTGTTTCTTGAAAATGACACTATTGCTTCTTGGGAGGCCTTTTGGGGCTAGGCATTAGATCAGGACTTCGGAAATGGAAGAGAACTACAGGTGCTGCTGTGGGGAGAATCTCAAGAAAGAAAAATAAAGGTAATCAAGGTTACAGTAATTATGGTATGGAGAAAAGAACAACGTAACCCTGGCCTTCAGTAGATAAACTCTTCTAACAAGCACTTTGTTTCCTCTTCATCTCAGAATAACTGCAGCATTGTTGTCCAGCAAAAAGGATCTAGCAGTTTTGTATCCTTTAGTATATAGTACAAACTGAATCAATGCAGATCCTTGGACAATGCAAGTTAATGTGGCTCTTCAGAGATCAGGGAACAGTTCAGATTTGTAGCAGATCATATTTGAAATATTGCTGTGCATTTTAAGATGAATAATGTGTGAAGAAAAAAAGAAAAAAATGTGTTTTAACCTTATATTTTATACATATATGTTCATAGTTATCTTTCCATTCTTTGAGCAATACATTTCAGAGTCCACCAAGTATGTCAAGAAGAATAGCAGCAGCTAATCCATCCCAAAATAACGAATGCACAATTCTTAGTAGCTATAACATTGACAGAATGACCTCTTTTCACCTTGAAATACTTGAGTAGAATCACAGTCCACAGAGGACACAGAGATCCCTGTAAGATCCTACAAGTGACTATAAAAGAAATATGTAACTTTGCAGCATACCATTCAGGGACTTTTCATTTCACTTTGGCACTCATCAAATACAAATCTGCCAGGCTGACTGCAGACTCCCTGTTAAGAGAAATTTCACAAATTGTAAGGATTGCCTGTTGCCCCTCATTCATACAGAGATCTCAGTGACAGCAACAGGGATTATGTGTCCTGTGGAGACTGATATATTACCCCATAGCTTACCTGCAAAGCTGATCAGCTTGGAATCCTTCTCTGTGACACTCATTTTTATAAACAGTTTTGCCAGCTTACATTTAAATGTGGCCCTTTTAATCAGGTCACGCAGAATAACACAAAATTATGATAAAATGGATGCTGTTATTGCATTACCTATTTTCATCTTCATTGATTCTTCTGTATCTTTCATGAATCACCCTACTGAAAATGTGACAGGTTTATGTCAGTCACAACAGGACTGTAACAATATTAGCTCTACCCTGAATTCAGCGTGACACCAAAATTGTATCATACTTGACCTTATTCGATATATTCGTGTCTTGAATCAGAAGCTTTGTGCTAAGCTGCACAAAGTAAGTGAAGGCTCTTTCTAACAAGACATTCTTCTACACAGAGGTTTATAGTTTTAGTATTTTCTGTGCTACAGTCACATAATTGGATGTAAATAATTATGTTATCTCTAGAAGCAATGGACAGAAGACTTTCTAGCTCTCTTCTTACTCAAGCCCATTTACAGCACCATCAGTGGTTGGAATAATTTACACCTGACAACAACTGGTCTTACTATAAGCCAGTGATTTTTGGCATTCTTTCTTTGCCATGGTGAGAAAAAGCAGGGCAGAGAAGGAAACCTTTGCAGATCTCAATAACATCATCAACTGGAGAAAAAGGAAGTAGGAGGAGAACTTCTACCATTGATTTCCTCAAAGCAATGAAATTCAAAACTTCATCCGCAATTTGGATGATCCACAGTAAATTGTCCAACTGTTATTCTGTCAGAATAATACACTTGCCAGAACCTCATCAGTACAAACTGGCACAGTTTCATTGACTTCAGAAGAGACATAGCTAAAATAGCTTTTGGGTCATATTTCTTTCTGAGACCAAGTGATCTGTCACTTAAAGGACAGAGGATTAGAAGAGATTATTTTGAGCCATATTCTCACAGATTTTCTGTAAGAATTTGTCGATAAGAGCAAAGGTTTGGTTTTCAAAGAAGTTTTGATGTTTTATCCGATGAAGACAGGCAGTTTAAAGCTCATGTCAAACCAAACTTCCTGGAGAAGATATATTTGAGCTTATTGGGCTATACTTGTTGCCCATGAAATTTATAATTGATGACTATGGAAGAATGATTGAGTTCTGATTCTTCGACAAAGGCAGTGCCCTATACCTTGGTCACTCAGTCTGTTCAGCTTGAAGCAGAGGAGGATGAATGGAGGCCTCATGGTGGCCTGCAGCTCCTCAAAGGGAGCAGAGGAGCAGCGCTGAGCTCTGCCTCTCCCTCTGAAATGCTTCTTTGACTTGAAAATTCTGTAATATGAATTAATTCAGAAGTGACAACGAGATATAAAAAAGTAAAAATGTGGCATGAGCAGTAACTATATAACATTAGGATTTGACATTGTGTATTTGAAATTAAGGGTCAAACAGTGAAGAAGTTTTATTAATAAAAATGCACATTTGTGTTACTTAATTAGAAAATATCATACAATATCACGTCACTCTAAGAACTGTAGTGAAACAGACTCTTGATATTGCAAACAGCTGAGCTGCAAATACAAATGCCAGGAATTCAAGCAATGATTAGAGCTCCCCAGCAAAGATGATTCTGCATCTTCTAAACTTCATTATTTAAATTATTTTAAAATCCCATTACTTACTGCGCAAATGCATGGTGAATCTGTACCAACAAGCAGCTCAAGCTCTCACCTGAGAAACTCCAACAACAATTACAAGCCATTGCAGAGAAATAGCTTCACACCACTCTTTTTAGATGTTGCTAATAATGATCAATTCCAATACATATGTTATGGATATAATACTCAGCAGTTTTTCTCTACACTAGTTGTGGCGTGTTGACCTTGGCCAAATGCAAGTTACCTACCTCACCTCTCTCTTACTCCTCATCAACAGGACTGAGGAAAAAAATAAAGAAAGAAGAGTTCATGGGTCAGGATAAAGATGTGGATATCACTTGCCAGTTAACATCACAGGCAAAATAGACTCAACTTGGGGAAGATCCATTGAATTTATTGCCAGTTAAAATTGATATGGAAAGTGAGAAACACGGACATCTTTCCCCCAATTTGACCATCTTTCCAGGCTCAACATCATTCCTTCATCCCCATCTCCTTTACCTCCTCCCCAAAAAGCATCAGGGAATATGGAATGGGGGCTTTGGTCAGTCCATAATATCTCCCTGAGGCTCCTTCCTCCACATGATTTTCCCCAGTTCCACCATGGGTTCTCCAGAGGCCACAGCTTCCTTCAGGGCACATTCACCTGCTCTGACATGAGATCCTCCATAGGTTGCAGAGTGGATATCTGCTTCATTGTGGTCTCCCTGCGGGCTTTGCCTCACAGTGGAGCCATTGGAGCAGAGGCTGCTTCAGCCTCTCCTCACACAGCCATCCTGACACCATTGGGGCACCTTCACTCAATACATCAGTAAAGCCATATTTTTGCTAAAGATGTTTCCAGGAGCAGTTTCCTTAAGTCATATGCAGTATTTCTCAGGTTTTTATTTTCTTGCACAAGAAAATAAAACTTATAAAACACTATATAACCCAGAAAATAGATCAAAACTGACAGGTGAAATTTCTTGAAGTTAAAGAGGGAAAGTGCTGAGGTAAAGAACAGGTGTTCAGAAACAAGATTCATTGGTGTACTGACATTGCATAACAAGAATTTAGCACTTACAGAAATATTCAGGATAAAGAATCATAGAATGGACTCTTGGAATTACCTTTGTGAAAAGGATGAAGAGGTGGGATCTCCCCATCCATATGGGTGCTTATGGACTTGCAGAAATTTACTTCATGAGTGATCTCAGATCAGTAGTTGACATATCTATTATTCCAGATTTATAAATAGAAATTATATTTTTCCACATCACTCTTACTCATTATCTTGCTGTGTAAAATATTTCCGTACATTACAGAACCCTGGGGTAACTTTTGCTTGTGAAGTCACAGAATGATTAAAATTGGAAAAGACCTTTGAGATAACCTAGTCCAACCGTCAGCCTACCCCCATCATGCCCACTGACCACATCCCTCAGTACATCCACACAGTTAATGAACAACTCCAGGGACAGTGACTCTACCACCTCCCTGGGCAGCCTGTGCCACTGCATCACTGCTCTGTCTGAGAGGAAATGTTTCCTAGTACCCAACCTGAACCTCCTCTGGAGTTACTTGAGGCTGTTACCTCTCATCCTATTGCGGTTAACTGGGAGAAGAGGCTGACTCCCACCTTCCTACAACCTACTTTCAGGTGGCTATAGTAAGCAATAAGGACTCCTCTGAGCCTCCTCTTCTCCAGAATGAACAATCCCAGTTCCCTCAGCCACTTTCCATAAGATTTGTGCTCCAGATTCTTCACCATCTTTGTTGCCTTCTTAGAACACACATATATAAAGTGGCTATGAAACACCCCAATTAACACAGAAGTGACTTTCTGATATATAGAAACATCCCCATGTAAAGCTAAAAGCCAGAGGGCATAAAGCATATAGCCATCAAATTAGTAGAAAACACTTTTCTGTCTCTGTCTCTAAATGCAGCAATCCTAGAAAGGCTGAGACTATGCTGACCACCCCAGGTGGAGGGCATAACACAATAAATGGGCCACCACCACATCATTTTGAAGATGTTGCCTGCAGTAGGATGAGGTGTGCTTGTGGTCACTGTTCTCAACTTAAGGGAGATGTTAATACTCCTCTAAACGGCGTTTGTGAAGGCTGCAATGTCTGGTTTTATGTGCATGCATGTGAGGATAAGTCGTAAGAGGAAACAGGACTAAATTCATCTTTTTATAAAGAGGCAACAGAACTGTCTTGCAACACTGGATTCTGTTGGTACTAAGCTGCTTTAAAGGAAGCACCCACTCCTCTTCCTCCCAGGGGCCACTGTTAGTCACAGATGGAGGAAAAAAAAAAAGGTGAGACTTCCTCAAATCTGGATAGCTAAGAGAAGAGAGCTGGAAGCTAGGAATTTAGCCTGGTAGAGGAACGAGGTACAAAAGTACTTCATTTGGAAGCTGTGGGGAGCTGATTTTTTAATATGTATTGCATCTGTATATTTTGCATACACTGGGCATCTGCAGAAGGTCTATACAGATGAGAGAATAGATGTTTCTTGCTTATTTTCCTTCCTGACAGATCTGATTTCAAGATGACAGCACATGGATTACAGTTTCCCAGACCACTTGCTGCTCAAGGCACAACCCACACTCACTCCATCTGCAGATGCTTTTTAATGTCAGTACATGGATCAATGACAGGACATGGTCCCCAGGGAAGAGTTTGGCACCCAGGCTAAAAAACAGAAAGCCTGGGCAGTAATGCTTGCAGTGAGCCACACTGATGCAGGACAGATTCTTCATTTCAAAGAGAAAAATCTGCATTCTTCAGAAACAGTGTTCAAAAATTTAATCTTCATTCAGCTCAATGGAGCAGCTTTATAATTTACAGCACCAGATATAGCTAGACGATGTAATGTGGAATATCTGAAGCAGTTCTTTTCCTGTATTAAAATGCACCTTGGGCAACAGAGCCTTAACTTCTCTTAACATATGTTTCTAGCAGATAAGTAAACAATTTGGACGTGAAATGAAAATTTTCCAGATAGTTACAGTCAGAAAAGCACCAAGTCATACTAGACTCCAGCTGCAGTGTACCACTGATAAGTTCTTGGGATGGTTTGGCATAGTTAAAATCAAGCAGCTTTAAAAGAATAAAAACCTTTCTGCATACAAGTTGTTGGAACAGAGATAGTGAGAAAAAGACATCATTTTACATCAAAATTCGGAAAGTGGCCTTGGTGGCAGGATCAAATCTTATACTAGAGCACATGGTCAGGGTGAGGTGAGCATCTCCATGCACAGTGGAGATGCAGAAACTGAGGAGGCATGGCTGGGAAGCATAAAACTCCTGAGCAGCAGACAAGCGATTCACTTGAATTGAATTCCATTGACATTCGGCTACCTTACAACCACAGACTGCTGTGGCTTTGTTGACAACATCTTTAGTCACATGCATGGTGAACTTTGTGTTTGATCGGTTCCACCCTGCTCCACTGGGATTTGCATATGGCAGCAAGCTGCAAGGGAGCACTGAAATCACCCTTACATCACCACTGCGACAGCTTAGTGGCATATCACAGGATATCAAATTATCCCCAACCAAGTTCAGCACAAACCCAGACCAAACGGTCTCTCTTCAAAGTCCCCGTACATGCTGGTTTGTACGCACTGAGTACTAAGCCTTTATTTGCAGCAAGCTCCCACAGTGCTTAGATCTCTTCTATTAGGTTTAGGGATGTGTACTACAGACAAGAATGCCTTGTGTCCTTAGTAGGATTTTTCTTTAACCATTTCCAAATGATGAGGCAGGAAACCTTGCATATATTTTGATTTTTGCTCTACTTGGCCATTAGCAGACCAACAAATGGAATCTTGTTCAACAGAGAATACATGCTGATCTTAAATGGTTTTATCTAAGCAGATAGAATCCAGTGAAAGCAGCAGCATGTTACAGTAAAGACTGAAGTATTTCACTAAGTAAAATGCTGGGAAAGGCATTGCCTGTGCTGGCTTGTCCAAGCTGGTCTGCTTTAAACAAATCAGACTGCACTCCCACAGCTGTCAGTACTACTGCAGCCACAATCCTGTTACTGTACCTCCAGTTTCCATGGTCCTTAACCAGATGATGAATGGAAACTATGACTACCCAAATGAGACCTACATGGCTAATGCAGGCAGATCACATAGGTGCTGTATATGCTTCACCTCCAACAAAGGCAAAAGAGCTTCCCCATGTGGGAGCTCTACCTCTTGTTTTATAGGCAACAGCAATAAGACTTTGTAGCTTTCCTCAATGTGAAGGGACTCCTGATGCTGTCCACTACAGAACCAGATCTCTAGCTCTCTATAGTTCTTTCTAATGTTAGCCATCTGAAGTGACATTTCCCTATCCTGCATCTATTTGAGACTGAATACAGGAAGTTTTAGCTGTTCCTGAGAATATAAATGGTTTGTGGGTTTCCTGAGGCTCTTTTTGTTGCTCTTTTTTTTTTTTTTTTTTTTTGACTCAGAAACATTCTGATATTTTCTCTGAGAATGTATTAAAGTAGGGACTTAAAATCTGATGGCCCAGTGCTGTACAAATTCAGCCAGTGGTGGTTTTATCCCAATGAACAAATAAGTGCCTACCTTAACCTGTCAGCACTATGCACATGCTGCTTAGAACAGGAGGAGGAAGTCACTGTTGGAGGAGGTCACCTAGGAACACCTTTGGAGTTCCTAGTCACTGTTTAGCCAGAACTCTGCACTACACTACTGCATGGCCAGCCAGCCCCCTTATCTTCCCATCACCAAAGACCTCTGAAAAATCTGTTTCACTCCTCTCTAGGGCAAGGTCCATAGATGCAACACTGGTAAGTGTAAGGTGGTACAGATCTCTTCTCTGCTTTACTGAGTTCGTGCACTACCAGCGAAGAATGTCCCATTAGGCATCAAGGGGAAAGATCCTGATTTTTCTGGTTGTTTATTCCACAGTGAAAGAAAATTATACAGAAATATATTTTTATTATTAAAACATATTAGATTATAAGGTAAAATCCTAGGAGATGGGAAATACCAAACAACTTTGAAATACCATCTTCTGTTATTTAGCAACGTACATTATTCTGCAAGATTTCTGTCTCATTTACTGCATTCTTAGACTATAGGCTCTTAAATCTAATATTTTTAAATATGACTGAATAAATTGGGGGCACAGAATTCTATTAAGAAAGCAATTTTGTTATCATGAGCATTGTTTATCATACAAAATACATTTGAACAATCATAAGGGAACAGCAGTGACCCCATGTCGTTCTGGTGGCCTGTATATTTACTCATTCTTTTCCCATTCTAATTGGCTGTCAAAGAATCCCTGTTCAATGTAAGTAATTTCCTATGCTTTTTTTTTAACTCTAGCATGATGAAAAACATTCAAAATCAAAACATGAAAATATTTTAAAGGGAAATTATTATTCTATTTGTCTCCAAATTGCAGGGAAGAATTCTTATGTGGCTTATTACTAGCTGCTTTAACAGCTCTTCAATATCTTATTACTAAATTATTTTATGTGGACAGCTAGATTGCTATACACATGAGGTTAAGTTATGCATAAGTTATTCAAGCTATTCATCATGCATTTTGAGTCATTGGCCAATCTGACAGTGACTGACAGTCTCTAGAAAAGTATAGTACAGCTAAAAAAACCTGACCTAACTTTTAAGCAGCTTTCTCTGTGATACCAACATAATCAAATAGAGTTTTACATATGTCATGCTGTTGCTGCAGCAACCGGGTCTCCTCTCCTCTGACTACTGATAGGGTGTCTCTAAGCTTGATAGGGCCTCAGATGTCTTGAGATTAATCTCTTGGGACTGCTCCAGATAAAAACAGATTAATTTGCAGTTCCTCGAGAATGAAGTAACTATTTCACATAAACTACTTTTCACGTCCCATCAGGTCTGAGTTTCCTATTCATAACCTTTAGAGAAATGACTAGTCTGGCACTGCACCCCCAGACATTTATTTAGGAGAAAGCAGACTGCATGGCAGAAAAAAGGATTAAAATAGATTGACTTGTCTTGTATTTTTCTCATAGGGATGGAGAGAAAAGGTTATTTTTGCGAAAGCAAAAGCTTCATTTTTTATTTTGTTTTGTTTCTTGTTTTGTTTTGATTTTTCCCTCCAGTCGTTTACATCTTAGTACACCAAATTTTCATACTTTTGTTAGGGACGAGACCGGGATGGTAAATGCAAAAGATTGTAAGCACTGAGATTTGTGTTTCCTGAAGTCAAATTAATTCCTACCTAGTATGGCTATACATTTTATTAGGACACCTGAATATTTGCTAAAGACTTTAATAGTCTTGATGGTAGATCACTGTATACAGCTCAAATGCTACGAAAGCTTCTTTCTTGCTGTTTAGAGCTGTTCTTGGGGGAAAGAGGGAAAACAGGTGTGGAAACATACAAGACAATAAAACAGACCAATTTATGGAATGTTTTTGTATGTAGTTAAGTGTTACAGCCTTGTAAAACACATAATCATCTTGTCCACGAAAAAAAGATCCTTCTAGAAAGGAGATCATCAAAGTGCTTCTGTATTTGAAATGTATAATTACAGGGGCATGTGTGCCTCAGTGAAGTAGTCCATGGAAGTGCCAAAATGAGGAGAACAAATGGAAATTATACTGTATTCTAAAGGTATTTTTTCGTTGCTCAGATTTTGCCTTATTTTCACCAGGTCACTGTTGAGCAGACACAAAGAGAGAGGCTGGAAAGGACATGAGAAAGCATGCTCAAGTTGTGCCAAGGGAGATTGAGACTCTATGGTTCTATGCTGAAAGCATGCTCAGAAGAAATCTCAACTGTGAAAAGGTACTTCCAAAAGCCATAGGCAATGGTGGACTCTGAGGAGCTTATGGCTAAAGTCAGATAACAACATCTAATATTTGGCCTCTGTCCAACCGGCAGCAGAAGGTATGTGTTCTGTTTCTTCAGAGCATCCTTCAGTGACAGGAGAAGTCTTCCATGCCATTACTTTATACTGCCCTCCCAGGGCTGATCCTCAAGTGTGGGCTAGCAGTTCAGGCCATAAGATGCAACTTCTCATTGTTACCTGTAAATTGTTTAGTTAAATGCACTTTGGGCTCCATAGAAGCAACACTTGGCACTTCAAACTCCTAATTTCCAAGGATCTATGCAAATCTTCACCAAATATACAAACTAAGAAAATGTCTAAGTTGTGATACAGTAGACAGAGGTCTGGGGTGGTGGCACTCAAGGCCTAATATTCACCTCCTGCCAGCAAAATGCTTCAGTCCTATGGACTCAATTTCCCAAGCCTTAAAATCAAATTAATTGTATGTGCACTGTGAAGTACTATGATCTCTACCGCTTCAGAATATCTCTGTGTTATTATTATTCATGATTATTCTTGTAGAAACACAACAGGGTAGGAACTACATGAGGTAAGGCAGCAGTGAAACTAGTTCAATATCACCCTTCATCTCATGGTAGACCCCATAAGCATCAATTTTCACATATTTGCCTTCTAATTATATGATCCAAAATATAAGGCACATGCTGCTTTTCTTCTCAGAATCACTCTGAACCCAATTGATACAATCCCCATTCCATAAGAATAAGGCAATTTATAGTTGTTCCTTTGCTTAATTGTTACACCATACTGCACTAATTTTACTATAGCTACAACATTCTAAAGATATAAGTAAGGAAAACTTAGAAAAGAGAAGTAGCATTCTTTCTGTTTAGAATCATAAGCTTTAACCAAATACTTCGCTTACTGTTGCTATACACTGCTGGAAAGTAGAGAGTTAGAAACCTACTGGTTTCATAGACCTACGTGTGCTTTCATGGACCATGAAGGCCAAAGTTATTTGACAGGAGAAGATATTTAGCATTAAAGAAATAAACAGCCAAAAAAATACTTAAAATATGTTAGGCTGACACACAGACTGCCATCGAGTGCAGAAACAGCAGTGGCAGATTAGGTAAGCCTAATTACTCACCTGGGAATCTGCCTTACACACTGAGGACATTAATGACACATCTCTCCCTGGTAGGTGAAGGGAAGGTGATCCTTAGTAGAAATGAGTGGCAGTAAGGGCAGTAAAAACATCCTGGCAGGACTCTGCTTCATCAAGCATCCCAGCGGAAGCCAAGAATAAACTCCTATCATCAAACATTTTTTCTCATTTTCTTATTGCTTCCTAATGTTGTTCTTTTAAAATTGTGTTTTTTCTCTTCCAAATCCTTTCATCCACTAGTATCTTTTCTTGCTTATTCCAAAACATTTAGAGCTGAAAAGTATGTATTTCTTAACAATGCAATGAATGTTCTTATTTTTTAGCATGCCTGATCCTTTTTTAAAGTGTGGGCTTTAAAATTCTCTCTATATGCTAAAAATCACTATGATCTAAAATCATAGTGATTTTAAGGTCTCGGTGGAATATCAGTAAATTCAAGGAAGGCTCTGTTCCTTCTCTGTCTGACAGACAAAGAAAAGCTTCAGCATCTGTGACAATACTTTTGGCAAACAGTGTTGCTTGGACATAATGGATGTGGGATGCCTTGCTGCTTTTTCATATATAGGTAGAACAAAGAGTTTTGCACACTTTCTCACTCTAAACAAGTTCTTCTCCATATTTCTAGAGATACTTCTGCACTCAGACTGTCACTTCCACCAACTCAGCATTTCACCAGGACCTCTGTGCCATTTAGAAATATGAAAGGATAGGTTGCCTTGAGCCCTAGCCAGAATCAACGTGCTGGAAAAATAATTTTCCTTGAAATAGACAAAATTTGCTTGCACAGATCCAGTGGCAGCATGTGCGACTGGTTTCAATGCTAACAGAATTTATAACACGCATCTTCTAAAATTTTAGAGGTGCAGTCCGAAAGCTTAAAGAAACAGCCTGAAGGTGTAAATGCAAAGAGCATGATGAACAAAAGAAAAGCTCAATACTGAGCCTTTGAGATTATTTCTCTTTGTCCATACTGCCATGCCATACTACTGATTCACATTCTCCACTGTTCGTGCCACCCCAGTTTATTGAGGAGGTACAGAGGAAGGTACAGAGGAAGGTATAAAAATAATATAGGGTACCTTCTGCACTGTTAGAAGAGGGGAAAAAAAAAAGCAAAAAAGCAAAAAGATAAAGGTATTTTAACAGCCTGCTGAAATACTTCACTCCTCTAGTTGAAATGAAAAAAGTGCCTATTTGGAATAATGAAACAGTTTTAATTACGCTCAGTGAAAGCAAATATACCATTTGAAAGCAAATCATTTTCCAGGTAATACGGAGTCACCTTCAGAAGAAAGAAAAAAAATGAGAGAAGAAAAGGTAAGAATATTCCCACTTTAAAGCTTTTCCAAAGTCATAAACACATTAGGGTAAACTAAAACCTAAAATCAACAAAAACTAGGACAAACTGGGCTTGCGGGTTCCAGATCCAAAGCTGTGGAGTAAAACTAATCAGGACTCAGATGGGATTTTTTTTTTTATTTCATTGCAGGACAATCTATAGTCTAGTTGGTCAAATCAAGCCCTTCTGAGAAAAGAAGATTAGAGGCAGTTGTTCAAAATATTGAGGAGGGAAGGACAGGGTTTAAGCTTTATTACTGACCAGGATAGACAAAACAGACTATAATGAAAAAACAGTATTGAGATTGTGCTTGTGGTCTGAATGGAAAATGTTAAGTGGAGACAGGGCCATATGGAGGAGCTTATAGTTAACAGTGAGAACTGATGCTGGATATACAGAATTTAGTATTGTGGGAAGGATGCAGGAATTCAAAAAGAAATTGACAAACCTGAACAGAAATAAGCTACTAGGCAAGAATGAAAACCCAAAGATATTTTATTTTATTTATAATGATTGTTCCTCCTGCAGCGTTCACCATTCTGAGCATGAATATTAACTGAAGAAGTACTAGGTTAAGTGTCAAACATTCTGCATAAATAAAAATATTTGATGAAAAACTATTATTACCCTTTGGTAAAATGTCATTGATTTCACTGTTGTGAAGATTTCATCCTTTGTTTTACTGAAGTCCCGACAGTCTGAACTGATGCACACGTATTACAGAAATGCATTTGAAGCATTGGTGAAACACAGCAGGATACCTTATTTATCTGCCCACATGGAGCGCACTGCAACACTACATACTTTGCACATTAGGAAATACACCTTGCATAAGTTAAGAGAAAGTAACAAATTGTTATGGCATGGATGTCAATGGAACAAAAACAGCCCTGGCTGTTTTCCATTTCATTTTCCCATAACTCATCTGACTCTTGACTGAGGTAGCTAAGCAAAAATTGCCATTGCTAATCACGTATCTCCCAAGATGTGAAATGCAGCAGTAACGCACCTTCATGCTGTATTTTTTAAACTGTTTTTCATCTCCCTCAACACTGACTACACCATCCCAAGCCTAGTCTCAGGATTTTCTCTTTGCCATCCTCCATCAATTTTTTCTGACAAATGTTCCAGGACAGAAGCAACACATCTGGTGTTTTTGTTAGTGCAGCTGGGAGTGGTTGGCTGCATAGTCATCAAGCCACAATATTATAGACTGTTTTAAGACTATAATTTTTGATTTTACAGCACATCTATTTCATGTTAAAGCAGATATTTAGGTATATTCTGACAACAGAGATATACACTGCCAGCTTTCCATAAAGTTAACATCTCCTCTGGATTTCCTCACATACTGAGCAGTGCTTTACACCATCCCAGTAATGATGATTTTGCAGCAACAGCACAGTCATCCAGCAAACTCTGCTTCTGAGGTACCAAGAGCTAATGGGGAAACTGTCCGTGCAGTGAGCTGCAGACACTCTGACCACCATTGCTTAGCTGTGGTTACCAAGCCTGCAGAACACATGGGCAGAAAAGAAGGGAAACAAGACTCGTGGGGTTTGATTTTGTCTGACCATACCCATCATTAGGAAGGGTGGCAAGTAAGCAGGGCAGCAAGGGGAATTACACAAGTTTTGTCTCTCATATATTAAATATGTCCAGCCAGCTCTTCAGGCAATTTAAACCAGCATGGCTCCCTTGTGTTCAATAAAAGGATGTCAATGTACATCAGCTGAGCATGGCTTCATGACTTTTTAATACTCCTCAGTGGAGCAACCCAGCACAGCAAGCATCTTCCATGGTAAAAAAAGCCTGGAAATACAGTGGTATAAAACCCAAAGTAATTAATCCCTCTGTATCTTCAAGCCTAAATGGCAGAACACAAAGAAATTACCAATGAGATTTTTTAAAATTATAATTTAAGGTTGCAACCATACAAATCATGCAGTCAAGTGTTTTCCAGGATCACTGTATGCATTAAGTCCACTGAGCTCCACCAATCTTTTTGTGCACAAGCACAGACATGCTGGAGTGCTCTGCTAAGGTGCTGGAAATGCATTTTGCATCTGACTTTTATATATTTGACTTGATTAACCATTTAGAGCATCTGTCAAACATTGCACTGTCTCATACTTTGTGCAGTACTCTCAAACCCAGTGAGAAGGAAAATGCCTAAAATCTTTTGCTGGGAGATTTTGGTAGCAATCCTTTAGAAATACTTGCAGTAAAACAGTCTTCTGTTAAGTGCAGAATGAGGAAATCTAAGTAAATTATAGTGAAATGACGAGCCCCTGAGCATTTGGGATCTGGTTAACAATGTGCATTTAATGTCTGACCATCTAATGACATAAAATGCAGCCACACTACCTATGACATTATAGAACTCAATACCATGTAGACATCTAATAAGAAATAGTTTATTTTAATTAACATTTTAATGACATTAAAATACAACAGAACTTTCTATAGCTCTTTCCATGTCACACTGTAGAAGTTCAAATGAGTATTAATATAATTCCCTCCACAAATAAAGTCTTGAAAAGAGTTGACAAGTAGAAATTTTCCAGTGAAATTAATTAGGTCTTTGTCTTTATCATTCTCATGGTGCAGAAATGCAAATATTACACAGGAAAAGCCTCCGAGCTCCAGCCCTGCTTGGGGAAATACCAACAGATTTGTTGAAAGCTATATTAAAAATTTCATCTTATGAGGAAAACTGTATTTTGTGGGTTGATTTACATGTGTCTGTTTTAAATTTATATTTCTCAATCAGAGAGAAATATTATGGGGCTAATCCTCCATCTTTGAAAGCACAGCTCGCTAAACCACTGGGAATTTTGCTGAAGTAAGGAATAAATCAGAGCAGAGTCAAAATCCATATTTAAATATTCCAATTAACTACAGAAACATACCAAATATTACTGAAAATTACTTTTGGTATCAGCTGAACAGTGTCTATTTCATCAGCTAATGAGATTTCTATGAAACCTAAAAACTACTCACTTGCTCATTTTCAGGAGTTAATTTTAGAGATTAGTTCCAAGATTCCTCCAAGTTTAACTTTGTTCGAGTGTCTGTTGAAAGGTGCCACATTCTCTTTTTTAATTAACTTCAGCAATATTTTAATAACTGATATAGTTTCTCAACTACTGTTTACTTCTAATCCTGTGTTGCTTAAATGACTACTCTTTATAAATTACTCTGCAATAATGCTGAACTATATTCTTATAGCTTTGTTAGGTTAGACGTTGTAATGGCCCAAAGGAAGCTCTCTAAGAAATAACGCTCTACCCCCAGCATTAACATCAGGTTTTGTGGCCGATAAGATTTCAGTGCTTCTAAGATTGTTTCTACAACTTAGCACCTGCTCATCTTAATTTGCATTCTCCCTTCCCATATTTGAGTTGGTTCATTTTATACAAGCGGTACAAGTAGGGCAGGCAAGAGGGTTAGGTTGACTCAGTGTGAACACCAGAAATTCCTCAGTATTAAGTCAAAAATATTAGGGTCGTGAACTTTAAATATACTTTCATATAATAAAGTCTACTGGGTTATGTGTAGATAAAGATGGCATTTCCTTGGACAGTTCTATTAGTTCATATATCAAAGAAAAAGCTTTTTAGAATGAACGTGAAAGCAATAGTAAGACACTAAAATGCAAGTACTGTGTTGCATGAAACTGAAACTGTATCTTATCTCAGATTCCACTATTTTCTCCTAATGGATCCATTTTGCTATTCATTTTGCTGCCCCTCATTTTCTTGTTTAGAGGAACAGGAAAGTAATCATCACCTAGATGCAGAGAAATAACCAGAATTTCCGTTAGCGATTAATTAAATGTCAGCAAAAGAATTTGTTCATTTGTATCACAAGCCAACAAAATAATAAGAAAAAAAAATCCAAAAGCTCCCTAACAGTGCAAAATGCAATTAAATACAGTATATTAATTCAGGCAGCAAACTGCAGCACATTGTATGGCAGTGCTTTCTTTTTCTTAATTAACTAAAACGCGACAAAGAAAATCTGATGGCTTAATGGCGTTCTCCTCAGTCAGAAATGCTTTGGAATGATTGTATTGTTATCACAAAGAGTTAGAAGGAGTTATTTTCATTACTTCTGTGTGTCATTTTGAAGAGTGACAGAGAGACTTGTCCCTGTTAGCGGACATGAGGGATTAATATTTGATGACATCATTACTTTTTAGGCAGGATAACTATAGCAATAGGTACATTGAATATTTTATGCATTCACAACCATGTAAGGAACATTCATTCTCAGGCAGCATCACTCTGGATGTGTATTTGCTGCTGTGATTGAAAGCTTAGCAGTTTGTCATACTTATTGTATGTGCATTAGGGCACCATCGCTGCGCTGTCTGAGCAAACCTGCGCCAGACGGACACACACATCTCACAGCAGAGAGCCCACAAGCTGTGCAGAGCTGTGTAAGGGAAAAGCAATGTGGGGCAACTGCCTGAGAGCCTCACTCGACTGAACACAGGCAGCAAAGCACATTGTGAAGCAGAGGGGTGGACAGAGGGAGGAGTGCACACTCTAAATCTCTGCCTGGTTCTTGCAGGGCTGATGCCAGCTGTGAAGCCAAGGCTCTGTCCTGCACAGAGATAAACATTTAGGCTACATTCAAGCAAGCATGCCTTCCTCCAAACTCTAAAATTCTCCAATTACTTCAGAAGCTATTCCCAGTCAAGACAAGGAAGTTAAGGTTGCTTCATAGAAGCAGCCATGCAACGTATTTCCAAAACTACAGCACGTGCCTGAGTTATTCGAGCACACTCTACTTTCTCCCATGAGTTTCACTGGCCCTGAATTCACTCTGCCTCTCACCTGCTGTGAGATGTACACAGCCATTGCCTCGACTCCTAACAGAGCACAGTTTTGTGGTGGGGAGCAGAGAGAGCAACAAACTTCTTCTGCACCCCATGAGAAAGGAGAGCACGCTCTCCACATGCGCACAGCTCCAGGCACATTTCAGATTTTCAGCTGCAGGTTGCTGGGTGCCTTCAGATTGCCCTTTCTCAATGCTTTGAGGGACTGAGCCCCTCTATTTATTCCCATTTAATCCGCGATGAGCTCTCCGAGCTGGGAGCAGCCTTCCACTGGGTTTTAGAGGAGCTCTCGTGAGTGGGGTTAGCACTTGAGGCCAAGAGGCACCAGTCTGCTGCTTGGCACCTGGCTGTGCATCCCCCAGTGCATCCCCCCGAGCAGTGCAAGCGACTTCTTTTCTCTTTATTCGCTTCATGTTCGGCACTTGCCAAGAGCGTTAGGCAAAAGGGATAGAGAAACAGAAGAGCGGCATCTCCTGCCTGCAGCTTTCCCACAGTTGCTCCTCATCCCTAACTCCTGCGATACTTTGTATTCACCGTCTCGCTGACCGACACAAGAAGCCCACTGTCGGGGGAGCGGCTTCCTGCGAGCCGAGCCGGGTTTCCATGGTGCGGAGCTTTCTGTTTAAAAAGCAAATCCCTGTTTGCTGGGGCTAACGCGTACGGACAGCACTTCGGGACCGCTCCCCCCGTTTTAGGGTCAGGTGCTGAGAACGAACGAGGGAAAACATCTCCCCCTCCAGAAAGGAGCATGGGAGCAAACAGCATAAGGCTGCAGCGCGCGGTGCAGCTCCGACCCGGCAGATTTCGCCACTTTTCAAGCTCTCCGAGCCGCTACTCGCGGTCCCCGCGGCGGTCGGGCAGAGGCTCCCGTCCCCGCTCCCCCAGTACCGCGCACCGGGGCAAACTTTCCCGAAGTGCCGGCGGCGAGCGAGTGCCCGGAGCCGCTCCGCCGGGGGCAGCAGCGCCCCGCTCCCGACCACGCAACCCGCGCGCGGTCCGCAGCCGCGGGCGGCACTCACCGATCCGCAGCACTTGCTGCCCGCTGAGGGGCAGGCCCGCCGAGGCGCACAACAGCACGAAGAGGAGCCCCCCGCCGCCGCCTGCCGGGGCCGCTCGCCGGGGCCACCGCGGGCCGAAGGCGCTCGCCATCCTCAGTTCATGCCGGGTCCGCGGTGCGGGGCGCGGGCGGCTACCCCCGGCGGGGCCGGCTGCGCGCCGCCGCTCCGCGCCGCCCGCCCATGGCGCGGGGGCTCCGCGCCCGCCGCCCGCGCTCCCGCTCTCTCGCCGCCGCCTCCGCGCTGCGCTGCGCTGCCCGCGGCTCCCGCCGCCCCGCTGCCCTCGCCCCCCGCCGCCACCGGGAGGGAGGGACGGGGCGGGAGGGGGCGGCCCCTCCTGCGGGGCGGGGCGGCTCCGGGGATGAGGGGGACGCGGGCGCAGAGGCGCACGGTGTACCGTCCCGCTGCTCCCCGTCACCGTCGGAGCAGCGCTGCGCTGCGGCAGGGATAGGGGTAGGGATAAGGATAAGGGCAGGGACAGGGACAGGAACAGGACGAAGGTAGAGCTGTTGCCCGCCACACTGTGACACGCATTCCAGGCTGGAGGCTTCTCCTCTCCCTTTTTCCCCATGCTGTCAGCCGCGCAGTTTCTGCTGCCTTTTGGTTGTGTCTGGGTTTGAAAGTCTCTTTGATGAGCAAAGCTTGGAAAGGAGGTGCATCACTCCTTTCTGCACATCCAGTTGTGGGACCATAGAATCATTAAGATTGGAAAAGACCACTAAGATCATCCAGTCCAACCACCAGCCCACCCCCACCATGCCCACTGACCACATCCCTCAGTGCCACATCCACACGGCTCCTGAATGCCTCCAGAGACAGTGACTCCACCACCTCCCTGGGCAGCCTGTGCCACTGCCTCACTGCTCTTGCTGAGAAGAAACTAATACACAACCTGAAACAATTCTGGTGCAGTTTAACTTCTCATCCTATCTTTGTTACCTGGGAGAAGAGGACAACCTTCTCCTCAACACAGCCTCATCTCAGGTGGTTGTACCCCTTCGGTCTCCCTTGAGCATCCTCTTATCCAGATTGAACAAACATACATCTGGAACTGAGTTGAACTAAAAAAAGACCAAAAAAAAAATGTTATAGGAGAATGATTCCCACCTAGCAACAAGGCTAAAACTGTGTAACTGAGATCTAAAATTGAAATCATTTAGATTTGTTTATTTTGTATTCCTCTCCACTCTGTCTAACGATTGTTCCAGAAATTAACTTTTCAGAGGAGCTGCAGCACATGCTGAAGTGAATGAAATGCAAACGTCAGCATCACATCTTCCAGTCAGCCTGCCTCTGCTTCTCACTGAGAGTCAGATTGGTGCTTCACCACTGAGAATTCCCTTCAAGACACTAGTTTTACATTTATTACATTTTGCGTACATAGAATCATAGAATCATTAAAAAAAAAGGAAAAGATCGTTAAGATCACCTAGTCCAACCATCAGCCCATCCCCACCATGCCCACTGGCTATGTCCCTCAGTGCCACATCCACATGGTTCTTGAACACCTCCAGGACAGCGACTCCACCACCTCCCTGTGCAGCCTGTGCCAGTGTCTCAACAATTTTTCTGCTGAGAAGAAATGTTTCCTAATACCCAACATGAACCACCCGTGGCACAACTTGAGGCCATTGCCTCTCATCCTATCACTGTTACCTTGGAGTTACCTGCACATCTCCAAGACATGGTATGTGTCCTGACAGGATGAGAGATGGCCCAGCCTGCACTCTGTTCTGTGTAGCACACATCAGAGTGGCTAAAGGTATCAATTATATTAAATTGCTGACATGGTTAATAACTGTAGCCTAGGCCATAGGAGACAGGACATCCACCCTGGGCTTGATAGGATGGCTCAGAAGCTTTGGTACTCTTTTATTATCTACCATACTCTTTCAAATTGCTGTACATGAGGAAAAGAGCGTTTCTAATTTGGGAAAATCTCAGTGACTGACACAGCACAGACTGGATTGGCATGTTCAATTTTTGGATCACACTAACATGGCTAATAACAGCGATTTACAAGCAGATGCCAGTGCCAAAGGGAAATCATACTAATTCTGTATCACTAAGAAATGTTACTGCTTTGATAAGGGAGAAAAAAATGTTTTGTAGGGAAAACACACCTAGTGATATTTTCAAAACTGCTTGTCTTCAGTATGAATATGTTCCTGCAAAATGCTGAAGAGAGCTCAGCATTCACTGCAGTGAGAAAATAAGTCAACCAGAACTATATTGTTTTGAAAATACCTCTGGTTTTAGATACACCTGCTGCTACCTTGAGGCTCCTATGAGTACAGACTGTACAAAATGGGAATAATAAGGGTTTAATGATGACTACAAGAGAGTGGCAGAGGGCTACTGACCTCTTAGTGCCAGTGGGAGAAACCTGAACAACTCAAACTCTGCTTACCCCTCATGGCAGCAGTAGGAAACTGGAAGCAGGCTGCTGCTTCAGGGTGTAATTTAGCGTCTCCTGAATGTATTCTGCAACTTGACACAAAAAGAGCAAATGTCTTTAAAAAGCTGCCAACAACATGGAAATCTTTCAAATTGGGTCTTATTTGGCAAAGACCAGACAAAATTTAAAATGAGAAATAGTTTGCAATTGCAAAAGACCTTTCCTGTCCAGTTTTCTGTTTTTATTTTTGCATATGATCTCTGTGTTCTGTATTAGTTTGAACTGATGAGAAATGAAAGGTTGTATTTTCAGATGTATCCACTGGAAAGCTGAGGGACAGGGGCAGGGTTCTGAACCTCGCCTTTTGACATTTAACACATTTTCTCTTCTCAAAATTGCGCTGAAAGAGAATTTTTGATTGTGAAATAGGTTATTCTGAAATGCAAAAGGACAGAAAAACTTTTAAACTAACTGAAATTGCCTTGAAAGGTTTCTAATTTCTAGTTCATATATCTCTTCCATTGTTTGTCAAATAGCAAATCATTCAGTAAGTTCTATCCAACATTATCATGGCATGCTTTACAGTTAGCATTTTTTTATTTCTGGATGATATTTTAAAATGAGAAGTTCCAATAGAGTTCATCTTGCAAGTCTCTAGTTATTGATATCCTGGGATCATTAATCTCTTCTTGGATTTTGTTCAGAGAATGTAGGGAAAAAAAGCAATGAACCCTTAGGTCTCTAGCCAACCATTTTTCCCCCAGTTAAGCAGGTTTGAATGCCCAGAGCCTGAGCATGTGAGCTGTTATTCAGCTTATACTGGCTGCCACATTTGCTTACTCATTTATTGTGTTGCCAATATTCAGATGAATTTATTAGTAAGAGGCGTTGCAATACCTTTAGAACGAAAGGTGTTGTGTATAATTCCTTTACACGGGAATCTGGGGTCTTCATTCTTCTTTCACAGCATCAAATTGCAGTTTGAAATACTATGTGATTGATATGCAATTTTCTGTTAAAATAATAAAACTTAAAACTGTGTCTGATGTCAGGGCCATGAGACTGAATCTGTAGATATAAACCATCTCCCTCATGTTTTTCATCCATTTTAGAATTCTGGTTTTGAGTTTGGTTGCCAGTCAAAATACCAGGAAGACAACTGCATGCAAACATATTGAAAAGGCTCACCTGGAAATTTTCTCAATTTTTTGGTCAATTTCTGAGAAATTTTAGCTGTGCAGTGTTAAAATCCTGCTCCCTCAGGGCTTCAGCCAGACCCTAACCCATCTGAAGTACTTTCTTACTGAGCTTAGACCACAGACAGCAGCTAGCATTCATTTGTGAAGGCTGTGTTTCCTTCGTTTGTCTCCCAATACCCCTCTAGCATCACACAGTATAAGATTCAACAATAAATAGCAGACTATCACAGTAGTAAAATCTCTCAATGGAAACATAATAAATCAGACTTCCCCAGGACTTTCATAACCTACATGCAACACCTGATAACACAGAAATTGATAGTATCATCTAAAAATAACTACTCCGGATCAGCATTCTGCTTTTCAAACAAATAGCTGTGATCTTCAAAAAATTTTTCACCCTGAGCATTCAAAAAAATCTGAAGTAAAAGAGTAAAGCAAGAGACAAGAACATCACTCTCCTATCCTCTTTTCTTTCCACTTGTTCAAACATTTTCTTTCAATATCATTTAGAAAATAAATATCCCTCCAAAGGATACAAGAATGGAAATCTCAAATGAGTTGTCAAGGTCTTCATCTTCGGAGACCCAATTGCAGCTCCCTCGGTGACAGGGTTGGGCCCAGCTGCTTCACTGTTGCTCTGACTTTCTCTTCGTTTGCTGTATCCACACATATTCTTTCCTATCTGACCTTCAGTCCTAGATTAGTGCTGCCCCTTCATAGAGAATTTACCTTTCTGAGCACCAAGCTTCTCACATCACAGTAAAGTGCCCCAAGTGCCTGAGAATATCACCTCTGGATATGGGCTCTATTCTTTGAATAAAGTTTTAAAGAAAGTGCTGTAGCTCAGGCCCCCTCCTGACCTCTCTGTCCTTCTCAAACCAACAGAAGCTCAGGTATCTCCTACTTACCATTCTGTCAGCTGTTCAGTGACCTCTTCAACCCATTCTATTGTCATTTCCTCACAGTTTTGGAGTTAGTTCTCTCCATCTACATTTGGAGGGCAAGATGTATGAGAGCAGCAGAGTTCGCTTGATTTGTTCAGCCCAGAAAAGAGGACACTAAGGGGAGGCCCTGACAAAAAACCTCTAGGAGTACTGGTGAATGGCATCTGTATATGATCCAAAAGTGAGCTCTCATAGCCATAGAAAATGAACCATATCCTGGACTGCACCAAAAGAAGCATGGCCAGCAGGTCAAGGGATCTTGTCCATCTACTCTGCACAAGTAAGACCTCAGCTGGAGTACCGCATCCAGGTGTGGAGTCCTCGGTACAGGAGAGAGTTAGACTTGTTGGAGTGTATCCAGAGGAGGGCCACAAAAGTGATCCAAAGGATGGAACACCTCTGCTTTGAGGAAAGGCTGAAAGAGCTGGGGCTGTTCAACCTGGAGAAGAGAAGGCTCAAGGAAGACCTGAGAGTGGCCTTTCAGTATCTAAAGGAGTGTTGTGAGAAAGAAGAGGACAGGCTGTTTAGCAGGATCTGTGTGATAGGACAAGGGAAAATGGTTTCAAACTAAAAGAGGGGATATTTAAATCACATATAAGAAAAAAGGGTCTTATAATACAGGTGGTGAGGCACTGGAATGGGTTGCCTGAAGAGGCAGTGAATGCCCTGTCCCTGATGACAGCCATGATCAGGATGGACAGAGCTCTGAGCAACCTGATCTAGCTGTAGATGTCCCTGTTTATTGCAGGGAAGTTGGATCTTTAAGGGCTTCTTCCAACATTACAACCACACAACTTCTGCGAGGATGTAACTGTATGCTCAGGTGATGCTCTCCCATATCAGCAGTCTCCCAGAGGGCACTCTTTGGATTTGGCTTGAAAAAGACTCTAAGTCCATTCTGTTGATTGCAGAAAAAGGAGCTGTGCCACTCCTTTTTTTCTTTTAATTAGTTCCTGTATCATTATTTGTTATTTTAGAAGTCTAGACTGCAATTCAACAAAATCCGTGATGTTCTCTATGCCATTTAAATCATTTCTCTCTCTGCAGGATCAAGTGTAAGAGAAAGGTTTGATCTAGAGACAGTGTCTGCAACATTCAAATGTATGGCAAGTTTGAGGACAACACTAAACTGGATAGAGCTGTTGACTCCCTCAAGGGTAGAGAGACCTTACAGAGAAAGCATGACAAATGGGAGGTTTGACAAAATGGAGTGGAAAAGGATCAAGTGCCAGAGTCTACCCCTTGGAAGGGACAACCCTGGCTGTGTGTACAGACTGGGGATGAGGGGCTGCAGAGGCTCATGGAGAGGAATTTGGGGGTTCTGGTTGGAGGTAAATTGAATCTGACTCAGTAGTGGGCCCTGGCAGAAAACAGGCCAGCCATACCTATGTGGTAAGAAGATGGTGGAGATTCTAGAGGGTAAGAATATGAGGAGCAGCTGAAGGGAGGCCTGCTGGCAGCTTCAGTTTCTCACAGGGAGTGAAAGAGCAGCACTGAACTCTGCTCTCTGTGACAGTGACTCGGCCTAAGGGAACAGCATGGAGCTGTGTCAGGGGAGGGGCAGCTGGGGGTTAGGGTCTGCACCACAGGGCAGTGGGCATGGAACAGGATGCACAGGGCAGGGGGCATGGCCCAAGCTGCTAGATTTGAATTTCTGGACAACACTCAAGACATGGGGTTTGAATTTTGAGTGGCACTGTGTGGAGACCAGAGGTAGATTCAGTGATCCTTGTGGGTCACGTCCAACTGGGTATATTCAGTTGTTTGATTCTCCTATAGAGAAGAAAGGAAAGAAGAGGAATATTTCCATCCTTTTTTTTTTTTTTTTTTTTTTTTTTACTGGGAACACACAAGGAGTACACCCCAAACATCCTTGCAGCCAAAGGGAACACAAGTAACCATATGTCACTAAGCATACCATTGCCTATGAAGAACAGCCATGCTTGGAGAGCAATTGCTGATAACTGTGGAAGGAGGCATGATGAAACAATTAATTAGATCTGTAGAGCAGGGCTGGTGGATATGAGTGATGGAGCATTGCCTGAGTGTGGGCAGAGTAGAGGAGAGAGTTTTGAAGGGAGTCATTTCAGATTCCCCAGCCTACCTCCAATTTTGCTTCAGCTGAAGTCAAGAAAGATGGTTTTATTCCCTCCACCTATAACACCATTACCAAATCACTACTGAATTTCACATAAAAGAGGAGGTAAAATTATTTTTTAAACTTAAAAACATCAAGGCATTGAGTATTTTTGCTGAAGCATCGCAATATATAGGAAAGAAAATATAATTTTTTCTCCCACTGAATATAGCACCATGATTACAGTAAGCTTAAACATTATATTTTTTAAAAAACTTCTTTCAGACCAAGTACTCTCTTTATTTATGTTTCCAAACCCATAAATGCAGTTCTCCCCTTTCCAAGCTCTTTTCGGTAGAAATGCTAGAAAGAATCTCTTAACAAAGTAACATTGATCCACTCTGTTGAATTGGCCCAACATTAATCTGAAAAACTGCTTATCCCTGAGCAGTAGATACTTTCACCCACTGTACTATTTAGCAGAAAGACATAAATAACCTGCAATTCAAACACAACCAATTGAAAACATTTTCTCAGCTGAATCCCCATCACATTCTTTTTTCTGCAATAAATGATATACTAGAGATATCTTGAAAAAGAAAACTTTTGCTATACTTACATAAAACATAGTGGCACATCTACTGGAGAATGAACTTTAATCAATCTCTTCTTCATCACATTAGAAGAAATCCTGAAATACTCACTAAAATGAATGGAGTGAAAGTGAGCTTTCAGTATTTGACCTAGAGCAACACTTCCACCCTAAGAATCTCCTGAAAAGTTTCTTTTCATATTTATTTTATGCAGAAAAAGAAATATTTTAGCAGATAATGCCAAGGGGAGAAAAGTTAATGTGATTTTTTTTATTAAATGGCATGAAGTGTCATATTTACTGTTTCCTCAGTGTATATTTCTCTTTTCTGCCATTGAGTTAGTATTAATTATGAGTATGCCGATGGGATAAATTAATGACTGCTCCAAATCTCTACCCAGTATTATTAGAATATGTCCTGAATCACTTTTTTTCCTTCCACGTTTATTTCAAAGGACTGTCTTAAATGTCAACAAGAGAGTATTTCACTTTATGATTGTAGTACTCCTGCATTGATGGAATTGACTGGCACCTGAGGGAGAAAGGTTGTTTTGATCCTGCTATTTCTTCTTGGATTGACAAAAGCAGGGGAATGAGTTCCTTAGATTCCCCAAAAATGATTTTCCTTGCTCTGATGCAGTCAGCAATACAGGATCAGATGGAACAGCTTCTCCTTGCCCTCCCAAGGACCTCAGCAGATAGTTCACCTTCTGCTACTGGCTTGAGCAGCCCTGGAGTGTGAGGTACCTCCTGGCTTCAGCAGATCTTAGTGTTACTGCTCACTTCTGGGGACCCTCAGACCATTCTACTTTCTACAAGTCCTCACCCTTGTACACCACAGTCCTGGCACAAGACCTATTCCCAGGGCAACTGAAGGCGTAGCAAGGAGCGCCAATAGCAATTCATTCAATAGGCATTTTTTCCACTCATTCACAGACACAAACCAGGATTTTGGAAAAGATCCTCCACTGCTTAAAAAAGTTTGCCTGTAACAAAGAAAGCTTCGTCTTAAACATGTATGATTTACATTGTGATGGCACCCACTGTAATTTATGTAGCACATGGCAAAATTAAACTCAGAGAGCTGTAGTTTGTACTTCTAAATCTCTGCACCATAAGGATCACAGAAGTTGTGTTTGTTCTGTGTTGTGTTTTGTCTTTCTCTTGACATTTTATGATTTTATACACCCACAAAAAAAGTTTTAAATGACATGATATCTGTGATAAAAAAAGCAATATATGGGATTTTGGTTGTGTATATAGATAAACAGTTTTATATATACTTATATATATATAATTATCAGCTTATAATTTTAAAATCTTAGAATATATTAATATCTGTATATCATAATTGGATATCTATATATGCTGATATATTTATATATGTTATACAGATATATATTTTAAACATTTAAGTTATTGGGCCTTTTTTTTCATATTTCTGGTTTCATTGGTGGCAAAGCACAACACTTTCCGTCCAGACAGGGGTTCCACTGTTGCAAGGCACATACGCAGGCAGTGCTGGAAATTAAGCAGTGTGCATCCCTGTGCTATGCCAGCACTGCTCAGAACTCTGCAATCATGCGTTAACACTCTTTCATCTACTGTATGTGAGAGGAATTGGCTGAACACAGGATTGCTTCTGCTTCTTCCTCTCTTCAATCACTATCCACAGGGAGATCCTCTCCTCTTTATGAAGAGCTTATATTGGGAAAAGTAGACAGATGAGCAGCAAAGCTGCACTGCACCTGTATTTCAACAGTATGGTCAAAGCAAATGTGTAAAAGCAGCTTGTACTTTTTTTTCTTTGTATTTTTTTATGTTGATCATGTTTAATTTTTATTGTAGTCATCGAAGTCTGGGAATACTGGAAATGTAAATTAGGGTGAAGTGTCAAGAGAAGGGAATAAGTAGATAGGAATCCATTGAAAATGAAGGATGGAGAGAAGAAAATTAAGTTCAAGAAGCAAAGACCAACAAAAAAGCCAGGTGAGTGGGGCTGGAGTGGAAACTCTAAGAAGACAAAAACTATTTACAGCTCACGTATCTTGGAAACAGTATTCTTTAGCGGCTGCAATCCACAGATCAAGTAGTCCCTGAAGTAGGCACAGAGGTACCGACATATGGCACATGGGGGAAGGATTTTGTTATCTGGGGGCTGAAGAGAAAGCTCTTATTGTCATTCCTCTTTTTGTAGTTCTCACAGCACTTCAATGTATTGAAATGTGAAGGCACATCTGAGTTTCTCTCTATACTTCACCTCTTGCTAACATTATTAGTGTTGATAAATATTGCCTGATGCTGGGTTTTCAGCAAGGCCAGATGTCCACATTAAGACAAGTGTGTACAAACAGCCAGCAGTGGTGCAACAGTGAGTTGTGGAAGAACTTGAAAAAACTTTATTTTTTTTTATCCCCCTATGTTCAGAGCAGACTCGTCAGTGTGTTCTTGTGTACATGAACATTTGTATGTTCACAGAAATACTAGATTGATGTCGTTGTCAGGCTGTTCTTACAGCATATGAGCCAGTGCTGGTCCCACCTCTCCATCCACAGCATTACAGAGATCTGACCCAGAGGTTGCCATAGGTACAGAGCCCAATGGGAAGGACATATCTCCAGGCTAGGTGCATGGGAAAAGCAATCTAACATGTCATTTCTGCTGCTGTCACTGAAGCTGTTCCAAGTAAAGACATCTTTGTCTCCTTCTGGTGTTGAGCACCACTAACGTAGTCCTCTGCTCAGGCTAATTTACCTTATTTCTTAGTGGTATTTAAAAGCGTGAGCAACACAGTGTGTCCAGTACCTTGTACTCATGCGTGTGATAATGAGGCTCAGGAGCTGGGCCATATGTCTAATTGCCGATAGACTGTACAGCGCAGATATTCACCCTAACACTGATTCTAAGTAGAACAGACAGTGACTGGAGCTTGCTCTTGGCTAGTCCTCCCCTTGCAGCTAACATCATGTTGGTCTTGCTGGGATTGAGATTGAACATTCGTTTCCAGCTGTGTTTAGCTCCTTGGGGGGCTGCCCATTCCAACAACTTGGGGTTCGGATCAAGTTCTTTAATATTCTAGTGTTTGAAGTAAGCCTTGTATATGATATACTCCCTATAATTACTGAGGGAATTATGCATGAAAACAATTCCAGTATTAAATGCAATCAAGTTAAGGAGAAATGATCTTTCAGAGTCAGCCTGAAATTCCTATGTATGAAGAAATCGCATTATCCTAAAACCTATGCCTTAATATGATTTTATTTCATGGTTGTTTTAATAACCCAAAGTTTACACGGATTGCTTCTTCATAAGAAACTTAGATATATTTTGAAGCAACTCTCCTCTGCTGTGTTCGAATTAAAATTTAACTGCTGCATTGCATCTGTAAACAAATTTATCTCATGTTGTGATTTTTGCCTTCCTAAACGTAATGATGTCAAAGACCTTGGGATTGGCACTGTGCAGTGAGCTAAAGACAGTCACATTCTCCATATTGTCCACTCTTGTCTGGGTTATCTTGTCCTTATTCCTGACTAGTTCACATTCTGTCCACTCTATTGTGTTGCTGCATGAACGCTCTCTGTAACTAGCTGAGGACTGCCCCATCATGTGACCCAGCAGAAACACTTTAATACTTTTTCTATAGGAAGCAGAAGATAATTCATCTCAGACAAAATCCCTCATGTTTCTGTGTTGTGTCAAATAATTAAGTCTGGCATTGCTGGTTGCTAAAATGCCACTTTGTAGAATTTATTAATATAACAAGACTCAAATTGGCTGTAAGCATTTTTTCCCTCTCTAGCCATGACACTGATAGCTAGGCAGGTAAATCAAAGCCAGGGGCAGAAGAAGATGATCCTATCTGAAACAACATTATTATAATTGAGAAATCCACTGCCACCCTTCCTTTGACTTGTTTTTAACTAGTCTGAAGCTCAGGTGACTGAAACAGTCCAGTTGACATAGGGTGACAGGTATAGCTATGACTGTGATACGCAGTATAATGTCTTTCAGGAATGAATGTACTTACAGAAACTGACAAATTTATCAGAGTAGTTATTTCTACTGCTTTGAGTTATTTCAGGTATCCTCCACAACACTAATCCCTTCTTCTTTCCAGTTTTACATAATTTAAATACTGCTTTGAATCGGCTAATTTTCTCACCAAAGTAAATAGATTTTTTTTTCCAGTTAATTCTGGTTTTACCTATTTGACCAAAGAGGAAAGAAGAATGGAAAGGTATTTCACTACTATAAACAAAATATTGAAGAAAAGACCAGGGAGATGTTTATTACTTGGTGCCCCAAAGAGTTATATTTGCAAGTCTCCCTGATATTGAGTTAAAATTGTACATAAAACTTAAGGCAAGATAATTCAGTATAGCTTCATGTGTCTTTGTTGGAACAAGGATAGTTACATTACTAAGGACACAGCCCATTTTGGGCTATCGCCCAACTGCATTTTAAAGCACAGTGTATCTAGAACTGTGTTAATGATGGCAAGAGAATAATATGAAATTTTCCAAATTAATGGAGTTTTCCTATTTGATTTAAGAATTGAGCTTTAAAAGGCAAAAAAACCTGAAATCCAGACATAATGACTTTAAATCATTCACATTTTTATCTGAAACTGCACTACAATCCAGGGATCCAAAAATTCTACCTCTCTTACTGGAGAAATGCCATAAAAAGTACTGAGCTGACGCTATTCCCTTGCTGTAGTGAAATGTATTTGTAGGCTCAGTACAATTCTGAAGTTTAGGTGAAGTATACATGGGGCAATAAAACAGCCTGAGTAAATACATCTTACACAAATACCAATGAGGTATTCGTCTTTGTGGATTCAGGATTAAATTGGTGGCACTGGACTCCAAAAAATCTCATTTTCTTCTCAGATTAGATATAGTGCAGAAGACGTGCAGAGGCCAAAATCTTCACTCATTCTATGTTGATTCCTTCTTATTTCAAAAGCATTTATGTTTAGTAGCATGATTAATTCAAGTTTGAAACAAATTTTAGGATGTGATTTCCACATTCATAACAGAACAGAATCTGTACCTCTGAACCAGAGAGCAGGTGAGACTGGAAGGCACTTCTTAGCATTTTCTGGCACAACACACCTGCTCAAGCAGGATCACCTCCAGCAATAGAAACTTCACAGGCACTTCATGTTACCTGCACCATTATTCAGCTACCCTTAGAGTAGAAGCGCTTTCTTATGTTCAGAAGTCAGATCTCAAATGAAAAGACATCTAAAGCCAAATGCTAGTAGGCAGTTGTCTTCTGAGAGGTACATAGGTACCCATTTGCTGATCTGACACTCTTTAAAGAACTGTACTGCTTAACAGATGCTCATATCAAGGGTGTGACTGAGAGACTACCAAGCCTTGTACAGCTCACTATTACCCACTGCTGTTGTTGCCTGTGGGCACCAGTGATACAGCCAGGAGCAGCCTGAAGAACATCAAGAATGACTAGAGAGTCCTTGGAGCTCCAGGCCTGTCTCATCCCTGGAATTGCTCCAGGTCAGATTGGATGGGACTTTGAGCAACCTGGAGGTGTTGGAGGTGTCCCTGCCTGTGGCAGAGATGTTGGAACTGGGTAATCTTTGATGTCCCTTCCAACCCAAACCATTCTGTGATTTTTATGACTCTAAATTATTAATGGGACAAGAGCTTGTGCTACAAAATCTTCCATATATTAAATACATATATATATCCTCAGTAAAATGGCAGAATAGAGTAAATCAGTGTCTCTTACTTCCTTCAGTAGAGGAAGTGTGAGCCAAACAAGAGTTGACTTACATATTCTTTCATTTGTTTGTTGAGATCAAAACATTGGTCTCATCTCATACATGATTCATTCCCTATGATTTTCTTAAATGCCAACATTGATTGGTTATTGCTCTTGGTTTTGAAAATAACAAACAAACAAATAAAAAACAACAAAAAAAAAACTTCATTGTGGAAAGCATTTATATTAAAAGACTAAAACTGGAATGATGTCTGTTCTTATCATTATTGAAAAAAATTCTTGCTTAAAATTTGACATTTAGGGAATCCTGTTCCTCTAGCTGTTAACTACAGAGAAGTAGAAGGAACAGTAATTTCCTCTCCCAACGGTATCCTGAGACAAATTCAGAGACTTTGAACACGAGAGAGTTCAAAATGCTTTTGAAATCAAGTAAAGGAAGTGATTGTGAGAACATCTGCCAGAGTTTGGACTGCAGGTTCTTCATCTCTGTACCATGTCTCTCAGCAAGACCAGAAGCAGGTCTGCAGGATAAGAATATAAGAGGAGGCAGATACATGGAAGATGTTGGCTGGTATTTTTCCTCAACCCCCTCTCAACTCTTTCCATCTATGACCAAGGAACCTCTCAGTGCAGCTGTGTCAACTTAGTGGACTTGTGAAGATATAAGCCAATGTGAAGCCTACTCTCTGATATAGTTCATACATGTATGCTACACAAAAATATGTACCGTAGTGCAGTTATGGGAATAGGTTAAGAAAAGTGTGAAAGGTCATTACATTTTCTAGAAAAAGTCTCACTGTGAAAGACATCTTTCTGCCTGGGAAGAGCAGTCTGTCTGGATGTTTCTTGTAGTTTTAAAACACCTTATTAAGGCTTCTGTTCTCTAAAAGCATCTCAGAAACGTCTTCTATCTCACCCTTGTCCCAAGTACATCAGAGGACCACCTAAATTAACAGCTTTTATCCTGATTAAGCCTGTTAGAAAGTAACAGATCTGTATTTCAATGAACACTCGTCCCCGATATATTTTTTTTCTCAGTATAAAGATAGCACACTTTTAGCAAACCTCAGAATGTATTCATTAGTTGTTGGTGGTGAAGACACCTGAACTCAGTGGATCAATCTGAAGTGTACTTTTCAGGTGTCTGAGGCTTGCCAATCCTTTGTAAATCCATGAAAAAGAAAAACAGACTTGTTGACAAGGACATGGGAAAAAAATGTACAGTTAATACATGTGACAAAGTCATTCATGTACAGTGAATAATGTAGAGTTTACAAAATAAGTGTAAAATTATGATCCACTTCAATCTTCTATAATTGTAGTAATTAAAATTAAAACTTTTCAATGCAGATGTGAGCTGTTTGAAACTCATTGGCTATGGCAATTTTCTATTTCATATTAAATATAAAAATTATTGTTCATAATCCTGGCTTGGCATGTCCCTTAAAAATATGTAATTCATTGCGTAATATCTATGTAAAGTTTAGTTTTTATTTTTCAAACAGATTTACATAACTTTAACAGGAATTCAGTGAATCTTAGAGATTTATATTATCACTAATGATTGCCCAGTAGTGATGCTAATAGTTGTGTTGATTAATATTTTCCTTAATCTCTAAGTGTTATTTCTTAGGATTTGACTCTATTTCAAAATATGTCATGCTTGTTTATTTTTTTATTCCTTCCCATTTCTTGAAAAGTTATCAAGAAACAATCTGGCCATTTCCAGGAAAAAGAAAAAATCCTGATGTTATAAGCATCAGGCAAACATCACACAATTTCCTTTGAAGTTCATTCATGTTCCAGAGGGCAAATTTTGGAGCACTGAGAATGAAGCTTAGTCTCATCTGTCTACTCACACAACTTTTCAGGAAAAAGAGGTGAGGCACTAATTCTGTAATTCCAAACCTGTAATGGCCACAACCTCATGAACTTTGAACAAGCCCTAATAATGACTGGTTGCATTTTCACCAAGCAGTTGCAGACATCTTGGAAAATAACTTAAGTTTTAAATGAAAAAAAGATTCTGAAAGGTATATTAAATTTGCTTCTACTCTATTTTAAATTCTATCCCCTTTATAAGTTGTGCAACCACAGTCCTCAAGGAAGAAGGTATGAAGATCCCTCTCTTTCTGCATACGGTATCTGGCCCATAAGTATATGGGAAACACAGTATTAAGTATCCTGTTTATCTGACCAAGTATTTTATGTGGGAAGGTCACATAGCTGTGCAAATGCTATCATGGCAGCCTGACTGAACGTGAAGTTCAAGTGGATGTACTCATAGACTTTCATTCTTTGTCCATTATGCCAAGAGCTCACTCCACTGCCTGTTCTTAGCTGTGCTTCTGTAGTATCATGTGATTATTCAGGCTTCTTAGAGCTAGCTACTAGAGCAACTTAAAGTGTTGCTAAGAAGGGTGTGCCATTCTCTTAACAGAAAGTGTCACTGTTTAATCTCCTTTCTTAAATCTCGAAGGTTCAGATATCCTTATCTACTCCCACTTTCATAGTTAGATGACAGTTTTGCAGAACTGAGCAGTAAGAATGTATGGCCAGAATTCCTATTTTCTGCCATCAGTTTTTGAAGCATCACCCACACAATGTTTTCGTGTTTATCCCCAAGGCTGGTACTGTTTTTGACATGGCCTTATGATTAGTCAAACATTATTTGCAGACTGACTGTTGAAAGCAAGGGAGCTAAGCATGCCCAGAGTTCTAGTTTAGCTCATGTCAAGCCCATTATATTCACATTTAGTATCCTGAGAGGTACTTTTATTAGTGCTGGAGTTCAAGGCTTCTGCTTCAATTCAGTTGTAAACCTCATTCTTCACTCTCTTGGTCCATCCTAAGGGGACTTTAGAGTGATAACTACATTATCTTGTCTTGAAATCGAATTCTTTCCCAGTGAAAACACTACAGGACATTTCATGTTCTTAGTCGAATGACCTGCCAACAGAAATATCCTGTGACTTTGTAAATAAATAAGCACATCTTATTTTAATCCCTAGTTGTGTAAGTAAGTTAAGTTTTCTGCTGACAAAAATAAATAAATAAATAAATAAACTGTCATTCATGTGGCAGTAAGACTGTCCGCTTTGAATCTGGATGCTATTGCAATAGACTGGTTGTCTTCTCAGATATAAAAGGCACTTGTAAACCAGCATTGAACTCTGTCTTTGTGAATGCAACATCACTTTGCCTCTATGCAAGACACCTTTAGAACAAAACAGAATGTGTGACTTTCATTTAAATGTCAAAAGAAATATTTTATTTCTCAAACGCCATCACTATCTATATACCATAGAAGTACTAGACATAAGAGGCAATTTATGCTCTGTCAGCCAAGTGAAGTTCCCATTGCAGGAGGATAAGGTTCAAAATATTACATTACAGTATTTATTTTAGAGCACTTAGATGCCAGTGGCAGCTGGTACTGTAATAAATGAAGATGATGAAGAAACTTTGCTATTACCACATAACTCCAGTAAAACATTGCATTCTGCAATTTATTTTGAACTCTTCAATGGAAGACCATTATATTTTAAAGTGTGTCCACATATAATAGTGAATTATGTTTGAATGCTATTAGGTCCTTCTTAAAACACTTCAAAAGAGACCTGAATCTGTAGTGATATTTAGAGAAATTATAGTCATCTTGAAAATATAAATTGTAGCAGAAGTGTTGGACAAAAAAGAGGTCCAGTGTTAACCATAGTCCCGCATTCACAAAAACAGCCTTGCTGAAGGCTAAGAAAACAACCCAATATTCCAAAGGAATACTGGTATGAGGATGGTACTCCCAAGAAAGCAAGAATAAGAAAGAGGGTGTGAAGAGGTTACTTGTCATTTCAAGTTGTGTTCTCAGCACAAAGTTGCTATAACGTACCAGAAAAGCTGATGCTGCTCTTCAACTGAAAATATAAAATTTGTCCTAATTAAGCTTCTTTATATTTGAGTCTTTTGATAAATATTGTCATATTTTCTTATCAGGCTGATGACATGTTAATTCACCATTGTGATAGTTTCAGTTGAAAATGAATATTTGGACTGATATAGAAACAAATATAAGTGAATAAAAAGCATGGAGCTGAGGCAGGACTGTGGACTGTGGCCTTCACACTTAATAACCTGTGGCATTGATCTTGTAATGTTTAAACAAGGAAGTCTGGTTCCTCTGTAGTTAGTCAACAGAAACATGTTTTTCAGGGGACAGTTCAAAGCAGGAATCTGCTCCAGGTGCTGTGAGATGCTCCTTTCTCATCACGGAAGGAGTCTAGGAAATGAGCTCAGTAATTAAGCTCCTGAAGTTAGTTAGCACCAGCAGCCACAAAGCATGCCCACTGGTTTAAGTTTAGTCATTAATTTTACTTCAGCCCATCATCAAAATAAAAATCAGAATACAGAACAGCTGCCTAAGGCAGAGTCACACACTCTTGGATTTCCTTGGATCTTAACAATATAAGCTCTGTTTTAAATGAAAGAGCACAGTCGCAAATTAAACTTACATATTCTTTTTCAGCGTGCGTACACGCTGTTCATCTGTCCTTGTGGGAATCAGCGTTCAAGATAATATACATGCATTGTAATATCTCTGAACATGTTTATTTAAAGCCAGCCTCTGCAAGATGTTATGCTAATACTGCACAGAATGACGTAAATTAGGATAAATTGACTAAGTCCTCAGCTCTTATTGCCAGGAGCATCCTCTACATAGAGCACTGATAGAAAGTGCTATTTTATTATTACTGAGTTCTGTCAGTCAAATTCAGAGTGCCATATTTAGGCTGCACACAGATATATATGCTAAGAAACAATATCTGTTTAAAAGAGCTCACAGAGTAGGGCAAGGAGGACATGGTAGAAAAGACTTTTAGTTTTACATGGCAGAATGTAGCACATACAGGGACTGAGTGTATACACCTGGCATCAAATTGGAAAGTATTCAACTGCAAAAGCAAAATCCATATTAAAAAAAAAAAAGCCTTGAGTTCACTTTAGTGGTTTAAGACTTTCCCTTGAATTGGCTAGCTGTCATCTTGTCAAACACTGCACAGTCCTATGTATTTCAGGGAGGCAAATACCTCTGGTGCTAGCACTCTTAATCATCATATCATATGTCTCTTTGCAAAACGCAAGACTTAGAGAAATTGTCTTTGCAAAGTCCATCCATAAAAACATTTCACAACCACTGAAGTTCTTCAAGTGTAATGTGATGAACAACATTTCTTTGGGGAAAAAAAAAAAAAAGAGTGAATTGTCAGTATTATCCCTATTATGACTTCAACATCTCTTAAGAAAGAAACCAAGTATTTTTATGAGGATTGAAAAATGTTAAAGACTGCGCTGAGAAATAAAAGTGGAATGAGTCATTTAATTTTACTGTGAGAATACAAATGCACTAAGTGGCTGATGTACACAAAATTCTCATTATGTGTCCTTCAGTTTTCTGCTCCTCTGAATTCTTGGGCGCAGTGATTCTTAACATGCAAGTAGAAAAAAAAATCAGTGAAATATCTTATTCCTGCTGAACCATGTTATTGTAATGATTTGGTATATTTTACTCATTATAGTTATCTCAATTTGAAGTGTATGAGGGGAGGAAAAGTAGTAGACAGGAGGAAAGGGCAGAAGGGAATACTGTTACAGTCAAATATTACCAGAATTTATTTCAATGACATACTTTAAAGTTGAGCTTCAGAAGATTTGTATGCATTAAAGTGCATTTTATCTGCATGTCATAATTACTTGCTTTCATTTCAATTATGCCCTTTTGAAGGATTAAAATGGCAGTTGTGCCCTATGTGGTATTATGCTTCTGACTTTGAAAAAAAAAAGCAAACAGATTTGGAATGAAGCTGGACTTGCTGATGTCTTCTAGGTTGGTGTGGTACTCAGATGTGTCTGCTGGGATACATGACTGTACAGTCTAACTGAATAATCTAGGGACACATTACTAAGTTGTATTAACTGTTTGCTGATGCAATTGTTCTTTCAAATGAAGAAGATATCACCAATCTACCTAGATAGTATCAGTGTACAATCTTAAAATAGCTAGTTGGAAGAAATGAAAGCCCTCTGCTTAATAGGCCAGTCAAGCTTTGAATTATGCAGAAATCTACAGCAAATGGAGCCAGGCAATTTAATAGATATATATTTTTAGAGCAGGATCACAAACCAATGTATGCAATGGCTTAAGCACATAGAGAAAATGTCCTCATTCATATGACTGGCTCCTAGCATACCTTGGGCACTTAAAATCTGCTATTTTACTCATTTGATCCAAAGCAATTGAAGAAGAGGTATATAGGCCAAGGTAATACATCAGTAGCTGCAGGACTCCTGAACCCAGCTGTGAGCTACACAAACTTAGGGACCTTGCTTCCCTGACTGTGTGTTCAGGGAACTGATGGTATTTACATTGCTGTATCTAGGTTTTGTTCTTTGTATGCCAAGAAAGCATATATGAGAGAAAGACTCAACATATGCTCACTAAATAGTTTCCAAAATGGATAAAAAATAATAGTATGAGATTTACTTCTGCAAGGTGAGTATTTTAGCTGGAGAGCTTGATTTTAATTAGTTTTCTTAAGAATTAACTGTTTCTTAGCTGGCGTAATTGCTTGTGAGTCTAAAGGCTCTCAAAATACCTTTTGAGGTGAAACATTTTTTTATGCTTCTAAAGGAGTTAGCATGCTTAATCTATATGCTTGTTTATGTTACTGGTATTCGGAGCAGCTCATTTCTGTAGTATGTGGCCACCACTTGGATATGCAGTTGCAAAACTTTGTTACATTCATGTTGGTTCTAGAGGTTCTCTCAGAGACCAGCATAGGTGGAACAAAATGAGAGTTGGGATTTTACGGAGTTTGGAACTGCTCAGAGGCACCTGCAACCTAGAAACTGAATTTCAGTAGCCACATTCTCTTTCTTCCTATTCTACTTCAGGCAGAGCATCTGTTTCCGTTTACTTTCTACTGTGTGCCATGGATGCGAAGGGCTGTGGTCACTGTCTGCATTCCTTCAATTTCAGCTTGAACAAGAACAACAGTCTCCTGAATTCCATGAACTGGGGTCTCAGCTCATAGCCTGGCTGTCTGCTGATAAGGTGCATCTCAGGCTTGCATTTTGAAATTGCCGTTTCCTAGTTATAAATAAAAGCTTTCTGAAAGCTTGGGAATGAAACTGGAGCAAAAAATCTAACCCTGTTCTCAAGCAGGGAACGTACTACAGGAAGAGTGCTTATGTTAGACATTCATGACTTTCTGCTTTTGGGAAAGGGAAGAGGACGTGATAAATGCAGCACTTAAAAAAGTTGATTGTTGCTTGAAAATAAGGCCAGTAACAGCTGTATTAGATTTGCTTCTGCAAGACTAACTTCTCTCAGTTTTGTGTAAAACCTAGAGAGTTTTCTGCCTAAATTTCCAAACAACATCTTCAGTAACCTCTTGCCAATTACCTGTGGCCTTTCAAGAGTAGAGTAGACACTTGCTCACTTTCTGTCACAAAACATTCATTCCTCTCAGTTCTGGTGGATTACTACATTTCAGTAAATTCTGGAATTGAAGGTCATGCTTTTAATGGATAGGGACCATTCTGAGACATTGTGAAGTTTAATTACCAAGCAGTAAGTCCTGTGTGCTAAAAGAGCAGGTTTCACCTCCATTGATTTCAGGTTCTGCAGGCTGAGCTGTTTTTTCTCTCTCCGTCAAAATCATTTTCTTCATAAGATATGCATTGGTCCATGTCAGCGACAGTCTGTGAAAGGACCATGGAATCCCTATCCATCAACTCTGTGGGAACCAGCTCAGTCTGGGCATTAATCTTCACTCTTTCTGACTGGAGAAGGGTGCTTCCTGCTCTGAGAAATGACTCAAAGAAGAGCCCTCAATGTTTGGTTCACTTCCCTCAAAGAGTGCTGCCTTGGAAGAGAGGGCAGGAGCTGTGGGGACATCCACTGGAAATAAATGTTATTATGACATCTAGTTGAACTAAGTGGGCTTTAAAGGGGATGTGCTTTCTGGCTGTGCATTACCCTTTTTTTTCCTGAACATTCTCACTGTGCTATGCTATTTGTTTAGACAATGCTATGGTTCCTATAGGGGAGTCCTAAGGTGACAAAAAGGTAAGAGGAATACTGAGTACTCCAAATTACAGGTGAAATGTAAACCAAAAATTAAAAAAAAAAAAGTGTACTTTTATTCAGGTTTTTTTAGTGGTTGTAGTTGTTGTTGTTGATTTGTTTTGTTTTGCTTTTAGGTTTTATGGCTTTCTGTGTGTATATATGTATATCCTATCTGACAAATGAAGAACATCTTCTAGCCAGAATTATAACTCATCTGGATTTGTGTCTGTTTATACTTCAGGAAGCAGGAAGAGATGCACACTGCCCAAGGTGATGCTATCTGAACCCAGCAGGTCCTCAGAAGATGTGACCGAGGCTGTTATAAGGGAGCTTCTTGCTCCTGCTGGAAGTGGGCAGAGAGGCTGATCCACCACCCCTCTGGTACTATGCATGATAATTTCTTTACATTCAGGAAAGTCATCATCTCATAAATCTTCCTAATTTTTCATGTGTTCTCAAGTTAAGCAAATAAGATTAGAACCAACTGTAAAAAAAAAAAAAGCAAAGAAAGAAACTGAACAATTTGCATTAAAATAATGGCCTTTAAATTGTTGGTTCACCTTTAAATGACCTAAATAGCAATACAGGGCAAAAATCAGCTTTGTACTCAGAGGTCCTCTCCCCTTCTTCACCACGGTTACTAATTTCTATCTTTGCCGTCTCAATTGCAGTCAATGCAGTAGCTATTAGAGTTTAGTTAATGCCTGCTTTTGGCCTATATCTACTTTTTTTAAAGCATAACTATTATTCTGGTTCCTGTAGCACTGCAGGTGGGCAGGGCCTTTTGCAGTTAAATGAAAAGACCACCTCAGTCTTTTCAAAGCCTAACATTTAAGTTCAAATCTCCATTTCTGTATTTTCAGACCAGTGTTATACCATGCAGAGCAAAGAGGTGACCATAGACTCTCTTTCCTGCAGAGATATATTGTACATTGCAATGATGTCCCTATATTTCCTTGAACATCTTGAGAGAAAAGTAACATATTCAAACTGCACCTGCAAATATCTCACAATTTAAAATAAATCCTAGGCATTCATATGGAATTGTGGTTACCTCGTTCATCTAGCCTACAAGATCAGTTATGTCTTAATGAGAGAATATTTTAAGAGGTAACATGGCCATGGAAAAAGGTTTGAGAAGTGCAAAAGAATGAATGAAAGAAGAATGGATGCTCTGAATAATGGAACGGGTGAAAACTAAGACACACATCTATAATCAGTGGGATTACACTCAGGATGAATATTGCTTTGTTTTTCTACATTCATGTAAATTCATTATGTGCTGTGTGCATATAAAGCTAGCAATTAATTGGATACTCTATCATCAAGCATTGTTTGTAACACAAAGGTTGTATTCTAAAGAAAATAAATCTAAACTTGTATTGGATGCTACAAAAGTACTCTTGCACGATGCATTCTCATTTTAAAAACAAAAGGAACAAAACACATCCACCATTTCTCTGTCACCACTGAACAACTCAGACAGATGTTAGTGCAGAGAGTCTGCATGTATTTTCAAGGACCTCCAAAACATCCTGCTCACAAACTGCTTCTGCCACCATGTTTCTGTGTGGACTTGGACTGCTTACTCCTAATGCATCAGGGCTGCTCTCTGCTAACTGATAGTATTAGCCTTGAATCTCAGACTTTTAAATGGACTCCAATGATCCTTATGGGAAAATTCCACTTCTGATCTCTTTAGTAACTACAAATGCAAACATAAGTCCTTCTCAGTTAACAGCTTGTTACGCTTAAGAAGTAAAGAGCACCGGAAATTATTATGGCCCATATGTTACTAAAAGAGTTTGATGTGGATTAGTGGCTTATGTAACGGGTGGGCCGAAACCACACTGGGCTTAATTTAGGGGTTCTTCTCCTTTTTAAACAAAAGGCTTCTTTCCTAATGATATACTCAACTACTAATTTAATTTACATTTTGTTGCTCTGAGGCACAATCAGCAAACATTGGAATAAACACTTAAAGCCCCTTACGAAACCATTTGTTGCTTTTGCCATTATTCTTTTTTAGTATTTTTGAGTCGTGTTCTTGTTTCTCCTTGATGAAACAGTCTGCTTAGGATTGATTTGGAGTCGTAGAAAATGCAAATTAGTACAATGAGTAACAGTCTGTAGTCTTCTGGGGGAAATGCAAACAACTTGAGGAAAGATCGGCAATAAGAGGGATTTTTCAAAGTCCTGGTGTAAATAAAACCAGAAGGGAACTCCAGAAATGCAAAGAAAATGTGTTCGAAGTCAATGGTATAGAAGAGCACAAGTGAACAACTATATACCACAGTCGGTAAACCAAACCAAACAAAAGCAAATCAAACCAAATGAAAAGTTGAAGTTGGTGATGAATGCTGAATTTCCTAAATTTATCACCAACTTGAAGTAACTGAAATGAATGTTTTATGATTTGTGTTTCCCCAAAGACATTAACATTGCTTTAGTGTTGCATTTTAGAAAATGTAGGCTGTACCAAGATGCTCCACACAGTTTTCCAGAGAAAACATATGTTTGCTTGTCATGTGTAAGTTTTTTATTGCCAACTTGATGTACTCTGGGGCAGTTCTAAAATACTGAGCTGGTTTAGAAACATTTCCAAGTTAAGTCAGATGTGCAGAGATCCAGATTCTCTGAAAGACAATTGTAAACAAAAAGTCATCCACCTTTTGCTAACCAGGTATTAGTCTCGTTGCAAGGCTGATGCATTCCCATTATCTCTCTATGCATGTCCTAACTTGGGTCTTAATGCTTAAATGATGAATTTACTGATACAGAAATTGGGAGTATGTTCATGATTTCTATGTTTCTCCCACCCAGGACATTTTCCCCCCAAAAAACTGTCTTTATGTGCACCAATTCCTCTTCCACTGGCTTCAGGACTGCTTTAGGAGACACTCTACCAACAACAGTTGGCAGAAGAGCGGCTCCATATCTGAATCCCTTTAGCACCTTTTTTTCTTACAGCTGAAGCTCTTTAGTGCCTCAGACTGCTCAAATGGTGGCCCTCATGGGAAGACTGAAAATCTCATAAAATTATTCTAGAATGTAAAATTCCTGATTGCTTGTTTAGCCAACACTGATAAAATTCCCATTTCTGACAATATTTTTTCACACTTTCACTCCTTAAATTACTACTGTGTTCCCTGATGTATAAACTGTTCTGACTATGTTCTATCTATCAAGCGTTTGATATTCATTTACTCTGTACACAATTTTTAAACCAGACATCCCAGTTCTTTCATCTTTACTCTGGTACAAAGTTCTAGCACTAATAAAGACAAACACATTCATTTGATCTTAGTTGGCTTGCCATTTTCTATGTACATTCTGAAATGGGGATCTATTTTTTAAGTATGCACTTTATTAAGGCTTTGATGCTTTTTATATTTCCATTCTCTTCTTTGTTTGAGGACGTCATCGTAGCTTTGTAATACATGTCTGTGAAATACATTGCTATCTACATGCTTTTTCATGTTTCTTAACTTTCTCCCAGTCTTAGCTTAAAAATTCACCGTTAGCTTTTTAATCTTAGTTCTCAGTTACCAAGTCTGGTTTTGAATTACGCAGAACCTGTTGTCCCCAGACAGTAATAAATCTTATCTGTCCTTCCCTGGAGCATGTTTTCAATGAAGCAATGAGTCTCTGCCTCTCCATCTGCTGCCATTAGTGGGCTTGCTAAGCTTGGACTTCTCCTCCTACCTATGTTTAGATTTCATCTGTGCATCTCTTCTGACCATCACAACACAGTCAAAGTTATCTATATTGTTTTTTAAGAGATCAGCTACGTGCTTCTTGAGGTCTGCCACTTTAGTACTTGACAGGCTTTTCCTTTATGTAAGAGCCATTATTGTGATTACAAGATTAGATATTTATATGCCAGGTAATTGCAACCCTTCATATTATTCATCAAATGATGAAAACACATATGACAATCCAAATGAGAAAAATGAAAAGTAAAAGCCGCTTTGACAGATACGTTCTCTTCCCATGAGTTTTCACGTATATGTATACTTACAAACAAAAGTACACAAAGTAATCATTTCCAAAGTAGCCAGGAAATGATCTTAGAATCACTGTTGGAAATGTGTTGAAAAAATCTATTTACTGCTCAGCTGTGGTCTTTAGTGACTATATAAAAAGACCAAAAAAAATAGGTAACATCACTGCATTGCTGCAAAAATAAGTAGTTCACCCAACATCTTGAATATTGTGTGCCAACCCTGTCAGACCTGCCACCTCAGGAGTATGTGACAGGACAGGACAACTTCTGATGAAGGGAGGAGCAGTAGGAAAGGACTTGTGATGAACGAAATGCTAAACTGAGTAGGACACTTTTCGTTCAGAAAAGAGGCAATCATAAAGGGATCAAAAATAATAAATAACAGGAGGAGTAAGGGACAGTCATTCCCTAATTCTGTAAACACAGAAAGTATCATTCACCAAACTGGAATGTCAAGACAAGAAAAATATTTTTTTTCACTAATGCATGAGCTGTAGCATTCGTTCGCAGGTTGTGACCAGGTAAATTCAGAAAGGAGGTGCAGAAATATCAAACATTAGGCTTCAACTACAACCTCTGGCTGAAGAAATCCCTAAAATGCAGAAGGCTGAACATGGAGAGAGCAAACTGCAGGTCATACTACCCTGCACTGGCTATAATATTCTTTCCTTGAGCACACATTTCTGATCATATCTCAAACAAAAGTCGGGGTAGGAAGGTTTTCATTCTGATACTCTACAGTTGGTATTATAAGGTCCCTTAAGACTGAAGCAATTCAGAATAATGAAAATTGAAAATGAGAATCAAGCTCTTGGCATCTTTCTATTACAATGCTGGCCAAGTACACTCAGGTTTTGTTATCTTCCTTTAATGCTTTTTATACATTACAGTATTATTCAGTGAAAACATAAGTAAACAAGCTTTTAATTGTTTGTACAGATTATAGCTTTTATGATAAAAAATATGTAGGTTACTCCAAAAGTAACGCCTCTTACTTACTTCCATGGAAAATGTGACAGATACAAACAGCACAATAACACTATTTGATAATCAAATTCTCAGCTACAAAACACTGTTTGACAACATAGTCACCACTATCCACTATGCATTTTCACAAGTGACGAGCTACAGCTTACATGCTGTGCTTGTCAAAGCCTTCAGCAGTAGAGATGATCCATTGTCACTGTCACTGCTGCTGAAACACATCACCCCTCACTGCACTCACACCCACTGTTTGGCTCCAGAAACTTTCAGCAAGCATCAATGAATGTCAGTGGGTGCCATTTTTTTCTGCATAGAGAAATTCGGTGATATACCTTTGCTTCACATGCACCTCCATGTCAGACACCATTGCCCTGTTGCTTCCATCTGCCACACAGCAGCAAAATGTAATGGAAAATTGGTGGGAAGGTTCAGCCTCTACCGCCACACCAACACCATCTACCTCTAATGTTGTCGGCAAACATAATAAAGGAGGAGGCATTAATTTTGGAGCAACATTTGTATTTTTCATCTGGAAATAATCTTGGGAAAAGAAATATCCCACGTGTAAGGCTTTCCCTAGTAGATGCTGCTGCCATAAAAATAATTTCACATGAACTAAGTGATTTAAGATCACACCATACTTGCAATCAGCTGCCAGATGTATTTGTCAGATGTGTAGCAGATAGAAATAGGATGTGTTCTACACACTACAGGCCATAAATAACAAAAAAGTCATGATGATGTGAAACACAAAAGACTGTACAGTATTTTTGTGGTATTTTTTGCAATATCTGAAGAAAAAGTGTGTTCCCAAAATCTTTTATACACTCATGTTTAATCTGTTGTTGCAGTTAGACAAACCACAAATATCTACTTAGTGTACGTGTAAATATGGAGGGAATTCTGAGAATCCTCATGCTAAAAACCAGCTACCTTACACACTGAAAATATAGGCAAGAATACTATCTATGAATTCTGCTCCAAAAGTAATGACTCCTACTTTATTTCACATCCTAACTGGATGTTATCTTGGGCAACATGCTCCAGGTGGTCCTGCTTGATCCAAATGAGTTGGCCCAGATGACCTCCAGAGATCCCTTCTAACCTCAAGCACACTGTGATTCTACGATTCATGGCATCCTAAAAACTGAAGTAGAATAAAGTTGAAGAGAATTTGTATGACTTACATTCCTTGAGGAGAGGGGCAGCATGGAAATATCATGCAGCTTCATGAAATTTGGGATTAAAAACAAAACCACAGATTTCTAATAGGAAAGTGCATATGCAATGAGACCCCTTGTGGACTTCAGAGCAAAGGACTGTAAGAAGTAATCTGCGATTAAGTAAGAAGCAAATGCAAACACCTAATGTAATGGTAAAAATACAAGCAGTCACAAAGCAGGAAGTAGTGGGGATATGAAAGATTTTTAGAAGGTTTAATTACATCACCACCAGTGATTGTCTTCACAATTACTCCTGGGAGTAAGAGAGTACTTCTGTGCCTGTGACCATTCATTCACTTCTCAACATTATTTCCAAAACTAGCACAAATTTACTTTCCATCTTTCTTTCTGCTCTGCACAGGGAGTCCTAAATCCCAATGAAAACCACTACTCACATTGTTTTGGAGACATTTATTGTCAGTTATTTTTGCTAACAGTTGTTGACATCAGCTATGGCAGCTAAGCTTGCATGTAATGTGATCGCGCAGGAAGTCTTCGGATATTTATTGAAGGAATGAATGCCCAGATCAGAGAAAAAAAAATATCTATTCTTTGCTGTTTTATTAGCATTACTCCATCAGTCTCAAAGAAGTTTTCTCAAAGAAGTTTTCCCCAGCTGCTGATCTATTAATCCAAGGACACAATGAGATAATTTTTAGTCATTGCATGCATGGTGGAACTATTTAAAGCTGGAACAAGCTTGAGGTTACCAGGTCTCAGCAATGTAAATGTCATCAAGCAATGCTAGATACTGCCTATCCACCTGTATGAGCAGCACATCTAAGTACCTGTTAGTCAAGTCCCAGGGCACATTGGTATCCTGGAGTTCTATGATTCAACAACACTTAGAAAACATGCCCACACAAACATCTCAGAGTTAACAGCTATCCTGACACCGATTCAAAATATAATTTTCTCTCCGAAATTAGCTAAAAATATACTTTAGAAAGGTTAGTAACTTATTAGAAACTTGACACATCCAGAGGAAAGAATTAATCACATTAAAAAAATGTTTTAAAATAAATCCTTCTTTCTTTTCTTAGAGAAATGTGAGAAGATGAACACTGTATTTTTGTAAAGGGGAGAAGATTACACATTTCTCTATTTTGCTCTTTTCTGAAATCTAGCAAGTGTACAGGTAGTAGTACCTTCCAAAGACAGGAGTTTCCTTTAAATTCACTTCACTTGGGATTTTAGCCATATTACTGACATCAGTTTTTTAACATCACTAACCCACCTAGGTGAGTATATCACACTAATACAAGCCCCCATGGTGCTAAACAAGATTACAGTCTCTTTAGTTCCTCTTGAAAACATGGTTTGTAGGATATTTTTAGGCATCTCTGAGCCGAGTAGGGTTTGCAAGTTGTTTAAATTCACAGCTACACTGAGCTCCCTGGCACTAATAGTGCTCTCCTGACTGCCATTCATCACTTTTGCCAGGTCTCTTATAGTTCATAAAATATTCCACCTAAGGATTTTGCACATGGAAAAGGAAAGAAATGAAGCTTTAATCTTACTTTGTGTTTAAAATACATATACTGTTTTTTTTAGTTAGTTTAGGGTGGTTTTTTTTCAGCTGTTACCTATATCACTGTATGCAAATGAGAAAAATTGAGCTGTGACAGATTGGTTGAGTTGATTTTCCACTATACTGGATTCCAACTGGAAGCTGTTAATTTTGCCATGGAAGATACTACTGACATCAAAGTGAAAAACAAGCTGTGTAATAGTTAAAAGGAAAGAGCTACACAAGTAGAGGAGAAAATGGCCCTGGACAGCTGGAGAGGCAGAAACATCTTCTGAGATGCTGGGAACCAGCAGGATGAGGCTAGATAGAAGATGTTCAAACAGTGATAGAAGGTTAAATCAGGACCTACTTCCTATTAAACAGGCCTGGTCACAAGCACACTGGAGAAACCTGAAACATAATCTACTACTGCACATGGGCCTTAATGCCATGTCTCTGGTTAACAGGTTCACCTCCACGAACACCCTTGGGGCTCATTTTAAAATCATAGAATTTCAGAACAATTAAGCTTGTAAAAGACCACTGGAATCACCTAGTACAACTGTCAGCCCACCTCCACCATGCCCACTGACTGCATTCCCTCAGTGCCACATCCACACTGCTCCTGAATGCCTCCAGGGACGGTGACTCCACCACCTCCCTGGGCAGCCTGTGCCACTGCCTCACTGCTCTTTCTGGAATGAAATTGTTCCTAATATCCAACCAGAGAACTTCTTGCATAGAAGGAGTCCACTGATTTCAGTCAATTGTTGCTGCCCACCACAAATAACCTTAATATAATAAATGTGTTTAGAGTACAAGAAGCAAAGGCCTGCAAATAGAGCAAAGTTTAAATATGGAGGAGTTGTGGATTCTGGCCTTACATGCATCCCACCCAGACAGTGCTCCCTGATGGGCAGTGTCCATCTGCAAGCAAAAGCACTGCAGCTGCCAGCTCAATTTGTTTCCTGTTAATAAAGCATAGAAGTCACCACGGCTCTGCAATCGCACGCTAGTAATGAAGCTTAAATTAATACCAATATTACTTCCTCATTCAACACAGAAAAAAAAAAAAAAAAAGACAATCTGAAAACAATAACCTGGAAGAAAAAGCAAACGCTGCCTGAGATCCCAGATGGCAATAGACAGAGCTTTGCTCCTGATGGCATTTTTTACAAACTAAATTACCTTCTATTTGGGGTTTCGTTAAATATGAGCCCCCTAAAGCTTTTTTCTTCATAGTCTGTAGTTTTAAGTCAGGATTTTGTGTTCCCAGTTGATAAAGCAGTTCGTGAATTTCTTGGCAGCCCTATGTAAACGTGTATCATGACTTTTTTTTTTTCCCTCCTTTTGGGCAGCAGTTGTTACCCTCCTTCACTTGCTCGAATGCCTCACAACAAATGTAATTATTCCTTCCATACATGTGCAACTAGGTCTGAGTCTCATGTGCAGAGTTGAATGATATATTTCTTAGCACAAAAATATCAACAAAAAATTTGACTGACTCAGGCAAACTAATCATTCTTTTGAGTAGGAGTTCTCCAGAACACAACACGGTGCTTCCAGGAGTTAAACCATGAGACAAAACTCTTTTTCTATTGAAGCCAGCAAAGATAGAGCTGTGAAATCACTATGGACAGGATTTTACTGGTAGTTTAGTGCTAAGAGTCACCTCTTGTCTGGTTTTCACTGCAGGCTGAGGCAAGGCATGATTTTACCCCAACTGAGAGCCTGGCAGCTCCATTTCACGCTTACAGGCAACCTATGCCTGCCTTGTAATGCATGCAAGCATGTACTTAAAGTTAAGCTAATGGTAAAATGTTTCCTGAAGGAGGCCACCAGGCACAAAAATGGGTATCGTTTCCTCTTCTAACTATCCTTTTTTAAATAATTCCATCTACTGTTTTGTATGCTTTTAGGGAAATTGTGCTATGAAGAGCTCTGATTACCTGCTGTCATTGAGCTGCATGACTTTTTCTAGCACAAAAACGAAACTGAAGAGTATGTTAAATGCTGCTTCACTGAAAGCAATCACTGTAATGCATTTTTTATGTGCTCACATGAAAGATGCAATTAATAAAAATGCATGGACTCAAGTCTTCTTATACACAATTTCCTAATTCCTTCAGGCTGACAGGTAGGAAGGGCAATGCTCTGAAATGGATTTCAGCTTTTCTCCTGATGACTTGACTGTCTCTACCAGTTACCACATTTTGCTCACTATTAATGATACAAAAAATGCTAACATTTTTGTTGCAGAACACTGAGTAACATCTTTTCCCAAGTGCCATTCTATGACTTACATCAAACTGTACTTTTATTAGTTTGAGTTTAAACAGCATAATGATGGGGTTTAGTCATTATTATAGAAGAAATTCTGGGCAAATGTGAAAATAGTACAATCAACATTTTGAGCTCTCTTTGACCACCGTTGAATGATTGTTAACTGCTTTTTACTAGTGTGCCTAAAAGAAGTTTTCCCTGTGCTGTTTTCCTCCTAGTTATTTCTAAAGCAATTGGTTGATTTTCCTTCTATCAGCTCTCCAAAATTCACAGTCTGACCCTTCCAATGTGTTCTTCAGAGATTCTGAATTTGAGTGTCTGGAGAGTTCTATTTGGGACTTTGAGGTTTTTGGATGGTTGGTTGGTTTTTCAAGAGGAGAAACTCAGACAAATCAAATGCTGCAAAGAGCCCCAACGAGTTGCAATTTAGATCTCAAAGGCTGCAGGTTGTGTTACAAGTCTCTTAGATCTCTAGCTCACCATTCACCTGCAGTCTCCCCAGGCTCCACTTACTCACAGCAGCACTCACACTCTCATCTTTTTGTACTGCTTCAGATACTGCACTGTGTAATTCTAAATTTAAAAGATCTCGATCCCTACCTGAAGCTCCTGCGTGAAGTTGGAATTTAAATATGGAAGTAGTTATCTTAGTTAACAGTTTTATGCAAACAAAAGAACCTTCAGCTTAGTATTTTCTGTCTTCTATCTCAGCCACTTAGGAAATGCTCACAATGACACACTGTGTCACTTACAAAAAGAACGCTCTTCTGTGCTAGTTGCCAAATATCCACATGCACGCAAAGACAGACCTTTTGCCAAAGGTATCACTGTAATCATTCTCAGCTCTGTATTTTCATCACTTACCTGTGGCTAGCAATATCTGCACTTACTCCACATCACCAGCTGTGAAAAAAATCTTTCAATACCTTTAAAAGCAGGAAACAGATACCTGTCCTTTCCCTCTTTTCCTTCTGAGTCTATTTATACCACTAAGCCTACAGTGTAACAAATCACTGTTGCTGATTAGAGAAATCTCCCCCTTAAATGAAGAGAATGGCTCTATCAGTAAAGCAGTAAGAAGAAAATACACTTTGGCAGTTGAAGAGATAGACTGGCTTTGCAACCATTCTATTTCTCAGCAAGCACTTTAAACAGTTTTAAGTTTCTCTTCTGTTGCTGCTCAATGTTGAATGCAATGTGCCACTCCAGAAAACCAAAAGTATATAGCATCAGTCATCAGAGACCAGGTCAGTGTTAGACTAAAGGAAAATTGCAACCTGAAATAGAAATAATGCCTGGATCACATTTTTACTTTGTGTTTAGAGAATATTTCCCTGTGTAGTACATTGCAAGAAAAGCAGTACTAAATGCCTTTCTGTTTCTCTGGAGGACTGTCTGTTATTCTAGAGCTATGGTAGATAAAGCTGTGAAACATACAGTCTATACCTGTAAGCAGACTGATACGTACATGCAGAAAACATTATTTCAGCAGACTCAGACTTTAAGGAATAGCCTTAGGTTCTGCCTCAGGACACCCTCTGTAGTAGCTTTGATATGACAAGTGTAGTCATACGTGGAATGAGATATAAAAATAAAAAGAACAAGGAGAGGAGGAAAAATATCCTCAGTCAGTATTCAACATGATGGAGTGATTTAAAATGAGCTATCAAGCCAAATTCCTTCTTGGTCCCAGAGGGAGGACTTCTGCTGGTGAAGAGATTAAGCAGCATAAAATAGGGTTTTCCCTCCATGTATGTGTGAGCAGCTTGCTCCTACATTCCTGAGGGAGACTATATATGCTTTTCCTTCCTGAGGGATCCCATCTCTTGAGTCGGTTAGACCCATCAAAAGGAAAAAGTGACTTTCTTCCAAAGAAATTCCCAAAGCAGGTTGATAGTGGTCATGTCTTTGGCTGTGACATAAGAGCTGTCTGCTCTGAACAGATATCTGCTTGTCTAAGGCATGAGGAGCCTAACTACTACTTGTCTGAAAAGCATTTGCTTTCTAGTGGTTGTATTCAGGATTTATGACCACATAAGGAATTTGCAGGACTTGTTACCACAATAAATATAAAAGGCGTCAAAATAATGTATTTCATTTGTAAAGGTTTAAAACGAGAAGAATTTAAACTACAGCCAGAGAATGCTTTAGTCCCTCTCCAATACTTTTGCACATAAATACAAAGGTCGACAAATGGATTTTGCTTTTCCATGGAGACTATTCTGACTTCTGATGTAGTAAACCACAAAAATCAATACATTTAAGTAAACAATTTCTTAATTCATTGTAGCATTTTAATGACTCAATGTTTACTTTGATTTGAAGTTCTTTTTTAAATGATCTCAGTTCCTTTTTACTCAGGTAGAATAGATAATTATCTCTGGCATGAGGCATATTGTGTTAAACACATCTAAAAAAGTCTAAGAATAACAAGAGCTGCAGAAAATTTATTTATCTGGTCTTGTACCCAGTAGAAGGATTTGAGTCTCATTCCTGCATTCAGTGGATGATAGGCTTGAGAGTTTTGATCCTGTAGGGCTCCAAGTACTCTTAGAACAGAGCCATTGCAATTTTCTGTGTTCACAGCCAGGGGGTGTTTGGTAGACACAGGGGCTCTGCCTGAAAGCCAGGGATAGCGAGGGACACACTCTGAAAATAGGTGTGAGACAGTTTAAAGTAAGTAATTTAGGGGCTTCTTTCTTTAGATTAGCATGCCCCATGGGAAGAGCTTCCTGCTTTAGGCAACCTTGCACGTTCCTGACCAGCCCAAGGTGAAAACATAGAGGAATCAATTTACTTGTTCAAAGTGTTTAACACAATCGATTCCTTTTTGGCAGCCCTGAATGTCATTTAGGCAGCCCAGAAGTCTTTTTCAAGTACAGCTAACCCAGTATGTAGCCAAACTCCTCTAGATATTTTCATCATTTTCTTCTTTGGCAAAGCAGAAAAATCCCTGCCTGCTGGATTTTATACTTGATTTCAGAGCCTCCCTTTATTTCAGCTGTTATCAGAGGAAATTAGTTAAGTTGTGGGCACTGTTTTGGTCAGCACAAATTTAATTTTCCCTGGTCTCCTTCTGCTATATCAGTATTGTATAGTACGTATTAGTAAGTACATAAAACCTAAAAATGTGAAAATTCATTAAGGAGGAAAGAGAAGTGGGCACCCATGTTTTGTTGACTCTGACTGATGAGAAGTTCCTGAAGACAAAGGTCTTCCATTAATCTACAAAAGAGATGTGATGTAGGATGCACTGTAATCAAAATATTTTGCCTGTGGAGACCAATGTCTTCAAACATGGCTTCTAAACAGTGTACCCTAATTCTGTGCATCCAGTCTCTTTGTAGAACCTGTTTTACAGTGATGGAGAAACATCCCTGGCCTGTACAAAACTAGCTGGAGCTTGGGTGCTTCATGCCCCATAATATCTGGCTTCTCATATCTGGATAGATACAGAAAAGAAGAAAATTCAAAATTTTTCTCTTTGCCCAGGAATGATATCTCCTCACTATTATTGCCAGAGATGAGTGCAACAATTCCTATAATGCACACAAGGCTATATTTCTTGAACCTACAGTTGCATTAACACATTATCAACATGTAATTAAATCAAAGACTCAAACATTCCTTTACCCAGTAGCTCTCAGTACATACTCTACTGAAGTATTAAAAATATAACCTCAGAGAATTAGCTTAAACACTAACAATTTGATTCCTGAAATCAGTCCATGATACCACTTCCAAATGACTCGTAACTTCTTTAGGATGTGAACGGATTCTTCTCAGACTTATATCTCCATTTTACTGGGTCTGTTTTAGACTGCATCTTTATTTCTTACTTCAAAGTCTGCACAAAAATTGTAGATATTTAATTAATAACTGCATGAATTGAGTGAATCTAGCTTAATAGCTGATAAGGATCTCCTGTCTATTTTCAGATCTTTTTGCTTTCAAAATTCTTTTGCAAATGTTGCATACTAATTAAAAACAACAACAACAACAAAAAAACACAGCCTTTCATTACAACTCTGAATTAGTTTATGATTCGTTTTTTACATCTGCATCTGTGTTCTTCCTTACAATCCTCTCTTTAGCACTTTATCATTATATATCCACACATTATTCCTTATCCGAACAGAAGCAATTAGCCACATAAAAAAGAATTTAAAAATTTCACACTGTCCCACTCCATTTCAGATAAGTTCAGTCTTTGATATGCTCCATGACCAGAGGTGAAAGGTATTACACTGCTTTTCAGAGAGCTGCTTCAGGCTGATTACACTTTTCTTTTAGTCTTTAAAATGTTATATCTCTTGTTTAGATTCCTAAAGATGGTATTTAAAACAAATATTTTCATGAAAATGTCTGCATCACTGTCCAAATATTAACAAATGTATTCATTCTAAAAGCCTGACATCCTTGATCCTCTGTTGAAGATCTGTAACCCAGTATCTGCACCACTCAAGCACTAATAGGATATAATATTCCTGAATGACTGCAAGTTCAGCTAAGTCATAGAATCATCATATAACCAATTGAGTTGGAAGGGACCCTTAAAGGCCATCTGCTGAAACTACCCTGCAATGAACAGAGACAGCTACAGCTGCATCAGATGCTCAGAGCCCCATACAGCCTGACCTTGAGCGTCTCCAGGGATGGGACATCCACCACCTCTCTGGGTAACCTGCTCCAGTGCCTCACCACCCCGTCATAAAAACCCTTTATTTTATATCCAGTCTAGATCTCCCTTCATTACGCTTCTTTTAGAAACCATTTCCCCTTGTCCTATCACACAGAGCCTGGTAAATAAGCTTTCCCTTTCTTTCATTCAGAACCCCCTTGAGGTGATGTTTATGTAGCAGAACCACACTGGAAATATAGGAATGAGGGTGTCAATTTAGTCTCAGTCTTTCTGTGGCAAAAGTTGTTTTTGTTTGAACGGGGCTTAAGTTTCCAGTGTCTCAACCATAGACCACAGCTCTATCTTGCAACAAGCCTGGTCTGTACAAATAGCAGCCAGGTATCAGAAATCATATTTGTAACAACAGCAGTGCAGATCCCTGTCCCTATGGGGATCAGGAGCAGCTGGGGTTATTAGGACCAGCCATGGGATGTCAGTATCGAGCTGTAGGAATCCAGCGAAGTGGTGAGCTCACAACAGGCAGCAACGAAACACTTGGGTCTTGCAGATCTTTATTTTAGTTTAAGGTATTTTGTCACAGAGCACAGCCTGGAAGCAAAGCCATTTATCACCGTGTGTGTGCACGTGTGTGTATTAGTTTGGATTTTGATGATATAGAGAATGTAAACCCAAAGATTCATCACTGGTGCCTTTATCTCAAGACAATGTCCAGTTCTTCCTGGTAGCATTTGTGGTTTCTTTCTATCAGGAAGGAGTAGCTTGATACTGCTAATCCTTGGAGATAGCAAGAATTTTCTGCCTAAAATTAGCAATATTTTTCCATTAACAAGAATTCCATTTTCCATATGAACAAGACAGCACAAGCGTAATACACCTATGCACATGCAAAAAGAAAATAGAGTTAATTAAGCAGTAGAAAAACTTTTATTTTCTGAATCATGCTCTCTTTTCTGCCTACTACTAGCTTTCAAGGACACACCTAATACAAAAATGCAAGTAGGTAACAAGAAAGTGTAAAATTTACCAAAGGAGTAAAGTGGGCAGCTGGATCAGCAAATCCAAAAGCTAACATGGCACAGAATTGCTGCACAATCTGCATAAGGGTTTGTATTATTCCTTCTGCATGTAATGGCTTGTGACTGAGAAGAAACTTGTTTTTTCACAATGGCCAACCACTCCCTGAGAAAAGACCTGTTTGTCAGATTTGATTATCAGTGTTTAGCAAAAGTAAAAAAATTGCAGTTCTTTTGAAAATATTAGGACTTCTGCAAATGAGATGCGTGGGCAACAAATTGCCTAACCTTGAAATGAAGCCACACCCAAAGATTTCTACTACTCATTAAGGGTGACCAGGTCAAGGCAGACACAAGGTTGTCCATCTAGAAGTGAAAGGACACTTGGGGGAAGAGACACCTACAGTTGTAAACTAGTAATCTTGGAGAAATAAATGATAAAGTAGTAATTTATGTATTTTCTGCTTTTTATTGTATTCAAAGGATGTAATTTCCTTTGTGACCTTGACTAGTCCATTTGTTACGCTTCTACAAATATGTGACAACAGAAACCTTGGTGATGACATTGTTTACTCAGTTACAATAGCATCCAGTGCTCCCAGATGGGGCATAGGTTGCCCATCTATGGGTGCTATAAAGATTCAAAACAGCAAACATTATTCAATTAAACTTTGTTTTCAATTGCTGAAAAACTAATTTAACAAATAACATTACAGAATGTGTAATGAAAAATGTGTTCTCTTTGTTCACTTCTTGTTAAAATCTGGCAGTGTTAGTTCTGCTGCCATCTCCAAATGCTCTTTCAAAACCTAATTTTGTTCCTCCTCCATCTTGCCATGTCCTGAAGTTAAGCATGGTGACTTTGACTCATTCCACTCTTTCAGAAACTGGGACAGCACAAAGAGTCAAAGGAGCAGGGAGAGATGGTTGGTGGGCAATGGATGGCAGTGGAAGGGAGCCATACAGAAAGGAGTATGTCCCTATTTAGGTCTAACCTCGCTTTTATTAAAAAGTGAGAACCTTGTGCAAATTTAAATAATACATACATACACACATGCATACTATTTATTTAATATGGAAAAAGATTTTTTGAAAGAAAAATCCAAATGTATGCCTCCCACATTAAAGGTATCTGCAGCAAAGAACTCATCCTTTGGTATCAGCACAACTGACATCATCACTCTCTAGTGAGAGCACATGGACAGGAAACATGACACAAACACGGCTCCAGTTAATGAAATTATTCTATTAATAATTATACAATTGCAAGAAGCATAGCAATTAGCAACATTTTTGCTTTCCATAGGCACTAGTGAGGAGGGTCATGATAGCCTACAAGTTGGTTAACTGGCCCAGAGCAGCAGCACACGTCCTGGCTCTGAAGCATCACATTACAAGGAAGATTTCAGTCTCAAATGCACCATGTGTTGCAAGAGCACTGCAATAACTCTCTCAGGTGTTCTGCAAAAAAGAACAAGGTAGTTATGAAGCACTGCTTGCATCAGACTATCTAGCCTGCTGTCTGTTACCCATACCTGCTAGAAATGAACACTTCCCAGGTAATTTACGTTGCCAGAGAAAGAACTCCAGAGAACCACAGAATCATGAAGGTTGAATAAGACTACAAGGATCACATAGTCAAACCATCAGCCCATCTCCACCATGTCCACTGACCATATCTCTCAGTGCCACATCCACACCTCCAGGGACAGTGACTCACTACCTCCCTGGGCAGCCTGTATCCCTGCCTCATTGCCCTTTCTGAGAAGAAATGTTTCCTAATATCCAGTCAGAGGACATGTGAATCTTCCAGTTTGCACTATCTTGCTGGTAGTCTTTTAACAAAGATCTCATAGTAGATCTGCTCTCTGATGGCTAACAGAAGATGTTTCAGTTGGTTCTTTTCTCAAGGATTTTCTCCCCCAGTGCAATCCCCTAGTAGCTTTATTCTGAGAAAAAAGGTGGTTCTCTGAACTTTCACTCCAGCACTGAGCAACATAGGTTTGGAATGGGAGCTTTCCAGCTTATCTCTGAAGCTGTTAAGCCGCTATTTGCTACATTTGTTCTATTGTTTTCTGAACATCTCTTGCCTCTAAATCTATAAATTAATTTGAAGTTGTGGTGATGGTGGTTGTTTAATTCTGGACAGTCTTTCAACATTCTGTGATACTTATGGCATTATGAGGATTTTTCATTTATGTTCATTTCTAATTTCTGCCTTCCCAAAAGACTCCCATTCTTCTGAGGATGAAAATTTGGTAATAAACTAGTAGCCAAGACAACATGTCATAAGGGGAATGGTAACATCTTGCCTCAAAGCTGACTAAGGATAAAAGAAAATGTTAATGGCCATTAATCTACACATTTACAAAGGTTCAAAATGTACTAAACCAAAAGGGCTTCTGTCTTGTTCTGACCCTCCTTTTTCTTATTTGCTTAACTAATTTCTTTCTAATTTCCCAAGTGTTAGCTTCAGTGGATCCTGAAAGATGGTGATGGCCTGAGCTGACACCTACCAGATCCTTTTGGGATGGACAGAGCCCAGTGTCTTGAACTTATTTTCCAGCAGGATCTGAGGGTAGAAGGTCTGTGTTCAGTGGGGAAAAGTGGAGTATCGTCATTGTGAAATGCAGTTTGTGCACACTGGCAGCTAATGCAGTTGACATTATGGCCTGTGTGGGGAGTGGGGAGTAAGGATTTTATCAAGCCTTTTGGTATGCTTGGTAATGTAGCTCATTAGTGCTCCTGAAAGCATTAGTGCCATTCTTACATCACTGGGTTACTACAGTTATCCCTCCACCACCCAGCAGCAGATAGGCAGTACTTGTCTGTGTTCATGGCCTTAGCCTGCTCTACCTGTGGCTTGAAGCTGTAGCACACAGACTTAACTCAATGTTGCTCACCTCATGGTTAGTGCCAGGTCAGCAATGAAACCATGCACTCAGACAGCCATATGCAGCACACCTGACTGGGATTAATGGTCTGGAATAGATGGTGCTCATTCTTCAATAAAAGGTTTGTACTGGGATGGGTAGTGATCTCAGTATAGGGATATTGGTCTGAGCATCTTAATACTGCTAACAGTAAGCATAGTAGATAAGATTATTTCAGTTCTTTGTAATCATTTTTTTCTAGCTTATTTAGCCATTTTTCAGAGAAAACAATAATGGTAGGAAAGGAAAAGAACCAAGAAAATAAAATCCTTTACCACTGCATTGCTGAGAAGAAGTTGAAGGGGTGAGCTGAGAGGACATGTGTCGTTCAGTCAGAGTCTGTCTCCAGATCTGAGAGTTGCTGTGGCACCAATGGCAAGAGACAGCCACCTGAGAGGGATTGAGCAGAACTGTCTTACATTTTGTGTTGTTGGCAAACCACACACTGTCAGAAATGCAGCCAGGGCTCTGGAGTTGTTTGTGTTAGAAGACTTCTGTCTCTCCGCCTGACTTAATTAAAATTGTAGTTAATTATCAGCAGTGGAAAATCTAAAACAAAGAAGACTAAGGTCTACTCCAGCACTTCCCTGCTGAGTAATAAGGTGTGAAATGCAACTTATCCCTTTCTGAAGAAAGCAGAAAGGCTATTTTACCCAAGGCTCTGGGAAACAACACTTTAGTGATTCTACATCTCTACCATGTCTGAGCAGGGCTCAGTCAAGGCCAGGAACTGTGCTATGGAACAGCACAGAGATTAAAGGCAGTATGAGCTAAAAGGATGTCTAATTGGTGTTTAGCGTTGTGAGCTGTTCTAACAGGACTGTTTCTTTGATGCTTCAGCTAGTAAGACACTTTCATTTTTAAGCTGTCCTGTTTTGCCTCGTTGTTTCACATAATAAACACTGTTCCTTTTTCTCCTGACATGCAAAGTACCTTTGTGTTCATTTGTTTCTAATATTAGACATAGTTCCCTCCAGCTCTCCAAGAAGGAAGAGTAGAGCTTGGTGTAACACTTACATACCAGCACGCCGACATTTTCAAGTTTTTATCTCATCCTTGATGAACCTCACTTTCTCCAGTGCCTTTATCCTCACAGTAGAACAATAGAATCATTATGGTTGGAAAAGACTCTAAGATCACATAGTACAGCCACCAGTCCATCCCAACCATGCCTGCTGACCACATCCCTCAGAACCACATCCACATGGCTCTTGAACACCTCCAGAGATGGTGACTCCACCACCTCCCTGGGCACACTGTGACAGAGCCTCACTGCCAGTATTAACATCCCTCTTCCAGAAACACCTCTTGCTCTCAAACTTATGGAATTGAGTCCTTTTGTGGAGAAAGACATCTCCAACCTGCTTAATACAGCTCCATGGCTGAATGGAGTGTCTGAATCTTTTCCCCAAGATATGAAGCAGCAGCCTGAAAGAGTGCTCCCCATGCAGCACAGCTCCTTCTCTGCATTTGAGTGACCACAGTATCTATCAGCTTCAGCAGGATTCAGAAGGGCTTCCTGCCTTTAGAAAACACATGTATAGAGTTTCTGTGATTGGTCTGTGCTGGGAAACTGGGGTACTTGTTTGCTTGTATGTTAACAGTCCCTGCACAGATTACATTCTCATATTTCTGAGTGCATGCAGACACTTTCAAACAGATTAATAATATTTATGTTAGCCATGTAAGACTCAACTTTTGTTTTCTTGAGAAGTCATGAGATTTGCTGTTGTGAATCTGATGTAGAACTGTGGCAGCCAGTTAGACAGCAAGGTCTTTTCCACTTGAGGAAAGCAAAAATCAAAATGTTAAATAATTATGACCTCTTGCAATCATACAATCTGCAGACAGAGTTCTGACAGTAATGTATCATCCTTTTCTTCCCTGATTAGCATCCTGAACAGGCTAGGTTATTCTCTAGGATGCTCTGCTTTGCTTTCTGCCTCAGCCTACCATGGCATCTCCTACTTGTCATCACGTGTTCTTCTGAGCTGTTCTTAAAGCTTATCAAGCTGAAGGGGGCAAGAGATGGAAGGATAATGGCCACAGGGGAAAAAAATACTTAGAGAAACAACCTCTTCATATTATGGTGCATGGCTAGGTTCCCACAGCCTGGTTCTCCTTAAGTATTGAATAACTTATCAAGTAGGGGAGAAGGGGGAAGGGACACATAATGAGTGTTATTTGTCATGAGAGTCATGAGGAGAGTCCTCATGAGTGTCCTTAGGAAGAAACTCTTTAGGAAGGGTGGTGAAGTGCTGGCACAGGCTGCCCAGAGAAGCTGTGGTGCCTCATCCCTAAAGGTGCTCAAGGCCAGGTTGGATGGAGCCCTGGGCAACCTGAGCTGGTAGGGAGCGGCCCTGCCCATAGCAGTGGGTTGGAGCTGTGTGATCTTTAAGGACCTTTCTAACTCAAGCCATTCTGTAATGATCTTCTATGAAGATAGTATTTATCACTGTATATTGTATTTAGCATTGTATTTATCATACTGATCTACATCAGGGTCTTTTCACACTTGTAACACATTCTACAAAGGTGTATAATGATTTTAACATCAGCTCTATGGTTGTTCTTCAGTTTCATGCAGTTTCATTGCAGAGGTTTTGCAGATTGCAGTAGAGGACTATACTAATGAAAACCACCTTTAAAAATGTAGGCATTTGGCCCAACAGTTTAAAAGGACTCTATGTTATCTCTAAGGAGAACGTGTGTTAGATATAAAACAGAATTAATGAAAAAAAAAAAAAAAAGTAGGTAATCCTCTGAATATGATCTAGAATTATTCCCCCTGCCCAAATTCTTAAATAGATTTGCCAGATCTTGATTAGCTCTAGAAACAAAAGTTATGTACAAACACCATGGCATTACCATATCATCTGAAAATGCAATAATACAGAGAGACAGTTAGGAAATACAGGATATTTACAATCTTTTTCCTTGGGGGATGTGACTGAAGAGAAGGGAACTTGTGCATATTCAAGAGTTTCACCCAGCTGAGCTTCTGAATGTCCTGGAAACCTCACGGGATGATGGGAACTTCCACTGGACTTGAGGGTTTTTTACTTGAAGTGCAAAAACCCCACCTATACCATATCAAAATCATTTTCATTTTAAGTAAATACAATATTATTACATTTCAGAATTACATTTCTGTCTTAGTTCAGCCACTTCACTGTTTATTAAGAGAATCTTGCAGTCTACTTTTCTGCAGCAGAGGTATAAAATCACCAGTGAGTGATACCCCAGACATTCCCTTCCAATTATATCGAACTATAAGAGTCAATTGCTGTAAGACATTTCATTCTTCAATGACTATTTTCATGGATGTGATTTAAATTATACCAAAGATTTTTAATTAAAGCCACCCTTGTCATGCAAATATTTAATTTGTATTGATATCTTTTTAGCTTTAAGATACTGTCTTGAGGCTTGGAAAAGGTTCTTTAAAATTCATAAGTCTATTTTAACACAATACTGACACTGTTATTTGTGACATGAAATATCTTTCAGTCATTCATTATCTGTCTGGCTGGCAAAGCTGTAGAGGTGAAATTATAGCTTAGAATGCTTTAGAACAGCAAAGATTTCTGCCAGACTTGTCTAGCTTCAGTTAAGAATAAATAAAAATATTTTTTGATAACCATAGTGTTGCCTAAGTCTTGAAAATTTTCACAAGTCTCATGGTCATAAATGTGCTTCTCCACAGTTCGGGATTTGATGTCACCTGTCTGCAAGAAAAATGAAAGTGGTTTTGTTGTTGTTGTTTTACTGAATAATTTTTGTTCTTTCCATCAGCTTCCCATATAAATGCTTTAATATATGATATCTCAGGGATCAGAATAATAATAATTAGGGTACGTTCATTTTTTATTTTTTTTTTACCTGCTGAAGCAGGACTAAGAGATGCTGTAGAATATCTGCACTTCAAGATATAGTTTGAGAAAGCCACCTGAACTCATCTAGTATTATTAACAGTCCTGTGTTGAGTGGGAAGCTGTGCCAGATGGCCATTTGCTAGACTGCTAGACTGGCCATTCCAGCCAGTGCTTCCTAAAAATTCTGTTTGTAAGTCATCTTCACAATTGTCATAATCTTGAGGTTTCCCACATACTAAAACTCAGTATTTCTTCATTTCTAGAAACAGAAGAATCAGGTCTCCAGCAGATGGATATCATTGCAGATGAGAGAGATCTGTAAAATCATAGTTGAATCCATTATGAGACAGAAAATAACAACACAGTTTCAGTCTCTTACAAGCAACTTACCATTCTTCTATAGCTCCTACTGTATATTCCTCCTTCTCCACATGAGATTACGCTGCACCTTGGAGGAAGGACAAAACATTGTACACTGGAAGCCTTTATTTTGGCTTCTAATTCTTGGGTGCTTGCTGTAACTCATCAGTTATAGAAAAAGTTAGAGCAGCTTTCCTGGATGTGTAAATGCTTGCATTGTTAGCATCATGTTAACTAATGACTTCAGCAACTTCTGCCACTTCCCTAATTTTTTCCTTTCTATCGCATTCAGGAAAGGCTTGATTAATGATTCTCTATTCCTACCTCTTTTTTCCCATATTTTTCAATTAATCTCCAGACATGCAGTTTTCACTTCCTGTTCTGCAGGTGCTTTTCTTGAAGAGTTACAGACAATGAAACTTGTTTTCTTTGTAAATCCCTGCCAGTCTCATCAGCAAGCTGTTCTCAGTATATATGTTCACCAACTCCTCCAAAGGCCTCCATCCAGAACACCTATAAGCACTGATTTCCCTTTGCCAAATCTCTGCCAAGCTTTCCCAATAGTCCATGTTTACATATTCACCCACTGATTCTTTCTAGTCCAGCTTGAGAATGGAGATGCCAGACTTTTTGATCACGCTTCTCTTGCACTACGTCTTGCTAGTCACCCTGCAGCTCTGCAATATGGAGGCAGATACATGCAAGAAGTTTCATATCACAATTTAATTATCAAGTTCCATAGAAACTCCAGCCTATCCAGTAGATTTCTGGCTGCTTATTTCACCAATCTTATCTGAGGTATTCTCTCTGAAGAAGCCTTCAAGCATGGAAACAGTCTCAAATTTCTCCATGACAAACAGATGCAGGAAGATCTCACTGAATCTTCGCTTTGTTTTTCTGCTGTTTTTATCTCCTTTGAACTTACCTTCTTTATATAGTTTTGTTGTTTATCAGGTTTTAGTGGACATCTCAAATCTGCTGTGTCCGGAATAAAAGTAATGTTTTTTCACAAGCCATTATTCAACTCTTTTAAATGACTTGTTTCTTCTGTCTGTTTTTTGTTTTTTTCAATTGACCTGACAAAGTTAGGGCCCTGTCTGTTTTTCTGATAAGGTCACAATTTCACTATTGTGACAGCCCCCCAGCTGTCCCGTTCATGTTAATTATGAACAATGCCTAATACATCTGGGCTCATGATTCTTCAGAGGTTATTTCTGAGCTGTCCAAGTGCACTTTGAATCCATAGCACTTCTCGTTTTATGAGTACCAGGATGTCAGTGAAGAAAATAAGTAGTTGTGAGAGCAGCCAACTTAATGAAGCCTGATTCCAGGTCAGATGCTGTGAAGTGGTTGTATTTCCTGGGACTTAAAGCGCCTGCTCCATCAAAAAGCTTCCTACAGTTGGAGTATTCATAAGAATTCTTCTTTTAATACAGATTATCTGTTGTGTAATAATTGACCTTATGCTGCTACCTTTCTCATGGAAAGTCTCCCTAAGACTTGCTGTCTTTACCCAGCTGCTCAAGTTTATGAAACTCAAAAACTGCTTATGTTAAATTCAATTGAAAGTGAGTGAAAGAGAGAATATTTTTACAGAAGACCAACAGATACATTCATATGGATAGCACAGCCACGTAGTCCTAATTTCTGAAGAAACTGAGAGAGTAAACAGTTTGTGAAATAAAAAGAGTAAGCACAGGAAGGGCACATCAATTTTCAACAAGAATAAATCTATCCCACAGCATGCCTTTGTTGTACATCCAGAAAAAAACAGATTATGTGTCTTGACATCAAACAGAAGTCCATGCACAGGACACAGACTTTCATCCTGACAGCTCACCACCAGGTGAGCATTGTCCAGTTATTTCCTTTGGCCTTGCCATATGTTCTGTCCAAAATGGATTAAATGTGAGAACTGGATCTATTGTGCACCTAGTTCAGTACTTGCTGGTGTTTGACCTCCTCGTCTGTTCCCCTGGTCTTACAGACAAGTGTATATTGCAGCTACCCAAGGGCTCCAAAGACTCTTTATGGTACAAGCAACCATAAACAACAAGCTAGAGGGAATATAAAAGCTCATACCTCAGAGACCATCACCAGAGGTAAGGTGCTGCCTACACTTCAGCACAGTCTCTCTTTCCCTTTCCTCTAATTACGCTGTACTACCCAGTCAGTAAGTCTGGGTTTGCCTGCAGTTGCTGTGCCTTGAATAGTGGTGATGGAGGACTACATGGATAAAAAGTATGCAGATTAACATATGCAAATTAAAACTAACCTAAAAATAATTGCATCTCAGTATCCTTTCTTCCCTCATGCACCATCCTTAAACCTCTCCTTCAGGTCACAGGGTATAGCTAATAATTAGGTATCTGTTCTTCCTCAGACCATAGCACCTTGCCTTTACCACTGCACACAAGCACCTCTGTTACCTCATATGCTCCCTCTGGTTACCTCACATGCCCCCGTTGTGTTGCATGTAGTATCCCCCATCTGAAACTTTGACTATAAATATTTTGGGCTGGAACTGTCTCTTCGTTACACTTTTAGAGAATGCAGAGAAATGGGCAGTGGCATTTAGACTACTGCAAAGCAAACAAACAAACAAAAAAAAAAAACAACAAAAAAACCCAAAGGCCGATCCACTGTTCTGTAGTATCAGTGAAGTTCCTCTCTGAACCCTCTATGACTCATTCCATTGAATGTTGTTTTTATACATCATGTTTGGTAAGTCCTATGTAAGTAAAAATGAAATCTGCGGTGAAAAGGAGGCATAAATCATTCATAAACTGGCTATAACTGTGTGTCATTTCAGCTCCTCCTTCTTGCTGAGACTTATTTTTTCTAACTAGCTATGCAAAGAACACCCCCTGAAGTACTTAATAGCACCACACTGATTTTTCTTATGGTGTATCTGGTCTCACAGAGGCTGATTTTACATCAAATTTACTTCATCTGTGATGAAGACAATTACATAATAAACGAGTGAATGAAATTGTTGAATTAAAAACTATCTGACAATCTGTATAAGGCTTCTTTTAAAAGTGAAATGGTGCAACAAAGACAATAAATACCTAAGAGAGAAACCTATGCTGCTTTTCATTTTCCTACAGAGAATGCTGACTGTTGACAGGGGGTTTTCTGGTTTGGGATGAGTGTTATAAGCAGGTTCATTGTTGCAGCTTTTGGCTGTGAAATAGCAGTCAGAGAAAATGAAGAGTGATCGCAGAAGGTATTTATGTTGAGTTCAACAATCATTTATCTTCCAGTCAGCCTTAATATTCTTCACTTATTTAAAGTGCATGTCCAGTTAAACGCAAAACATATGCAAGACAAAGGCACTGGCTGCAAAGATGCCTTTTAAAAGGTGGTTCTTCATCTGGTCAAAAAGAGAGTCTGACTCTGCATAACAGAGAAGGAATGTTTGTTCAAGGATGTACTCCTGAAATTCTGCTTTAGTGCAACGATACTGATCCTCCCTTTGCTTTGTGATGTGATTCTGACTTTACTTTCTACTGCTACTTTTTCAGCTGTTCAGATGGTGTCAGAAACAAGTGCTTGTAATATACTTCATTTGGTCGTGGGTTTTCTTTTTCATTTTTTTTCTCTGTATCTACTATCAAGACAGATTTCTAAGAGTAAAACAACAGTACTCTTTGCTCTAATCAAGGTTTAATTGAGTCTGTGCTGTCATTCAAGCAAACGGCTGAAGGAAAGAAAATAGAATTTGAGAGAGTAGCATTGAAGAAGTACCATTTACTGATTTCCAGAGGTTGCCAGCTGGGTGACAGAAGTGCTGCTGAGCTCTTTTTCAAACAAGCTTTTCTAATTACTAATGTTTCCTATTTTTCTACTTTTCTGCTCATTGTTCTATAAAGAACTATGCTCTCTTTCAGCATTCCAGCTAAGAAACCATAATATGCTACTAATTCAATACGACAACATATAAACTGGCCTTAGCACTAATAGCAACAGCTGATGTGTCTGTGCCAGCCATCAGGCCTCCCCTCAGCTCCTCTGTTTTGGGCTGGACCTGAGGGACCTCAGCCAGAGACCTCCACCCCACCTGGAGAAGCAGGGGGACATCAAGGAGGCCAGAAGGATCTGATATGGGGACCACACAGGGAAGGGGAAGTGAGGTCTGGGTAAGCAGCCATCCCCTTCAGACACAGCTTTATTTGCTCCCTGACTCAAGTGAAGGCACCCGTGGCTCTGTGCAAGACCAGCAACAAATGTGGGTCAGCAATGCCTGCTCTGGCAGCTGCACCAGCTGGGCCCTGGGCACTGCATGGAGATGCCACTGCAATGACACTTGGGCGCCATGGTGATGTTTGAGCATCTCCCAGTGGAACCCCTGACAGCTCTGTGGGATTTTGCTTGCTGACTGGCAGGGCAAAGAGTGGCTCCTTGCAGAGATGGCTGCGAGTACAAACTTGGTCAGGATGAGACAGGAGACACTGAAAGTCAGCCATCTGTAGCAGGAGCCTCTTCTGTCTGGGACCCGAAGGAGCTGGCTGAGTCCTCGTGCTGCCCTTTTCCTGGTGCTCCTCAGGATCAAGGAACAAGTTGGGATGCTGCCAGGGCACCAACAGAGGGAGAAAAATACTCACAACATTTTATCGATGAGCAGGAAACCAAATGTTCACCTCAAACCTCTTTTGAGGAGAGTGCTGGCACCGCCAGTATCCTTGCAGCCCTCAGCTTTCCAGAGAAAGTCTGGGCACTGGTTGGAAGTGGATGGCTTGAGAGCACTTGGTGGGGTCACAGTGGGAGCTGCGCTGTAATTAATGAAGAACCGTTTCAGATGGAAGCACTGGGAAGGAAAGGGCCTTTCAGAGTTTGTGAGACAGAAAGCATGAAAGACTTCATTCCTCAGCTTCGTGTGTATGGATTCACCCCACTGCAACGTGACTGCTTCTGCTTCTTTGCCTCACAATGCTCTGTCCTTTGAGGCACCCACTTTTATACCTGTCCCAGCACAGCAGGAGCTTCTCCAATACCCCCAGGCCCCAGAGCAGCAGTCTACTAAGGCCGCCCTGCTGTGCCTCAGCCAATGCTTTGCCATGGAGGTGCTGGCAGTGGCCCTGGGCTCCTGCAGCTCCTATAAGGTAGCCTCAACACTGCCTGATGTGCTCCTGCAGCTCTTGCAGGGCATATGCAGGTGAGAGTCTGGCACCATATCATAGGACCCACTGCAGACAGATGGAACAGCAGCATCTGGTTACAGGTTCACAAGTTGATAGTTCATAAACAAATAGTTCTGGAAAAAAAATGTTTGAATAATAAACCTCTTTAGTTGTCATATTCTTAATTTATTTTATTTATTCAACCACCTATTTAATGGTTCTGGAAATGAAATTCTTGAATAATAAGAATATCCTTTCATTCATTCATTCATTCATTTAATGGTGAAATCACAGTCTGAATTTGTAGTGTAAACAAAAATTCTAGCATCAATTTAACAGTTTTCAATAATAGCAGAGTTCTTGATTCTTAGCCACAGAAAGTAGAAGAGTGGATGGTGTTTGCATTACAGTCTTCTTTCCTGTAGCTCCGCATTAAATTCTGAAAGGTCACTTTCAGATCTCCCCAGAGCCTTCTATTCTCCAGGCTGAACAGCCCCATCTCTCTCAGCCTGGCCCTCCTCTGGATGTATTCCATCAGGACCATGTCTCTCCTGTACTGAGGACTTCCTATCTGGACACAGTACTCCAGAAGAGGCCTCACCAGTAGAGAGTAAAGGGGCAGGATCACCTCCCTCAACCTGCCAGCCACATTTCTTTAGTTGCAGCCCAGGTCAAGGTTGGCTGTTTGGGCTGCGAGGGCACCTTGGTGGCTCATGTCCTGCTTCCCATCCACTGGTGCCCCCAAGTCCCTCTTGGTAGAGCTGTGCTCTATTCTTTCATCCTCCAGCCTGTAGTGATAGTGGGGGTTGCCATGACCTACGTACAAGACTTTGCTCTTGAAATTGTTGAACCCCATAAGATTCACCTGGGCCCACTGCTTGAACCTGTCCAGATCTCTCTGGATGGTATCCTGTTCCTCAGGCGTGTTGACCACACCATGCTGCTTGGCATCATCTGCAAACTGCTGAGGGTGCATTCAATCTCACTATAGCTATCACTGATGAAAATTTTAAAAAGCACCAGTCACAGTACTGGTCTCCGAGGGCACCAGTGTCACTGATCTCCATCTGAACACTGAGCCATTGACCGCCACTCTCTGGAATTAGATGATCTTAAAGGTCCCTTCCAACCCAAACCACTCCATAATTCTATTATTCCATTAGTTTTTCTAAGAATCAGCCTCTGATTTTAACAAACATAACTTCCAAATCTATTTTAAGACTTCATCAATTTTGACCATAATATAACTGTAAACAAAGTTGTTTTATGGTAATTACATAGAAAGTATCAAAACTACATTCAATAACTTCTACTTTATTTAACATAAACCTACTTCCCAACTCCAAACAGTAAGTTTTTGGCACACTTTGTATGATACAGTATTAATACTGTTCTCAATTTAAAGCCTTAGATGTTGAAAGAAAGATTGCCAGGGATTTCATTCTGACCTTAACCAAGAAGATAAGTGCTAGCAGTTATACATGGACAGAGAAAGGTGAATAGCATGTGTATTAGAATTTGGAGGCAGTATTTCTAGAAGACAGCACTTTACCTTCTCACTTAGTCTCAAAGAAAAATGTCAGTCCTGTCGAAATGAGTGGGAGTTTTGACGCTGATGCGAATGTGACCTGGGTTGCTTTCCTTATTTGCACCTTCTGCAAACCACTCTTTGAAGAGTTATAAAAATTGTCTTGGATGGAAAGCTAGAGGTTTAAAGGCGAAAAAAGTACAAAAGAGATGTCATTACTGAGGCAGAAATTTGCCTTTTGTAGAATCTTTGAACAATTTGCTCTCCCCCTCACTCATACTTGTTCATAGCAAAGATGCTAAGATACAGTGTTCAACCTCAGACATCAGTCTGAGAGGTGGGATTTTAGATGTTCATTCAACACAAATGCATGGAAAATACCTGGCTTCCTTTTAAAACAGATTCATTTCCAAATCATGTGTACTTCTTTCTTCCATTGCTGTCACATCCAATTCCACAGAATCATAGAATCACAGAAGGGTCTGGGTTAGAAGGGACCTTGAAAACCATCTAGTTCCAACCCCCTGCCATGGGAAAGGCCTCCACCCACCAGCTCAGGCTGCCAAGGGACCCATCCAACCTGGCCTTGAGCCCCTCCAGGGATAGAGGTGTTCTCTGGGCAACTTGATTTCCCTTGATTGTATCACAAATATACATATGTACATGTGTATATATGTGTGTCTCATCCATTAACCACACTCCTATCTTGCTTAATATTTTCTTAGTTACTGTAATATTCCTTTTACAGGGTTTCCAAGACAATAAATACTTATTAAGTTGATCAGGAATTTGCTCTTGAATACAACTTGGGATCCCACAGAGCTTCTTGTTATTTTGGTTAATTCTTAAATGTGCTGGAAAGAATGCTGTAGTTAACCAATGGAATCATTTTGATAAAGGCCACTTTTATTTTTGGTACTTCCCTTAAGTGCTAATACTTACACTTTAATGAGACAATAATTCAGTTTCAAGTGGCTTAGCTATGAAGCCAGAGGCTTATAGCATATCCCAAAGTGGGAAATTGTGGTTGTTCTATTGCTGGAAAGAGTTGTTATGCAGTGAGTTTTAAAAAACAGAAAGAAATAACACATCCTAACTCCCCAGTGTTCTGAAATAAACTGCATCACAGTTACAGAACAAAGAAATGAGATGGTGGTTGCATTCTTAATCTTCCTGGAAGTGCAGTGTCATAGGAACTTGAAGTTATTCACATTCCCCAGACCAGATGATGTGTAGCACAGTGACAACAAAGACATCAGAAACTGCTGTCTACTACAGCTCACCTGAAGGCAGATACGATGTGGAAGGCAACATTCCCTTTTTGGGTATCAAGAGGAGACAGAAGGAGCTAGTCTTTGGTAGCTGGCTGAGCCCCATGAGAAAATGAGCTACCACCAGACATGCTTGCATAGCACCTTGGACCATGGTGTTCCAGAAGCTAACAGAAGTTCCTGTCCTATGGGCTCAGATGGCATGCACAGTCACCATGTCAGGGATGTCCAGAGTGTCTGAAGGACATTTTTGTGTCTGACAGATGACATGTGCATAGTTTAGTTATACTAGCCTGCTGCTTCCACAGTGGTAAAGAATCCGGACTAAGACACCATCCACGTTCCAAGCTGATTCACCTATAGAAGACTCTAGGAAGTGTAGAGGAAGGGAGAGTATCTCCAGCTGCTTGGTCCTCTGAAATTCATGCTGTTCTACAGTATGAAATTTCCAATAAGAAAACAGAAAGGTAGGAATTGGTCAGTACAGATCCTTTCCCCTATCCACAAATGCAGATAAGAATGGCATTTTCCCTATTAGAGACAGATGAGGAGTTGATGTGTTGCCTCACTCCCATTGCAAATGCTTACCCTTTTAAGCCTCATATCTGAGGGAAGACATTATTTCTTTATACTTTCCTTGGAAATAGAAAGCATTTGACAAAGGTAAACATATTCTACTAGAGGAAATATTTCACTGTGTTACAACTCTCCCTAATTATAGCTGTGTATCTGCTAGACAAGAAGCAATGCTGGACAGCTGGTGTTGGTCCTGTCAGTAGCAACTAATCTAATTTTCTGCCTGGTGTACCTACATAAGGCACCTTCATTGGTCCTGATGCCTGTAAAAAATTCTACTCCTATCCCTTTATACAAATTATTATATACTTTAACTGGGATGTTCTAAAGGACACATAAAACCACCTACTCTGAAGTTCCAAGGGCAATTTTTAGAGTCAGATTTTTCCATGCATCCTGCAGTTAAAATAATTATTTATTTCTGTATTCTTCCTCCATATTGTAGAGCTCTTTGCTAGATGAATATTGCATCTCCCCTCAAGGTGGATTTATTTCATCGGTACTGCCTGTATATCACTTGCAAAGCACTTAGGTATCCTTCAGGGTAAAATGTACTACATTCTGTTTTATTTCATATTGTGTCCTTGCCTAGATCCTTGAAAGTTTTTTATTACTTGGCATATGTTGGTTGTTGGTTTTTTTTTTCATAATCAGTTTAAATGCAATGTGTCCCTTGTCCAAGTTAATTACATGGTTGGGTTAATGACTCAATGCTTCAGGCACTTGAGTAGGGAATTTAGCCAGTCATTAACACATTGGCTATTTTATTGCCTCTAAGCAGAAGTTTCCCTCCAAAATCTGGACTCCAAAGTGGTTACCTTCATCAGAACTGAGTGGAAGTGGAAAGACCATTTCCTACGCAAATCTACCACTGAATTCAGAACCTATTAGTTTGGATGTTTAATGAACTGGGTATCTAGGGGTTAAGATAATTGTATCAGATTGATATCAATGTGACAGTGGGTCAAATTCACTCTAGAGAGTTCAGACTGTTTGGGATGGTATCTGCTAGCTGCAGAGCAGGAAATGAGCCCACTGGAACAATTGTAAAATTTCTGAGGATGCTTAAAGCTATGTCAGAACACATTTTGGGGTGAAGAAAAACATAAAACTTAGAAATCATAAAATCACTAGTTAGCTTGAACTAGAAATACAAACATACAAACAACTACAACAAAAGCAAGCAGTTTTGAAAGCCATAGTTCTGACTGTGTGTGAGAAACAGGCATTAGATTTGTTTTGGGAGACAGATGCCCATCCATCACTGCAATTCTCTGTAGAAGTGAACAAGAAATCCCCTTCAGTACCTTTGAAACTCCCCATCTGTTTTGAAAAATAGATGTCATCGACTACTGGAGGCATTTCATCCTTTGAGAAAAAGAAGCACAGGGAGAAAGGAAGTGGAAGGCTTATGGGCAAGATTTGTTATGAAGCTAATTATAAGCTCCTCTTTTGAGCTGGTTAGCACTTATTTCAATTAGCCGGTGATCAAGATCACTTTCTGTCAGAATTTTGGCAGTTCTGGTGAAATGAAATACTTTTTTCATGCAGCTCTGTTCCCCTCCCTAGGTAAGACAGTTATGTGCAAGCTTGAATGCATCTCTGTTTGTATACAGCGTCCCAAAGGCAATGTTTGTTTTCTTTGTTTCAGTAGACAGAGGAATTGTTTTTTTCATGTTTTATTCATGAAAGTATATCTTGTGAATGTGGCCTCCAATATGCACTAGAGGCGAAAATATCACTAACAGTAGCGCCTGAAAGAATCCTTACTTGTTTAACAAATGGACACACAAATTAAATTACTGGTAATGCATGCCCACTCCGTAATTGTAGCCCAGTTTGGAATGTTGCTAAAGCAATTATCTTAGTTCAGAATTGCAAATCAGGAGTTCCTTTTAATCAGGAAAGTAGGACATCTCATCTTAAACAAAGACAGCAGTGCAGGTCTGTAACATGTCTGACAAATTACAGTCAGATTGGTGGAATGTATCAAATTACCCTCTCCTGACACCCAGCTTTAAAATGAACCTTTAGCTAAGCACTCCATATCTTTGTTTGTTCCCAGCAGCTGTATTTGGCTGCAGAGTTGATAATTAGCAGAAATATTTTCCTTTATTTTCTTGTTTCTGACCTTGTCATTCTACCTAAATTCAACCCTTATATTTACCTGTCAAAATGATTAAATGCAATAGGAGGTGATTATTCAGCTGATGACATCGTATTTGTTAAAATTGAATCATATCAACACAAATGTTTGGATGCTAGGTCAGGATGGTGGCTAAACAGATCCAAGCGGATGCTCCGAAGCACCATGTCAGTTCATCTTTCCCAGAGCAAATGTGTGTTGAGTCTCACAGTGCCACAGTCAGGGTCTGGAAATCAGTCTCAGCTATGGACTAATGTCACTAAAACAGGACACTTCTGCATCTAATGCTTGGTTCAGTCTGATTTCACCACTGTGCCAAGAGCAACAAACCACTGATCAGAAATTGTTTCAACTTCTTCAGCTCCCAGCAGTGAGATAAATTCTCATCCTCTGACTTTTCAGTGAGAGTTTGGGTCTGACCCCAATTACTACCTCAGAAGTCTTTGGGTCAGCATGTGATTTTTCCTATCATGCTCGGTTGCCTCTCTCTAGCAGGTTACCATTTGGTAGCACAACATATTGTGTCCCAGTACCACAGTCACACCCACAGCTTCTTTCTGTTGAAGTGTTGGGTTAGCTAAGGTGGCCCATACAGGTGCACAACTGTGGGCTTGGTCCCGAAGGCATTGACGTGTGACAGAGGACATGGGCAGGTGGATGGAAGATCATCTGTCTGCAATCTACCTCCTAAGTGTCATTTGTACAATTAAAAATCTTTCCTAAATCAGTTCTGCTAAATGATTTCAGCTATTCATGTTACTTCATTCAACACGACCAAAAGCTTGACTCAAGTTCTTAGATTGACTAATAATGATGAATTAATAACAAATTGATATACTTTTATTTCAGTGCACTGAAAAGAAAAGTAGTTCTTATTTAAGTAAGCTGATTTTCAAACAGTGGATGACATTCTGCTTTCCAACTAAGCTTAAGATCTTTTGACTGAAGGTTTACTTATTTCATTGCACCATTCACTGCCTGTGTGTTAGTTTGCTCAGAAAATAGTGCCTTCTATTTTGCAGAAACCAGAGTGTTTTTGGAGGTCACTAAGGAAGACAAAACTGCTTTTTATTCTCTTTGTTCTATTAACATATCCCTAGCCACAAGTTTCAGCCAACATTTTCATGGAAAATTAAACCTTGCTATAAACTAGGAGCTGATCATTCTGTGTTGTGCAATTGTAGAATTCAAGAAAACACTCATGACCTGAGGAAATGTGAGAAGTTCAGAATAGTTACATCTTCTCCATTGAATAAACAGTGTTACTAACAAATCGTATCACAAGAAGAAGCGAACTGTGCAGTTATTAATTCCTGTGAGGCTTAGTAGGTATTCTTCTAACTTTTCAGTGATTTCCAAATATTTCACCTTTTGAGAACAGAACTTAAAGATTTTAAATTGCCAGTAGAAATAAGTTTTGAATAGGACTAAGAATTTGACTAAGAATTTCTGTACCCAAAATCCAACAAGTACTGAGTTATCTGCACAGTATACAGGCAAAAAATAGCAATATCTTACCTGTTTTCTTGGTGTAGTTTAATATTAATGCTGTGGCACTGCATCTGAATTACCAGCCATGAAAAAATATCCTGACAGGCTCGAGCAGGTCCAAGGAGCAACCACAAGGGAAATAACTTTTCCCGTCTTTCTTTCTCCAGGCAACAGTGCAGATGTAGATCTACTCTTCCATGAAGTTTTGTTCAGCTCTGGAGTTACATCAGAATTGACTAATATTAAAGCTCCTGTTTTCTTCATTAGGCAAGAGTAATGTTAGACAGAACAACAACAACCAACAACAACAGGAACAGCAAACCCTGAGGAAAATAAACAAAGAGTTCAAGAACTAATGAAATAACGTTTCAAATATTCATGGACAGTTTATGCCAGAGATTAAATAAATTGGTTGTGGGAATCAAAACTTTTAAGGACTGTGAATTCCTTTAAGGAAAGGAGTTGCTGTTTTAATTATAGTTCTGTGGTTTCATGCAAATACATATGCACATGTATGTATATGAGCTATCGGGATTTAGTTGAAAATACAGGGTTTTTTGTTCATTTTAAAATCCCTTGAGTCAGTGGATTATGGAAGAAACCCAAATTATAAGTACTTACTAACTTAGAACACCATTTCAGCATTTCAGTGCAAAGTTCATGAATGAGAACCTAAGGACTATGACATGCAGAAGACATAAAAAACTAACTTATTTCCTTTCAAAATATGATTTTACATCAGTTTAATCAATTTTGTGTCAGTGGCAAATGATTCTTCAAGTTCTAGCATAGGTAAATACGTATCAAGTCCCATACTCTGATCCACAGACTTCAAAAACCGCCATGTTTAACACCATCATTTTAATTCAGTTTAATGTTAAGACTGTCAAAGTGAAGCATTTGATTACCATTCTGTTCTTCATCTCTCTAATACTGAATACCCCAAAGAAAGAAGTTGAGGTTCAGTCACCCGTGAATTGTGAGGCCCCATCTGGGGTACTGAGTCCAGGCCTTGGGGCCTGGAAGCTCTTGGAATGTGTGTGGAGCTCTTGGAATGGATCCAGATGAGGGACACTAAAATGGTCAGAGGAAAGGTTGAAGTAACTGGGCTTGTTTAGCTTGGAGAAAAGTATCTGAGGAGATATCACTGTGGCCTTCCAATACTTGAAGGGAACATATAAACAGGAGGGGGAACTACTTTACATGGATTGATAGTGATAGGACAAGGTGGAATAGTGTCGATCCACTGGAACAGGTTGCCTAGAGAGGTTGTGGATGCCCCATCTCTGGAAGCATTGAAGGCAAGGCTGAGTGTGGCTCTGGGCAGCTTGGTCCAGTAGTTGGCGACTCTGCCCATAGCAGGGGGGTTGAAACTAGATGATCTTTGAGGTCCTTTTCAACCCAGACCATTCTATGATTCTATGAGCTATGATATCCCAGAAAAAATGCCTTTAGTATCTTCTCTAAGTGAAAAGCTATTGATGAATTACACATTTTTTTAGTTCATGCTGGTACATATTCAAGTACATTACCTGTACAAACTTGTATAAATGACAGAGATGTTTTGCAGTGGCATGGTCACATACAGCTGTAGTTCTCAGTGGCTTAACTCAATGAAATCAAGGCTGTCATTTCTCTCCCAATCCTCCACCCTTCCTTTGCGCCAGCACTCATGCCAACATAACCACAGGGTGAGCCCTCTCCAGACAGTAGATTTAACTGAAGATTGATACTTTTTTTTTGCTGGATTAACTTCAGCATCAGTTTCCAGCTCAATGTCTTTCCTGAACAGACTCACCATGGGGCCACACATAAGTTTTTGAGGACTCCTTGCAATTAAACTGTTTTGTCTGTGTTATCCCAGCGCAGCTTTAATGTGCCTTCTTCTTTTGTTGGTCTTTATAAATGTTCACAACCGTTGTCTACAGTACATCATAAATAAATGCATTTGTTTGCATTCCTCCTACTCCATTTGAATTAAGATACTTTTTTAGGTAACTTTGATCTCAGGAAACATAGCAAAAGGTCACTGTATGAATTTTTTAAATCTTCGCATCACATTCTCCAGAGTATGCAAAGCACAGCAGAGTGTGTCCTGCAGGGGCCTAGTGGAAATCTGATGTCCTCAATGTCAGGAAAGTCAGAATAGTTTTTCAGTGACCAGCGGTAAATACCAGGCATGCAACACAGACACAGGATGCATGCTTATGAGCTGAGGCTCTGGGAAATATGTCACACAAAGCAGATATTTTAGAATTGCTCATTTTTCTAGAGTATATAAGGGGACACACCATCTCCGATCATGTGAAAAGAAAATTTTGAGGAAGTGCTGAAAGGCAAAGATATTCTGGAGGTCAGATAACAAGAGAGAAATAAAGGGAAGATGTCAGGAGCAAATGCCAGCAGCGTGACTCCAGAAATTAAAGTGCACAGAATGACACAGGTTTTCTCAATGTTTAGATGAGGACCAACTAGTACAGGCTGGTGCCATCTGGAGCTGCCTAGTGTGGAGCCACAGAACATGGGCACTTTTCTAAAAATTACTTTGTCATGCTATCATGAGATCTCTCTACTTAGTTTATACAATGCTCCTTTTAGTGAGGCTGCTTTGGATCATGACATGCACTGCCAGTTCGAGCTCTCAAAAGAAACAAAAGGAACAATAGGGCTTGCTGAGTACAGACTTTGTTGGCATTCCACACACTACAACCTAATCTCCTACTGCTCTGTGGGAAAGTTGTGGTGTTTGACTTTCCTTCCCCCAGAAGTGTTGCTATCAGGCCTTCCTGTTGAAATAGTTAACTCCCAACTATGTTATTGGAGCTTCTAGCACAGGTGGAGCACAATAGCTGTTTAAAGATTAGAAAATACATATTTTAAGAAAATAGCCTAAGGAAGAGCTTGTTCTGTACATGTTTCTTTCTGAAATATACAGAACAGATGGAAGTGTATTTAATCAGATAAAATCATTGATTAATCCACAATTAAAATCTATCACTTGATAGTCTTTATAGTAACAGCAGTGTTTATGCTATCCTATGTCAGCCACCTTGCTAGTTGAACGATGAGTATGAAGCTGTGGTCTAGATTATACTTTTTAGGTTTGCATATACATAATATATTAGATTATAACTCTCCTAATGGTCCAAGTTCTTTCTTGTCAAGATCCTAAAGTCATGGAGATGAGTTTGGATAAATTTTAAAATACAGGAAAATAATTTTAAGAATCATTTTGCACACAAAAGGATCTACTATTTGGATTTCCTAGAATACAAATAGAAATCTTATCTAGACAGGGGCATGTCAGGATGACAGGTTGGTCATGAGCCAGCAGTGTTCCCAGATGACAAAGAAGGCCAAAGGGGTCCTGGGGTGCATTGAAAGGAGTTTGGCCAGTAGGTCAAGGGAGGCAATCCTCCCCCTCTACTCTGGCCTGGTCAGGCCTCACCTGGAGTACTGTGTCCAGTTCTGGGCTCCCTAGTACAAAAAAGACAAGTCTCCTGGAGATAGTCCAGCGAAGAGCCACAAAGATGATAAAGGGCCTAGAGCATCTCCCCTGTAAAGGAAGGCTGAGCAAACTGGGTCTGTTCAGCCTTCAGAAAAGAAGACTCAGAGATGATCTTATTAACGTTTATAAATATCATATGTCTGGGAGTCAGAGTCATGGACAACCTCTTTTCAGCAGTCTGTGGGGATAGGACAAGGGGAAATGGCCATAAATTTGAGCATAGGAAGTTCTGCATGTGAAGGAAATTTTTCACAGTGAGGGTGACAGAGCACAGGAACAGGCTGCCCTGGGAAGTTGTGGATTCTCTGTCTCTGGAGTTATTCAGGACCTGCCTGGATACCTACCTGCGTAGCCTGCCATAGGGCGCCTGCTTTGCAGGGAGTTTGGACTCAAAGATCTCTGGAGATCCCTTCCAAACCTCACAATTCTGTGAATCGGTGATGTCCAATTTAGGGGAAAATAAATGCATTTTTAAAATCATAGTCATATTTGCTGTTTTTTTCTTAACAGAAATTTCTCTCATCTTTGATGCTCAGTGCCAGAGAGGTGACAACAGACCTAGCTAGCAATTTCTCTCACTGGCAGCCTCCCTAGTTGCAAATGCTGATGACAATTTTTGGATAGCCATGCAGCAGGGTCAAATACATCCTTTTAGAAATCGTGAAGCTTTCCAGGAAAAAAATTTTGAGACTAAGCAATGTTGTCTGATTGAATTTCCTTCTTTTTTTCTTATACAATATGCCTGAAAGTTTCCATATTAGCAAAAGCAGGGAAAAGAATGGAATTCTTTTTTCCATAAAGCAACCTTTCACAGCTCATGAAAATTTTTCTTCCAAGGGTCATACATTGGGCTAGTATATTCTCAGCTCCATGTCTTCCATAAAGCTACATTGATTCATGTTCCTGGAAAGATCAGGTACCCTCTGTGTGTCCATTGTGGATGAAGCCTTTCTCTCTCTGTGTGGGTATGAGGGCTGTACACTTATTATTGCCTGCTTTGGGGTGGAGGTAAGAAATCCTGTGCAGATACAACAATACATGCAAAGTCAGTGTTGAAATTGAGCTTCAGTGCATAACATAGACAAAGCAGTTGACTTTGTCTTCCTGGATCATTCTCACTGCTACTTAAGACTCACGCTGCTGTTTTTTTTTAGAGACTTCAGCACTGAAGTCCCTAACATCATTCATTTCCAGCTTGTTTTTTCCTGTCTCTGCTGGTAATTCTCGACAGCCACCGGCAGAGGCTGTCCACTATTAATCTTCTCTGTTGTAACTATATTTGAATTTTCCTTTGGAATTCTATAATGAAAAATATATGCAGAACTTCTACTTTTGAAGCAAAAAAAGGGGCATTACTGTGGATTTATCATTAAAATGGTGAAAAGTTCCCCTGCTCCAAGAAAAACTAAAACTGCTGATTTACATATTAATAGACCTTTTACTCAGGAAGATAGCAAATGCAATCTTTGGCCAGATACAGAGAATTAATTACAGCAATACAAAAGATCCCATGAAATACACAAAGCAAGCCCTATATGTTCTGAAAGAATATTATCATGTAAAGTCTCAGTATACACTATAACACTACAGGAAGAATGGTTTTCATTTTTCTGTCTGTTGCAGAGTTTTACCAAAAGAGAGATGAGACAGTTATTAGTATGTGCTGTCCATTTGAAACACTGTACTAAAGCAGATAAAGCAGATAAAACGGAAAAAAAGAAGGTTACAGAAACTGCAAAGCTGAGTTCTTTATCCATCTCAAAAGTTGGAAATCTGTAAAAGAGCTTACTACTGGCAAAAAAAAAAAAAAAAAAAAGACCAATTCAAGGATAATCAAAGCACTCCAAAAGGTAAATAACTTATTGAGTCTATTGTGGCTGCAGAGCAAATAGGGGAGATACCTGCCTTCGAGCTACTGTTTGCCAGCAGCATAGATAAGGCATTGTCAGAGACAGAGTGCTGCTGAAAGGACATGAGCAGAAGTGATCATTTAAACTGCAACAAGTCATCAGGAGCAGAGATTTTCTCTAAGTGCTCCACAGCAAATCAAGAAGGGAAGAGTCAGAATATTTACAGAAATGCTGAATCTGTTTCTGGAAAGGGATACTAGTCCTGAACACTGGTGAATTAGTCAATGTTCCTTCATCCAGCATATTACGAACCAGGTAGCATTTCTGCATGATCAGTTAGATTTGACGAATAGATAACTACGGTGAGAGGCATGAAAAATCTGTTTATCTCTTCATCTATATTCTTCAGTTCTTGCTTCATCACTGTGTTATTTAACAGGAACATCCTCTGCTAGACAAACCTGTGTGACTGTGAAAGCACACCCACACTTCCAGATTATTAGAATTCTTTGTGTTAATACAGGCATAAAAGAAGGGCAATCTTTTGTGATATATTTGTGAGTGCTTGAAGGAATCACCAACAGGAAGCTACTGGTGGGCAGAGGTAGTTCTAGTGTACACTTGCATGTACCCACATGGGGCTTCATTGGGAATTGGCAGCTGCTCAACATGTAAAAAAAAAAATGTTACTTTCCAACCCAGATCAAAACTATAGAATCCAGTGAGAAATATCACATCCTTCTGCAGCACTCACAAATAATATTGTAGTGTACTGGTTTTACTGAGTAATGTACAAGGTATTGCATCACCGATTTCCATATATTTATAAATCCCATACATAATTTTAAATAATTTCTTCTTTAGCTAGCCACTTTGCTGCTACACAACTTCCTCTGGCCCATCAACTTCCCAGCTACCAACAGAACCTTTGTTAGACCCTATTCGCCATCTCCTGATAGGAAAAATCTTTTCTCTTCCTACACTTTTGGTTTTGATACTATTTCTTCTTCTTAGCTTCACCATTATGAGCATAGCCAAGAGGTCTGATCTTACAGCTCAGGACAAGGTATTTCTTAGTCTCATCCTCTGCATGGCACGTAATGTTGAATCTGCACTGGTCTCATAGCTCTGACAGTGTGCGTGTCAGGAAAGGAATCTGGGTTTGGAAGTGCTAACGCTGCTGTACTTCCCAGCTGGTGAAGCTTAGGAACTTACTGGGGCTCAGGCACGCAAGAAGTTAGCAAAGGCAAGCATGTGCTTGCATGCATTGCACAACCAGGACCTTAAATTTCTTTCATCTGTAAAATCAGAATTGTACACCTTCCCTGCGACACAGGAAATGCAGAATTTCTTTTATATAATACCTAAAGGTGATTTGAAGACACAAAGAAGTGAGTAAGTGCTTATTTCTAGTAGTCTTACCTTGGCCTTCTTGCATGGCCTGGACAGCCATGATTCCCAGGATGGCCTCCCCTCATTTAGGTTCTTTTGGCATTCACAAAGTCTGACTGTTATTTGTTAGAAAATACTATCTACATGTTGACATTTCAAGTACAAGTATTGTAATTCTTATTATAGTGTTCCAAATGCCACCAGTGTTGTTCTCCTGCATTTTCTAAACCTTACAGCTTCCCTCCAAACAGGCATTATCCTTTTAAAATAGGTTTTTGCCTTTCTTTGTCCTCATTCACTCATAACCACTCCTTCCATCAGTGTCATATATCCTACCCTTCGAGCTCTGTCTTTATTTCAACACATGTATTTTAGTAAAATCCAAGGCTTCCTCTCTCTTTTGTTAGGAGATGCTTTGCGGAAATAAATTTCTCAGTGCAACTGATCTGATCAACTAGTTTGTCACAGAAGAGTGCAGTGTAATCTGAGAATACATGTTTTTCCTGAATAAATACCAGCACGGGGAATTTGGGGAATTTAAGATTTATAACTTGACAGAAGAGAGACAAGACATATTAAACATTAATGCTTACAGTAAACATAAAAATAAATATTCAGATGTATAAATAAAACATGAATGTGGTTTTCTCAGCTAAACAGAAGCAAGAAATTCATCTTTTTTTAACAGAAAACTTATATTGAAAGTTGCATTTTGTTTTCAGTTGTTATTAAGATGGATTGATTTAGAATTCCACGTACTTCCTATGGCTAGAAATTGAGTTATTACCACTGCTAACCACGCTGTTGAAAAAGGAAATGCCAATCTGAATTCATTCAACTCATGCACAGTTCCTGTTCTTGCAATTAGCTTGAAAAATCAAACAACTCTGTCATAGTAAAATTTAATGATTGTCTGTCATAAAATGTAACATCTATCCATAGCTTGAATATTACGTGAAATGTTATGAATATTTGTAAGAGATGCCTTTTCCTACCCTTTTCACAGGTCATCTTGCTTTCCCCCACACAATTAAACATCAATTAATCATTTTCCACAGAACTGAAAGAAAAAAGAAAACATTACTGAGTAGTACAAAGAGAGTATTTCAGATGTTCTAGAATCATATTACTGAACAGTTTTTATCTCAACTGAAGTTTCTTTTATTAATCCAGTTAAAATTTTAATATTTCTATTTTAATTAAATGATGTGACGTTTCTTATGCATTTAAAAAAGCTCTGTTTGTTGTAATTCTTTCTGTGATGGTAGCATTATGTCACCAAGTCCTAGATAAATCATAACTTTATGAAAGCCCTAAAGCCAGCTCCCCCATTAACTCAGTAACTTTGGCTTATGCAGCAGATGGCTGGCACTGGGAATGGCTGTACCCAGCCTGCATCCATATTCATCTACCAATGGAGAACATCTGGCAGCTTGCACTGCCCGTGGTACCCTTTAACACAAGCTGCTGTAAGGGAAATAGCAAAGCAATCTGGGTGCAATCTGGATTCATAAACTCCTCTACTGATACAACAACATACTTCAAAAAATCCCAAAATGTATCTTATAAGGAGGAGTGGATTTGAAGCTGTTAACTAGGTAAGTAAGCACACAGTGAGTAAAGTGTACTTGATCATGTTCTCATCATTGGAAAATCCTGATACTTAGCAACATTTACTCTAACAATGATGTAACGTTGCATCATCTGGAAACAGTTTTTAAATACTGGCAAAACAATTCTGTGTACATAACAATCATGTCTCTACTGTATTTACGCACACACATGTAAGCCTGAGGAGTTGGTCCCAGAAATGCTAAAGGAGAAAGACCACACAAATCCAGATTGTGACAGGCAGAATTCTGGGAGTTACCATCTCTATAAGAAACTGAGCAATAGAGTAAACATCTCCAGTAACATTGATTGAAGATCCAAAATAACTGACATTGATGTGTTTGACATTTTAAAATCTTATTGGACATAGCACAAACTGTTCAACTGACTCCAATAAATTTTGAACTTTACCATCATTCCAAACGTATGGGTGTACAAAAACAACTTGAACATTTATCTCCAAAATCACAATAATGTTTGGATTAGGAAGAGTTATCTCTGACTTCAAACCTTTACTTCACCCTGCAAGGTTTTAAGGATGTTTTGGCTCTCCATGTGAAATGATGTTGGTCTCAAATGATGTGTTGGTACCATAAGTCCAGCTGAGTCATGGATTTACAACCAGTATGTTACACAGGAAGGCTCTTGAAGGACAATTTGTCACTCACAGTGCTCAAAGAAAGATTAGCATGTAATTAGTTCTTGGCAGTAGAGTGTTTCCAGACTGTGGGATGTCAAACAGATCTTTGGGTGGCATGCAAACCAGGTAATGGGTGTGGTGAGCCCAACAGCCAGGAAGAGGAAGCTGCTGCTACTCTCATCCAGAGACAGATGCATGCTTTATGTTGTCTGTGTTAACTCATACTTCATCACCTTGTACACAGCCCTCAGTAAACTGAGCCTCTTAATCCATAAACCTAGCTTCTTGATAATTACTTACATAATCACTGCATTGCTTTTTCCTGCTTGATAAGATATGAACAGAAGTAGAGTTGAGAAATGTGGACAAATACTGGTAGAGAGAAAGCTCGTCCTCTTGCAGCAGCATGGGCACATGAAAACCTGGACTGCAAGAGACCTTCAGGCCCCAACACTGCATTAGACATTATGAACAAGGAATGTCAAGCAACAACCTCTTCTATTCACCCAGGGCTGAGCTGCTGATGTCCAGAGCCAGCTCCAACATGATGCTGACACATGATCTGCCTGCAGACTTGTCTCCCTCCACCTTAGGAGCTTAGCACCATCACTGGATTTCCTCACGTCCCTCTTTGCATGGCTGCAGCAGCCATCAGATTGATGTAGTAAGAGCTTGCAACAGGCCAATTGGACGTGCCAGTAGAAAACACGTTGAGCCTTGAGAGACCAGTACTCAGTCTAACCTGTGAAACCTGACCTCATATGGTTAACAACATACTTTTCTTCAAAATGTGGAGTTTCTGTTGCCAATTTTTGCAAAATTCAGGATGAATGTGACAGTATGTGAGGCAATGTTTGTTGGGGTCTAGAGATTATTTTCTATCTCCCAGCACCATCTGGCATTTCAGGGGAAACTCTGAATGAATAAACATTGCTTATCATTCTGTCAATCACTTATCCATCAGAAAGAAGCTGAAGCACTAAAGTACTCATCATCTTTGTCATTTGGCAGTCAGGGACTACTTCACAGTAACTGAGACAAAGACCACAGATTAAGGTCTGTAGAAGAAATGGACAACAGATTTAGCTCTATAATGCATTATTCAGTTTGATGCAGGGAGGGAACAGAGCTTGATGGTTTTGTAGTTTCTATTTTTAAGTATATTTTTTGCTTGCAGGTGCTGGAGTTGTCAGTTAAATTGTGAACATTTCTTGTTATTTAGAAGAAGTGAGATTTTATGGTTTAAAGAAAGTGAAAAAGGATACTGATGAGAACTGCATGATAAATTCATTTCTAGTAATGGATACCCAGGTAGTGTATGTTTATTACTGGGACAACAGTTGCAGGACAAACAGTGCTCAATTCAACATCTTAAGGCGATTCTAAGGCAATTCTCTCCTCTGATCACAGAGCTGCCTCCAGATTCACTGGCTCCAGCTCCCCTGTCACAGCAGCAATCACTGCAGCTCAAGCAGTGTGTTCTCCTGGAAAACAGACAGATCCAGAATCCTTGATTAAAATGACACCTCTTCTTAAAACTCATCTCACCAGCAAGATCTGTTCTGATTTTTATGGTGCATATGAAGGAGGTATTTTGAAGAGAAGTGTCACTTTTATACAAAATCTCTGTGGCAGTACACTAATACCACTGCACTCCCTACTTGAACTGGGTGCTATCAGTAAGAACACAGTAAAGTTTCCTTTTCCATAAGTCATTTCCAAAATTTCACACTATTAAGTTGATGATATATTCAAATGAGAAGATTTTAGGAGGAACAGGCAAATGACTGGATAAACGAATAAAAAGGCTAATGGAAACAACAGCTCTCTCTCTCATTTTCAAAGGTGTAGAAAGGAGAAGATTCTAAGGTAGCCTTTTGTGTTTTGTTTTTCTTCTGGTACAAACAGCTGAGTTCAATGAAGTATTTTCCCTTCTCCCTTCTGTTGTTTAAAAAATGGTTCAGTTGGTTATATTGTCACTCAGGACACAACTGCATCCTTCCATTCTGGTATCTGGAACTGAGCAGACTCTCTGGTGCTGACTCTGCAGGTGCATGTGGCTTGCTAGCACTGCTGTCACAATTCCTTCCCTAACCAGCTCTACTCCTTGATGTTGCAGAAAATGAAATCTTCATGCTTTGAAATATTTTTAGTTTGCCCTCATTGTCAGCGGGAACATTTTCTGCAAGGGCCAACCAAACACAATAAGCACTGCCACAGATCTTTTTGGCTGAACGTGTCCTATTTATCAGGGTATTTCTTGCTTTCTTTCGCTTTTTGTAGTCACTTTAGTCTTACTCAGACTCTGAAACTCCAATCACAATGGCAAAATGTGTAAGTCAGAGAACGTTCCTGTAACAGAGAGAAAGGAGAGTGATTGTTTATTTGGTGGGTCAGTTCTGTCACCGTTTTTAAAGATTTCATAGGACTCCCCTGAAAATACTTTTGCACCTTTTTCAAAAGGACAGTTTTAGTCAATCAAGATTGCAACCAAGATTCCATTTCTGAATTTGTGAGTATTGTTAATATTCAGGGCAGTTTGTAACATTTTCTAACATAAATAGTGTTCCTCCCACAGAGGTTTGTCTCTGCACATAAGGACTGATGACTGCATTAATTTGTCTCAAAACCCGATCGATTCATCTTTCTGTTATAATGAAATGTTATGCTAAGTCATCATTTTTACTATAAATATGTTCCCTTGACTGCATCTTAGTCGTGGATTATTTGCTCTACAATCTTTTCTTTTCATCTCAGAGATGAATAAACATTTTGGGACCACCTTTTGAAATATTGACTTGCTTCAGAAAACTTCTTACAAGCAAGTCTTGGAAGCCAACACTAAATCAGTTTTGTGTATTTTATTTCCCAAGGAATCAGACCCACTTTGTTTATTATCTATCAAACCTAAAGCATAATGTAAAAACAAGACTGAATCAGAAGAATACATTATAAAAAAATGAAGCTGCCTTTCTTTTCCAGTGGGAAAATACATTCATTCACTTCAATAGGAAATAAATAAATAAATAAATAAATAACTATGATATAAAGGTTATGAAAAGGAAAAAAACTGAACGGTTCCTACATTTATTTCAAATGCATAGCAAAATCTCAGATATTCACTTATATTTCCAAAGGAATTTTGCCTTGCAATCTCAAAATATTAAAATATATGACAGCATCAGGATATTAAAGTAGATATTTAAGCACAGTATTTCATTAGCTGTTATTAACACGTACACCAGGCCTGAAGTTTCTGATGGTTGTACCTAGAGGAATGTGAACATAGTATCTCTGAGGCAAGTTACTGCCTCTACTCCATAATTAAAGAGTTCCAACACATTAGTACCTGATCTGTCCATAGCAAATGATACACACATGCTAGGACTGAAAAGTCCAGCCAACAGCCATTATTTATGCCCTGTTTCCTCTTAGTCCTCCAACACACAGGATGTAACCAACCATTGCTCTGTTCCATAGCTCTCCTACACTGTGGAACAAAGAGGTGGCCCTGTTCTTAAGAATGACTTCACTGCATCAGAACTTTCTGAGCATCTTGTCTCTCACTCACATCACACAGGAAGAGGTTTAGTCACATGAACAAGCACCAAGAGTTGCCTTAGACAGTTTGGGGTACCTGAGGACAGTTCTGCCTGGATAGAATCCAGAAGGGACAGAAGTTCTTCTGGAGCAACAGCCAGAAGCCAGAACATAACACCTTGAGCTCTAGAGACCTGTATAATCTCCTCCATCACTCTTTCCAAGCCAAGCTCTTCTTGATTGATATTCCCAGATAACACAGAAAGACGAGCAGTTTATTTTCAAAGCTCAGCCGCAATTATTATTTAAAAACAAAAAACTCAGAACTTTCTTTTCATTCTCATATCTCCAAACTGCAGCTTCCAACTAGTTCTGAGCATCTCAGGTTTTGAACAGGGGAAAAGGAAAAATTAAAAATGGTGTCTCCCTTAATAGATGCAAATGCACCCACAGAGTTCACTCAACCTCAAATGTACCTGACATACAGAGGTAAAATATTCAGTAATCATCTATATGGGGTTCCCCACATCATCATCCCCTAAAAAGGATTTTCTATTTTGTTCAAAGACAGAAGATTAAACACAGTGTGAATTAGTGCAGATTCACATCTCCTGATCAATTCAGTCCCACACCAAATTTTAGCACTGCAGGCTCTTAAGCATATGTGGGTGAATGTAAGGTGCTAAATCACAACACTGGAAATTGCAGTTTGAGTCAATAAAGTCCCACACATCCAAACAGCTGCCCAATCTAGCCATACATTTGAAATCAGGATGGGACTTCAAATGTCCATTCAAATGTCCAAGCACACTGTTGTCTGAGGTTAGAGGTTTTGTTTGAGCTCATCTTCAGGTCAGCTAGTAAAAGAGGAAGACGGAGTAATGTGCAACTATCAAATGTTAACGTTAGACTTAAAAAGTGTAGGTTTTCCTTTAAACTGGTCCAAAATATTCAACTAGAGCAGTTTTATCTTTAAACTCTTTGAAAACAAAGTTACTGCTGTAAATGACACACCCAGTTCAAATTTGATTTCCAGATCAACCTACTGATAGTAAAGCGTTCAGGATCTCTTAATTAATGTTATAGAAAGCTGCACTTAATTACTTCTTAAGCACTCCTATCTACATAAAGTTGCATTACATTGCATACATCATTATTTAAATCCATTACCTACACATAAATATGTACCAAATTTGCATTGCAAATGTCTTCATCCTCTGCTGGGTTAATCACAAATGTCATACCTAAATCAGTTCAAAAACTGCAGTTCTGACTTACTAATCAAATGTTTATTAAAAAAATATGTAGTATAGGATACAAATACAACAAAATAAACAAAGGTTTTCAGGGTAGTATAAATTATAATCAAATTCAGGAAAACAATTCCAGTGAATTAACTTATCTGGTCCAATGAGAGCTGTTGTTAAAGATATTGTGTAAAACACACATGGTGGCATCAGCCATCAGACAACATAAAATATACATTTCAGTACTAGAAAATCTATGCAGAAATGTCACCTTAAAGACTCATCTGGAATTAAGAAGTGCTAAATTGGCTTCTCAAAAGATGAGCATTTTGAACCTCTTTCCTCGTAAGAAAAAATTCCCACTAGAAGATCTGAGCTGGTTGTCTTAAGTGTAAATGAGCATGAGCTAACATAGGTAATACACATCCATATTTGGCGGCACAGTTTCATTTAAGTTCATCTGAAGTCAAGTTAATAAAAGGCTTTTTTTAAATTAAATGTACTTTTCCATGTTCTTCAAATTGAACCATCAAATGAATATATAGAGCCATTGCTCTGCACAACTTGAAAAGTCATTAAACTCTATTTTCAGACACCAGTCAAAGACATAGAAAAGGATCAAACTGTGTCATGAAATTATCAATGAAATGGTGCCATCCGTTACTACTGTGTGAAGAACAAGAAAAATTGTTTTTAAATGGGACTTTGGTCACTTATCAGTACTGTGACATGCTTGCTTTCAAAAGCATGGTTCCAAGTTTTCATCTGTGAAAAAGCATAGCTGAAAATACTGTTGGATTCTGCACAATGGACAGGTAGGAATCAGGTTACCTGGTTCACACTTTAAAGTAAGTCTTGTAAACATAAAGCAGTCAGAACATTAGGACTTAGTTTTCATGGGCATGATATAAGATGTAGGCAGGAACTCTTGATCTTCCAGCAGGCAAGTGGGGATTGCACATTTACATTTTCCTGGCTTCTTTAATTATGTTTGACATAACCACAGTGCTTTAAAGTGCATAAAGACAGATAGCCTGTCCTGAGTTTTATAGAAGAGAAGAACCCTTTAAAGATGGAACATACCAGGCAATGGAAAGTTAATACATTCATGACAAAGACCAATGAAGTGAACACAGATTTTATTACTCCATGAGATGAATTCTGTGACCTGCAGATGATGTAAGAAGGATACATCAACTCCACAAGCATCTGTGAAACCCACAGTCAGTCAAAAGTCTCTGACAGGGGAGCGTGAACATTTGTGTGCTAATACTTAAGATTGTTTTTTTTTCCATTCATTCAATGACTTATTCCACCATGCTGTCAAATCCATGCTTCTCATCACTGTCCTAGAACAATCCTTACAAAAACTTTACCTTAGAGTAAAATGCACCACTCTTTTAGCCTGCCATGTGTAGAGGGGAGGGCAATGTCACTATTGTATAGTGGCTGCCTGCCTACCAGCCCAAGCATACTGTTAGTCTTCTATGGGGGTTTCCTGGCAGCTGTTGTTTCTTTCTATGCTAGTTTTCTTTCCCCTAAAATGGTGAGATTTTTCTTTTGAGGTCTAACATAAAGTCTATGAAATAACATTTCCTACAAGCATGTTAGAGAGCAAATAATATGTCAGTAGTAAGTAACAAATGAAAGAAATGTTCAACTATTACAAACTCACAATTTAATTAGGCACTGAAGTCAATTGGGATGTATCAACATACTAAGTAGAAAGGTTCCATGTAGCCACTACACATATGCCTGCATGCTTAGTAGTGGCCCTCCTGCAGTGTTGGGTTTGTGTAATCCACGATGAGGAAGTGATGGATACCTAGATTTTGAGGATGTACCAGCCCAGCACCAGAAGCTACAGTACATTGCACCCGCAATGATGAGAAGTGCAGCGCTCACCCAGCCCACATAGAGAGCAGCTCCTAGTTCTCGTTTCAGTGGCGTAGGAACTTCTGCATCATAGAAGTCACGAATGATGCTGCCACCAGTCCAGGACACAGGGATCAGAACAAGAACGCCCGTCAGAAGAAAAGCAACTCCAGCTGCCAATATGAAGACACTGATGCCCTGAGGATCCTCCTTGGTCCTGTGAGTATACTTCACACCAACAATGGCCATCAAAAAGGCAATGATCGACAGGAGCACTGAAATGCACATGAGGGCTCTGAACGCTTCTAAGGGTGGGGGAAGAGCCAGGATAGAGTCGTAGAACTTGCACTGTAGCCTGATGCCCATCTGGCTGATGCAGTCCATCCACAAGCCTTCCCAGATAGTCTCAAACACCACGATGTTACTGTCAATGTGGGCGGAAACTCTCCACTGTGGCATAGCTGCAGCTGCCAAAATCCCAACCATGCCCACGCCTCCAAATATTAGACCAGTGATTTGTAATGCACAGCAAGCCATGCTTCTTCTGGAAAGGGCACCTCAAGCCTAGTAAGTCTTCCAGAATCACTCTTTCAAAGAAGAAATATGAAGCATGGGAGAAAATACTTTGTCCTGTTGTTTCTTCATGTGGTAAGATGTTGATATTTTTCAGAAGCAGCACTCTCCAGTAGGAGGTTCAGACAGGTGGAAATCTATTTCTGACTGGCTTAAAGAACCTGCTATTTATTTGCTTTGAAATCCCTTTTGATTAGTATGCCTACCCATCAAGCCTAACGAGTTTCCAGCCAATGGAATACTAGGGAGGGGTTGATTTTACTGCTGCTTATGCGTATTGTGTCAGTAGTGATTTTATAATTAAGTAAGTGCCAGGGATTCACTTAAAAGCACCTCATTGCAGAACTAATGATTTCTTAACTGTAATCTGTAGCTATGTTGAAATTCAGTGCAGAAAGTTTGAACTTGCCTCTTCAAATATTATGTAAAATAGATCGTTACAGTTGTTCTTATGACAAAAGCTAAACTTGGAGTGGGGGTTACTTTCCAAGTACTATAGCCCTGGGAAAACAACTGATGTTTTTGGTTTTTTTTTTAATCTAGCTGGGAGTTACTTGCTCTTTAATGCAGATTCCTTATTTTGATCAAACAAAAGTATAATCACAATATTAGTCAGGTACAGGAAAGTCAAGTATTCCAATCAACATCAAAGTTTTACCCTACCAGCTGCATAATTCACATGTATGACAAAATACCTGGTGGAGTTTCACAGCTTCTTCTTTTGAATTCGGGGGTAAGGTTACTATTAGGAAATAATCTTCTATGAGGATATCTCATTGTTAGGATAGCATTAAGATAGTGTTGTTACTATCTTCTATACTAACCATCTTTTCCAAGTAATAACTGTACAATTCAAAAAGGATGAACATTTCTTTCAGCATAAAACACACCTTGGAAGAAGTCAGTGATCCCTCCCATGAAGCATTTATCTCAGCTTGCACAGATAGCTACAAGCCTGGACAAAAAAAACACTTGGTAGGCTAATTTGCCTTGGGCAAGTTAGAAATAACTTCTTTTTTTTTTTTTCTTTCTTCTCCCTACCTTGCGATAATAGTACATGATGACATCTCATGGGTGTTGTTAAAACAGAGGTCTTTCTGATTGCCCCAGCTCTTCAAACCAATGGGTCTAGTTAAAAAATACTTCGGCTAAAGACAATGAAAGCCTCTAAAATTGCTATCCAAGAAAGAGTTTTAGATTGCTCGTGTGTTGTTGTGTTATGGGCTGTGTGTGTTCAGAAATATCAAATGTTGCTCTTGATGGCATTAATGTAGTTACAGCCTTACGTGTCTACAGAATATATCCAAAGCAAAAGGTAGCACCCATGGAAAAGTGAATCTAAACTATTCACATCCCACAATATCTCCTTCTTCTTACAATAACTAACTGTAAGGAAGGACTGTCAGATACCACAAGTTGTATAATACAATATTACATGTCCATGTGAAAATACTCCCAAGATCTCTGAGTAATACAGTTTTATCTTCAAGTCTGCCAGAGGGAATCTGGGAGAAAAAATGTCCTTGGCTAAGACGTTGAATTGTAACCTTCAGAATTCAAATACATTCTTGAATATGTTTTTAGAGAAATAAATATTGCATCACTCTTCTGCATCTTGTGTTGAAAAAAAGGTAATGGACTTTCCTTGGTGCTGAGATTAAACCCAAAGTCATAGGTAGATACCCATCTAAAAGAAGCTCCTCTATCTGGCAAGAGAATATTCACTTAGAAGCAGACTGATTGAATACAAGACCTGTGTTACATAATTTCTGTCCAGTTTCCATTCAGCTTGTAGAGTATTTTAACCTGTAAATTATCAACACTGAATTTTGACTTGTTATTTTAATGTCAAAAAAGAAAAAGGTCTTATGGAAAAAACTCTCACAACTAGCATTTAAATGTCTTTTTTTTTCTTCAAAAGAAAAGCCCTTCTTGCAACATTTTCAAGTAGCCAGCTCTTGAAGAGATATAAGATTGGAGAACTGACTTTGCCTAATGCCCTGAAACTGTTTATCTGACTGCCTTATCTAACAGGATTTCTCTGAAATCTTTTTTCCTTATATGACTCTGAGAGGGTCAGCCATTGAGGTCATGCATAAAATTATACTTTGAGACAGTCAGGATGTGGTTTGTATAGAAAATAAATCATAGAATGGTAGAAGTATAAAATGGCTTGGGTTGGAAGGAACCTCAAAGATCATGTAGTTCTAACTCACTCTCAAAAATGCTATAAAAATGCATAATGTGCTGACTGTGTGGCAATACATCCAGGGTGTGCTAAACTGTTGAGTGCTTTTTTTGATGTCTAATTGGAAGAAGTACCTATGGTGAGTGACATCTGGATGTAGGTGTCAGGAACACCCAGGCTACAGTGCTGCATGTATTGCCAGAATAGTTCTTGTTATTGAAACCTGAGGGGAAGGACACAGGAGAGGAAAACTAGTAATTGGTGGTTTGGAAACCTGAAGACAAATTTCAGAAATAAAAATGAGCCACAAGAGATAGGATGGAAAAGAAATCCAAAGAATAATAACACTACATTGGAAACTCATGAGAACTGGGAAAACCACTCAGCTTGTTAAATGAGGAGTGCCTGGATTTGCTGATCACTGGAATATTTGTCCATGTTTGATTAGCCTGGAGGGAGCTCTAACTTGGATACCCTAGAGAACTGTACCTCTGTTTAAAGACTCATCCTAACTCTAAGAATTAAATTCTTACTTGACTGAGTTGCTTCAAAATTACTCTGAGAAGGAGACATCTCTTGAAGTAGAAATTAAATACATGCATATATGGTGGGTATGGCAGATACAGTGGCACCAGTGTCAGGTGAGTAGAAACAAAAGAAAAATCCCATTTCCACCGGTCTAGACTTCAAAAGTCTCTCCATTCTCTGTGCATCATCTGTGTATTTCTTTTATGTATCATCCTTCTGTTATGCTCTTGGCATTCTTACTTGCCTTAAGATGAGAACACCAGTTCTTTTGCAAACATGTCCACACCAAGATTTACCTTCAAAGTAGAAAATAGACAATGGAGGAAGTATATGGGATTTACATTTAATCTTTCCCTGGATCTTCAGATTTACATCTTCTCCTCCCTTTAAATCAGGAAGTTCATTTGAACCCTTTCCTGGGGGAGTACCTTCTGTTCCTTCCTAGCTTTTACAATGCTGATGACACCTGCAATGGAGGAAGCAAAGTGTTTCCAGTCCAGAAGATTAACAGAACCTGTCAATGATCCCCAGTGCTTAATTAATTACAGGCATCAATAATGTAAGCATTGAATCTTACTGTCCTTATACATGCACAAACAACTCTGTGTGGTGCATATAAATATGTTATTCTTGTCTAAAGGTGCAACTATAATATACAAAGTTCATCAAGAGTTCAGGTCAAGGATAGACAGGTTGTTTGTGCTACAACCTGATGAACTTAATTCACGGCTCAGCAACATTTTTGAAACAGGCTAATAGATTTATCTAAAGCACACTTTAGCAATTACTGAGAGTTATAGATAGGGCCACACTAGCCTCACTCATCCTATACAAGAAAGATCTCCACTGAGTATACAACAACTAGGTAGAACATCTTTTTTGGAAACACTGATAGAATCATACTTAAGGTAGTAGTTCCATTACTCTCTATGCTATTTTGATTCACTGCTGTATTTTAAGACTACTAATGAAGCAACAGTTACTTTGTTTCTGTTTTAATGTAATGGACTTTAAGAGGTAGAACTCTTCTAATAAGTGCTCACTTTAATAACGATGCCTGCACAGACATTAAAAGTTGAAGGTACATCTTGTTCCCACTCTCGTCAAGAATGTTGCCACTCTCATCAAGAGTTTTGCAGTGTGAGAAACATCTGATCAGTGTAGCTTCGGGAGGGATTTCCTCCAGACACATGACCAGCACTGCACTTGGAATGCTGACCTCCAACTCTAGCTTTGAGTCAGCCTGTGACTGACAGCTGAATTGAAGAAAAGCAAAAAGAAACAACTGCTTTTGTTCATCTTCCTCAGCATGCCTGAAATTCACAGACTGGCAGAAGTGCCCAAGTCTTAATGATATTCTGCATCTGAGGAAGCCTGACTCCTGGACACTGAATGAACTTGAGTTCTGTATAATAAAACTCTTCAGTAATAAAATATTAAATACTCCTTTGAGTATTTAATCCATCTAAACTGCTCCAGGCTTTACAAGGTATTTGTCACCTCAATAGTTATGTGCAGAGAGCAGCCATCCTGAGAGAAATAGAACATGCCAGAAAATACGCAATCTTTCTGTGCTGCTTAATGACAAGACCTCAAAGTAATCCTCTAGAAAATATCGGGGGCTGGGGAGGTCATTTTATTGCTTAGTTGACATTATACTGTTGGAAATATAACAGTGGCAAATTCCCAAGGTAGTATTGATTGTTTTCATATGAGTTAGCAGTAGGGTATACAGTTAGGCTAGTACTTAATGCAGAGGAGGGGAACACCTTTATTTAAATGATTTACTCCAATGGAATAAAAGAGAAGGATAAGTTACATTATGGCAGTGATGGTCTAAAGATAGACAAGAAGCAAAACTGTAGAAAGAGGTAGTAGTTTTTATGAGACTACCTGATACAGTTGGAAACAAGCTCTCAGGTGAGAATCCCAAGAAAGAGGGCTTTTGGAGCACAGTACAATACATCTTTGAACTGAGTTTCCAATAACTAAGCGATGCAGCAAAGTAAACAAGTCTCAAACTTTTAAGAATAGGTCTTTTTGTTCCATACTCCTTCATTACAATTTGGGCTTCTCCCTGTCCAGTGTATTCAATGTAGTCTTCCCATGCATATGTAAACCTAACTTTTTGCCCTCTCAAACACCCTAGCTCTGGAATGTAACTAAGTACATCGTTAATTTCCATCTTACAAAACAAACCCCAGCACAAGTTCCACTGCATCTAGCCTCAACCGTATGCTCAGTGACAGCACCTGACTTGATATGTCAGCCCACAGCATCATCACCCTATACTGCCACTCTCCCTCCCTCCTCAAATCCAGAGTCTTTTATCAAACATCTGTGATGTACCCATGACTCCTCCCGAGGCTTCCCAGGGGATTCACCTTTTCTCTGGAACATCCTGGTTGACTTTCCACAACTGGCAAGCTGAGTGTCCCCTGGGAAGGAGTAGTACAGCCCTGCCTGTTAGGTCTGTATACTTGACATAGCTCATGTCCCAGTTTAGCACAGTTCCCCATCACACAGAGGAAGATAAGGGAATGCAGAGCAGAAGTAAAGCTCTGCCTAGCCAACCAGCTGCTCCCGCATTCACTCTTCCTGGAAGCCATTAATCACTTTAAATTTGTACTGGCCTAGAGGCCAAAGAAGGAGTAATTTGCAGGAAGTGATTAATTTTTGTCACATGAACTCAGAACATCCTCTCCAGCACTGTGAACCATTGCAGTCCGAAGGATGCACCCCTCTCTCTGCAATTTTGCACTTATACATCCCCCTGGGGCTGAGGTGTCTCTAAACAGTAACAGGCCACTGCCTGCAAGAGGTACAAAAGGAAGGGAAGAGAAGGGGAAGGGAAAGGAGGAGACAGAAAACAGTCTGTCATGAAGCTAACTGTAAAATGGAGGAGGAAATGGCCTCAGTAGATACTACGCTTTTATGTTGGAATGAAGCTCGTATTGCGAGGCAGAAAATTGTATGTGAAAGATGATTAAGACTAAAAGATCTGTATCTAGTTAGAAGACTGTTGTCAAGGATGTGAAAATACCTGGAGCGCTGGAGGAATACTACCCATCTGTTCCAGATCACATTCTTCTTTATTTATCAGACTGAACAGCCTGAAGACATGAATGTGGATGATGCCTCAAAATTCTTTTGGAAGTGTCTGGAATGTGATCCCATGGAAAAGAAAAGAGAGACTTGTAGAATGTAGGTCCATGCTCAACCGGATGAATTACTTCACAGAGAAGGTATTTGATCAAACAGGAGAACAGAAAAGTTAACCAGCAAAGAAAATATATCAAAGAGGTCAGAAAATGCAAGGGGAAAATGAAACTCAATAAAAGTCAAACCAGGTAAGGCTTTACAAAAAGTAAAAGAAAAAACTATAGGCATACAAGTAGAACAGTAAAATAAGAGACACACTAGGGAGTATGAGTCTAAGAAACTTATTTAGACTCTCTTTGATTTTAGGTTGCAGTAAGGAATGAGAACATAACAGAATTGCTGTCCGAGGTAGGCAAAACATTTCAAATCTTTATGAGCATAAACTGAAGAAAGACAGTAATTTCCAGTGAAGAAAATTCAATGTGTGTAGTTCCAAATATGATAGCTAGGACTGTCAGTGTATGTGTCAAATCAGGAGTGATATTGTGTGCCTGGAGAACAGTGAAACAAATGGAATGAGTGGGGAGGTGGAAAACCCTGTGTGCAACTAGACATCCATTAGCCAGAATGTAATTGCATGATATGATTTAAAACGCATTATGAAAGTAAAAGAAAAAGTATCTGGAAGTAAATGGGAAATTAAATAAAATGCAGGACAGACTTAGCAAAAATAGATTCATTTTTGTTTGATAACATTTTCTATGAAATAGAAGTATAGAAAATCTAATCCATTTGGATCTTATTAAAGCGTCTGACACAGTGGTGGGAAATTAACAGAGATGCTGAAGGACTGGAGAAGAGTAAAATTAATGTAATATGGATAGAGAAACTACCAGTGAGTAAAACAACAGAAGGATATGTTGGAAGAACTACCACATTTATATTCCTGTTACCACTTTTCTATTTCTGTTACTGGTGGAGCCAGTGATTTCTCTGGGGTGTCATCTAATTACCCTCAGGTATCTGGCAGTAAAAGAGGAACTACAGTAGGAAATTTGCATTTGACTGAGTTGGTCGGTGTACTGTCAATAATTAAGTCCCTCAACATAGGAAAGATGGTGATCTTGAGGCCTGAAATAACAGAATTGAAATGCATTTAATACATTTGAATACAGTATTGCATTGGTGGGTTTTTTGTTTGTTTGTTTGTTTGTTTGTTTTTTGTCAACAATCTACCCTATGTTATGATAACCTTCAATAATTATAATCACTGAGTTCAACAGTGACAAGGCTTCCTCTGGGGCACTTTGTCCAGTTTTAGCCATCTAACTTACAGAAAGAGGTGGGGCAGACAAAACCAACAAGATAAACAAGATTGAGGAGAGATATAACACGTGCCAGTGAGGAAAGAGTTAAAGTTAAGCAAAAGAGATTCAAGAGGCCAAACAGTAACAGTCCTGAAAGATGGAACAGCCTGCCGGCTTTAGGGAAAGCAGTAGTCTTTCTTTCTTGCCTCCTGCTGCTGGGACAGGAAATAATGGAGCACCCTTAGCTTGAAATGGGAAGATTTTGTTGAAGTTTCATGAAAACTTTTTAAATGGAAAATGATAACCAATATTTCACTAAAGGCTCCGCAGTGTAGCCATCTCTACAATTTTTTATTGCATAAACATATTTGGTAACAATTTTGGCACAGTTATTCATTGAGAAGAGAATGGGTTGGTTTATGTCTCTCACTTGCTTATGAGCCTCCTCTCAATTACGAAAAGAACTAATGGTGCTAATGGGACTTTCATTTGTACCCAAATAAACTAGTTGGTCAGTAAGCCTTCTCCTAATTTTTCAAGCAACAGACATTTAGGACTGCCACTGGGTGATGGGCAAAAACTGGAACACAGGAAGTTCCATACAAACACAAGGAAGAACTTATTTATTTTGAGAGTGATGAAGCACTAGAACAGGCTACTCAGAGAGGTGGTGGGGTCTCCTTCTCTAGAGATATTCAAGGCCTGTCTGGTTGCTTTCCTGTGTGACCTGCTGTAGGGAACCTGCCTTAGCATGGGGGTTATCTCCAGGGGTGCCTTCCAACCCATACAATTCTATGCTTCTGTGAACACTTAGCAGAAAGATGTCATGGTCACCAGCTCCACAGGTCAGTGAAATGAGTGGGGAAGCAGCACAGAGTGCAAAGCAGTTGTCTAGTTTCACCAGAGGATTGCTTCATGGTAGAAACACAGTGGAAGCCCAAGGGCTGTAAGCATTCAGACTGCAAAAAGGAGGAGAAACCGACTGAGGTGTTCTGTTTATGTTCTCAACTCTGCTCTGCAATCTAATACTGTAATAGTGGAAGACAGGCCTCTGTAAAGTCTGTAGCTACTGGCTGGAGTTATCTATACTGCCCTTCCCCCAGCTCAGCAGGAAGGCAGAGCTGTGCATCATGCCTCATGCTCAGAAATCCTGCTGTAGCTGCTTCGTGGGGTCTAAGAGTGATCCTTGGTGAAGGTCTCAAATCCCAGATAAAGGTGATCTGAGCACTAGAGACTGGAACTGGGGAAGGTAACCTCCAAACATTATTGTCTGCTGGCACTAGCCACCTGCTGCTATGTAGGCACCTGCTTCTGATGGTGACAGTTGCAGATCTCCATGATGACACAAGAAGGCCATTCATATATTTCACTAATGAGCTTTCTTGACAGTAAGACCCAGGATTACATGGACTCTCCTACTCTCTCCAGGTTGAGGGAGGTGATTCTGCCCATCTACTCTACTTTCATGAGACCCCACCTGGAGTATTGCATTCATTTCTGGAACCCCCAACACATGAAGGACACAGAGCTTTTGGAGTGGGTTCAGAAGATGGCCAAGAAGATGATCAGAGGTCTGGAGCACCTCTGCTACAGGGACAGCCTGAGAGAGCTGGGACTCTTCATCTTGGAGAAGGGAAGACTCCAGAGGAACATTATAGCAGCCTTTCAGTACCTAAAGGGAGCCTACAGGAAAGCAGGAGAGGGATTTATTATAAGGGCATGTAGCAACAAGATGCAGGGAGATGGTATTTAAACTGAAAGAGGGTAGATTTAGACTTGATATTAGGAAGAAATTCTTTACTGTGAAGGTGAGTCAGTGGAACAGGTTGCCCAGTGAGGCTGTAGATGCACCCTCCCTGGAAACATTCAAGGCCAGGCTGGATGGGGTTTTTAGCAACCTGCTCTAGAGGCAGGTGTCCCTGCCTACATCAAAGGGGTTGGAATTAAATGAACTTAAAGGTCCCTTCCAACCCAAACCATTATATGATTCTAGGATTCTACGATCCCTGCTTCGCTGTCTTTACTAGTTAAGTTTTATTTGAGGAGAAAGCAAGCAGCCTATAGATAAACCTCACACAAAGGCACTATGTGTATTCAGAAGCAAGGGAAAGTGCAGTGTCTGCTCAGGTCTGCAACTTAAAGAGACAGACATATCCATTATATGTAGCTGGCCTTATTAGATCTGCAGATGTGTGATAACCTTGTGCACCACGTAATTTGTTCTCACATAGAAATGTGCAACCACTCAAGACAAGAGCTCAGCTGCATCCAGTCTCTCCTGAAAGTATGGCTCTGCAGCCACCTGTGTGCTCAGCACCTCACTGCCTAGCACTAGTGACAGCAGTGCCTAGAAGTGCAGGCAGCAGCTCTGCACTCCAGACCTTCACAACAGTTGCTGCTGCAGGAGGAGAATTTCCAAAGGCGCCCATTAGGAATGAAAGCTCAGTTGCTGAATGACAGAGCAGTGACTGAAATCTTGAGCCTTCACTCACCTGAGATTTAACAGAGCGTTACTCCCCTCTGGCCTGCAAGTTGTGCAGTCATTCCCACAGCAGAGAGGACACCCTGCAGACCTGGCAAGGCTCCACATCCATTTCACACTGCAGGAATGCATACAATTGCCCCAAGTGCAGCACAAAGGTAAACAATCTACCAGCCCTTCCTTTCATTCATTGAGGCAAAGTTCCACATTTTCCAAATAATTTCTCTTGTTTGTAAGCAAAAACATGAATTCCAAGATGCAGGATTCAATATTTGGAAAATGATAGTTGCAGGCAGTTGATTAGTGCTGGGATATGCCTCCCTGCATGGCACCTTCTGCTCAGACCTCTCAGGGATCACTCGGTACATAGGTATGAGGGAGGTGAGCTCCATTTAAAAGTGAAACTTTAATTTCAGTGCTCTTGAAGATACAGTATGCAGGTAAGGTGAAATTTAAAGGAAATGGTTGGAGGTACATTGAAAAAACTTAAGGGGGATATGTGTCATACTAAACTGGATATTTTGCAGCCAGTATAGAATTTATATTGTGAAATCTTTCAGATTCCTACTTGCAGTTCATCAAATCTGTCTTTCTGTTTGTCTTAGGGATACTTTCAGAAACCTTTTTGCACCTTCTTTTGTGTTTTTACAACACCATCGTGTGCTTTACCAGGAGCAGATAAAACTATCCAGTGTAGGAGTGGTGTTTAATATTCACAGGGCTTTTACAGAGATGTCACACTTATCTCACTTTCCACTGAAGCTTTCCTCAGACAGGTAGATTAATACTGTATGAATCACTCCATGTTCTGACAGCAGAGATAACTACAGTGCAGCTGTACATATGAATGTAGTTCTCTAAGTGAGATCTTGCACCTACTTTTTAGAGGGTTGAACTCAACAAGTGACTTTATTGCAGACATTGTTATAAATCCTGGTGCTCTAGCTACAAGTTCCGTGTAGAATCCTCCACTCTCTTTCTCCCCCCAGAAAAAGAGACTACATGTAGGTATAAATATTAATGAAGGAATAGGAAGGAAATATAACTGCATACTTCTACATCACAAAAGGCCAGTGATCATTACACATACACATATTTAGAAATAAGTTGCTTAAAAATAAGGAGAAAAAGTTACATACACAAGTACATAGAAACATTAAGGCTGGAAAAGACCTCTGAGATAACCTAGTCCAACCAACCATCAGCTCACCCCCACTGTGCCCACTGACCACGTCCCTCAGTGCCACATCCACACGGCTCTTCAACACCTCCAGGGACGGTGACACCACCACCTCCCTGGGCAGCCTGTGCCACTGCCTCATCATTCTTGCTGAAAGCACATGCTTCCTAATACCCAACCTGAACCTTCCCTGAACATCATAGTATACATCTTACAAACACTGCAAAAAGACTGTTTCAGGGTAGCACACAGATATTTTTTTCTAGCTTGCTCAGAGTTGCATTTTATGAAGTGAAGAATTTGATTCTGAATTTTCAAGTAGTAATAGTCTAAGGAATTTACTACAGAATTACAGATCACATCATAAACTTTCTATAAAATATTTAAAATAGTCAATCACGCTCTAGAGTAAAAATGTTGTTCTCCATTAAACACCACAAATTGAATTGTGTCATCAGTTAAGTCAAAGGCAAAGTGCCATTAATTTCTATGGGCCTGAGGTTAAAAATTCTATTACAAATATTATCACTATTGATTAATTTTAGTCGTTTATTAAATTAATTTGTATGGAACTATATTTATTTTTCAGTAGGATTAGTTTCATTACATTGTTCTTTATCATGGGTACATGATCTTGATATTAAAAATATTGTTGAGCTTGTTCTGGTGTTGGCTGTGAGAAAGTAATATCACTGCTTATTCTCTTTTGCCTATAAACCATGCTGGTAAAAGTGCATCTCAATAAAAATATGGGCCTGACTGACCAAAAGATCATTTTTTAAAGACATATATATCATAGCATCCTGTGGCAGTTAGCCAACACAGTGCTTGTGACCTATGCAATATTGCAAAACGTTGTGAGCTACAAGGAGTTTGCAAGGGAAAGCTGTCACTTCTAAAGAGAAGGATGTGAATGAGTTCGACCTGTACAGATTACAAAAGAAATAGTAACTTTCAGCAAAATGATGGTATTTAGGTTGAATATAGAGCTATGTTTGTTCTCTGAAATAAGGGGTATTTTTCATGTATTTCAGCTTACCTTACCCTGACAAATAAATTCCTTCATGAAACTCTCCATCAAACACACAGTAAATCAATCCCTTAGTGAATGCTTTTCTTTTAAACAATTGTTATCTTGTCCTTATTCACTGTTATCCCCTTTCCCAGGAAAGAAAAAAAATGAATTATCTGCTCAGCTCTCCTTTTTACTAGGCTGGTTTTTCATATCACTGTAGAACTTTAAGCCCTTCATTTATATAAATTAAACACATAAAATGCTACCCAAAGCAAAACCACACAACTTCAAAGCTATTCCAAGTTACTATGACGTAGCATTAAACAGTCACCTTCCCATGTGGTACAACTGTCCGTGCTGCAGCATTACCCCTGCAAAGCCCATGGGGATTTCTCCAAAACGTAGTCACCACAGCAGCCACTACAGAACAGGAGGCAAAGGCAACTTCCATTGAAATCCATCCAGACAGATTGAATGCTTATAAAAATGCTTAGAGGAAAGTAAAACAAGGAAAAGTCTGGAGGCATCTAGACATACTGACTCTTAGAGTAGGCACTTTCTGTGGTCCCTTGCAAGTGTTGGTTGAGCGGCAAGTTGTGGGGAGGCACGGAGTAGTTGTAGCTCCGGGTTTTCTCACAGCAGCGGCAAAAGCAGCAGAATATGGCTCCAGCAGCCAACAGGCAGAAGGCAGCCATCCAGCCTAGGTAGAGGGCCTCACCAAGCTCCCTTTTCTGTGCCACATTGACCATGGGGTTGTAGAAGTCCCTGATGATGGTGTTGGCAACCCAGCAGATGGGAACAAGTGCAATGGTGCCCGAGAGGATGAAGAGGAGCCCAGATGCCAAGAGGATATAGCCCTTGGTTGGCCAGCCGCTCTGCCGGCACCGCGTGCACTTCATTCCAACAGTGGCAACCAGGAAAGCCAGGAAGGAGATCACTGACCCAGCACACATCAGCCCCCTGGATGCCTGCAGGTCTGGTGAGAGGGCCAGCACGGAGTCGTAGACCTTGCACTGCATCCTGATGTTGGCTTGCCTGATGCAGTGCATCCACAGGCCTTCCCAAATGGTCTCGAACACGATGATGTTGTTCTCGATGAAGGCAGACACCCTCCACTGAGGCATGCCTGTGACTGCAAATGTCCCAATCATGCCGAGGCCGCCAAGGAGCAGCCCGGCAATCTGCAACGCACCACTGATCATGTTGCTTTTGCAAGGTGTGCACCGTCCAGTAGGTCCCCCAATATGGAAAAAAAAAAAGAAAAGAAAAGAAAACCTTTGTCCAAAAGTAGCTGTCCTTTGTGTGAAGAAAGTTCCAGAGTCAGGCTGCACAGCCTTAAATCAGCTCAAATCTGGCACGCGCTACCAGGGACTTGGCTGCGCCTTCGTCGTCTTTATAATTCCCCTGCCACCACTGACTCGAAGAGGCAAACCGAGCAATCAAGTGGAACAACTTTCCAAAGCAAGAGACAGGACGGGGTGTGTGTAAACCAGCAGGAGCCACTTAGAATAAATGCACCTTCTGAGACAGGTATATTTGCATTGAAGTTGATTATTTATAAATTTAAAAAAAAAAGCCCTACCCTTAACACTAGGTGTTGTCTACGAGTTTGTCAGAGCCAAGGAAATGGACTCAGCAGGCAGAGGCTGTGTGTGCTGGTGCAGTCGGTGAAGCTGTTGCCCTGAACACTCAGTACTCTGCCTCTGACCCCAGCTCAGCTCAGGTTCCCGCAGCAGAGGTGGCAGTGAGCCAGGAAGAAAGCGGAGCTTCCTGCCTCACCACAAGGCCCCTGCCTGCAAAGCGCTCCTGTTCAGAAGCTTGGAGAGCACTGAGGCATCAGCATCAGGGAACAAAGCAAATCAAAGGGACAAAAGGGACTCTGAGACTGAAACAGATACCTCCCCAGAGGATAGTCAAAGCTTTAAAACACCACTGAAGAGTCAGAAACGAACAATAAGAGACCTCAATCCTGCTAATACCTCTGTACACATATACCTTTACACATACGTATCACTCTTCAGAGTATATGGGGAGAGGCAAACTTCTGGAGATATCCACGTGCTTCAATCGTTGTGAAGAGCTGTGATTTAAGCTATGCAGCACACTGTTTTCCAGTGTAAAAGTGAGCCCAGCCCATTTATTGTAGAACCACATCATTAAGTCTGGAAAAGATCTCTAAGATCACTTTGTCCAACCATCAGCCCACACCCACCATACCCACAGACCACGTCCCTCAGTGCCACATCCACACGGCTCTTGAACACCTCCAGGGATAGTGACTTCACCACATTCCTGGGCAGCCTGTGCCACTGCCTCACTGGGAAGAAATTGATCCTAATATCCAAACTGAATTATCCCATGATGGAGCTGGGTGCAATAGAAATTATTGTCTCTCCAGGCAAAAAGCCATTAGACATATCCACATGCAAATAAACACTCTAGAAAAACATCATTAAAATAATAGTATAAATTAAGTATAATTATGGATAGCAGGTGAGCTGTTCATCCAAGGTTTCTTGGGTGACCTATGGACAATCCAGGGAAACTCAAGTGAAGGACTTCATGAAAGTCAAAGCAAATGAATCTACAGTCAAAAATCTAGGAAATAATCACACAAAACAGTGGATTCCTTCTTACAAATTCATGTAGCTATGAATGTATACATGAAATATTGAGCCTAGATGTGCCTTGTCACAAAATTAAAAAAAAATAATAGTCATAAACTAGGATCTTTTGTTATAACTAGTACTCCATATGTTAAGACAGGCCTAGTCTGTTAAACTGTAAAAGATTGATGTAGGATGTAAATAACCAGATACTAAAATACTAGTCTGCTATTATTTGAACTTGCTTCCCT